>NC_137560.1:6650903-7250903 GCF_963082525.1 Nesoenas mayeri
TCAGCACTCGGTGCTGGTGTGCCGCTCCTCTCACGGTGTCTTCTGGGCCGGCTGTACGGAGTTTGTGCCCGACGTTGCAACTGGGAGTTACCTCTTGTTCGCACGGGCCCAATGGAGCTGGAACGTCCTCCATTCTCAGGCTCTGGGGAGCCGTGGGAAGACCCTGACGGCAGCTGGCTGGTGGTGCTGGGGCTGCTGGTCTCAGCTACCGGGGAGACGGATGGCCCCTGCACCTCCTGGCTGGGGGTGCTGCTCTCAGCACTCGGGGATGGCCCACGGCTGGTCCCACGGCGACGTCTGGGCCGGCTGTAAGGATTTTGTGCCTGACGTTGCAAGCGGGAGCGGCCTCTTGTTCGCACAGGCCCAGCGGGGCTGGAGGGTCCTTCGTTCTCAAGCTCAGGGGAACCGTGGGAAGACCCTGAAGGCAGGTGGCTGGTGGTGCTGGGGCTGCCATTTTCCAGTTCCAAAGAGCTGCGGGATGGCCCCAGTTGCACCTGGCTGGCTGTGCTGGGGCTGCCGGTGTCCGGTCCCAGGGAGCCATCAGATGGCTCCGATGCTGCCTGACTGTCTGGGCTGGGGCTGCCGGTCTCCAGTACTGGGGACCCAGAGGAGAGTCCCGATGCTTCCTGGCTGCCTGTGCTGGGGGTGCTGGTCTCCAGTGCCAGGGAACTGTGGGATGGTCCCGATCCTGCCTGGCTGGTGATGCTGGGGCTGCTAGTCTCCGGTGCTGGGGACCCAGAGGAGGCTTCCGATGCCTCCTGGCTGCCTGTGCTGGGGCTGCTGGTCTCCAGTGCTGGGGACCCAGAGGAGGGTTCCAATGCCTCTTGCCTGGCTGTGCTGGGGCTCCTGGTCTCTGGTGCCAGGGAGCTGTGGGATGGCCCCGATCCTGCCTGGCTGGTGGTGCTGGGGCCAGCGAGCTCCGAGCTGGCACTGGAGGCTGTAAGGGGAAGCAGGAAGGTCAAGGGCACGGCCCCCCAGGCCTGGGGCAGGATCGGCCAGATCAGGGCCCCAGCCCTCCTGGAGCAGAGAGGCTCTGCCGAGCCCAGCCGATGTCCCGCTGCCGGGCCCTGCGCGGCCCCAGTCCCGGGGCACCCTTTGCCTCTCACCAGTGCCCAGGCCAGCACAGCTGTCACACTCCCAGAGGGACTCGTTGGTCCTCAAGCCGAGGCAGCCTCTGTGGGTGCCCTCGGCGGCGCAGGAGCGGCACAGGAACAGTGTCCAGGGCCTGGGGAAGCAAGGGGGTTCATGGCTCTGTGGACAAAGTGACCGCAGCACAGGCTTGTCCGACAGAGCTCTCGTTCGCAGTCCTGCTGCTTTGAGCCCTTGGGGAGACAGAGATCCCAGGCAGAGCCCCAGGGTGCAGCTTGGCCAACTTACCCCTCTTCCCTACTGTGCTCCCTGCCTTGGGGACAACGGCACTCCGTGGCATCGCAGCGGCTGTGCCTGTTACCGAGGTCGGCATATGCATTGTTGTTCTCCCACAATGGCATTCTGATGGAGAAAGGAAAATGGATGAGCTCCTGCTGCCGCGGCATATGGCAGGTGCAGGATGTCCCTGCTCTTCTTTCCCCCCTGTCCTGTTCCCAGTTCCTCCATGAGGCTGAAGGCCAGACTCACGGGACAGCGGAGGGCCAGGACTGCTGGCGCAGTCCCTCCGTGGCACAGCTTGCACCCTCCTGTCCTGTGAGCCAGGCAGAAGGACACCGACCTGACAGGGACTCGGATCCCCAGGATGAGCATTGCTGAGACAAACCGATCCTTATCTCGACAGAGAGGGCACTGGAAACAATAAATGCCAGCGCCCATGGCCTGTCCCTGCAGGAGAAACACAAGGGGCGTGAGTGAGGCCCTGGTGCTGCTGAGCCCTGCGGTGCCCCGGGGCCTGGGGAACGGCTCCCACCTGGATGCAGCCCCTGTGGAACCAGGCGTGCTGGCACGCCGGGCACACCATGGTGCCGTAGGACGTTCTGTCCTCCACAGGCTCCAGGCAGATGAGGCAGACGGTGTTCTCCGGAGCCGCCTGAAGCTCCTGCTGGGGACGGTGCTCCCAGCAGTAGGACCTGGGGGCAGGAGGAAAGGGATGGGTGAGGTGAGAAGTGCTGGGTCCTTCCCCAGGGCTGGTGAGGAGGGCACAGGAGGTACCTGTAATGAGGAAGGAACTGGGTGACGCATCCAACCTCCAAGGCGCAGGGGAAATGGAAGCTGCGGTTGCAGCCTGTCTCCTGGCAGGTGATGGTGGCCCCGCTCTCGCTGCAGACGAAGCAGTCCTGAAAGGGCAGAGCAGCCCCTGTCAGCTGCAGCCTCAGGGCGCCACCGCCAGCCCCGCAGCTCCCAACAGGGCGCAGGACGTGGCCACTGCTTGTCACACCCCGCAGCCCTGCCTGGCAGACGTGGCTCCTGTGCTGGAGCCCCTGCGGAGCTGCTGGGACTTCTTGTCCCAGAGCTGGTGGGAAGGTGTGGCAGAGGTTCCCCACCGCTCCCGAAAAGCACCAGGAACTTGTGGACCGATGGATGACTATGGTCATGCACACACCCTTTGATCGAGAGACAGCCCCCTTGACCCAGGAAAAATGCTTTGGTTGAGAGAAGTTTCTGGACCACTGCCATAATGACCACAACTCAGATTCAGCTTAGGGAACCCCCTGGCTACCCCCTTTCAGTTGGTGTTCTCAGAGCAGCAGGTCTGCAGTACAAGACTCTCCTCCTTGGACTGGGACACCACCTAAGGTAGATTTCTTGAGGACTGAGACCCCTCACTGGCAAGGGATCTTCTGGGCTCTCCGGACAGTTCTCTCATAGGAGTGGAAAGATTCGCATAGCTCTGTCAGAGTGCTGAATATTTTTCGGTAAACCCTGTTTCTCGTTGCTTTCTGCTAAACAGTTCTGGTTGGAATATAGACTGTTTGGAGCTGATCACCTATCTAAATAATTTTTTGGGGTGCCTCCATGGCAGAAGGGCTGGGATTTCTTTCTCAGGGTGTGGGGCAGGCTCCTGCAAACCTTTCTGGGCACAAATCTCCCTGTTCCTGTCAGGTCCTCACCTTCTGCGCTGCCCGCTCCACTATATGAAAAACGTCCTCAGGGAGAAATCCCATGAGTCCATTATTGCTGGGCCGACGCTGAAAAAGCTCATTGGCAAAAAGCTGCAGAAGAGAAAAGACGAGGGGCTGATGAGGAGAGTGTGTCCGGGACTGTCCGGAGGGAGCGGCTGGAGGGAGCCCCAGAATAACTCACCAGGCAATACAGATGGGCACAGAGCCCTTGTGCCTCCAGCAGGAGCCCGCAGAGCTCCGGGTCAGCGTCTGCCCGGCGACACAGCAGGCAGGCTGCAGGGGAGAGAGCAAATGCCACAGGCATGGGCATCTCTGCGGGGTGGGGGAAGCGTCCCTGAGGGGTTGTCCCCAGGGGGCTGCTCAGAGCTCCCGCCTCCCCTGCCACCGCTCTCGGCCCTGCACCGGCTGCCCCAAAAGCCCCTGTGCCAGGCTGCGGGAGGGATGCTTTGCTCTCACCCCGCTCCATCGCGTCAGGGAAGTTTCTTCTTCCTTGCTGATAAGCCACTATGGCAACAGTGAGTGTTTGGAGAGTCTCTGTCCCAGCAGCGCTGAGCTGTCTCCTCCAAATGCTCCTCTGCTACCTCTGCGGGAGAAGCCAGGCGCGGGTGGGCTTGAGCACAGCCCAGAGCCCCGAGGTGTGGGGCCCCCTCCTGCCTCGGCAGCCCCGTCCCTGCCCTGCCCTCTCCTCACCTCGCCAGTTCGCACTGACACGCGGCCTGAGCCCAGCGCTCCTTTTTATGGGCTGGGGCCCGTGGGTCACAGTGGCCACTGTGACACCAGCACCGCTGCCCTGCCTGCACACGAATACGGGCGGGGTCGCCCTTGGCCACATGTCACCCACTCTGAGACGGCCACCGCCTCACAGAGGGGGTGTGAAGGGCCGAGACGGGCCCGAGCCCTTGGCACCCACATAACCGGGGTGGCTGCTCCTGCGGCAAGTGCAGAGTCAAGTGGCAGGTGCCCTGGGGCACCATCGAGGGCGGCACTTTGGCTACAGGTGCTGTTCAGGCCGTGCAACAGGACTGGCTCTGCTTCGGGGCTCCCCGGTCCAGGAGTCACAAGTGAACCTTGGGCCTGGCCTGGGCTTACACATCCCATCCACTCAGATGTGGTGGGTGGCCGGGCCACAGCACAGGACCTCAGCACAGCACCTAAATGTCGCAGGTGGCCCAACATCTTCCTCTCGAACACCTTGGTGCTTTGGTGATGCGCTGACTCCAGAAGAAAAAGCAGTGGGACCACAAGCTGGGGAGCCCGAGCGGAAATGGGCTATTTCAACGGCAATAAACTACCTTTCAGAGTCACTGGGAGCCCGTCCTTGGTGGGGTAGGAGACTGCAAGTGGCTGTGGGGCTGCTTTGTAGGTGCCACAAAGGGGCTCTTGTGAGGAAAGAGAGCAGGACAGCCTCCATCCTGGGCAGCCCCAGCCCTGGCCTGTGGCTTCACAGGTGACTTTGGGGACTCCCCTGATGGAAGAGTGGGGAGGGAAGGCTTTAGATCTCCAGAGGTCCTTGCCAACCCCAGCCATTCTGTGATTCTGTGCGAGCATTTGTGGCTCAGCTCTCTAAACCTTGCCAAACATCTCTGCCCAGCTGAGAGTCCTGTGCCAGCCACATCGTGGTCTGGGCATACCCTATCATACCCTATGATCAGTGAGTAAAGAAACTTCTAAAACAGAGTTTTAAGATTTCTGAAGCAGCATTCGTTTATTGGCTCCAGGCACTCACAGGGATAGGTCCACCAAGCAATGGCACTGGTTAGCATCCAGACAAAGGTTATATTCTCACAGATCAAACATATTCATTACATATCTGGGAAGTGTTTTACATATGTATTACGTTTCTTGGAACCACTAACCATATGCAGATGTCTCTAGCACCTGCACAGAGCAGTGAGTTGGTGGTCATTCGAGGGCTATGGGAGGAAGTAAGAAGTCTTCATCACATTGTCCTTGCAATGAACTCAAGTCCTGGGCTTGCACAGTTCTTTTGTTACTCTACTTGGAACCTCATGGTCATGCTGAACCAGTTCCTACACTAGTTGGTCTTTCTTATCTACTCAGAGGAAGCGTGTCGCCCTTCAGTTATTCACTGCTTGTCTTAACAATAAATACCATTCTTGTAACCTAACATCTGCGTAACCTTTTTTCTAACTTTTATCTTAGGTACCAGCTCTCTCCTCTGGGCAGACCCTGGGGAGGTGGCCACTCGCTGACACGGGCCAGAGCCCCCAGGAAGCTCCCCCAGGGCAAAGGCTGAGCTGCCTGGAGCCTGGACCACAGGGTCTGGACCTCCGGGGATGGCCCAGCAAGTGCGGGAGCTCCCACCAACACTGTCTGTTGGAAAACACAAGTTTTGTCCAGTCTGTCACTTTCCTGTTGGATACCAAAAAGTCAGCAAAAAGACTACTGAACATAGTTTTGAAAGTGCTAAAAAGCAGGCATTTTTATTGCACTGCGCCGGACGCTCAGAAGATCGTTCTTCTCATCGACTGTGCACATGTCTGACACTTCTTGGTATTTATTGCACATACCAATTGCATATTCATTGGTTCTAACTGCTTAGTTCATACACTAAGCACGAACTATTTACATAATCCCTCCCTTAAGTCCATCTTTGGTATTTGTGGGTCTTTACTGGAGGTTTCTAGTTGTCCCCAGTAGTCCTTGCAGCCTGGTGCCCCCTGCCCACTGTCAATTTTTTGACCTAATTTCCTCAGTGTAAGTGTATTGTCGTGTTGTGCTACTACACAGCAAAGGTCACAGAGCTCTTTCTTCCATAAGTGAAACATTCGACTTTCCCAGCTTGCAAACCAAGGACATCCTGCTTTGCCTCATTTCCAGTCTCCAGATAGCTATTGTTTCTCTCTTAAGTTGCTGTTACGTTATGCCTAGTCTTGTTACATTAGGCTTAGGCTGGTTATGTAATAAATTTTGACTCGAAATCAACTTGAATAACAGAAATTTACTCCCGATGGATTTCAACGCAAGAAGCAGAAACAGCGCTGCGCGGCCGGGCGCTCTCGGCTCCTCCAGTGGCGCGCGCGGGAAAACCTTCTTCCGGACTTTTTATAGGGCCGACAGTCCCGGGCTCGTTGCTCAGGGTGCCACGTCACTCGTTCTTTCTGCCCATGTGTCCTCTGTTGCCAGGCGGTTAATCTCCTATCTTCTCACCTACCCCTGCCCCCCCCCACCTTTAGAGAATCGAACATTTAAGGCAATTGCATAACAAAGGGCAGGGGCTACCCGTGTTGCACAATAATCCCTGAGCGTTTCCTTTTAAGAAGCTTTAATGAACAAACATCTCTAACTCTTAGAATTGTTTATTACAACTCCCCCATTTTCTTTTTCTACTTATTTTGTTCATTAAAGCGTCGTAATTCTTAATACAAATGACTTAGTATCATCTTGATTGGGTAACTGCTCATACTTTGCTTTAACTAATAATAAATGTGCTGCTTCTAGCCTGCTTCTCACAATAGCTATTACTTTATTGAAAATACATGGTCCAAACATCAACACTAGCATTAAGAGAATCAATGGCCCTGCTATAGTAGAGAGGAGGGTTGTAAGCCAAGGTGATTGTCTAAACCAGGTTTCGTACCAACTCTGCTGAGATTCATATTCCCTTTTTCGTTTTTCTATATTTTCTCGTAGCTTACTCATGGTATTTCTTACTAGACCTGTGTGGTCTGCATATACACAGCGTTCCTCCTTTAAAGCTGCGCAAAGGCCTCCTTCTTTGAAGAACAATAGATCTAATCCTCGCCGGTTTTGCAAGACCACTTCTGACAAGGATCTGACTGATTTTTCTAGCGCAGTAATAGATTGCTCTATTCTTAGCAGGTCCTCATTGACGGCTACTCTCAATGCCGCAAATTCTTGGTTTTGGTTGACTATTGAGGCAATTCCTGTTCCTGCACCTGCTACACTGAGGGCCACTATCATACCCAAGGTCAGAGCAGTGATCGGTTCCCTTTTTGTTAATCGGTGTGTAAAGACAGTTTCTAACTGATATTCATATTCTTTCGGGTGATAAGTAATTTTAGGGATTACAACCACTTGTATACAAAATTCTTTCATGGTTTTTAGATAATTCATAGAAGCACAAGGTGCAAGTCCAGTTTTTTAACATATCCACTTAGAATTATTGGCGGGTATTACCCAGTCACCAGGCCTATTAGCTTTAAGGGTGCCATTTATACATAGATACCGTTTTCCAGGGGGTATTCGACCTATACATATTCCTTGCCCCTGGACTTGTTGCAACGATATTCCTTGAGTATTATTTTCCCACCTACAAGACCCAGGATTTGATCCATTAGCAAGCTTTGGCATATTTCTTAGTCCAATAGCTTCGAAATATTGTGGTTTGGTGTTTAAGCATAACCAGCATTCTGCTGTTAAATTTGGGTGCGTTTTGTTAATCACCTGATAGCTCAGGTTTATTAGAGTCCAAAGTGGGTTTACTTCTTCCGGTTGTGCAAATGCATCTATATCAGAGCTATCTGTCATTGTTACATTAAGTATCTTAGAAGTTTTATTTATCTCTAATTTCCCTGTTATTATCGCATTAGGGCCTGTTGATTGAGATTTCCCTTGTGGGGCAGGTTCTTTTTGTATCTTTATAAGTGTCCCTCGATCAGTCCTAGTCTCCCAGATCCTCACACCCCAGGCTTTGGCAATTGACCACCCCTGGTCTTGTGGTTGCAAGACTGAGACTGTAATTTCTAATGTTTTGCAATTCCCTAGGTCAGAACTACCATAAAGCGATGGGAGAGATTGTTGACAATCTCTAGGCCACCAGTTGACTTGGAGGTATTGATCTGGATTGGCAACGCTCCACGCTGTGGCTATTGTCTCACAACCCCAATAAGCACAATAATATTGATTAGGATAGTTGCAGTATCCCTTTCCTGGATTGGAGCTAGGGCACCAATAAGTTGATACTGCACTTCCCCTTTTATGTGGAGGTTTGCAGTGATCAAAATTCCCGTATTCCTCTGAACCTAAATGTCCTAATAAATCACAAATGGTTACGTTAAATGAGGGTGTACCTACAGTTACATTTTCTTCGATCACACGACTTTCCTCTGCTTGAATTAAAAGTCCACTTATACGGTCTATGTACTGTTTCTCCATAGCTCAGCAATAATAGCAACATCAACATAGTGTACCAGATTGGGCTGCATTGACTCTAGCTCATTCCTCCTTGCTTTTTAGTTAGTGCCTGGGTGTGCCGCTTAACATTGGGGTAGCTCGGCCAATATTTTGGCATCGTTCCACTCAGGTTCTTGTTTCCACTGTTTCTTATTCTTCTGCCTCGCCCGTCAACTCGGTTGCTTCGAGCCACGGGGTAAACCATCTTCTCGGCAGCAAGAATATTCTTCAGGAAACCCTGAATGCTTTTGTTCTCCATGCCTTTGTTTATACGCTTCCCAATTATAGTCTTTGACTATAGGAGAGTGGCACAGTATTTTCTTTATGCTAGTTCTACAGCATACCCTTGTTATTTTGTATTTTAGAAGAGTTGGTTCAGTAAGGTGAGAGCAAAACCACTCAGGCTATATTTTGTAGGTGTATATACACCACCAGTCAGGACTGTCGGGTTGGATCTCTTTTTCGTGTGACTTTTGATTTCAATGCCAAATCTGTAATTTCTAATTCTATATTATAACATTAATTGCATATTCCTCTAGGGGAATACCGTCTATACAATGCAACCACCAATTGTTTCGGCACACTGTGCACCTAAAGCATATAAAAAGGATAACAATTACAACTTATATTAATACATCTAACTCTATAATTTTAAAATTGGGATATTCATAAACAACTTTATCATTTTTCTGTACTTGCACGATATGATTCAACAAGCCCAAGTCCATTTATTGTTTCCGTAGTTTAACTTTCAGAGGGTCGTCTGTGGGCTCTGCAGTCCAGGCATTAGTCTTGACTGGACCTTTAACTTGGCTGGTGTGTGTCCACCCCTTTTTGGCAGTTCGGATGGCTGTTTCTGTAGTGAGTAACCACAGGGCCTGGACCTCCGGGGATGGCCCACCAAGTGCGGGAGCTCCCACCAACACTGTCTGTTGGAAAACACAAGTTTTGTCCAGTCTGTCTCTTTCCTCTTCTCATCTCCATCTTCCCTCAATGTCTTTTATTTCTGCCTTGCCGGCTTCTGTGCTTCCTTGGCCTGACATCTGACTCTCTTTGGACTCTGGTTTTACAAAGAAGCTGCGGATTTTGCCATCTAACATTCCTTGGAAAAAGCAAAGGACAAGTCTGGCAGCCAACTCGCCTATTGCTCTATTCTGCACCCCTGAGCGGGAAACACAGGCAGAAGCACACAACTCTGAATGTCATGGAGGAAGGCACCTTTTGGGACCATTTATTCCAAGGGCCTGCTCAAGAAGGTTGCCCTGGATTACGTTGCCGAGTTGGATTTTTTTTTCTCCAAGGCAGAGTGGGTGGCAGGTGCACTTGCCGCAGGAGCAGCCACCCCGGTTATGTGGGTGCCAAGGGCTCGGGCCCGTCTCGGCCCTTCACACCCCCTCTGTGAGGCGGTGGCCGTCTCAGAGTGGGTGACATGTGGCCAAGGGCGACCCCGCCCGTATTCGTGTGCAGGCAGGGCAGCGGTGCTGGTGTCACAGTGGCCACTGTGACCCACGGGCCCCAGCCCATAAAAAGGAGCGCTGGGCTCAGGCCGCGTGTCAGTGCGAACTGGCGAGGTGAGGAGAGGGCAGGGCAGGGACGGGGCTGCCGAGGCAGGAGGGGGCCCCACACCTCGGGGCTCTGGGCTGTGCTCAAGCCCACCCGCGCCTGGCTTCTCCCGCAGAGGTAGCAGAGGAGCATTTGGAGGAGACAGCTCAGCGCTGCTGGGACAGAGACTCTCCAAACACTCACTGTTGCCATAGTGGCTTATCAGCAAGGAAGAAGAAACTTCCCTGACGCGATGGAGCGGGGTGAGAGCAAAGCATCCCTCCCGCAGCCTGGCACAGGGGCTTTTGGGGCGGCCGGTGCGGGGCCGAGAGCGGTGGCAGGGGAGGCGGGAGCTCTGAGCAGACCCCTGGGGACAACCCCTCAGGGACGCTTCCCCCACCCCGCAGAGATGCCCATGCCTGTGGCATTTGCTCTCTCCCCTGCAGCCTGCCTGCTGTGTCGCCGGGCAGACGCTGACCCGGAGCTCTGTGGGCTCCTGCTGGAGGCACAAGGGCTCTGTGCCCATCAGTATTGCCTGGTGAGTTATTCTGGGGCTCCCTCCAGCCGCTCCCTCCGGACAGTCCCGGACACACTCTCCTCATCAGCCCCTCGTCTTTTCTCTTCTGCAGTTTTTTGCCAACGAGCTTTTTCAGCGTCGGCCCAACAATAATGGACTCATGGGATTTCTCCCTGAGGACGTTTTTCATATAGTGGAGCGGGCAGCGCAGAAGGTGAGGACCTGACAGGAACAGGGAGATTTGTGCCCGGAGAGGTTTGCAGGAGCCTGCCCCACACCCTGAGAAAGAAATCCCAGCCCTTCTGCCATGGAGGCACCCCAAAAAATTATTTAGATAGGTGATCAGCTCCAAACAGTCTATATTCCAACCAGAACTGTTTAGCAGAAAGCAACGAGAAACAAGGTTTACCGAAAAATATTCAGGACTCTGACAGAGTTATGCGAATCTTTCCACTCCTATGAGAGAACTGTCCAGAGAGCCCAGAAGATCCCTTGCCAGTGAGGGGTCTCAGTCCTCAAGAAATCTACCTTAGGTGGTGTCCCAGTCCAAGGAGGAGAGTCTTGTACTGCAGACCTGCTGCTCTGAGAACACCAACTGAAAGGGGGTAGCCAGGGGGTTCCCTAAGCTGAATCTGAGTTGTGGTCATTTATGGCAGAGGTCCAGAAACTTCTCTCAACCAAAGCATTTTTCCTGGGTCAAGGGGGCTGTCTCTCGATCAAAGGGTGTGTGCATGACCATAGTCATCCATCGGTCCACAAGTTCCTGGTGCTTTTCGGGAGCGGTGGGGAACCTCTGCCACACCTTCCCACCAGCTCTGGGACAAGAAGTCCCAGCAGCTCCGCAGGGGCTCCAGCACAGGAGCCACGTCTGCCAGGCAGGGCTGCGGGGTGTGACAAGCAGTGGCCACGTCCTGCGTCCTGTTGGGAGCTGCGGGGCTGGCGGTGGCGCCCTGAGGCTGCAGCTGACAGGGGCTGCTCTGCCCTTTCAGGACTGCTTCGTCTGCAGCGAGAGCGGGGCCACCATCACCTGCCAGGAGACAGGCTGCAACCGCAGCTTCCATTTCCCCTGCGCCTTGGAGGTTGGATGCGTCACCCAGTTCCTTCCTCATTACAGGTACCTCCTGTGCCCTCCTCACCAGCCCTGGGGAAGGACCCAGCACTTCTCACCTCACCCATCCTTTTCCTCCTGCCCCCAGGTCCTACTGCTGGGAGCACCGTCCCCAGCAGGAGCTTCAGGCGGCTCCGGACAACACCGTCTGCCTCATCTGCCTGGAGCCTGTGGAGGACAGAACGTCCTACGGCACCATGGTGTGCCCGGCGTGCCAGCACGCCTGGTTCCACAGGGGCTGCATCCAGGTGGGAGCCGTTCCCCAGGCCCCGGGGCACCGCAGGGCTCAGCAGCATCAGGGCCTCACTCACGCCCCTTGTGTTTCTCCTGCAGGGACAGGCCACGGGCGCTGGCATTTATTGTTTCCAGTGCCCTCTCTGTCGAGATAAGGATCAGTTTGTCTCAGCAATGCTCATCCTGGGGATCCGAGTCCCTGTCAGGTCGGTGTCCTTCTGCCTGGCTCACAGGACAGGAGGGTGCAAGCTGTGCCACGGAGGGACTGCGCCAGCAGTCCTGGCCCTCCGCTGTCCCGTGAGTCTGGCCTTCAGCCTCATGGAGGAACTGGGAACAGGACAGGGGGGAAAGAAGAGCAGGGACGTCCTGCACCTGCCATATGCCGCGGCAGCAGGAGCTCATCCATTTTCCTTTCTCCATCAGAATGCCATTGTGGGAGAACAACAATGCATATGCCGACCTCGGTAACAGGCACAGCCGCTGCGATGCCACGGAGTGCCTTTGTCCCCAAGGCAGGGAGCACAGAGAGGAACGGGGGTAAGTTGGCCAAGCTGCACCCTGGGGCTCTGCCTGGGATCTCTGTCTCCCCAAGGGCTCAAAGCAGCAGGACTGCGAACGAGAGCTCTGTCGGACAAGCCTGTGCTGCGGTCGCTTTGTCCGCAGAGCCATGAACCCCCTTGCTTCCCCAGGCCCTGGACACTGTTCCTGTGCCGCTCCTGCGCCGCCGAGGGCACCCACAGACGCTGCCTCGGCTTGAGGACCAGCGGGGCCCTCTGGGAGTGTGACAGCTGTGCTGGCCTGGGCACTGGTGAGAGGCAAAGGGTGCCCCGGGACTGGGGCCGCGCAGGGCCCGGCAGCGGGACATCGGCTGGGCTCGGCAGAGCCTCTCTGCTCCAGGAGGGCTGGGGCCCTGATCTGGCCGATCCTGCCCCAGGCCTGGGGGGCCGTGCCCTTGACCTTCCTGCTTCCCCTTACAGCCTCCAGTGCCAGCTCGGAGCTCGCTGGCCCCAGCACCGCCAGCCAGGCAGCATCAGGGCCGTCTCTTGGATCTCCAGCACCAGAGATCAGCAGCCCCAGCACCACCAGCCAGGCAGGATCGGGGCCATCCCACAGCTCCCTGGCACCAGAGACCAGGAGCCCCAGCACAGCCAGCCAGGAGGCATCGGAACCCTCCTCTGGGTCCCCAGCACTGGAGACTGGCAGCCCCAGCACAGGCAGCCAGGCAGCATCGGAGCCATCTGATGGCTCCCTGGGACTAGACACCGGCAGCCCCACCGTGGACAGTCAGGGGGCACTGGGGCAGTCTCTCGGCTCTCTGGAACCAAATACCAGCAGCCCCAGCACAGCCAACCCAGTGGCACTGGGGCCATCCTACAGCTCCCCAGTGCAGGAGGGCAGCTGCTCCAGTCACCCTGGGCCTGATCGCATGCGAAACCGCTCCAGGTTACAACGTCGGGCCCAAAATCCCTACAACCGGCCCAGAAGACACAGTGAGAGGAGCGGCACACCAGCACCAAGTGCTGAGAGCAGCACCCAGGGACAGGATGTACTGGGGCCATCGCAGCTCTCCCCAATACCTGAGTCGAGCAGCCCCAGCCCTGCCAGCCTGGAGGCATTGGAGCCATCCCACAGCTCCCTGGTAGTGGAAACCAGCAGCCCCAGCACCACCAGCCAGCTGCCATCGGGGTCTTCCGGCACCTCTCCAGAGCCTGAGAGCAGCGGACGCTCCAGCCCCCCTGGGCCTGTGCGAACACGAGGCCGCTCCCGATTGCAACGTCGGGCCCAAAATCCTTACAGCCGGCCCCGACAACGCCGTGGGACCAGCCGTGGGCCATCCCCGCGTGCTGAGAGCAGCCCCCCCAGCCAGGAGGTGCAGGGGCCATCCGTCTCCCGGCTACCTGAGACCAGCAGCCCCAGCACCGCCCGCCAGGAGGCATCAGGGCCGTCCCACCGCTCTGTGGAAGTGGAAACCAGCAGCCCCAGCACCGCCAGCCAGGAGGCATCGGGGTCTTCCAGTAGCTCCACAGAGCAGGAGAGTGGCCAACGCTCCCGGTCCCCTGGGCCTGTGCGAACACGAGGCCGCTCCCGCTTGCAGCGTCGGGCCCAAAATCCCTACAGCCGGCCCAGACGTCGCTGTGGAGCCAGCCGTGCACGGTCCCGGAGTGCTGGCCGTGATCCCCCTGCCCCGGCACAATAAAGTTGCCATTAATGTCTGTTCTTCAGGCACATCACAGCTGTTCTTCTGGAGTGTGCGTTAAGTGCCTTCCTGACAGGCCTTACTGCAGCCTGAATGTTGGTTTAGCGAAGTGGGGAGCAGCCATCCTCTCGGAGGGAGGCAGGGGAACCTGGTAGACCAGATGGGCTCTTCTGCCAGTGAAGAGGCCATAAGGAAGGAAAGGACCTATAGAGGGTCCAAAGGAGAAGTCAGTGGCAGCTCTTTGTCCTTTTGTTCTTGACTGCTGTGCCTGGGAAGACATGAGCTGTAGGTGTGGCCAGAACGGGTCATGCTCTTCATGGGGATTGCGCTGGCTGCTCCGAGGAGTCCCCGAGCAATGGAGCTCAAAGGGAGCTGGGCAAAGAGCTGTGGTCGTGCACAGCCGTGCTGTGAACTGCAGTGCTCATTCCCTGGCACCAGATCCAGTCACAACCAGGGCTGTGCTATGGCTGCCAGGCACTGGAAACCAGTAACCGCTGCCCTGCGGCACCAGGGCCGTTAAACGGCTCCCCAGCACTTCAGGGCAGCAGCCTGTCCAGCCCCCTGGAGCTGATCACTTATGAAGCTGCTCACGGCTGCAATGCCAGGGCCCAAAATCCCTACTGCCGGCCTGGACGACGCCGTGGCACGAGCCATGCACTGTCCCGGAGTGCTGGCCCTGATCCCCCCGCACAGGCACAATAAAGTTGCCGTTAATTTCTGCCCTGGGAGATTCCACGCTTGCTTGTTGGCTTCCTCCTCTTCTTCTCCCTTTCTCGAGGGGCAGCGTTAGGGGCCGGGCTGAGAGGTTTGTCCTGCCCCGGAGGGTCGGCAGCACCTTCCCCAGACCCCCCTCCTTGCGGGCTGCCCCTGGCCGGCTGCCCAGCGCCATGGCCGTGCGCTTCGGGCCTCGCTGGCCCCGCAGGCTGGTCAGTTTCCCGGGGGAAGTTCACAGCCAGCCCCAGGGCCGGGGCTCTCTGCCCCTGTCCCGGCACGGACCGTTCGCGGAGCAGGTTCCGCTGAGAGGCCCGTCCAGCGCCGCCGCCCGTCTCCCGGCAACGCGGGCCGCGCCCGCCCGCCCGGTATGGCCCTCGCGGCTCGCCGTAGCGCGGCGGCGGCGCGGCCCGGCCGGTGGTGAGTGCGGGGGCCACCGGGCCTGGGTGCTCCGCGTTCCCCTGTGTCCGGCCCCGGTGGCGCGGGTCCCCCGCTGGGCTTGGCCCCGGGCTGCCGCTGACGCCGCGGGGCTGGGGGGTCTCTGGGGTGCGGCTGGTTCGGGTGGTGTCGTCCGTTTTTCGGGTGGAGGCGCCGGACTAGGGTGCGCCCCCGCGCCCGGCCGGGGTCTCTGTGCTCCGGGGTTGTGGGCAGGTGCAGGGGCTCCCTCGAGTTTGGGGCTGTTTGTGGGCATGGAGAGGGCCGCCGGGTTTGGGGGTGTCTGTGGCTGCAGGGGGTGCTGCCCGGAGTTGGGGGTGTCTGTAGGTTCGCGGTGTCGCTGAGCTGGGGCCGCTGCCAGCCCGGGGGTGCTGCCGCTGAGCCGTGTGCCCGGCGTTCGGGGCACGTACCGGCGCTGGGTGTCTCAGCTCTGGGGGTGCCACAGGGACCCATGCTGACCGCTATCGCAGAGCAGGTGTCCGGGCAGTGCGGGGCCTGTGCCCCCCACTGTCCTCGGGGCTCCATCCCCGCTGCCCCGGGGAGCGGCCGCGCTCGGTCCGCAGCTGCCAGACAAAGCCGTGTTTGCTGGCCCGGCCCCGGCCGCCTCTGCTTGGCTCAGTCCAAGATCTGGCTTCTCCGTGTTGTTTGTTCTGCCTTTCTGCTGGAAGCTGCCTGCCGTGCCCAGGGAGGGGAGTTTAACCCGTGGCCAGGCTCAGAGCTGAGGCCAGATTTGTCAGCCGCACACGGGAGCAGCAAAGGAGCAGGCGTATGTCCCCCTGCTCTGCCCTTTCTCTGACCCGTTGAAAGCAGCATCTGCTCCAACGAAGAAAAACCCAACACTGGCACTGCAGCAATGCCAGCAGTGCAGCTCGTGCAGTGCCGCTGTGTTGGTGCTGTTCTCTCTGTTTGGGCTGTCAGGCTGTTCCAGCAGCGTGGGTACCAAGCTGGCTGCCCTTGTGAAGAGCCAGGACACTCCCCACCATCCTCAGGTGTTTTTAATTTGTCTGGACAGAGGTGAACTCATGTCTCACACATTTCAGAGTACTTTTAGGGTAGTACACGCTGTGCTGTCTGTTCTCTTTGGTTGTAAATGATGTGTTTCTGTTTATGGTTGAATTGTTTTATTCCTGGTTTTGAATCTCTGGTGCAGATTGTTCGTTGATCCAAGCTGGTTTTTGCTTTGTTCCTGCGGTTTCACTCGGCAGTACTGCAGGAGGGACACCGGGCAGGGCCGCTCCACTGCGGGATGCTGTGGTGGCCCCGAGGAAAGGGGTTTTGGGAAATCGTGTCCTGAGTCTACCTGGAGCTCAGGTGGTCTTCTGCCAGTGGAGCAGCTGTGGCACTTGCGTCACTTGGCAAGTTCACTAACTTTTCATGGGTTCACCTTAGTTTCTGCTTTGAATGAGATCACCAGCAAGCACTTAATTCCCTCAGCCTTTGCTCCTGTTGCATCTTCCTGCTGCTCCATGTGTCACTAAGTGGTTTGTCAGACAGCTGTCTAGTGAACAAGAGAGGCTTCGTTGATGGTCGGCTATCAGTGCGATCAGAAATGGGAGAGGAGTGTAACATAACATTTTGAAGCTGGATGGAACTAGTAATTTGAATTTATTCTTTTTGTCCTGATGCATGTCAGACCAGCTCTGATAGGATCCTTTGCATTCTAGTGATGCCAGGAAGGGTAATGAATCTTTAGTCTTGTGATAGGTTTTCACCTGTATACACCTCTGTGTATTTGTATCTGCATCTGCTTTTGTCCCTATAAAACTGACAGCTGATCTCTAGGTCTCTTGCTTTGCAGTCAATGATATTCTTTTGTAGTATAGTTCACCTGCATTTCTCTTTCTCCTGCTTTCTCTACTTTGGATAGCAGAATAATCTGATAACCTGTTAAACAGAAGTTTAACCGGATACATATTTCTGTCTTAAAGACTACAGTGTGGGAAAGAAGGGCAGAAGTGTCTCATACAGACATGAATGGCAGTGTGATGCGGTTGCCAGTTTTGATGGTGTTTAGTGGCAGTTGTGGCCCCGTGCTGGCTCAGACTTGGTGCAAAGGTTGCTGGTGTTTCTGGCTTTGTTCTGCCTGTGCCTTTGGTTGGAGTGGGGTCTGTGTGGTTCTCTAGAGTGAGGCTTAATGCCTTGTCTGCTTTGGGAAGATTTTGGGACAGGTGGGACTGAGAGCAGGGTTGGCAGTTAGTTGGCTTTGGGCTCTTGTATGATGTGGTTAGTGCAAGGACTCTGGCTACTTTGTGGTTTACCCCTGTTGTTCAACCCAGGTACATCAGTCTCCGAGAAAGGGAGAAGTCTAAAGGCAGCATCCTCCCCTACAAGTGTTGTTCTAGGCGTCTGTCCGTCTTATGTCCACTCTGGAAGTGGTGCCTGTGAAGAATGACGTCGAGAGGTGCTGGGACTGCTTTCTCCAGGAAGAACTACAGGTTGAGCACCGAGCCGGAGAAGTCCAAGGTCACAGGTATGGGCCTGTACGTGTAAAAGCAGGACTGCTGTGGATCGGGTGAGCACTCCTTGCCTCACTTGACATCAGCTGCCTCCCAGTTGCAGTTACCTTGCTGGTCTGAGGTGTGGTGGGGCTGAAACTGAGTAAATGACTGAGGTGAGATTTTGGAACGGACGTTCCTGTACTATGAAGGACTCCAGAAGCTCATGTCTCAGTGCCCTTTCTTTGGCACCCAGCCCTGCCTCGTGAGGATGGGGAATCTCATGTTGCCTGCCTTTGTCCCATCTGATTCAGGGAGTTCCCCTTCCAGTGTGAACAGCTCATCAAGTTCTCAGATTAATTATTTTCTGGGAAATTTTGGTGCCTCCTAGGCAGTCTGTTTTTTCTTGGACTCACCATTCCAGCAGAAGAGTGCTTTCGATACCACAGATCTGGCATTTGAGGGTACTTTTGCATCCAGAAATAAAGCATGATGCATCAATGTGACACTAGAGATTGTTTTGCACAACAAAAGCTGAAGTGAGGCATACATCATTAAAGAGGGTGCTGGGTTAGATGAGAAGAGCTGCATCTGCAAACCTTTCTGTCTCAGCATCTTCTAGCACAGTTAAGAGATGCAGGTGCTTAAAATGTCCCAGGTATGAATAGGACATCAGGAACTGCAGTAGTGATATGATTTTTATTTTTATTTTTTGGAAATGAAATTGGATTCCCACTTCCAGCTTTTGAAGTTACTTTATCTGGAAGTTAGTACAGCAGGACTCCTGAGGATGTAGTTCCGCCTGTGGGGACCAATTTGTAGTCTCCCATTCTCTATCGTAGAGCAGCTCAAATTGGAAAGAACCCTTGTTGTGGAGATGCACCCCATAATGCTGGTTTCTAGGGCTGCTAGTGAAGACAGTGAGATGATTAATGACTTCTTGAGGCTGTGTTTTCCACTGTGTTGATCTGCAAACTTGAACATCGTTTTCCCATGGTTACCAGCTTCTTGCTTGTACAGGAAAAGTGATGTTTGAGTTTGCCTCCTGACTCCCTAAGCTTATTTCCTTTCTGTTTTTCACAAGGGATCGTGAACAGCAGGCTGCTGAATGATTATCTGCATCGCGTCTTTACCAATGCTGATGGGAACCAGCCTGCTGCTGCTTACAGGTATTGGACTTCTTCTCATTCACTAGATGGCAAGCGATGCTGTGTCAGTCCCCAGATATACAGCACTGTGGTGAAAGGAAAGATCTTTTAGTGCCACACAGTGATCTTTTTTAAAAGCACAGCAGCACCGTGTTATAGAAATGAATCTCAGGTCTTAGCCTTATAACGGCTTTTTCAAATTGCAGGCCTTGCTAGGAAGGATTCTTCAGAATTCTTTGCATTAAAAACCCCATAAATGAAATCATTGGGCAATATTTCTGAAATAAAAAGGCAATAGGCATTCACCTTTTTTTATTGTTCCTTCTTGTAAGAAAGGGAAAAATGCACAGGTTTTAGCTACAGGAATGAAAGACAGGTTGTCAGTGCCTCGTAAACTAAAGACAAGGCTATTACCGATGTACAGAATACCATACATTTCTCTGGCTGTAGAGCCGTGGTAGTTTTATTACTAGGAGTCACCAAAGGAAAAGAAACACAAAATTCCTGTTTAATGTCTGTTTTCTTCTATTTCTTTTTATTTCTCCTTCACCTTGTCGCCCAGAAACTTGTAGCTTTGGATAAGAAGAATTTCCCTTGCATTTAGCTCTTTTGCCAGAGGCAAGTCAGACAGGTTCAGGACAGGTACGAGTGTGGTGGAGCGAGGCAGGCGTGTAGCTCCTGCTGGCTGGCGGTGCAGAGTGGCTGGGGTCACATTCCATGGGCTATACTTAGTCCTGCCAGCTCAAATGTGAGCTCAGAGCTGCTAAAAATAGCTCTTGGCCCTCTCTGCTCTTGGTGAGCGAGGGTTATGGCAGGGGGGAGGCAAAGTGGGTCATGTTACTTTGCCACGAGCTCTTCTGCCAGCATGCTTCGGAATATTCCATCTGCCCGAGCATTTCATGTTTCAGTATTTCTAATTTCTTTGCTTGGTGATTAATGACTTGAAAGCACAGAACTGATAGTTTGTTGGACTGGTCTTTCTGTTTTTTCCTGCCTTCCACCCTTTTGCCTGAACTTGGCTATTTGGTAGAAAGCCCAGTAGCAGTCAAATATGTCTTGAACATAACATTTGCCATATGAGAACAACTTTTATGGTATGATGTCTTGTCTTTGGAAGCCTGAATTCCTCATAGAGGAGCTCACTGCAGACATTTCTCCGGCTGTCCAGTTCTCTTCTAACCTCCTCCCAGAACTCCTCCTCCATGCTAGCTGCTGCCTAAGCTGCTTTGCTGAAGCCACCATCTCTCATGCCAAGCAAAATGGATTCTTTGACTCCACTTTTGTGCATCTTCACATCCGCCAGGCTTTCAAAGGGTCTGTTGCTGCAGTCTTAGGGAAACCCCTAGTCCTGGAGAAGTGGGAACCTGTTCCACAGATGACTTTGGAAATGGGAGGCAGCGGCAGGAGCACCTAGCGACTCTTACAGTATAAGGAATTCCTGCTGGGGTCCCTCAAAGACCTGTAACATCACCTCTGTTATTGCATACATACTTGGGAGATTTGGAAGGGAGGGAGCACGAAGTGGGAAAGTTTGTTGCTGTTACAAAGCTATTTAGAGCAAAGTAAATGTCAGGTGGCTGTGATATGGTGACCATGTAGTTAAATGGTCTGTGGAACTCAGTGAAGGGAAATGCAAAGGGATGTATTATTGAAAGGGGAACAGCTTCAACGCTCTGCATAAAATGATGGGCTCTGAGCTGATGTTTACTGTGTAGGAGTAAGGTTGGGGTGGGAATACTAAGTCTTAAGTGTGTCAGAAAAAGAAAGCAGGAAGTTAGGAAAAGGATGTAGGATAAGGAATATCATGCTACTGAATAAATTTGTGGTTTACCCTCACCTTGAGTAACATGTAGTTCTGGCCTCTCCAACTCCAAAAGAGTATTTTATTGCTTCAGAGGTTTTGAGAAAGGGTAGGAGCAAATCAGATGCCTGGAACAGCTCTTGTACGAGGAACAGCTAAGTAAACTGGCCTTGAAAAGAGAGAACTAGGGGAGGGCAGTATAAGAAAGGTTTCTAAAACAGTGTCCAGAGGGAGTGCCCGAGAGACTTCTCCTCAGTATGAAAACACAATGTTTTTGGTGGTTGTCAGAGAGGATGCCGGGCTAACGTGACCTTTGTCTGAACTGCCACAGCTGCTGGTGTGGTCTTCTCTCTTCTTTTATATTACGAAATACTTGGGGAAAAAAAAACGAATTCTGACTGATGCCATGTTTGTGTGATGCTGACTGCAGCAAAGTCGTGGTGCACAGTTGTTGGTGGTACAGCTGGTTTCTTACTGCCACTGTCCTGCAGTGCAGGTTTCTTACTGCCACAAAATACACCCGAGCAGACTGAAGACTTTAAGATCCTTTGTTAACTACTTTGCTTGTTCACACTGTATTTGGTCCTTGGTTCATTCATTGTCCCAACATGCTGGGCAGCAAATTCCTCAGATTCATGGCAAGAAACACAGATCCACAGAACTTCCTGGCTCATGTCTGACAGCGCAGGACTGTGCAGGCACGTGTGTTTGGGCTGAAACTCTTTAAAACTTGGAGACAAGAGTTTTCTGAAGAGCTGCCTGTGCATGTTTATTTCCTAGAAAGCATCTGACGTTCCAGAACCTGCAGGAGCACCTTGACCGGTTGCTAGCAGAGGAGGATGGCTCCGAAGACAGTCGAGGTAGGAGACACTGAGTGTCTGTCCAATTCGTGCTTGTGCTCATGCTGCCTGATTGGAAGGACAGGCTGTATCACGAAAGGCAGTTCCCTGAGTGTTGTTCTGCCCTCCTGTGCTCTAATTTATTGGACCTTTAAATCCTGCCTATGAGGGGCTTGTGGAGGGAGGAGGCATGTTTCCAGGTGAAAATGCCTGAAAAGCAGTTCGGGGCTAATTGTTGGAGATATTTCACTAACAATGAAATGCAGAGCCATTGCTGCGACCAGCAGCATGCAGTGCTGTCCTCAGTGAGAAATGCAGAGGTTTGTTGACAATTTTTACATGCTGATCTCCACTGTAGATATTCACTTTGGGTCTCAGGCTGTTGCCTGTACTCTTGCTAGCATCCATTTCCCTCAATGAGTTGGGACGTGGCAGGATACAACCTGGCTCCTCTCCTAAAAAGAAGAATTCTTCCTGGTGACTGCAATCAAAGTGTGATATGTTGGCCAAACGTTTGGCTCAGAGTTTAGTTTGGTCTTTGAATTTTGCCAAAGTAAAATTTTCAGGCGATGTAGAAAACTTAACACGTGACCCGAATACTGCACAGCTAAGACCTTGTGTGTTGCTGTGAAAACTTCTTTTTAAATCTCAATTGTGTCTCCTTTCCTGAGGTTCTCCTTTCCTGAGGTTACACTATTTTAGTCTTCCTCCAATGTGACAGAATCCAGCTGCTATTGTAATATAGCTGGAGGCACTCATCAGGTTTACTGTTAAATCCTGTATAGCTTTCCCTAACAGGTTTTCTGCAACTCTTGTTTCAGATCAGGTAGCAGAGGGCCGGCTTGGTCCCTCTACTGTGGTGCTGGACCACACAAGCGGTTTTGAGGGGCTGCTGCTGGTTGATGATGACTTACTTGGGGTGAGTGTGATGCTCGGTGCAGCAGAAAATGGTCTTGTGGGGCTAAAAGCACTTGGGGCTTCTTGGTTTGTTCTCTGTAATAGATCCTTGTCACTGGCTTTGTAGCATGTTGTAAATGGAATCCACCCAGAAAATTGCAGGATCCTGGAGGAAATGAGCTCTCCTGGGGAAAGGTCTGGCAGTACCCCTAAGTCTCAGCAAGCTCTGAATGGAGCTGTGAGGAAGTGGAAGGATCACCCTGGCCCAGGGCTCACTGAAGAGCTTGGCTAAGCAGAGGGAAGGCCAGCAGCCAGCGTTCCTGTCCCTCCCTCCCCCAGACTGCCTCTTCCTTCCTTCCTTCTGCTCTTCTCTAATGGTGGTGAGAGGCTGAAGATGAGGCTTTCTTTTCTCCTTGCTCACTCCTTAGCTGTTCCTCATGCAGAAAATCAACTGAAAGAATCCTTTGGAATTTAATCCTTACCTACTTCAGTAATTTCTGCGCTTCTCACTGAGAATGCACATCCTGTGCTCATTGCCTCCTTAATCTATGTGTCCTTTCTTACCTCTAGCAGAGGGGGCTGCCCCGTTCTCCCCTTTCCTGTTAACCACCCGCTGTAGCTCACCTCGGCTGTACATAGAACTTACCCCTGTATCGGATCAGACTGGCTTGCCTGTGATTTCTGATCTTCTTCATGATCTGTCCTGAGATTGAGCGAGGCAGGAGTTAACAGGGCTCAGTTTCTGGGCAGCACATTGCCTGCCAATACTGGGCAGAATTTGTTCCAAATTCTCCAGGATTCAGACATCTTTCCAATATAGTTGTCACTTTTGTGTACCTGTTACAATTCACTAGGAAGCTGCCTGCCACCACGTTGCCCTTGTGCTGCTGCCGTGCTGCATGCTTCACTGGGGTCTGTCAAGCACAGATGATTGTGAGGAGGACCTGGATGGTTCCCCAGGACCTATCAGCTCTGAGTACAGCTGCTGGGATGGGGAAGATGCCCCGTCTCTTCCCTGCACTGTGCTCGTGAATAGCTCTGCGTCTCACTTTTGGCTTGAGGGCTAGGATGGAGGGAATGGGTAGAACTGAGCAAAACTTGTCATTTTTCTATTTTAAAATGTCTTTTGTTTGTTGGTTTAGGTGATTGGCCACAGTAACTTCGGGTCCATCAGGGCCACGACGTGCGTGTATAAAGGTAAGGAGGTAAACCAGTGATGCTTTGAGAAAAGACCCTGGGAAGAGTGTCCAGCGAGTTACACAACTAGATAGCTTGGGAAATCTTGAGTATGTTCCAGATTTGAGCCCCCTGTTCCCCAGTTCATCCATTGGCTCTTCCAGGAAGTCAGAAGGATGGGGGATTGTGTGATGCTGGAGTGAAGAGATGGGAGGGGAATTTTGGAGATGTCCCAGAGGTCCTATGTGTGCCACATTTATTTCTATGGGAGTAGTGTCAGTCTCTGCTTCTCCAACAATGAGCCAGGCAGCAGGGATTTACTGTGTGGCATCTCTCTTTCTTTCAGGGAAATGGATTTATGAGGTGCTCATCTCCTCCCAGGGACTCATGCAGATTGGCTGGTGTACTCTCAACTGCAGATTTAATCAGGAGGTAGTGTAACTGCTGCACATGGTGCGGGGCTGCTCTGTGCCTCCACTACTATTTAGGTCAGTGTGGAGCATCACATTGGTGCTGCACTCCTGCCCTGCTGGTGTTTTGTACCCAGTGCACACACTAGAAATACCAGGTCTGCTACTTTAAAGATCTTTACCAGCCCCTGGTCTGTGCTCACAGAATGGTGCACGGTATGAAAGCCTCGCACACTGGGTGCGTTGCTGTGCTCTTGCTGCACATAGCCACTGATGTGTGTCGACTTTCAGCTGGTGTCTTCTCTGGAGAATATGGCCCTCAGCACCTGGTGCTATTTGGCTTTTTCGGCCAAGAGAGTCAGGCCCAGGCCAGCTCTTTTGAGGCACTGAGTGGGATGTTTGATGCTGGGAAGGAATGTCAGCTGCAGAGTTTCACTAACTTGCCATGCCGCAACACGTGAGAGGGGAGGTGATGGGCATCCTTGGGGGCTGCTTTGGCAGACGTTGGTAGTGTAGGATGGCAGTACTCTTCTTCTGACCCAAAAATGAGTAGGGGGCGGTGTATTTCTCTGAACCAAAGATCACAGGCCACTGGATTCGCTCCTAGAGCTTTTCCCAGGCAGAGCATGTGTGCTGTCAGCCACTCTCCCTGTCTGCTGGTCTCCCCCTTAAAGCCCCTCTTGCAATGGGAGGGATCCTCTGTGCTTGGTCTGGTCTGAGTCTCCTCTTTCATACTTGGGTACAGGAAGGAGTAGGAGATACACCAGATTCATATGCATATGATGGAAACAGAGTGCGCAAGTGGAACGTGACTACTACCAACTATGGCAAAGTGAGTAGCTGTCCTGGGAACGGGATGTGGAGTGAGGAGAAAAAAGCAGGCGGCTCCTTCTTGCTTCATTCTGCCAGGCCTTGTGAAATGCCCCCAAGCTGTCCTCCCTGCTTCAGTCCGCTCTTGGGGAGGCTGTGTGCCAGCAATTGTACTTTTGGGGTGGTGGATGTGCTATGTGGGTGCTTTGTTTAGCAACCCCAGCAGACTGATTCCCAGCGTGGTGCTGCTGTTGGTCTCTGGAAGACTCTGGTTGTCTATAGCACGTCAGAGGATGATGCGGTGTTGGGATGAATACGTGTTTGATCCTGTGCGTGTTCCTAGTGCTGGATGGAGGGAAAAAAGATTCCAATCAGTGGCTTATATGCAGCTTCCAGAAGTGTCTGAAAATGCTGTGTGAGCTGCTCTGAGAAGGAACTCTCTCTTCTTCAACCCTGAATTACAAGGGATTGGTTGGGTTGCAGTCTTTCTTCTGATGTGGGAATACCCTGAATATATGTTTAATCTTTTTTCTCTCTTTACTGCAGTCCTGGGCAGCAGGAGACATCGTCAGCTGTCTGATAGACCTTGATGAGGGCACCATTGCTTTCTGCTTGTAAGCATCTTTGCCCAGTTGCCTGCTTTGTTGATGTCTGTGTGTAACATAAAGGTTTCCTCACTGCTCAGGAAGTTGCTGAGCCCTATTTCTGCCCTCTCCCCTTTAAATTCCTTGGTAGTTCCAGCCCTTGTATTCTCCTTTGTGTTCAGAAACCATCTAAAGGGCCTGTTTAGTCTGCTGAGTTCAGGTGAGAGCATTTGGCAGAAAGATGTTCAAGCTACAAAGTCTGTGTCAAGTTTACTAGGATTTTGGAGGGGAGGACATCCCTTGTGATACTTAATACTACAGTGGGCTGAGCTACACTAATTGCTTGGTCAGCATAGATTCACAGGGAACTGTGGAAAGGCAGATAAACCCCCAGCCTCCCACTTCTGCACACAATGAGCAGAGGCCAGCCTGAATAAGAATTGTTCCTTAGCCCTAAACTACAGTCTGTGACAAGTCAGCTGGGATTAGAAACTGTTAAATGCTCTGTGTCATGTTTTAGAGAAAAGTCGATAGAGAGCATCATCCTATTTCCACCAGCCTCAAATGGATGAGGCCAAAAATGTCACCTGCCTTTAAAATGTCCTGCTGGTTAGTTATCTCGTGAGGATTTGAGTTGCCCTTGAAGTGAGTGCAGACTCCAGTGCCTTCCTGTGCCGTCGTATGAAAACAGGAGTGCAGCTGTGCTTCCCGTGGCTGTAACTCGGCAAAGCTGTGACATTTACATGTGTGCCAGGTTAAGAGTGACAGGAGGCATGACTGACTGATATGTCTGTGTTGGCAGGTTGCCGGGAAGGGAATGCAGCTACCCAGATTGCCCAGTTGACCTCAAAACCCTCCTACTGTGACCAAAATCTTGTGGGTTTTCCTTCTTTCAGGAACGGCATATCTCTGGGAACTGCTTTTGATAACATCACGCGAGGCGTTGGAATGGCTTACTTCCCTGCCATCAGCCTCTCCTTCAAAGAGTCCGTTGCTTTTAACTTTGGAAGCCGTCCACTCCGATATCCTTTAGGTGTGGGAAGAGGAGGAGAAGAACCTGTCCTGAAACCATCTTTGGAGGCTGTAGAATACACATACGTGACTGCAGATTGCTTTCTTTTGTTTGTGCTTGGGCGCAGAGCAGGGTCAAGGAGAGAACCACCAGGGCAGAACCACTGGGCACACAAACATCAGTGCTGGTCCCTGGGGGTTTCTGAAATGAGACGCGCTTCAGCTCTGAAGCAGCAGCTACTGCTGCAGCGGGGGCTGCCTGTTCCCAGGCACTCAGGTCCTGCAAAGATCTCACCCTCTGGTTTTGGAAACCCTAATGCTGCTGTGCTGCTCTTGGCCACTGATCTCTTCTGCCTCCCAGCCATATGGGACCTCTGACGTGGTATCAGCATTGCCCGCAGCTCGGGTCAGAGCCGTCCTGGCTGTGCCTGGTGATAGCTGGAGTAGAGTCTTCTGTCCATCCTTCTGGTGAGATAAGAAGTGTGGTGTGAAATACCTACTGCTTGCAATATTGAGGAAGTGGGAATAAGAGCTTGTGGCTTATCATCCATTTAGAAGTCACTGCGGTTTGAACTGTGACTGAGGCATGCATGAGTATAAAGCAAAATGGAGAGTCTTTTTCGTGCACAAACAAAAGAGGTCCTGAAAGGATCAGATTGCATTTTACCTTAACACTTGCCTACTTATCCAGTGGAAGGTTACCGCCCTTTGCAAGATCCTCCTGTCGCAGACCTGGTGAAGGCTCACAAGCTGTTAGGCTACCTGAAGAACGTGATCCATATTGGAATAGATGTCACGGTAGGCTAATGTCACTGCGTGGATCTGCGGGGCACTGTGCTGGGAAGTGTGGTTCCGCACTTCTCTGCAGATGCTAGCAGCTCAGATATTTTGTACACCTGAGAGTCTAAACACTTGTGTGCTTTTGCATGGGGCATGCACATCCCTGGAGCCCTTTGGCTTGCAAAATGGGATTCCTGATAGTTCCAGGACTTACGTTAAATCACACTGGGCTTTGTTATTCTCAATCCTATGAAGTTTCAGTCCCAGTATGCAAAAGGTGATGTTTGTTGGGCTCAGAACTGCTGGATTTGATTTTGCAGACTCGAAAGAAGCTTGTTCATGTCGTAAACTTTTTACAGATGTCCTGGTGCAGTGATGTGCTGAAATTCTGGCAGGTCTGCCTTGACAGCTGTTTTTGGCTGTGACACTGCTTGCTAGAATCCATTTTTTTTGTTGCTAGTGTCTGAGATGATCTGTTTATGCCCAAAGCATAGGGAATGCCATCTGCTATTGTCTTGGCTTCAGTAGAGGCCTGCTTTACTAGTTGACCTCCTCTGTAGGGATTCCCATTTACAAATTATCATGTACACTTGAACTCTTTTGGAAAAACAGGTTATCAAGGTGTGTGCATGTGGTTGATAGTATCTGACATCTGGATTGCACTGCAGCTCTCCAGGGGCAAGGGCCTGGCTGCTTTGCCATCCTTAATTCCCGTATTCAAGGTTTTTAGTGCAATCAGGCGTGGGACAGCAAACAGCGACTGCTTCAGGCCTCCGGTTCATTCGGGCGCTGGTGTCTGAGTGGACTGGGCTGAATCCAAGCTGTGTGTTTTTCTGGGTTTGTTGTTGCAGGAGGGGAAGCTGGTGGAGAAGGACATGTCCATGTGGCAGCTGCAGGGAGAGCCCACAGTGTTGATTACACTAGCCCACATCTTCAATTATTTCTCTCCTCTTATGGTGAGTTTTGCCTGCCCATTGCAAGCTTCTGTAGGTGCCTGTTATTGTGCTTTGCAAGGGGAGGTAAACCTCAGCCTTTGCTGGGAAGTGACTGTGCCTTGGAGGACTGTTGACCTGGCTCTCTGTCTGCAGTGCAAGGTGTACCTGGTGGAAGATGTGCTCATGACCTTCCTGTTGAGCATCCTTGAGCGAGGAGGGGCAGTGGAGGCCCATCCCCTTATACAGCAGCTGCTGGATCTCATGTGGCTTCTAATGGAGGTGAGTTGTCAGGGTGCTGGTTCCTCCCCAGGGATCACAGGGAGGTCTGGGAGGTGCTGAGGAGAGGAGCCTTTTATAGAAAATGCTAGCAGTGGTCAGCTTCTTTCCCTTCTGTTTTTTGTAGTAGACCACCCTCTCACATAGCTCATCTGGCTGCTGCTTCACACCCAGAGGATGAGGGTTGAATGCAGAGTAATTGGGAGTGGTGACACTGGCAAGGAGCTAACAAGGCATTACTAAGCTTCTCCTACTGCCAAAGGAACTGGTGATGTTGAATAACTTCCTGCTGCTGGGAACATCAAATTCATCAATAAGATATGAGTTGTTGGATGTTGTTAATGATTATGTGACTGTGGAGGTTTAAATGCTGCCTTGTGCTCCAAGAGATTGATCAGAGTGTGCAGGACTGGGGTGGAAATGGGCCCTGCAGTCTCACCACCTCC
Source organism: Nesoenas mayeri (assembly GCF_963082525.1). Taxonomy (NCBI): domain Eukaryota; kingdom Metazoa; phylum Chordata; class Aves; order Columbiformes; family Columbidae; genus Nesoenas; species Nesoenas mayeri. The sequence continues at coordinate 6,679,406 of NC_137560.1, forward strand.
AGCAAGCACCACTGGGGAAGAATCTCCTCCAGCTTCCCGTGCCCCTTCCTGTCCAAGCTGGATGAGATTGCTCCTTCCTGGGACACTTGTTTGAGGCAGCATTTGTCAGCCACAGGGATCTGCTGCTGCTGGGGTGCTTACACAGAGCCAATCACTGCCAGAGATCTGCTTGGAGGCAGCAGATCCTTTGGGGTAAAAAATGACAGATATGGGCACTGGGCCAGCCAGCTGTCATGAAAAGTTTAATAGAAAAATTTCATGACCCCCTCAGGCCCATCATTTTAGAAGTAGGTAGGGCTCTGTGTTTGTGGAAGAGTTGTCACTCATCCTGTTGGTTAGCTGGGAGTTGGACTCAAAAAACCAGCTCTTCTATCACCATGTTCACACAGAAGTAACTTTTTTCCTTTCTGGGTTGGTTCTGCCAACACCATGTGTTGGATGGGTTCAGGAGGTACAGGGATGGGTGACTCGGCCCAGATAAACAGAACCTGGGACTTAGGCTTTTTGCACATGACTTTTCAGTTGGTTTTACTAGTGCAGAAGCTTGTTTCCCATAGCAAAGCAATGGCACCAACTTCTGCTCGGACTCTCTCCTGTGGAGTCAGATGGGCATACGCTGTGGATTCAGAGCACCTCCTTTTTCCTTCAAAGGCCACACTCTGGGAACTGTAGCTGTTCCTGACTCCATGCTGTTGCTGTTCAATGTATTTCTTATTTTCTCAGGAATATGAAGTACACGAGTGCCTCAAGCAGCTACTGATGTCTCTGCTGCGGGCTTACAGGTTCTCACCCATCGTCCCAGACCTGGGATTACAAGTGAGTTGCACTTCTGATTAGTCAGCTTCTGTTATGTCCCCTTGTCCAAAGGTACAGGATGTTTTGGATTTTGCAGTTGTTTGATCCAGCAATATCAGTTCTGTAACACTCTACTTATTAGAGTCATATCGTCTTCTGTAAATTGAGTCACTTTTGCTTCTCCTGTTTCGCTAGATTCACTACCTCCGGCTCACCATTGCGGTCTTGAAGCATGAGAAATCCAGGAAATATCTACTCAGCAATGTTCTGTATCCTTTGTGCCTGCTCTAGTCTCAGTTCTCCCCACCCTCAACAGTGCAGCCAAGGAGGCTGCATGGATCTGCAGGTCCTGGCAGGCAGAAGCCACCTTGGCTTTGAGAGGTCACTTCTAATTTCTCGGGTCTCCTGTCTGCCTGACACCGTTCACTACAAAGTTCTGGTTTGAGGAGGGGGAGTGGTGCCATATAGGTCACGTCCTACTAACACACAGGACTTAATTTCTGCCTGTGTGACCTCTCTAATGTCCCTAGAGCAAAAAGACTTTCAGAGCAGTCCAGCTGCCATGCTAGTCTTTGGGCAGCTGCTGTGACAACTTCATGGGGCTTCTCCCAGGAGAAGGGGGTTCTGGATCTTGCAGAGATTGGAGTGGTTGTTGGAAAGAGGTCTCTCACTGCAGCTCTGGAAACGTGCCCTGTACCATCTCCCAACATAGCTTCTGTGCTTGCTTTAACTTGGCCACAGCTTTGATGTGCTCCGTTCGGTTGTGTTCTTCTACATTAAGAGCCCGCTGCGTGTGGAGGAGGCGGGTTTGCAGGAGCTCATTCCCACCACGTGGTGGCCAAACCGCTTCACCAAGGAGGTGAGTAAGGGCACCTCTGCTATGGAGGTGTAAGAAATGTTATGACTTGCCGTCCCCATCGTATTCTGGCGGAGGAAGCTGGATGGTCCGTATTTCCAGCTGCACTAGCACTGGTGGAGCCTGCAGAGCTATGTGAGAGCTGTAGCTTCTCCATTGCCCTGTTATCTTAATTAGTCCTTAGAGGGGACGTTTGGGGTGTGTCTCTCAGGACAGGGGAGGGGGACACTTTTCTGTGGCAACAGATTTGAAAGGGAACCTCACAGTGTCTAAGGAACTACAGCTTGACTTGTGTGTCCTCAAAATATCTCCTGTCCTTACTGGTTACAAGGCCGAGGAAGGCCTATTTAGGTGTGCCGCCAGCTGCACTCATGCACATTGTTTCAGGCAGTTTCCACTCTCTATTTGGCAAGACATTTTCCCCGTGCAGTGATCTCTGACTAACCAGTGTCTGTACCCCAACCAGGGCAAGGAGAGTAAGGAGGTGAAGGAGGAGAGTGCTGAGGAGAGACTGAGGCGGCGGGCGTATGAAAGAGGCTGCCAGCGGCTCAAAAAACGAATCGAAGGTCTGTGAGGAAGGAGGGAAATTGCCAAGATCTCATAGCTTGTGCGCAGCCAGGGGGACCGACCGTTTTGCTGCTCCCAAATCCCCTTCACGACCTGAACTCTGCTGTGCTCCTGCCAGGACAGGCTGAGCAGCAGAGACGGTGGCCAGCCGTGCCATTATTTGGTGGAGTGGTATGAGTGCTGGGACCCCCACCATGGAACACGAGCAAAACAAAATTTCCCTCTAGGGGCATTGCTTGTCAGCTGTAGATAAGTTTATTGCTATGTGGTGGAGGAGAAAATTCTTATGGTGATGGGATTAGCATTCTGCGGGTACTGGTTGTCCCTGAGCCTCCCTCTGCTGAGGAGGTGGCCGTTCTCCTGGGGACAGGGTCCTGCAGTTGGGGTTAATATGAGTAGTTGCTCTCCAGTGCTTGTTTTCTGATGGCATACGTGTCACCATTTTAGTGGTTGAAGGTCTCCAAGTTCAGATTCTGAAGCTGCTGCTGAACAACAAGGACAGAGGAGGAGGGGTAAGCGCCTGTGGATCTTTTGCTGCACGATCTCCACGTCACAGGACTTAAAAGGTATAGTTTTACCACTTGCTTTTCCTCCTACCAGGTGGAAGCCTCCAGATACATCTTCTTAAACAAATTCCGCAAGTTTCTTCAGGAGAACGCGAGCAACAGAGGGGTGAGTCAGAGAGCCAGCCTTCCCTTGAGCCTCACCCGGAGAGCTTGCTGGCACCTTCAGGCTGGGAGCTCTGCCCTTTTGGTGGGGCTGCTTCCAGCAGTTGATTAACCAAGATCTAGATATGGCAGGGAGTGGGGAGGAGGGAGAAGATGTGAGGCTAGAAACCAGGCAGCTTATCCGAGTCCTATGTAGTGATTTATGGGAAGGTGGTCCTTGGGAAACTCGTCGGGTAGGAGCTGAACATCCTCCTAAAACCTCTCAGGGAGCACGGCTGTGGAGTGCTCTGCCACAACTGGCCTGCTGGCTTTGGCATCCTCTTCACTGCTTGGGTGGGAACTGTTCTTCTGGCCCTGGATCAGGCTGTTGGCCTGCAGCTTTGGAAGGTAGGCATCCACTGTTGCAGGAAACCCTTTCTTCACCTGCATCTCTTGTGTTCATGATCAGCCCCATCTCTCATGGTGGAGCACATAGTATCCATCTTTTCTGTCAGACCAGCTTGTTGTTTCAGTGCTCAGGACTTTCTAGAGGTGGAAACTCTTGCCTGCCATCAGGGGCTGGGCTCTCTCCCAGTGCTGGAACCTAGAGATGATAGCAAGGCTGAGAACACAAAGTTTTTCCCTGCCCTATGTAGCCACTGGGACAAAGATGCACTTTCACACCTGCCCTGATGGCTGAACTCTCATTCTTGCCCTAGAACTTGACTGTGTTGTGCCCGCCAGAGTACATGGTGTGCTTCCTGCACCGGCTGATCGCTGCCTTGCGCTTCTTCTGGGATGACCACAAGGCAAAGACCCCTGCTGCACTGAGCAGTGAAGGTAAGGCCTGGAGGAGAAGCTTTGAAGGCATTTCTGTGGCTGGGAGAAGGGTTACCTCTTGGCAGTGCTCTCTGGGATGCTGGAAATTTTGTGTTTCTCATGGATGCTTGAGCCTTCTGTTATCCTGTGTCTGTAGTTTTGTGGGAAATTCCTGTCCACAGATCTGTTCCAGTTAACATGCAGACATGAGACTTGTAAAGCAGCGCCTCTACTGTTTGTGAGTTCCTGCTGTATGCGCTGGAGCAGAGTCCAATATTGATGATGGATCTGTAGGAGGGCAGCTCAGGGATCCCATAGTCAAAGTTTAGGGGAAGATATTTGTTTTTGTGGTTGCCAGATTCTGGGATTCAGGGGAAACCAAGTCAGTGCCAGTTGTTTTCCCACCCTCAAACCCCACCTTGCTTCTCCTGCCATGATCTACTTGTCACTCCCCTTTCTTGCTCTAGGCTGACCTTTTCTCTGGACTCAGTAAGTGCCTTATGATTGTGACTGAGCTGGAGTAGCCAGCTGGAAAGCAGCTGAGTTTTCTGACAATCCAGTTTCCCCCAGTGACTGGGGAGGCTTGTCGATGGCTGTGGGTTGCTCCTGTATCTGCATGAATCTAATTCTTGCTTCATTGTGAAAATCACTTCTGCCTTAATGGCTTGGGCTGTTATGGCAACAAGAATTGTCACCCAGTAAAGGTCCATGCTGGTCTCTGGGGTCTGCCTGAGGAGGACTTACTTGTCTGTGTGGGTTCTGTGCATGGGACTCATGGAAAAAACAAATCTTCTCTGCTTTAGAGGCGTATGTCCCTCCTCAACTCTTCTATAATGGGAAGGTGGATTATTTTGACCTTCAGCGACTTGGAGGTCTCCTGTCTCATCTTAAGAAAACTCTGAAAGGTAAGTGCTCTCATTTCCAATACCTGCATCCAGGTCCTGACTGGAGTTCACCCAAGAGACATCCCAGGGAGGGAGCTGTGGGTAGTGAATTGTGATTAAATTTAAGGAGAGACTTGGCTTTTTATGAGATGAAAGTCACGCTGAAGAAGACGCTATCCCTTGTGGGTGGAAAATCCTTTAAGTTAACAGTTTACTCTTTATATCCCTGAATGGGGCCTGTGGTTGGTGGAGGGAAGGGGATATTTTGGGAATACCCTCTGGTGTGTTGTTCTTGCTGCATCACAGCCAAGGGCTGTCAAAGCTCTGTCAAAGCGCTGCCGATCAGCCTGGCTCTGCTGGATATGAAGGATGTCTGGGATTTACGGGCTGTACCACACCAGGAAAGCAGTAGCAGCCTTGTGCATGTATGACAGCTGTGTGTGTTTTGGCAGCACGCTGCTTAAACAAGAAACTTTTAAAACCTCCTTTTTGGAAGGGTTAGAAACCTCTTGCCATTAGGTCAGACTAGGTTTGTGTCTGGTTTCTGGCTAATGTGGCACTTCCTTTGGCTCAGATCACTCTTCTCCCCTGTGTGCTTGCAAGATTAGGACCATTTTCTCTGTCTCAAGTTGAACCCTGGCTGTTCAGAATTAGATTACTGAACTTGAGAAGCATGTAATCTTCTCTGGTCTCTTACCAAGGTCTTCCTGGCCAGCTTTAAAGACAGGGCTATGACTAGAGGACACGTTCAGGCTTTGTACAGCATAGCTGCCATCACAGCCTTCCTCTGGGCTGAGAATGATTTCTGGTCTGTGTCTCAGTTCTGGTGACTTGGGGGCATCTCATGGGACAGCATTGCAGAGCTGGAGGCTTAACAAATGGTCTCAGGCCCTGAGTTTCCTTCCCTACACTAATCCAGTTTGGCCCTGGCAGTTGTCTTGTGATTCCTTGGTTATTCTATTTGTTGCTGGTAGGAACAGGAACAGAAATGGGTCCTGGGTGAGCAGCACCCATCACTGCTTGGTCTCTGCTGTGTTAGCAAGGGCAAACCTATTTCACATAGGAAGCTGGAGGGAAGGTGAGCTTGTTCTGATGCCACATCCAGCTTTGCTGGCTGCTCCTCAGCTGCTGAGAAGCAGGAAGAAGGATGAACCTGGGGCTGCCTCGTGGGAAGCAAAGAGTGATTCCTGTGTTCACAGCAGCTTTGGTGTGCTCTGTGCAGATGACCTGGCTGCAAATGCCAATGTCCTGATCGACCCTGCGGAGCTGCAGGCAGTGACTATGGACGATCTCGATGAAGATGAGGAATCGGCAACATCAGCAGCACAGGTGAGCCATGGGCTCAGGTTCACTTGTGGGGTCCCATGTGCCAAGGCAGCAAGGGCTGAGCCTCTGTCTAGAAAAGCTTTCCTTTAGAGGAAGGCAACGTTTGGACCAGGGCTCTAACCCGTCCACGGGCAAACAGATAAACAGCTGCACTTGCATGAGGGTCACTGGAAGTCAGCAAGGTCCCAGATGCACCAAGTTTGAGCAGCAAAATTTTCTTTGCTCTACTCTCTCACTGCCCAGAGATCTGAATGTGCCCCCTGCCCTCCATGACAGCTCTTGATGCCTGCAGTTGGAGGGGTACAAGGCAACTGCAGAGAGAGCAGCTTCTTGCTGTGCAGATCTGCTGCTTGTACCTGGCATGTACTCTTGGAGGAATGAATGTCCACTTGCTCACCTGGCACTGCAGGCCCAGCTGTGATAGGAGGGGTATCTGCTCACCTTCCAGTGGCCACTGTGCATCTGTACCAACATTTTTGCAGGGGCGAGGGAGGGATAGCGGGCAGCCAAACAACTAGAACTGTTTCTCCCTTCATTTCTTTCAGTCTCAGCGTCCCTCTGCCGCCCTGGCCATCGGTGGAGCTCTTGCCAGACCCGGCTGGCTCAGCTCCCCGACCCTGGGCCGTGCCAACCGCTTTCTCAGCACGGCGGCTGTCAGCCTGATGAACCCGCGGAGGCCTCTGGGCACCCTGGAGAAGATCAAAGTGCGCACGCTCAGCGTGGAGCAGCGGACAGAGGAGGACAGTGAGTACTTCTGCTGCATGCTAGTGTGGTCCAGGTGGTCCCTGGGAGAATGGTGACTTCTAGCTCCCAGTACTCTCAAGTGGAGAACAATCCATTTATGACCAGCATTGCTACTTCCCATTCTCAGGACATGCTGACACCCACAAGTCCACATTAACTACATTGTTGTTATGAACATGACACTGGTGATGCTGTCACTCTCTGTGTAAGGAGATGCTGCCCTGGTCCCTGCAAAGGCAGTGACACATTGCAGGGAGGTAGTTCGAAGGCAGCTGTAGCCACATTTGCTCTGAACACAGGCCAGCTGAAGGATGAGGTGTGCAGTAGCAGCCCCATTGCTGTTGGTTGGGCCAGGCAGCCTCTGAAGCACATACAGGGCTTGAGGAGGTGGGATTGGCATGGCCTGGGTCTGTTTGAACGGATCTGGCAGGGCAACCTGATGCAGGCAGTGGGTTGGGGATGGTGTGTTTGTCTATCTAGTGAATCTCATGGGCTGGGAAGGAGTGCTGTATTACAGAGACACAGTAGGGCTTTGGCTTCAGAGGGGTGCAGGCAGAAGCAGAGGTGCCAAAATGCCTTGCTGAGAACTTCTCCCCTCCTGTCTGGGGGGCCCATTGCAGTTGAAGGCAGCCATGGAAATGAGGGTCTCTTACTGGGCAGACCTCCAGAGGAGCCAGACCAGCCCATCACAGAGAACTCCCTCCTGGAAGTCCTGGATGGGATAGTGATGATGTACAACCTCAGTGTCCACCAGCAGCTTGGGAAGGTAAGCAGGAATCCGTTCCCCCAACCTCCACGCTTCTACACTGACTTTCTCTTTTCTGCTTATTAAGTGACTCTGTGTGCTGTTTCCTTCTCCTCCTAACCCTGTGGGAGGTCTGGTTGCGTGCTCATATGTCTAGGGAAAAAATACCCTTGTTTATTTTTGGAGTTTGCTGTTTTTCAGATGGTTGGTGTGTCAGATGATGTAAATGAATATGCCATGGCACTGAAAGACACAGAGGAAAAAATCAGCCGCTGCCCAAAGAGGGTAAGTGTCTCTCCCAGTTTTCTCTTCTGGTAGAGCCTGAGTATCTGGCAAACAGGATGAAGCACAGTGGGTGATTTCCAGCCTTGGAGTAACCAATGTCTTGGATGGGGTAATAACCCATGCCTGGAGCTGGCAGCGGCATTTCATACTGTGCCAGCCCATTGTACCACTGCCTCAAGGAACAGAGGGACCAGCTGCATCGGCTCCTCCCAGAAAAGCCATAGCAGTTCGCAGACCTCCATGGGCTGCAGACACCTTGGACCTTGTCTCCTGGGGTGGGGACCCCCAGTGCTGGGCTGGGGACACATCTGTCCTATTCCAGCTGCCAGAGACTGAGCATATCTGATAATCCATTAAAGAAGTATCAGAAAGTAGCTGACCCTAGAGCTACTGCCCTCACTGGCCTTGTGGGCTGCAGCCGAGGCCGCTAAGTGCTCTTCATAGCACTGACTCCCACTCCCTCCCCAGAAAGGCTACTGACCCCCTTCCTTCCTGCCAGTACTCCTTAGCTATCCCCAGGGTGGTATTTTCTTTTGCATTGTTTGTCCAGCTCCGGAAAAGGATGCTATAAATGGCAGTGACATCTGCCCTCACATCTCTGCACTCTTTTCAGAGGAGGGATATCCACGAGGAGCTGCTGAAGAGCCAAAAAGTCTTCTCTGAGAAGCTCAATCACCTGAGCCGACGCCTTGCCTGGATAAATGTCACCATTTACTCAAAGGTGGGCAAGAGCATAACGTGAGCAGCTTGGAAGAGACCGAGCAAACGTGCCTCTGTGTCTGTGCTGCTCGGCTCACGTGTCACAGATGTTGTTTTTCCTGGTGTTGGAGCAATGTCCATGGTTTGTGTGGCTTGTTTTTCCTTTCTTGCACATCATACACTCCATCCTAGGCCTGGACCCTCTCCTGAGCCAGGCTTGGTCCCACAGTGTTTGTTAGGACAGAGCCTAACCCACTCTGAGCTGTGTGTGGTGCTGCAGGCTGTCCCTTGGGGCATTGTACCTCTGGAGTGCAGGCAGGAGGGTGTGGGTCAGAGGGAGATTCACTTCTCAGGGCATATCTGGAGCACAGACGCTGCTGTGAAGCATTTCCCTGAGCTGTGCTGTGTGTCACAGGGGTATCTCAGTAATGCTGCTCTTCCTGAAATCTGTAGGATCCAAGCCTATGTCTTTTTTGTTCAGGTGTTCTCCCCTTCTTCCCTTGGTTCCTACACAGAGAGGGTGCATTCTGCATTTAGTAATGCAGTGACTCTTTGCACAGGCTATCCTTTCTTCCCTGCATCCACCGTTTTCCATAATAAAGTCTCTGGTCAGTTTTCTCACGAGCAGTTTATGCTCTTACACTCTGCAGATCTTGTCCTGTTGTACCCCAAACGTTGCCTTGCCCCATCTCTGTAGTTTTTTTGTGCGGGGGAAGATGCATTTCCCTAAACCTACAGTGGCAGCAGGGTCTCTGCTGTGTCCCAGGATGTGAAGAGGAAGGGGAGGAGTGGTAGTTTCTATGATCACACCTGGCAGAACTGCGGTGGCAGATCCTGATTGAGGAGCTCTTTGTTCATCCCCTGTTTCACTCTCCGAGCGGGACCGCAGGGCACAGCGCTGCTGCAGCTCTCTGTGCATTAGTGTAGCCCATGCTTGCCAGAAAATAAACCTTTCTTCCCAGACTGCCCTGGCAAGGCTGCGGGGCATTAGCAGTGTGTGCATCGCAGGGATCGCTGCCATGGCCCATGCAGAAACACTCTTCGTGTCTCTAGATGATCTATTGTCATATTAAATGCAGGTACCGCCTCCCATTAGGAGTGCGGTGTCACCTTTCCGGATGAATCAGCAGCATCTGGTGGTGAAGGTCACAGCCTTCCCCACTTGTGCTCCCTCCATGGTCTGCGTGGCCGGCTGTGACATGTGCTCTGGACACGAGCGTAGCTGCACAAGGAGCTTGTCCACACTGCCTGGACCTTCAGGGCTCCATCTTGGCCCTGAAGGCCAGTGTGTTACTGCTGTTTCCCAACTGGGACATCCAGCCAGCAGACTGCTGCATCCCCGGGGCTTGTGTGAAATGTAGGGACACGTCTGTATGAGTTTTGGAGGCACTGCTGGTGCTGATGGAAAGAGAGTGATTCTATGTGGAGGCGAAGTCCTGCTCTGTGCTGGGGTGTCAGAGCTCGGGAGAGGCTGCTCCTTCTTCAGGGGAATTAGTCATTAGTCTATCCTGAGCTGAGGGATCAAGGTTAGATAAGAGGTAACGCTACATCTTAAAAACACTCTGAGATTTAAAGCAGATAATCCCGCCTTCAAAACATTCCTGTGGGAAGACCATTTCAGCTTATTTTATTACAATGCTGTATTTACCCATCACACTGTAGACAGTCACATCTTTGTACCCTCTTGGTGTAGGCTTTCTTCTGGATTGACAATAACTGAGATGATGTTTTGAGGTTATCAGTTCTTAATAAACCCAAATGCAGCTTTCTTCACCTTAACGTCTGCACAATTGCCTTTTATCCTGTAAGCAACAGTTGCGTTGTGTGTCAGTGTCAAGATGAAGATGTCTTTTAGTCAGTTTACTTGATGTATACTAGGTCAGTCTAATTTTCAGAACAAACCCATGTAAATCTCCCGAAGATGGTAGCTAGATACTTTAGAGAAGCCACTAAGCAAATGAAGTCACTTATCTGCACCTCTGATTTTATTTTTTTTAATTGGAAGTGTAACCCTCCTCCATCTATTTTTATGCAAATTGCTATTGCTTATGATATTTCTAGGCATTGCAGGATATGAAACAATTTTTCCTCTTTTTATGGCTTTATTGGTGCTGATTTTTATAGCTTAAAATCACGTAGATGCCCTTAAATTTCCTTGTTTTAATTTAGAACCCCCTGAGTTTTGCTTAGAGAAGCAAGAGGCTGATGTTCCTCAGAACACTAAATCTGGCTGAATGGCTGGCACAGAGTCCAAGGGCTGTGGCCGCCTATTGGTATGAGCTTTCTGCCTGTTCCCATTTAATTCCCACAAAGGACCATCTTTCTTTCCAGCAGATCTATGCCTGCCTTCCTCCAGCCAGCGTACTTGGAAAAAAACTAGCATGGCCCTTTGCAGTCAGGCGCACGTGGTCAGATGTGCCCTACCCAGGAGCAGTTCTTGCAGGGTTGTGAGGCTCAGTGAGACAAAGCCACAGCCGATCTGATGCCACATTGGTGATGGTCGTGCTCTGATCTTGATGTTGATGTAGAAATCTCAGATTGCTTCTTCCACCTGACGCTTCTGTAACTCTGTGGAAAGACCGAATGGCACAGATCTGGTTAATGAATTGAGAGCAGTGGCCTGAGGAACATCTCAGACATGGGGAAGTTTGTGAGGTCTAAGCGTGGTGCTGACTGTTGTGTTTCTCCAAAGAGGAGCTGAACAAAACTGAATGGGGATTGTTGTGTTCTCTCTGGCCAGGAGAAGATGCAGGACATATATTGGCTGCTGCGGGTTTGCATCCGCACCATTGAGCACGGCGACAGGACGGGCTCACTTTTCGCTTTCATGCCGGAGTTCTACCTCAGCGTGGCTATGAACAGCTACAGCGCACTCAAGAACTACTTCAGCCCTGTAAACAGCATGGAGGAACTTCCAGGTAAGGGGACGGGGAGGCCTTGCTAATTCTGACATGATGAGGTCTACATAAAGCCACATCCTTATGGTGAAGTAGTGGTAGCTGGGCATTGTCCCTTCTGTATCTTTTCCCGGCTGTGATGTGCTGCACTGGGATATTGTCTGTGTGCTGTGGGGCAGGTGTTGAGTGCCGTTTCTCGAGTAGATGCCACTGGTGAGCTGTGGCCATTGCTGAGCTCAGGCAGGGAGCCCAGGCCTTGCCCAGAGCTGGCACAGTGTTGGCTGCGGTGAAAATCACTGGCAGCTGTGGAGTTTGTTTCTAAGGAGGCACCAGGAATGGGCTGGGATGCTGGGAGATGTGCTTGCCCCAGCAATGCCTGCCACTGCCTGCTGATTTCTGTGTGGGAGATGTGCCACGAGTGCAGGAGCTGGGACTGCTTTTGGGTCCCCCTGGCACTGGGAAACGTTCCTGTGGAGATGACCACCCTCTTGATGCCAAGAGTCTGTGTTTAGGTGTATTCCCTCTGTGCACATTCTGTGCTATTCCTGACTAAGTGATCCCAGCAAGCTCTTAGCAAACTGTTCTGTGTTCTCCAGAGCCTGTGAAGGTAAGAAGAGCTTCTGTTCCCACCAGCAGGACATAGGACATTCACATCCTTTAAGTGGGAACTGTGCCTGCTGTTCAGGGAGCAGCAGAATTAAGCGGCAGCAGATTCCTTCAGCGCATGCAGGCTGCACAGGGCTTTTCCATGTAGATCTAGGGTGTTATTTGTGTTTCTCAGCCTCTTCTACACTAGACATCTTGTCTGACTCAGCTGCATGGTCTTATCTTTCTCCAAGTAACTGACTTAAACTCTGCAGACTGAGGTGAGCGGCTCTGTTGGAGATGAATGTGCTTTCCCAGCTGTCTGTTTTGACAACTAGATGAAACTCCAGTTAGCTGCATTAGGAATGAGTGCCATGGCCTGTGCTGTGTCCACAGGAAAGCTGGGACCAGAGGGCTGCCCATCGGGCCATTGGCATGACCCCTGCTCCCTCCTCCCCTTTGCAGGCTACGAAGAGACTCTGATGCGCCTCGCTGCCATCCTGGCCAAGCACTTTGCTGACTCGAGGATTGTGGGCACAGGTAAAACTGCTCTCCTCGCTTTGGGGTGATATATTGGTTAATGGTTAGATTCGATGATCTTAAAGGTCTTTTCCAACCAAAATGATTCTATTATTCTATTGGACTTCTGGCCAGTCCTGTTGCCAGTGTCTCACCAGACTTCGGTTGGGATGCATTTGCTGAATCCACTGAGTGCTTTACGCCTCCATGTACCAAGAGAGGCTGAGCACTGCCCTTTTCTGGTGTGTCTTGCTTGTTCCAGGGTTAGATACATGACCTAAGGTAGCCTTTTTAGAGGTGTTCCAGCTACTTGTATGTCAAATCTGGAGTTACTTCTTAGCTGCCTGGGCACAGGCACGCTCTCTGCATCAGCTGGGATGGCAAACCTCTGTGAATAAGGACCTGTCCCTCCCAGCCTCCAGCGTTCAGGTGCTCCCCAGCATGCTGCGTGTCCTCAAGCATCCGTCCCAGCCCATTCTTGTTCCTCCGCAGACATCCGGGACTCCTTGATGCAGGCCTTGGCTAGCTACGTGTGCTACCCACACTCACTGCGTGCGGTGGAGAGGATCCCAGAAGAGCAGTAAGTGCTGCGCTGCCTGTCCCGGGGGGCAGGGGCAGGGCTGGGGGGTGGCAAGGCTGGGTGGGGGAGCAGGTGGGTTGCCAAGCACTGCCAAAGGTCCAGGAGCTGCAGCAGGGTGCTGGAGTTGGTTTGAGGACCTCCCTTCACCCTTATACCAGTGGCTTTGCTCTGTCCCAGTTCTGTGGGTCCTACCATGGGTCCTATTTAATCCCCTGTCGCCAAACGCTTTGTGGCTAAGCCATGTCCTTGTCTGGCAGGCGGATCTCCATGATGAAGAACCTCCTGGCTCCCTATGAGCAGCGACCCTGGGCACAGACCAACTGGATTCTCGTCAGGCTGTGGCGGGTGAGCATCCTGCATTCCCTGCTTCTCTCACCATCTGGGGCTGGGTGGACACTGAGCATTTCAGTTTCCAGTACCACCAAAACCCAGCTGGCTTCCAGCCTCCGAGATCTTTCCTTATCTCTTTTACCAGGGCTGTGGCTTTGGGTACAGATACACACGGCTCCCACACCTGCTGAAAACCAAGCCTGAGGACGCAAGCCTGCCCAGCCTGCAGAGTGAGTGGGGCCGGGCACTGGCACTTGGGATTGTGATGGGTGGTGGGGGAGGACCAGCCTCTTCCCTAGCAGCCGTCCCTACTACGGACCAGGCCTGCTGGGCAGATGGCTGCTGAAGTAGGGGCATCCTGGCCAAATATCCAGACCTGACCATTGCAGGCAGCATTTCCTCTCCTGGACATCCCCAGTCTCTCTGCACTGGCTGGTGATATTTTGCCTGCTGAGTGCTGGATTAGATCTATCATGAGGAGGGGTTCTGCCCTTCAAAGGAAACGTGAGAGGTCCTCGACAGAACTTTACCCCAAAATGTGAGCCTGAGAGAAGACTCTCTGACATCTGCAGTGAGCAGCCGCGGTGGGGAAGTGTTGGTGAGCATACCAGCAGGTACCCTGTGAGAGGGAGTGAGTGCCCAAGGAGACAGGGCACTGGACAAATTTGCAAGCAGGGAGTCTTTTGATCAGGCATCTGAGAGCCTGGCAGAGTCTCTCCTGCCTTTGGCACGGCAATTTGATTCTCTGAGCTGTCACCAAGCTGAGGGGATTCTTGGCTCTGTTGCAGCTGAGAAGGGCACAGGGAGGAGAAGGTACGTTACCTGAGCTGAAGACCATGTCTCCAGCTTCAGCCTTGCAGGGTCTAGGCCCATTTGGTTACATTCCTGACTCCGCTCTAGAGTGGAGAAGGCTTTGTGCCAGACCTTGCTCCTGGGGAGCTGCCCGGGGTTGGGGGACAGAGGATACTGCAGCCTGACACGGGCAGGCCGCATGTGGACGTGTGTGCTGATCCCCATCAGTGGGTAGGGCTGCCTGTCTCTGTTTTAACAGCACTCTTGTTCTCTTTCTCTCTCCTGCCCATGGGTGCCCAGGAGATCTCTCTGTTGCTAGTTTCCAGAGTAAGTTTGTTGTGTGACCCCCTCTTGCCTGGTGAAGTAGCTGTAGAGAGCTCCCTCTTTCCCTTCTTCTGCCTAGACAGACCCTGCTTTGGGGGGCAGAGGGCCTCACGCTATGGTCCCTTTTCTCAGTTACATCCCTTGTTGATGCCAGAGGGACTGATGCCCATGTGGCAGCCTCTGAGGCTGCATCACGGGCCCACTCTTGCTCCTGTATTATCAGGGTTCCCTCTGGGGTCAGAGCCCTGCTGCAGGCTGTGCCAGCTTTGGGTTCCTCTTGTCCATGGAGGATGATGGGGAAGCCCTGACACACACGCCGGAGGGACCTCGTGACTGTCCTCTGACCCTGCTACCACACAAGCAAGCCCTATTGGGTGGCTGCCACTAGTCCCGTGGGGTGGTGACTGAGCTCCCCCTGCCTCAGGGAACTCTGGGGCTGGACCAAAGCTCCTCAGCTTTTGAGGCCTCTCCATCCATCTCCGGATGGCTCCGCACAGTCTGAGCCTGGAGTGGGCTGGGCTGGCTACTGGGGACTTGCTCCTGGGATTGCTATTTTAAAGCGCAACCAAATCAATAATGAATGCCGATTTAATTGAAGAGGGACATGGGACTCGGAGGTGTCCTTGAGATGCTGCCTGGGGAAGGAGGAGGAGACAACCCCCCCATCTTCCCACCCGTCATCTTCACCTTGTTGCAATTTGAGCATTGGCAGGGACAAGGGGACAAACTGCTGAGCTGAACGAAATCCCTGTTTGTCTGGATCTGCTTCTGCAGGCCAGTCTGAAGGGAGCTTGGGCAAATGCCTCTTGGTGCTCCAGCCTTGTCCTGCTTTGCGGACACTTCCTTGGAGGACTCTGCACAGGTGGCAAAGTTGTGCTGGTGCTGCCTCGCAATATGATAGGATAATAGAATGGTTTGGATTGAAGGGACCTTCAAAGCTCATCCAGCTCCCCCCCTGCCATGAGCTTCACCAGCTCAGGTTGCTCAGAGCCCCGTCCAGCCTGGCCTGGGATGTCTCCAGGGATGGTTCATCCACCACCTCTCTGGGCAGCCTGGGCCAGGCTCTCACCGCCCTCAGTGTAAATAACTTCTTCCTCATGTCTTTGCCCTCCTACAGTTTAAAACCATTACCCCTTGTCCTATTGTAACACACCCTTCTAAAAGGTCTGTTCCCATCTTTCTTATAGGCCCCTTTTAAATATAGAAAGGCCGCAATAGGGTCTCCCTGGAGCCTTCTCCAGGCTGAACAACCCCTACTCTCTGTCCTCATAGGAAGTAACTATATATAGTATATATAAGTGAAGTAACTCCACCTAGGTACTTGTGCTTGCTACTGTGTTTATTAGCAATGCTGGCTGCCTCCTTACCTCCTGCACAATGCATGCAGCCCCATTAGAGAAAGGAGAGGAAAGGCTGTCATGGCAAGGCCTGCAGTCACTGCTTTGTCTCACTACAGCCAGGTTGCGGTGGCACAGATGGCCTATCAGTGGCATAAGGGAAGGATCGATGCCTGGTTTCTGAGCAAGCATGAGTTATCCATGAAACACTCAAAGCACAGACCACCGGGCTCCTGCGCTGCCTTAGCCCATGCTCACCAATGGTGGGCAATGAGATACTGTCTGGCTTAGCCCAGTGTGGGGGAGATGCTCAGAAAGGCTGTGTGTGTCCCTGCCTGCTCCCCAGGTTGTCCCTTAGCCCCGCCAGCACCAAGCAGCTCTTGTGCAGACAAGGCTCTGCCTCCTGTTTGGCTCCCGAGAGCAGACGGGGTCTCTGTTCAGAGGCGGGGGCAGTTCTGTTTGGCGGCTGCTGTAGGAACTTGTGCTGCTCCCATCGTGGCTCGCAGGCAAGGCTGGGTGCTGCCACTGCACCCACGCAGGGAGCAGCAGCGGTGGCCCCGTGCCAGGCCCAGCCGCTCTTGTTTGCGTCGAGCTGCAGTGTGGCTTCAGGTTGCAGACAGGGCTCCTCCGCCCCAGGCCTTCTGCCTGTGCATCCATCAGGCGGTGAAGGGAAGGTGGATGGGACTGTGAGATCATGTAGCTGAGCTGTTGTGCGATGTGGCCCAGAGAATTCACCCACGTCCCCTTCCCAAGTCCAGCAAGTTGCCCAAGCTACAGAGGTCTTTTAGGAAGAAATCCTGTCTCGATCTGACAACACCAAAAGCGTCAGCTGGTGTCAGTTGGACTGTGCACACCCTTCTGGTGGTGGTTCCTCACCCTCAGAAATCAATCCATCACTTTCTCCTGATGGGAATGCGCTTAACCCCATCTTCTGTCTTGTCTTCCACTGCTTCTGCTCTGCCTTTCTCTGCTGGGCTAAACTGTGCATTACATTTCAAAAGTGCTTGTGTACCAAGGTAAACTCGCTTCTTAATCCTTTTTAATGGTGAAGAGAAAGTGCAGCCTCTGTGTTTTATTCAGGAGGGGTTTTGTTCCTCTGTGAGGCCCTATGTTCACTCTTCCCATGTTTTTAGCAGCCCCAGACCTGCCAGTGTTGTACTGGCTAGAACACCTGCCTGATCTGCTGGTCACAGAGCCAAAACTCGCATTAGCTTGTTTGCCAGTGCGTTGCTCTGGAGGCCTCTGCAAGTCCCAGGTGCTCACTGATGCATCCTGATGCCTTGCGCTCCACCTCATTGAGATCTCCTCTCTGAACACAGCTTGCTTTCCTGCTGCCTCACCCCGCAACATTCTCTGTTTTTCTCTAAACACATCTCTGGACGGGCGCAGTTCACCTGTGGGGTGGATCGCTGCATCCCCAGCTTTCCTCTTCCACTGCTCATCCACTGGTCCGACAGCCGCAGCTGCTGAGCGGTGGCTGTTTCACATTTACATCTGGATCCTTTTGAGAACTCAGATTAATGTTGGGTGGAACTGCTTTGCCTTTGAATCCGGTCCATTTTGGGTTTTCCTCCTCTGTGCTCCCAGCTCTGTTATAAATGCTGCAGCATCCAGAGCCTCCCTTGGGCTGTTGAACAAGAAGTCTCACAAATGGCCATGTTATAAATTTTCCTGGGTCATTAGCAAACTAGAAAGCACATAATTATCTTCCTGTGATGAAAGCACATGACCCTGCTTCTTTACAATTATCTAGTAGGAGCACTTATTGAAGGCTTCCACTTTGTTTGCTTTATTAATTTTTAACTCTATCTATTACTTGGCCTCTGCTATGATTAGACTCTCTCCCATTACTGCTTTTAAAAATAATTCTGCTAGAATTTTTTCCTGCAGTTGAAGAAAGTTTGCATGTAGCATGAGTAGTTGTGGATGTTTCTTTCATGTCTTCTCCTATCACCCCTTTTCTCCTTGTTTTCATCAACCACTGCCTATGTTAATGTACTCTTTACCTTCTGCATTTTAACTTATCTTATCCTGGTCTCCATGAACCTTTTAAACCAAGTGCTTGCTGTAGCGCTGGGGTTTTCTGGCTGCCTAATAATCTTCTTAAAGACCTCTGTTTTTATTCACCATTCCACCCCCACCTAGATTTTTTTTTCCCTTTGACTATTTTGCTTATATTTTTGCAAGGAAGTTTCTGTTGTGGAAACATCGCATATATCTATAACCGCTTGGGGCCACACTCTGTTGCCCACATTAGATGTATTGAGGTCATAATTTCTGGCCTTGGAAACCACCGATTTCTGTTCCAATGACTGGTCTTCATTTGTCATAATGAAGCCTAAGCCAAGATTGAGCGGCTTTTGTGTTAAGGAGTTACAAGTTCTAGAAACACTAATGACATGCTACTGCCAAAATCAAGAAAGTAACCACAAACTCTCTGTGAAATGATGTCCCTGTCTGAAACGGCACACGTAAGGGCTGTGGCGTTACCTGGAGGGCAGCGGTGACTGAGATGTACATGGAAACACCTCAGCAAAAGGTGAACTTCCTGCAGACGAAGGTGAACACAGGACCAGGGTCTAACACTGAGGCTGGGTTTCTACATACCACTAATGATTGCCCCATGGAGAACCTGATCTGGGAGCTCATCCAAGGGGTGAAGCTGCTCTTGCTGGTTCCTTACGTTGCTTTCAAAGAGAGAAGCAATCACTGTATCTTTAGCTTCAGAATCCTCTTGGGAGTGGCAAAAGCCAAAGAAGCCCACTGCTCCTTGGTGTTAGCTTAAAACCTAAAAAAAACCCTACAGAACTGTGGAGAAGTTTGACAGGAGGCATCGCTTCTTAATGCCTTTATAGACTGGCACGGTCTTTGCCAGCAGCAGGGAGAGCATTAAAGAACATAGAACTGGAGGTTTGGAGCAAATTCACACCACTTATTGGAAAAAGACCATGAGGAAATAGTCATTGGCTAAAAATCAGGATAAAGCAAGTTATTACAAGCACAGGGACATCCTTCAAAAAGCCAGAGCTGCCTTCAAACGAGAGAGGCTTTGGCTGGGCGATTCATGTTGAGATCCGTCCTGACTTGAACTGTTGGTAAAAGAGGCTTTGGCGATGGACCAGCAGGACAACCCACAGAGCTCGTCCTCAGGGAGTGGTGATCCTCGCCCAGAACTGCTTCAGTGCTCGAATGCTGGAAGGGGCTAATATGTCAGCAGTTTTAATAAAAAGCACTTTTTACACGTTGAGGGGAGGCTGGGAAATAGAAGACACAAAAAGCTTAACACTACAAAAGGACCTTCCAATTCTGAATGAGGGGAGAGAAAATGTAAGTGGAATTCAGCATCACTGGATGTAGGATGGTGAACATAACGGGAAAATGTAATTAAAAATGAGTGGGCTGCGAGCTGAGCATAACCCTTAGAGACAAGATTCCAGGGTAGGCTCCCTGGGTACTTTCTGAGAAAGAGCCACCCTATTTCAGGTGTGACCTCCCCAGGGCCAAGCAGAGCAGTGGCACCTTCCCTTGATCTGTTGAGCACATCATCCTGCCACCACCTACCTTTTAGTTTTAGCATATACCCTCACCTGTGCCCTGTTCAAGCTGGTACCCTACAAAACCCCTTTATGGGATGGTGCCCAGACCGTTGTTTCCCAGCCAGGACTGATATTTGGGGCCATTCTTCCCCAGATGCAAAATTTTCTTGCTGAATACAATCAGGTTTTTTGTCCCAGTCCTCAAGTTTCTCAGGGTGCCTCTAGCACACCAGACAAAGCCCCTTGTTTAGTGTCATCTGCAAATGTAGAATGGCCTTGCTGTTTCCCATTGTCCATCAGGGATGGAGAAGACAACAAGATGGGCTCCAGCATTGACTCCTGAGCTTCTCTACTTGCGTGTTGTGACCAGCAAGTTCCTGAGGATCTTGAACTGTAATTCTAACTAAAGGGTTATCCTTGAATTGTCTTCCTACTGTAATCTTTTGGAAAATATCAGCTCTGTACCCAAAGGAACAACTTACACAACAGCAATTATGAGGAAAGGAGAACAGAACAAAAACAAAACCACATTATGGCTTTACGCGAATCTGCCACGTGCTTGTGGTTTGGATGCTGCGTGCACTTCTGATTCCACCTCTCCTAAGAAATTCTGAGACAACCAGCAGCGCTCAGGGAGGGATGGTGAAAGGGACAAAGACCTGGCAGTTTCTGCATGAGAAACTGCACAGGCTGGGGCTGTTCTCATTCAGAAGACAATTATAAAGGTCTGAAATCATGGCTAGCTGGAGGAAGTGACTGCAGAGCAGCATCCTTCTGCCTCTCCCACCAGAAGGAGCGGGCTGCAAAGAATAAATATTATCAAATAAAGCAAGTGGGAGCCAAGCCCAAGTCTGAATTCCTCCCGCCACACATAGCTGGGCTGTGAAATGTTGCTCCAGGTCACGTTCAGTGCTGAAGGCTCACGCAGTTGCAGGGGACCCAGGGCAAGAAATCCACTGAAGATCACTTAATAAATAAAAAGGACATCTGGCTTGTAACAGTCCCTGCACCATGTGTAGCCAAGGGCTGGGACAGTGTTTGTGGGTGGGAAGAGGACATCAAAGACGTTTTTCATTATGAAATCCTGCCCGAAGATGTGCTTTTAGCCAGCATCAAAGCCAGTGTGTGCTGGCCTGCCTGGGGGGATTATGCACTGTTAGACATCACTGTGTGTCCTCGTTAACAACAGAACCTTATTGTGCTTATTAGTTGGCATATACCAAATAATTTATCCTGTTCCTGAGCTGACGATCTCCTGCCATCCCTCTCTGACTTTGCTAATCCCAGCTAGCAATCTGCCTGTAGTTACACCTCGCTTTTCCATCCCTGGGGATGTGATGGAGGTTGTCCATGATCCCCTTGCCCGTGCTGCAGAGACCTGCAGTCACAGCGTGGCTGGGCTGGGACCACCAGAGTTTCCACCTGCTCTCACTTACAAATAGCTTCTAGTAGAGAGAAAAGTAGTCGGATTTTTTATTTTTTTGTATACTTGGTAAATCTGTTGAAGTTTTTCTCCAAGCCCTGAATTTTAGTCTATGGTTTGAACTCTGATACCCTTCCTGATGAGAAGCATCCATCCCATTTGTGCTCCCCTCCTTTCCATGCCCATCCACGGGGACCCCGGTGCCCCACACATCCCAGACTCTCTGTTTCCCGGCTGCTGGGTCTGACCCTGTCTGTGCTCGTGATAGTGAAGAAGCCCAGAGGCAAGATGCCACATGCCATGGACATGAGTCTGTGCTGGAGCTCAGCCTATGTGGGGAGCATGGGCAGCCCCAGCCAGCCCCTCAGCAGTGGGGTTTGCTCGGTGCCTCGCTGCTTGGATGTGGGCAGGCACAGCCACGTGAGGCCAGGGGTAGCCGTGTTGGCTCCGGGCAGCTGCTGCCACGCTGGTATCAGGAGCGATTGATGCTGAGCTGAGTGGGAGAGGTGCTGAGCTGCAGGGCAGTGCTCCTGTGTATGTGGGCAGCAGCCAGCACACAGCACTATTCCAGGCTTAATTCAGGCTGGCATTGCAAAAAAGTGCTCGGAGGCCCGACAAGCCAGATCTCTGCTCCGAACAGTCCTTGCACCCGTGCACAGCCGCGCCGGGGCCAGGCCACCGACACTGTCACTGTCTGGTTTCAGAGCCGTGTCCCTCCACCTTGCTGCAGCGGCACATGGCAGACCTGCTCCGCAGTGACCGCGACCTGGCCCCCAGCTTCCTCAACAGCGTCCTCAACCAGCTGAACTGGGCTTTCTCCGAGTTCATCGGTATGATTCAGGAGGTGAGCGCGCTGCCCGAGGTCCAGCACTCGATGGGCGCCCGTGTCCTGCACAGAGCGAGGTTCAACACACGACTCTTGGGGAGTGCAGCAATTCCCTGGCACGTGTGGGAGCTGGGCTGGGCTGGGGGTCACAGCCCTCCTTTTGGGAAGGGGCACCTTGCTAAGCTGCTCTGCATTGCTTGGCAGATCCAGCAGGCAGCAGAGCGCTTGGAGAGGAACTTTGTGGACAGCCGCCAGCTGAAGGTGTGTGCCACCTGCTTTGACTTGTCGGTGAGCTTGCTCAGGGTGCTGGAGATGACTGTCACGCTGGCGCCGGAGATCTTTCTCGACTGGAATCGCCCATCATCTGAGCTGCTGCTTCGGAGGCTTGCCCAGGTACCATCCATTAGAGGGGTGTGAAGAAGCATCCTCTGAAGGGGCATGGGGACCCCTCTGCCCTCTCTCCAGATGTGCTGTGAAGTAGGGGCTCCTACTATAAATGTTGTAGTTAAAGCTGCTACAGCAAACCCAGCTGCTGCAGAACAAGGGGTGCTCCCTAAATTTGCTGCATGTCACCTGCTCCCCTCCTTTGCAACTAGTCTGGGCACAGCTGATTTCTACCTCTACTGGGAGGCAGGATGACAGCTTCTTAAATATACCTTCAGAGTGGCTGTGGCCTGTTTCTTACACCCAGTAAATGCTGAATGCACCTGTGACAAGTGGAGGTGTGGTACATCTGAGCAAAAATCTGTGGAGAGTACAGCTGGCTTCACATGGAACATGCCCTAGGATTTGGATGGGCATCCCAGTCCTAGACTTCCCTGCTGGGGTGACCAGAACAGCCCCATGCCAACCTGCAACACCCCTTAGGCTCCAGTAAATTAGTTTCTATTCTGAAGAATGGGTGACCCTGGAAAGCCCTGAGGACAGGCTGCCCTTGTACAGCCGGCCTGGTGGGGAACAATCTATACTTTATCTGTACCTCAGGGCTTGGGTTGCTCCAAGGGTTGAGCCTCATGGCTCTGAGCAGATGAGGCAAAGCAAGACAATGGGATCTAGTACAGCAATCTTGAGGTGAGCGCTCAACCTGGGGTCCTAGGATTTTCCCTGTGTGAGGAGGAAAGCGAAGGGCCCTTGGCAGGTGTTTTGGGCAAGCTGGGAGACAGTTAGCAGAGAGCAGGGTGCCGCAGCATCCCCCTCACGTGCTGGTGCTGCTGTGAAGCTGTGCCCCACGTTCTGCTCTTCATGCATGAGGGCAACAGGAAGAGGGATGCTGTATCAGAGGTGATGCTGAGCTCACAGCGGTTGTGTCAAGCCTGGAGCAGTCCCCTGTTCATCGCACTGCGGGTTTGGGTGAGAGTTAATGGTGGCTAATTAAGTGTCTTCACAGTGATTCCTTCTGTGCTGGTCACAGGCAGAAATCTCTGCTCTGTCAAGCAGAGAAGCAGATCACCCTCTGCCTTCATCCCGTGCTTCAGGGCTGGTAGGTCCGTCCTGCTGCCAGCTCCGAGCAGGGCAGGACCTGGACCGTGCTTCACCCTGCTGACACTGTGCCCAGCAGCAGCTGCCACCTCGCTCTTCACGGGCTGTGGCCGTCCTAGGGACTGCAGCTGCTGCTTGCCAAGAGCTTTTATCCACAGAAGTCGCTTGGCATCTGTAGGTGAGGTTCAGATTCAGGAGGAAGATGCTGTGTTTCAGGTGCTTACCTCAGACTGGCTGTTCCCTGGGAGGTTTGAATCTGCCACTGTGGTTTGGTGCCACCTCCCCCTGTGCCAGGGTCAAGCTGGGTCTCTGCTGTGAGCCTCCTTTTGTGCATCCACCAGCTTCCAGGCACTGAGCCTGAGCTGTAGGGACGTGCTGCCCCAAAGCCTGCTTTTTGGGTGCTGCTCACAGGGACGCTCATCCAGAAAACACAAACGCTCTCTGCTTTTCTCTACACAGCTCTTGAACCAGGTGCTGAACCGTGTGACAGCTGAAAGGAACTTGTTTGACAGAGTGGTCAACCTCCGTCTGCCAGGTGAGTCCATGCACTAACACTGTCCCTCTCTGTTCACAACATGCTGGGGACGTGCCCTTGGGAAGCGAGGGGTGGCTGATGCTGAAGGGCTGCAACATCCCTGGCTGGAAAGCCGGTCTGGTCCCACAGACTGCCACAGAAGCGCTGCCTTCAGAAGACGTGTAAATTGTCCGGATGGACATGAGCATTGCTGCTCTTCCTGGACCCTCAGCCTCTGTCCGCCCAACAGCTCCAGTTCCCGCCAGGATCTCTTCCACACAAGGCAGCTGATGCCTGGGTCTGGCTATCCCTGGTGGAAGTGGGAGCTGAGCTGTGCTTGGATGGGGAGATGCCTTGTTAGGCACCGACCTGACACAGGTTGGGGGGAGCTGTTTGAAAGGCTCAACGCCCTGGGCAGATTTCAGTTAAGTAGCAGGCTCGGTTGCTGTGGTCTGCATCGAGTAAAGGGTGCGCTGAGCTGCTGGGGAACCTGTTCTCACCAGCGTCAGCCCTCGCCCTTGGGGAGGTGACTGCAGGCAGCTGAGTTGGGCTGGGCAGCGGAGCCTGGCCCCACATGGGCATCTGTTATTTCCCATACAACAGCTGAATTTTCCTGCCTGTTTAGGAGGGGACAGACCTCCTTCTCCTCTTGAGGCTTGGAAGAGGCAGGGATGCTCCGTCATGAGAGCTGTGTGTGAGTCTGGGGTTTGCATTAGCAGGGAAGATTTCTCTGTTCTCAATGAAACCCTTGGTCCCACTGGAGCCCAAGTCACAATCCCCGCCTGCTGCACTGCTCCACCACCAAGTCTGGGAGTCACGGTGCAGCCCTGCTCTGCTTGTTGTGTGGTGGCAGTGACTCTTCCTCTTTTGCTTCTGCAGGGCTGGAGAGCGTGGACCATTACCCAATCCTTGTGGCTGTGACGGGGATACTGGTCCGGCTGCTTGTGGACACTGATGCTCAGGGGTGAGTGGCTTTTGACTTCCAAAGCCTGGAGTCGCTGCATGTGGCATTGCTTTGGGTGCTGCCATGTTCAGTGCCACGGGAGGTGTTGCAGGAGCTATGTGGGTGCGTCGAAACTGAATTGAGGTGAGGCAGATGTGCATGGAGCAGGCAGACGCCACAGACCTGTGTGCCCCTGCAGCAGCTGCATCCCAGTGCTACTGCTGGGTGCAAAACTCCTTCCCCTGGTGCAGGAAAGCCCTTGTGCTCATGAGAGGTAGCCATGAGGTGCTGTACCACAGCACGTGTGCAACAGGACAGCTGCCATCGGAGGCTGTGAGCGCCACACGTGGAAGAGCTGTGCTGATGTGATGATGCAAAGTGCTGCAGCACACAGCGATGGGTGGGAGTTTGTTAAAGCTCCTTTGCTCTAGACACACCTCAGGGAGGCATCAAAATGTGTGCGGAGCTCTCTGGCTGCCCAGACTTGTGGCACAAGGGTGGGAGAAATCCTGTCTGGACACTTAGGTGATGCTGATTTTCAGACGAAGCGACTCTTCTTGTCTTTATGATAACCAGCTCTTCAGAGACATGGCACGGGGGGAATGATGTGGCTGGTCAAAGCCACAGCTGACGTGGTGGTTTATGTGTGTCTGTGCCTGCTTGCACCAAGTCCTGAAAACACAGGCTTGTGCTGATCTCTGCAGCTCTGCCGTTGTGCTGTCCCAGTGTTGCTTGTAGGTGTATTGCCTGGCCACCGTGCCCTGTAGGATGCCGTGGGAGATGGGACTCTTCTGCCCGCGCTGCCCATCCTGCTTGTTTTTGCTTTTGGAGAACACGGTAGTCTCTGGCTTTGTGGAGAGCGGAGCCCCATCTGGCCGAGCAGCTCAGCCCTGCAGCCAGTCTTTCAGTTTCTTCTCTCAAGGACTCAAAGATGTACACAAATATATCTAATTATATCCTGCCTCCTGTGGTTGCTGTACCAGTGTCACAGCCCCAAGTGTGACAGTGCCAAGAGCTTAGCACAAGGTCACTGATCACTGGCCTTTCTGATCTGTGAACGGGGGTGGATTTTGCTCACCCTCAGTATCTTACTTCATGGAAAGGGCAAACATCATGAATTTGACATCACAATTAGACACTTCTTCCCAGAGGGATGCGGGGTGGTCATAAAGCAGTGCCCTGCATGCCAGGCCAGACGAGAAGTCCTTCCCTGGCTCCCTGGCCCTTGAACATCTGTCCCAGAGCAGGTCACTTTTAGAGTCAGAGAGGGGAAGGGATAAAGCTCTTTCTCTGGCCCTCAGAAGAGCGCTGGGAGAATGGTGGTGTGATGAAACGCATCCTTCCCAGCCTGCAGGCAGTTCTGGGGAGACAGAAAGCTTCCAGACCCTGTCTCCTTTACCTGAAAAGTCAGCCGTGCTTTGAGTTAGGGAAACCCGGGCAGGCAGTGTGACAGGGGCTGTAGGTGGCCACCAGCACTGACGCCTGCCTGCCAGCAGCATCCTCCATGCCTGGGGCAGCGGCCAGCTGCGCGGTCGCAAACCAGAGGTGCCGTATCCCAGGGTGTGCAGCTGGGATGTGGCAAGTCTCTGGCTGATCATCAAGGTCTTTGTGGTCACCTCCTTCTGTGCTGGAAAGCAGAAATAAATACGAAATTGGGGATTGATGCTAAAAAAGCATCATGTCCTCGTGGTGGACCTAGCCAGAGAAACACAAGGTGAAACAGAAGGAAGCCTAGGGAAATGTTGTCTATAAAACAAAATGCTTCTGTGTGATTTTGCAAAGCCCTGCAGTAAATCTGAGGTTGGATACGTCACTGATCTATAAAAGGCAGGCAAACGTTGCATGGGAACCACTGAGGTCAATCAAGACAAAGGAGCCAAGGCTGAGTGGCCTGGAGACCCCCTGCCTGCGCAGAGCTGTGTGCACCCTGATGGCAGCGATCAGCCTGGCCGCCGGCAGGGAACCTCACATTGAGGGGCACACTGAGCCTCCCGCCCTCTTTGCAGCACTCTGAACTGGGGAGCGGGGTGTGGGTGTTGTACCCTGCTTATGGGGTGGTTCTGCCTCATGCAGTCACAATCAAAAACAGCAAACAGGGACAGGGTGGAGAAAAACAGCAGGTATGAGAAGTTTTCTGTTGCCTTTGCATTCCTCAAGGGTTCAGTTCTGGTTTGATCCTGTGTGCAAGTCTCTTGGCACCAGCACCACAGGGTGCTGAGGGCTGAGAGGTGCAGCTGGGGTGAGCAGAGTCCTGCAGGGGTCTCCTCCCCATAGTCACCCCAAAACCAGGGAGATGGTATGGGTGGCCTGGAGCAGGGTGACGGGAAGAGTCTGTCTCTGAGCCAGTGAGTAAGAAGATAGTCTGTTGAATGGAAAAGGAGAATGTAAACCTTCCTTGAGTCTGTAGGCTCCCATGGGAGATGATTTCCATGGGTCATGTTGCTGCAGAAAGTAACTGAAGATGTCAAAGAACGCCATATGTAACCAGGCTCTCCAGAGCAGACCTTTTTTATATGAACTCTAGAGGAGACAACTTTCCTTTTTCCTTTTTCCCTTCCTCTCAGTGCAGTGAGCAGTTTAACAGGACGGGTTTTTTCCCTTCCTTGGAAGCACTCTGCCTGGGCAGTGCTGGGAGCAGGTAGAATTCTCTTCCAGGTCTCATTTGGTAACTTCCAGGTTACCAGAAATCATTAACAGAGCAGGATTATACAGCCCACATCTGCTTGTAGAAACTTCTCTGTGGGAATTGCCTCGGACACTTGCTGTTACCCTGACTGGTTCCCTGCAAGGAGGCTCTGCCCCAGGGTACAAGGACAGGGGACAGGACCTCGAGTGACTTTGTTGGCTTGGCTGTGGTTTTTCTGGTTGCCTCTAACCCAGCGAGCTGATGCTGTGCTGGAAGGTGCTGCAAGCTTTGCCCTGGGACAGAGAGGACAGGTTTGTCGGGAGATAGAGGAGTGAGGTCCCATTTGTACAGCCAAAGTGTTCCAGCGGGGAAGGGTGGGAGCGAGGAGAGCTGCAGCCCTGCCGGCTCATCCAGCCGCGTTATCAGGATGCAGTCGGATGCTTCGGCTGCTCCTTGCCCAGCACAGGATGCTCAGCCAGGCATCAAGTCCTCTTGCTACGGACTTCTGGCACCAAACAGGGCCATTAGGCATGGGGGAACGTTGCCCAGGCTGGGATGTGATAAGGCAGCTGATACATAATACGCTGTAGCCTCTGGATGGAGCGGGCTGTGCTGCTGAGAGAGGAGAAATGCATTTCCTCTCCGGGTCCGGCAGGACAGCTGGTCTGCTTGTGGTGAACCAAAGCCACAGAGCCCACCCCGTCCAGGTTTACTGGTCTTTGTAAAGCCTCCATAGGTCACTCACCACAACTCCAAAATGCTTGCTGGGGGCCGAAGGGTGGGGAGGAAAACCTTGTGCTGATAACTGGGGAGGCTCAGCTGCCTTGCAGGGTGCAACGAGCCTTGCAAACAGGCAAGGAGCTTTAGTGCAGGGCACAGGTGGGGAGGCTGCTGGCTCAAACTGGGGTCCCTCAGCAGAGCGTCTTCATGTTCCCAAAGAGCAGCTGTGTCTCCTGGCAGTGGCTGCCTGTCCCTCAAGGGCTTGCAGAGAGGGACGTAAACCTGGGACTGGGGGCTGGCCTGTCCCACTAACCCGCAACAGCTCCTTGGTTTGAAACCCCTTTGGCCTCTGCAGTGTTGTTTTGGGACTGCTCAGGCCTCCTGATGTGCTGCCCCCTCCCAGCCCTTGGGTCTGACAAGTATAGTTGGGCAGCACCTTTGTTGCTGGGCTAAGGAGGCAGGGATGGTGCAGGAGGCAGGGGTGGCGGAGGAGGCAGGGATGGCAGAGGAGGCAGAGGTGGCGGAGGAGGCAGGGGTGGCGGAGGAGCAGGGATGGCGGAGGAGGCAGGGATGGCAGAGGAGGCAGAGGTGGCGGAGGAGGCAGGGATGGCGGAGGAGCAGGGATGGCGGAGGAGGCAGGGATGGCGGAGGAGGCAGGGATGCCCGTGTGCTGCCTGTTTGCCAGGCCTTAATGTCTGAGCCTGGGTTTTGCGGGGAGGAAAGGGGAGGCAGGATCTGGCAGGCTGAGCCAGGAGTTGGGCTGAATTGTTGGGTCCATGCCAGAGACCCTGGCTGCCTTCAGCCGGTATCATTCCCCCGTTTGCCTGCTAAATAATTGAGCAGATTTTCTATTAAGCCTCCTTTGGAGTGCGCTAATGGAGCAGCGTTGGCCAGGGCTTGTGTAAGAATCCTGGCAAGATTGAGCAGCAGAGGAAGGATGGTGAGGCTGCTGGTTCCCTGCATGAGAGGGCACGTTGTAGTTATTACTGGGCACATCAGTTGGAACAGGCTTTGTGGAAAGCAAGTGACCATCCCAGAGCAGACATGAGCCGTGTTGTACCAAGGCTCGGCTGCCACTCTGCTCCTAGTGTCAGTCTGAAGGGTTGGGGCACATGCAAGGAGCCGGTGAACTTGTCTGTGGCACAACTTTATAAGAAAAGACCCAAGCAGCCTTCAGGGTGGGTCTCCCAGGGACTTCTGCCCGAAAGATGGAGAGGACAGAGGGAAGAGCAGTGTGGTCACCAAGAACATGGTGGTACCAACCAACAGAGCACAGGGTGGGGATCCATGCTGTGCCAGTGGGGTGCTGAGCATGAGCCATGGGACCTGCCAGGAGGAGCAGCACTGGGCTGACATGATGTTGGGGTAATTCTGGCTGGATCTCCACACTCCATTGCACAGTACAGAGGTGCAGAGGGGTGGACTGGCAGGAGGGAGGAGACAGAGGTTCCCTGGGCAGAAGCAGCACACTGGTGAGCAGGAAGGTGAGGAGGCACGAGGGCAAGTGGGGAAGGCAGGCTAAGCAGACTGTTCAATTGCTAGATGGTTTTGGGGTCACCTCCACTGGAAAAGTCACAGCAGATCCCAGTCTGCAGGTTACTGACCTCAGTCTGGCCAACTGCCTGTGTGCTCAAGCCCTGCTGGGATGCTGGGGACTTGGCTGGTCCCCCCAGACGTGGTAGTTCTCTGCAGTCCTGTAGGACACTGATTACTGATCGCTCAAACACTGATGCTCCTTCAACAGATGTTGATGAGTGAGCTGTGGTGGAAAGAGATGCAGGAATAGACATTTCATGGATCACTCAGTTTAAAGGGGTCATTGCTGCCTTGCCTTACAAACTTAGAAAATGAGTGGTACTTGAGTTTTGCAGAGATCAGCGTGAGTGTGAGCCAGAGCACAGAGGAATTACTAGCTCAGACGAAGGTTTTGCAGTTAAAAAAGGAGTCTGGCCTTACTGATCTGTTTTTACGAGCTGCCAGCTCCAAATGCTGTGTTGTGGGAAGTGGGACTGCAAGGCTGGGGCCTCTGGGCCCCTCCCAGCTGTCGGGCACACGCTGGGTGACAAGAGCGGGTGTTGTGTTGGCCAGCACCAGGCTTCGCTGCTTCGAGCTCTTGGGAAAACTGCGATCATAAGGAAAGGATCCAGGTCCAACCATGTACCTTGTGTGTCCAGCCCTGGTGGCAGGAGGACAGGGAGGGACTGGCAGTCAGCGTGTCCCGGCTGAGATGAGAAGTGCCAGGGCAGACAGGAGTCAGCGTTGGAGGCTGGTCCCCAGAGCCGGTGCTTCATTCCCGTGTGGGTCTCCCCGCGTGCCGGGGACACCGTGCTTCATGCTGAGCTGTTACTTTACCCTGCGGAGGCACGGAGCGGGAGGCTGGTTTGGCAGCAAGCAGGGGCTGTAATGGCGCGGATGGCTGCCGGGAGAGGACAGTGTATTCCTCCGGGACCATCCAGTACATTCCCCAGCTCCTGCCTGTCAGGGAGGCTGTGCTCATGGCTGTTCATCCTTACTGAGATATTTGCCTTCCAGGCTGCTCAATGAACTGCTTCAGCAGTTTGAACTGCCTCGCCTTGCTCGTTGGAGCAGCAATGTGGTGCGGGGTCCTTTCTGAGCATCAGAAAGGTGTGAAATGCAGCAGCAGGAGGATTTTCCCAGGTAAAGACAGTGAGGAGCCCTTGGGAGCAGCACTGATACAACCCTTGAGTGTGCCTTCACCTGCAGGGATAAGAGAGCTGCAGCCAAGCTGGAAGTGCTCTCCTTGTCTTCAGGCTGGTGTGTCTCTGGAAAAGCCTTTGGGAGCTTTTCTTATGCTGCAGTTGGCCTGATCTTTCGCTGAGCTTCAGTCACTAGCCTCAGCTGAAGATGCGGGTTTGCAGGAGCACTAATGCCCAGGAAGCTGGTGTTGGCGTCAGGGAAGGAAGGAGGTTGTGAGGAGCCCTACAAGGACAGTGACAGAAGAGCAGTGGGTGGGTAACATGTCACCTTTCCTCTCAGAGCAGGACGCGGTGCTGAGATGCAGCATGTGCTCCATCGTGGGCTCAGCACCACCTAGGCAGGCGTGTGCCACACTCGGGGCAGTGTCCTCACTGAGTTTGGACCTGGGCCCTCTTGGCTGGGTCTCTTTTCTTTCCCAGCTGTTCCCAGGGCAAATTCAAACCATCCTGCCTGTGAGATCCCTGCCCGGGTGCAGGGGCAGGGGATGGCATTGCCTCAGCTCCATCCTCAAGGGGCAGGGTGCTGCTCACCACCCATCCGTTCGACACCAAAGCCCCTCATCACCCCTGGCAGCACCCCAGCGTGGCTGGCTCGGCATCCTGGGCTTGTCAGGAGCTCTGTGATAACATGGGGTGACAGGGACGGCAGCGGTGGGCACGTGGGGAGCGAGGGCACAGGCTGGCGGGGCTGTCACTCCACATCCCATCGCCTTCGCCAGCCGCTGAGCAGCAGCCGCGGGGCAGCGGGACACGGATCGCATGGAGCTGCAGCAAGGTCGGTGTCAGGTCAGCACTGAGTGGCTGCATCTGGCTCAGGAGAGTGGCTCTCCCGAATTCTCTGCCCTCCTTGGATCGGTGAGGGGTTTCTGACAGGCGCTTTGGGCATGGTTGACTTCTTGCTGGGAAAAATGCTGCTTGTTCCCTAGCTGAAAAAGTTGAAGGGCGAGTGCTGGCAGTGTCCCAGAGCTGCAGGGACCTTCCCCTCCCAGCGACAGGTCTTGGGGCCGGGACACATGGCTGTGGGTCCTGGTGCCCATTTTTGGGTGGTGTCTGAGCTGTACTCCTGCCTGTGAGATGGCCCTGGCAGCTGTGTGCTCCTGCTCTGCTGTGTTGGGGGCCAGCAGATATGGGGGACACCCTTACCCCTCTGTGGGATCGGGCAGGTGTTTTGGGGGGGCAGAGCCGCCCCCTGCACCAGGGTGATGCATGGCTGGGTGCTGGGGAGAGCGGTGCAGGTGTGCGGTGAGGTGGGTGGGCTCCAGCTGCGAAGGGTGTGGGGGCTCAGCCAAAAACAGGACCAGTCCAACCCCCGTGGGTCTCCCCAGGGTGCCTCTCCCCACAGATAAATCCTGCTTGTCCCTGTCAAGGGCTGGATGTGCCCGTGTGTTGGTGGGTGCTGCTCCCTCCCCTGCTCCAGCCATCACTGGAGACCTGCCCTCCCAGGGACAAGCCACCCGTCACTCCTCTCGCACCATCCCTGGACTCCAGCTCCATCTCAGCACATTTAACCCCCTCACCAAGGCCGACCTGACACTGTTTGATGGGAACAGAGGCTGTGAGCCCAGTGCAAATCCCCTGGCTCCGTGTGCCGCGCCAGCAGGAATCTGGGGCTCCCTCAGACCCCCAAACTCCTGCTGCTGTGCTGTGGGACGCGAGGCAGCTCTGCACCACTGCCCTGCGAGGACAAGGAGACACTCAGCCCAGCGTGAGCTTAAAAAAATAGGCATTTTTATTCCAATGTAACTAAAGAATTACGACCCAAGAGAGGAGAGGATTACTCACATTTATCAATAGGCTTATTAGATTACTGCCCAAATAGCTGTGCTGTAGCAGTGCGTTTGTCCGCCTCAAGGAGAAGCAGTGGAGGAGGGTGGTGCATTCGAGACCTCATCGTCCTTGGCGGCACGGGGAGCTCTGAGCAATGCGGGCGCTGTATCACGTCACCTAATCCTGCCTTGACTATTTACAGCTTCTCGGGAGGCAAAAGCTTGTAACATTTGCTTGGCTGCGTGGCTGGTTGGGCACCGAGCTCCATCGCTCCTGCATGGCCATGTTTGGGGAGGGGGCGACAGGGTCACGATTCCCCCCCTCCCAGCTACAGTATTGGAGACCCACACAGGCTGGGAGAGGACAGTGGCACTGCCGTCCCCAGGGGCCCTGGCATGAGTGAGGACAGCGTCCCACTCACCACGGCTGTTGCCTGGCTGGGGGTCCATGGTGGTGGCACCAGGTTGGGTGTCACATGCGTGGGGCCATTTCAGACTGCCGGCCCAGGTGCCACCGTTATGGAGTTTGTCTGGCCAAAGCAGGGGCTCCTCAGGTGTGCTGGGTTCAGCCGCCTTGCCCTTGTGCTAACGAGGCCATTGCCAGTGGCTTATGCGAGGAGCTCTTGCTGGGTACCAAGAGGCCCCTGGCCCAAAACCCCGCAGGAGCTGATGGCTGAAGCAGGTATGGGTGATGCCGGTCACCCTCACGGGTTGCAGTCAAGCCTGGAGTTCGGGGTGCCTGATAATCCTGCAATAGAGGAAAACAGCTCTCAGGAGGCCCCGGCTCTCCTCCCAGCTCTGCCCCACTAGGACACGATGGGGGTGTCTGAAAAGATAGAGCTGATGGACTCCGAGTCCGACTTGAGCTGCAGGACCTTGGGGTGCTTGGCGTCAGGGAAGTCCTCGCCGAGGGCCAGGCGGATCTTGCCGTTCTGCGTCTCCCTGAGGGGCTCAAGGAAGACGACGTGCTTGTTGGCGCTGACCTTGCGGTTGGGCGCGTCGGTGGCGGGGGGAGTGGTGCTGAGGATGGAGGACTGTGCGCTGCACTCCTGCGGGGGGCTGGGCGAAGCCGGCTTCTTGCAGCAGCTCAGGCAGCGGCAAGGCGTGAGGTACAGGTACACCAGGATGAGCACCAGGCTCACGATGCACCCCAGCAGGGTCGTGAGGCCGGTGCTGAAGGTCTCCCCATCCGGCTTGGGGTAGTGGACCGTCACGTTGATCTCGCACAGCCTGCTGAAGTTGTGGGTGCTGTTGATGGCCAAGCCCACGTAGACCCCTGAGTGCCAGGGCTTGGCAGCTGCGATCTTCAGGCTGCCATTGTGGTAGAGTTCCAAGGAGCGGTTGCTGTTTCCTGGGTGTTTGATGGGCTCGTGGTGAGGGGAGATCCACATGTAGGTGGTGGCTGTGGCTGGCAGGCTGGTGTTGCAGGCGAGCAGGAGGGTCTGGCCCACCATCACAGGGTAGGGCACGGGGTGCACGTCTTCAGGGCCCGCCGAGCAGTTCTCGAACATGTGGCTGTATTTGAGGAACTTGATCAGGGACCGAGGCACATTGTCGGACAACTTGCAGGTGTGTTCCTCAAAGAAATCTTTCACAGAGCTGAAACCTTGCTGCTTCCAGCGCTGGAGCATCAGGTAGAGTGGGCAGCTGCACCTGACGGGGTTGTTGTGCAGGTACAAGCCGTTCCTGATGTTTTCGGGCAGAGCGGCCAGCTCCTCCACAGGAATGCTGCTCAGGCTGTTGGAGGAGAGGTCCAGCGTGCGGAGGCTGTAGCTGCCCAGCCCTTGCACGGAGCGGAAGGGGAAGGTGGTCAGGTTGTTCCAGCTCAGATAGACTTTCCGCAGGACACTCAGTTTGGCAAAGGCATTCTCATCCACTCGTTTGATGCGGTTGTTGTAGAGCAGCAGCTCCTCCAGGCTCACCAGCGCGTTGAAGTAGTGCGTCTCGACAGCGTGCAGGTGGTTGGAGGACATGTCCAGGTGCCGCAGGTAGGAGGCATTGTGGAAAGCCTGCGGAGAAAGATCCTTAATCTGGTTGTGGCTGATGTGGAGGGCCTCGAGGTGCGGGAGGGCGGCCAGCCAGCGGTCCTGGAGCTGGGTGAGGGCGTTGTGGCTGAGGTCCAGCGTGGCAGTGGTGGGCGGCAGCGCCGAGGGCACGTCGTGCAGCGTCAGCTGGCTGCAGCTCAGCAGGTCGGAGGTGCAGATGCAGCCACGGGGGCAGCCATGGGGCGGCGGGGAGGTGCGGGCAGCGCGGCCCTGGGCGCACAGCTGGAGCAGCACCAGCAGCTTCACCACCCGTGGCCACAGCGGGTCTGTGGGCACCCGCGGGGACATTGTGCTGCGCAGGAGCCTCTGTGCAGCCTGGTGGCACAGCCACGCTCAACCAGATGCAAGAGAAAACGTGCCACGGTCCTCCCCGCTCTCCCCCGTGCTGTCTCTTACCAAGCGCCCACAGACGCCCCTTTGCCCCTCGCGAAGGAGGATCCTGATTCCAGACGCAGGGTTTGAAAAGAGTTAAAGGGTGGCATCGCCCTGCCCGGCTCTGCTGCGCCTCACGCCAGGCTGCCGCGTCCCTGAGCTCCGGCCGGCCGCACGCTGCCCGGCGCCCGGGTGCGGGGGGGCGGCTGGGAGCCGGTGTCTGGCATCAGAGGGCTGAGACGCTCCGGTGTTTCAGCGCCGCATTTCGGGCTGGGCGAACGCCTCGCTGCCTTCCAGAGCCACACATCCCTGGAGCGCAAAGTTTCTTACAGCTTGGCGCCACCGTGGCGCATCCCTCAGGTACATCCCTTGCTCTGGCCCCCGCTGACCCTCATCTGGTGCCCGGCTCCCTCACAGCCAGCGTCTCCCGGAGAGCTGGGCTGGCTGTGGGCGCGCGGTCCCGCTCCTGCCCCTATTTACGCTCCGGGGTGTGCGGCGTGTGGGCTGGGCAGGATCCCATTGGTCCCCGTGGTGGCCGTGGCCGTGGCCCTCCCTTACCGCCCTATGAGTGGGCAGGGCGATGCGCAGCCGGTGCTGGTCCTGTGTGGTCCCTTGTCCCCAGGGATGCTCAGGGCCACTTTGCCGACCTTCCGGCCTCACGGATGTGCAGCCACCGTCCCTCCCGCTGGAGAGCGGCACGCTCGGCTGGCTGTGATCCGTAAGGCAGCTGCACTGGCTGCTCTGTGACCGCCCAGCGTCTGGGAGGATGCTGGAATAAACCCGCCCCGGCAGCAGCTCTGGGAGCCCCTCGTGTCCAGCCCTGCGCCCAGGCTGGAGCGGGAATGGCGGTCGTCCCCGGGCACCCGCTGCTCAGCGCCCAGTGGTGGGTCCTTCCCGCTGCTCTCGTCCCCACCACCCCCTGCACGAGCCAGCAGGGACTCCCCAGCAACCCCGGCCGTGGGGCGAGCAGGGCGGGATGAGCCTTGTGGGGTCCGCAGGGCAGCGGGGCTGCGGGCAGGGAGGGAGTGGCCGCAGGGTGAAGGACATGCAGGAATGTCATTACCCAGCGCCCGGGTGTGTTAGTGGGAAGCCAGGCTGGGGAATTCGTTTCCATTAGGGCAGCAAAAAGCTAATTTGGCTGCTGCGGCTGCTGCGCACCAGGGGCTGTTAACCCCCTGCGCCCCGACCCCGGCTCTGCCCGGGCTTGTCCCTCACCCTGCTCGCCTTCTGCCCAAGGGCCAGCATGGAACCAGTGCTGCTCCCTGCCGAGGGGCAGCCCGTGGCACTGGTGCCTGATGGAGACGCTCCTCACGATGCCCTTCAGCTGTCCTCGCTGTCCCTGCTGATGCTTGAAGCCAGGGAGAGCCACAGCTTCTCCCTCCTGGCTTGTGGGGGCACCCGCTTGCCCTGGGGGCACCTTGAGCCATACCCAGGGTGCAGGGGCCACAGCCCCACATGAGGCTGGTGCCCAGCACCGCTTTTGTTACCCTTGCGGTGCTGTGAAATGGGGTGCTGACTCCTTCACCCCTCAGCTCCCTGTGCTCCCATGTGCAAGGGCTGCAGCCTCAGCAAGTGCTAATGCACCATATTGATCCCCAGAGCCTGCGAGTGGGGGTGTGGAGAAGGAGGAGGAGGAGAAGGAGGAAGGTTGCTGCCCTTCGGCTGCATTTGAGCATGTTTCCCCCGCTCAGTGCTGCCAGGAGCGGAGGGGGTCACCGGCTGGGGATGCAGCCAGGTGGCGTGGTGACCACAGGGTGTGCTGTACATAGGGCTGAGGCTTGACTGTGTCCTTTCGCAGGGCTGAGCGTGCGACGGCGGTGCTGCTGGCAGACCCCTGCTTCCAGCTGCGCTCCATCCAGTACCTGCTGGGCCACGCCGAGCCCTTGGCCCTGGCGGCTGCTCCCCCAGTCACGGACAAGCGCCATTTCTCCCTGCACACCTGTAAGTGTTGGCACCGCGCTGGGAGCTGGGCTGTGCTCACCCCCTACCAGTCCCCGGCCATGGCTGGGATGGGGCTGCTGGTGTCTGCAGCCCCTGCAATGTATCCCAGCCCCTTTAGTCCTGGGGATGGAGGTCCATGTCTCCCCTGCTGTCCCCCAGTGGTGGCACTTGGGATGGGGCTGCGTCCAGTGCTTCTTTTGGCAGCTGTTTTTGTCCCAGTGCAGTACCCGATGGCGAGCTTGCCGTCCCCAGCGTGAGGATTCCTGTCCCCCAGCACCAGGCTTCCTGTCCTGCTGGTCCACGAATCTTGGACAGATTTAATAGATTACATTGCAACTAAATCTATATCAATGTTAATTTTTTTCCCAGACTCTAGGTGCTAGGCACTCTGAAATGGTGTTTCTGCCCAGCAGAATGGGTTACAAAGAGGGGATGACTTGCTGTGTAGAGGGCCAAAAGAGACTAAGCCCTCCCGAGCAGCCTTGGGGCAGCCCAAGGGTCACATTTCCCCTCTGTTCCCACAGACACAGACTACATCAGTGCCGAGGAACTGGCGAAGGTGGACAAGATGCTGAGCCACCTGAGCGAGGAGTCCAAGCAGGCGGCTGCCACCACACTGGTGAGTCCCCCAGCCTGGTCCCAGTGCTCAGCAGCAGCCCCGGCTCCTGGCACAGCTGCCCTGGGACACAGGGTCTTTGCTGCCGCCACTAACTGCCTGGTGCCCCCCCACAGCCCACCAGCGAGGAAGATCTGTGCCCCATCTGCTATGCACACCCCATCTCGGCCATCTTCCGACCCTGCTCCCACAAGTCGTGCAAGTGAGTAGCTCACGTGTACCCCTGCACCCGCCCAGGGTAGCTGCCAGCCCCTGGCCCCCCCATACTGTGCGGGGAGGAGCTCACGATCTTTCCTCCTCTGTCCCAGAGCCTGCATCAACCAGCACCTGATGAACAACAAGGACTGCTTCTTCTGCAAGGCCACCATCACAGGGGTGGACGACTTCACCAAACCAGCCAGCTCGTAGCACCCAGCCCCGCGCCACGGGCTTCCCATCTGAGCGGGTGGCCCCCCACCACACACCCCCCCAGCTCCTCTCCTCCTGCAGAGTCAGGACCCAGCATGGTGTGGGGTGGGGGCTGCAGGGAGGGGGAGGCCCAATGCCAGGCTGTGGGCACAGTGTCCCCTCGCCCAGTGCCACGGCAGCCTCTGCCCCACGGGCCTTTCTCAGGGAGGGGAGCCCGAGGCCTGGGCTCTGGGGCAGCGCTGGGGACACACGGCGGCCCCGGGGCAGGGGGACCGGGCTGGGGGTTCGGGTTGTTAACTTGCCCCTGGCTGGGGGCTGATTTCATGAAATGCAGCATTAAATTATTCTTCCTTATGTGGCCTGTGATGTGGGGAGCGGCTGCCAGGCCAGCGCTGGCGAGTGACCCAGCGCTGGCGAGTGACCCAGCGCTCAGGCTGTGCTCGGATCACACTCAGCAGTGGATGGAAATATAAATATTTAATCCAAGCAGAGCTGGGAGTGCAGCGCCCACCGGGGGCTGCTACATGATGATGCGCGGCTCCGGCACGGACTCGGCAATGGACTTGTGGGGCAGCACATTGGCCCCG
This sequence comes from Nesoenas mayeri, assembly GCF_963082525.1. Taxonomy (NCBI): domain Eukaryota; kingdom Metazoa; phylum Chordata; class Aves; order Columbiformes; family Columbidae; genus Nesoenas; species Nesoenas mayeri. Next base: position 6,717,656 of record NC_137560.1, read on the forward strand.
TTGAGGTAGAGTTCGTCGTTGACGATGACGTCCTCGCCCAGAACCGTCACGTTCTCCATGCGCACCTGCCGCAGAGAGGCCCCGTCACACCTGCCCCGGCTTGGGGCTCAGTGCCACACTCCTGCCCGCAGGCACCAGCACGTCCCTCCACGCCTTCAGCCGCAGCCCGAGGAGGCAGGAGGGCAAGAACTGAGCCCTGATCCCCATGGAGACACCCGTGTCCTCACCCACTGCCCCACGGAGCAGCTCCAGCCCACGATGCAGGACTCCAGCCAGGAGTGGGAGCGGATGCGGGCCCCCTGCAGCACGGTGCAGCGCTTGATGCGCACCCCGTCCTCCACCACCACACCAGCCCCTATTGTCACATTGGGGCCTATGACGCAGTTTGCCCCAATCTTGGCGCTGGGATCCTGGAAGGAAGAGGGGCCGCACTGGGGCTGGGAGGGCAGCCAGAGCTCTCGGCACAGCCTGTGCCACTGGCCCAGCGTGTGACGTAGAGCACAGCTCGAGGACAGCGGTGGGAGGACAGCAAGAGCCCATGACACATGCCTGGGGCCACTGTGCTGGGGGCTGGCACTTACCACCAGCACGTTCCCCACAACACCCGGCCCCGAGTGCAGCTTCTCAGGGTGCTGAGCCCGCAGCGCCTGCAGGTACATGCACATGCCCGTGAGGAAGTCTTTCGGCTGCCCAATGTCCATCCAGAAGCCTGCAGGGACATGGCCATGGTGACAGCCCCCACTGCTGGGGCAGCAGCACAGGCGAGACCCCTCCGTGCTGCCCGCACCTTGCGCAGGGCCTTACCCTGCAGCTCCATGGCGTAGAGCTGCCCCTCCTGCGCCATGGCCGGGAAGATCTCCTTCTCGATGGAGGTGGGGCGCAGCTGCGGGGACAGGGCACAGGGCTGAGCGGGGACCCAGCTCCCCCGCCTCACTCGGCCCGGCGACCCGGCCCCTACCTGGATGCGTTTCAGGATGCCGGGGCTGAAGATGTAGAGCCCAGCATTGATCTTGTTGGACACGAAGACACGCGGCTTCTCCACAAAGCGACAGATGCGCCCGGTGTCGGGCTCGATCACCACCACACCGTACTTGGCCGGCTCCTCCACGCGGGTCACCACCAGCGAGCCCTCACCGCCGTGCTGCCGGTGGAATTGGGCCAGTGCCGCGAAGGGGAACTCGCAGATCACGTCGCTGTTGAGGACAAAGAAGGGCTCCTCGCCCTCGGCCAGCAGGTCCCGCGCCAGCGCCAGCGGCCCCGCTGCCCGGCCACGAGTGGTGCCGCAGGGATGGGGTGAGCCCAGTGCCCAGGTCTTCCTGGTGTCTCTGTCCCACCAGCCCTCCCAGGTCACCAGTGCCCCTGGATCCTCACCCACCTGTGCCATCCCTGGTCCCTCCCAGGGCTGTCCTGATGTCCTTGGTGCCCCTCCTGCTGTCCTCGGCCCTCCCAGTCCTACCCAATCCCACCCATCCTGCTGCCCACGGTGTCCCCTCCCAGTGTCCCCAGCCCTACCCATACGCGCACTGCTGTCCATGGTGTCCCCTTCCCAGCGTCCCCAGCCCTACCCGTACCCATCCCGGTGTGTCCCCCCCGCCCAGCCCGCCCTGCTGTCCCCAGGCGCCCTCGGTCCCGCCCCTGCCCGTCCCCTACCTGTGCCCAGCGGCTCCTTCTCGTGGGACAGGGAGATGCGGATGCCGAGCTGCGGGCACAGGGTGAGCGGCGTGTGCAGGGCGGGTCGTGGGGGGAGGCTGGGGGAGGTGGCGGAGCCCTTACCCGCTGCTCCTGCTCCCGCATGGCGGCCTCCAGCGTCTCCGACATGTAGCTGACCGCCAGCACCACATGGCTGACCCCGGCCTGCGGGAGCGCGGGTCAGCCGGCGGCGGGGCGGCCCCCGCGCTCCCCGCTGCCCCCGCCGCGCCCACCTGCCGCAGGGCCTCCAGCTGGTGCAGCAGCACCGCTTTGTTGCAGAACTCCACCAGCGGCTTCGGCCGGCTCAGGGTCAGCGGCCGCAGCCGCGTCCCGAAGCCGCCGACCAGGATCAGCGCCCGCATCCCCCCGCGCCGCGCCCGCACCGACACGTCAGCGCCGCGCGCGCCGTGCGCGTCACCGCCGCCAGACACGCCCCTCGCCCGCCCCGGGTCCAGCCGCCCGCCCCGGGTCCTATCGCCCGTCCCGGGTCCTATCGCCCGCCCCGGGTCCTGCCGCCCGCCCCGGGCCCTATCGCCCGCCCCGGGTCCTATCGCCCGCCCCGGGTCCTGCCGCCCGTCCCGGGTCCTATCGCCCGCCCCGGGTCCTGCCGCCCGTCCCGGGTCCTATCGCCCGCCCCGGGTCCTGCCGCCCGTCCCGGGTCCTATCGCCCGCCCTGGGTCCTGCCGCCCGCCCCGGGTCCTATCGCCCGCCCTGGGTCCTGCCGCCCGCCCCGGGTCCTATCGCCCGCCTCGGATCCTGCCGCCCGCCCCGGGTCCTAGCACCTCCCGCGCGCATTACTACCCGCCCTGGGCCCTCGCCGCCCGCCGCCATCGGCCCGAGGCCAGACGCCCAGGAAAAGCAGCAGCACCGTGGTCGGGTCAGCGCCACAGCCCGGTGGCGGCTCGGGGGCTGCAGCCTGCATGGGGCCGGTGCTCTGCCCCGCGCCGGCAACAGTAAGGAAGGGGCACGGGGCAGCGAAGTTCAAGGCACTCGCACATAGGTCCTGCCCGAGGCTCCCCAGTCCGGCTCTGCCTCCCCCCCACCCCCCCGAACGCGGGCTCGGCGGGCAGGGAAGGCAGGCACGGCACACCACGGACAAAAACAGATCCTTTAATGGTTTTTGGTTCTCTGTGAAGCACAAACAGGGTGATTATTCATGTAAAAACAAACGGGGATCGAGGCTATGTACAAGCTGTGGAGTCCCACCGCCGTGGTCCGAAGGGAGGGGAGAGGGGCAGCTCTGGCACCGCGCAGCCCGGCCGAGCCGGGCAGGGGAGCGGCGGGAGCCGGAGCTGCTCCCAGGAGGAACGGCCCCGCAGCCTGCACCTGCCCCAGCCCGCCGGGGACAAGGACACGCACAGCCCGGGCTGCTCCGGGTTCCTGGGGCAGACGCTGCCCCGCCCAGCCTCCCTCCCTCCCGCAAACCTGTTCCCTGAACATCCCGGGAGCCCGGCAGAAGCAATGAAAGTAATAACCCAGCACAGGGGAGGGGTGCAAATGAAGGTCCTCGTCCGGAGAGCGGGAGAGGAGCAGTGGCGTGGGTAAGCTTTGAAATGAGAGAGAGGCAGAGGTACGATTCGAGACCAACGCCGGCACTGTCCCTGCCCGCTGCCGCAACTACAGCCGGGCACCAACACTTCCCAACAGACCGTGCACACACAGAGTCAGCACACATGCTACATGCGAGTATTCCCCAAACAAGCTTTCCTGAAGTAAAAAACAAAACAAAACAAAAAACCAACACACCCAAAACAAAACCCACAACCCAACCCTGGCCTTGCAGGTCACCAGGCAGTTTCACAGCCAGTCAGGGTAATGGTAACACCATGGAACAAGTCAGTGACACCAGGGGGGGAGCATGTGGGGGGCCCAGCACAGAAACACAGAGGGGGTGATGCAGAGCAGCGTGGGGTTCAGTACCACCAGGCCGCAGTATCAAACATTAATGCCCTCATCAAGGGAAGCTGCAGGTAAAGCACCAGCCCAGGCAGCAGAGCATGTCCCAGCTGGCTGTTTCACCCACAAACAGATCATTTATTTTGGGAAAGACTGACTCTGTGAAGCAAAGCCAAACAGGTGATGGCAGTCACTGTTCAGCCAGGTCTCCCCATGCCCCTGAAATCCCCAGGCTGAAGAGCAGGTAGCCCTAATCCTTGGCCTCCCACCACCCCTGTGCAGGGACCTGCCCAAAGAGCAGGGGCTGCAGGGCAGAGGGCCCCATGTGGGGGCACAAGCAGCCCCACACTGCAGCCTCGAGGCCCAACAGCATCAGGGAGACACTCGCATAGAACCCTGTGGGACCAACATCACACAACAGGAAGGGTTGAAATGGTCCGAAACGCCCACTGCAGGGCTGGGGTCGCGTTAACTGCTACAGATACTATTGCTAGCCCACAATTTGAGTTCTTGCTTGGTCAGTGGTCCAAGGTAGAGTTTTACTCTCACACAGCCCCCGTGCCTGCCCGGAAGCAGGCCCCGGGCTCGAGCACAGCTCCAGGCGTGCTGCGTTCCCTCCCGGCCACAGCTCTGCCAGGGGTTGCATTTGGTCATTTTATTTCTGTGTTTGGGTTGGTTATTCACAGTGCCCAAACAGCAGAAAAAAGGCAGCATCAAAAGCAAAGCCCCATCAGTAAAACCCAGGGCAGAGCTAGTGTCAGCGAACACACAGACCAGCACCTGTGCTGCTCACCATCAGCGCCATAGACGCTGCCGATCGCCCTTTCCAAACACCCCAGGAGAATTCCGAAGGGAAGGCTCTCCTGGAGGCTCCTGAGGCAGGAGGCTCCTCACGCCACAGCTCCAGCCCCGTGAAGAGCCCCGTGCTCTCCTGCCTTCTCTTCCCTACATCCAGGTCCTCCCTCCAGAATGCACATGCGATGAGAGAAGAACCAGGACACCCAAAACCCAGCAGGCACCTAGTGAGCCTCCTCCAGAAGGCAGAGCTGGTGCAGTCAGAACCACCCGGGCAGCATGAGGAGCTCTTCCATCCTGCCTCCCCTCAGCTCTTCTATCCAAGTACATTTAAAAACAACAGAGCAATACAATTGTTTAAAACTGAAGTTGTCTGCTTTTTTTCCTGTGGTAGTAGGTGGTCTTGTCTGCTCCTGCCACCAGGACAAGAATAAGAGGCCGTAGCCCAGGGCTACTGGTTCTCCTCACGCATCTGTTCCATGATGTTGATGAGGCTTTCCAGCCCGAATACATAACCCACATCGGGTCCGTCGTGCACAGTGGGGTCATCGCGAAAGCCTTTGAACGTGCTGTGTGCAAAGTCAATCATACGCACGTCCACCTTGGGCTGGGCCGAGGAGCCGGGCTCCGTGCCGCCGCCATCCTGAAGGCTCTCGGGGAGAGAGCTCTCCACCCGTTTCAGGCGCATCTCCGGCCGGCGCTCCACAAACATCCCTGCCCTGCTGTCCTTCCCGTCGTAAATGATGAGGAGGGAGCTGGAGTAGAAGCGGTAGGAGGCCTGTCTCTCCAAAACCGCCTTCAGGCTTCGCAGTTTGGCAAGGATAGGCTCAAAGAGGTCCTTGCGCAGCTCAATGCCATTGTGGAGATACTGGTAGAGGGCATTGCGGAAGCCCTCAATGGAAAGACCACGTCCATAGTATTTATTCCTGCATAAGTAATGCCCTGTGTTCAGCTGATAGACCTAGAAAGCCAAAGGAAAAACACATCAAGTGGGAGGAGAAGGTTAAGGTCACACAGAGCCCTGAGCCACCCTGTGCTGACAGGGCAGAGGGAACTTGTGTGACCACCATGTCCCAGAAGGAGGGGTTAACAGCCCTGCCTGTTCCCTATATCCCACAGCAGCTCACAGGTACATCCCACAGGCACAGGCAAGGTACCCAGGCACTCTCCCAGGATACCCAAAGAGCAGTTTGTCAGTCTGAGCGTCCCCAAGAGGCACAACACAACAGACCCTGACACTGACACTTGAAAAAAGTCTTACAGCAACTCGGGCAGTCTGCTGGCAGCAGAAGCTGCTGGCATGTATTGCTGTTATTATATGGCATGTGATTAATGAAGGGCCCTCGTTGCTTCAGAGCTTGTGTGCAGAGATCTGGATTACAGGATCCTTCTGTGGGTGAGGAAAAGAGCAACTATTGCACAACCACAGCAGCAAATCCCTGTGTGCCAGGCCTGGCCACAAGAGAAGAGTAACTTCCTAACCCCGACACAGCACTGTCAACTGATGCTGGTACAGAGGGACAACCCCTCCCCGGCATCATGATTTTAGCTGAATACTAAGCCACAAAAATGATTAGAAAATCCTCTAATTGTCTGTAAACAAAACAGCTTTGGATAAAGCACGCCAACTTGGGGGAAGCACGTTCCTTTGTTCTATGCATAGAAATGAAGACAAAAATGCAAGTATCACGAACACTGGTGTACCTGCTGAATAGGAAGACTCTGCACCTCAGTGCTCAGCAGCAAACATCAACTGGGATGTCTAACAGGGCTGTGAAAAGGAACATGCAGCACCTGCAGCCTCAGGGATCCTTACCTGCATTCCACACACACGCACACCCAAGGTGGCGGACGTGCTCTGCTCACACTTCTTCATCTGCCGAGCAGCCTTCTCCTCAGATGCATCATCTCCGTGCTGCCTGGTCCCCATCTTCAGATCAAGTACACAGGGAAGCATGAAGTGGTGCACCACGTTCTCCAGCAAAAGGAACTCTGGGAGGCACGTCAAGGGGAGAAACACCACTTCCCCGGCAACCAGACAGTGCCGTGGGCCAGCAAGAGACAGGGTCAGGCAACAAGCAAACAGGAACCAAAGAACAGACAGAACAAACTGCTTGGTGAGGTGAAGAAAAGGACAAAACCCCCAAACATGGGGGTGTAGTTGGCCAACAGTAGCAAGGAGATCACAGGCAGGTGTGCTGGAGACTCAGCAGGGGGAACCACAGAGCAGAACACCAGTGTTAGGAAAGACAGGGCATGCCAGCAAGAATTGCTGATACAGTGAGGGAGAGCTTAAAGCCTAATCAAATCAGCAATTTAACCATATGGATAAACAATACAATCCCCATGGACCAAAAACTCAAGGCTCAAGTAATAGCAGAGAACTGTTGCTATTGGCCTGCCCAGAACAGCACCGCTGCCCGACACATGGGGGAAACCGGAGAGGCAACAAAGGCAGGAAACCCAACAGTAACGGGAACCTTCAATCATCAGCATGTACAAAGGGCACAGCACTGGGGACAAACCTGGGACAATCAGTGCAGCAGCTTGTCCCAAATGGGAAAAAAATAACCCCGAAGTTAGCCCTAAGTAGCCTCGCATGGCACAGCTGAGCATGTTACGCTGAAATGGCAGCCAGAGCACAGCTAGATTAAACCTGCAAGGAAGGAACATTCAGAAGAAACTTATATCAACTATGTTTGATTTTGAAAGAGGAACTTCATAAAAATAAGGAAATGTGGATTAAAAAAAAATAAGACAGCCATAAATAATTACTTCTCTGCAACTGATGCAGGCTATTTAAAAATAAAAGTTGAAGGTTCAAAGCACACGTTTGAGAATAGGAAAAAGACACCCACACAGTTAAATTATGAAGAATACAGCTATTAAAAGTAAGGTCGTTTTCGTGTCAGGAAAACAGAATCAAGTTCCAGCAAGTGAAACAAAAGAACACCCCATAAGCTGGCAAGTTCAAGACAATAGCATGAAGGGCCATTGGGAAGGCACAGACTATAACAAATCCATCCTCACCCACCTGAAGGCACAGCAGGGCTGCCTGCAGGGTTTAAAGTACAAATGGAGCTACAGGGGAGTGGGGTGGGATGGGGGTGTGTGAAGAGACCACTTAAAAATAGAAATAAGATTTAAAAAATTTTGCTGCTTTGTTTACTGAGGAAGAGCTGAGGGGATTCCCAAGCCAGAACTCTCTCAGTTCAGAGGATTCTCAAACTGAAATGCCAAGAGAAGAGGTTGCATGTTGAACAGAGAATAAGAGATGTGTAACTAACTCATTTAACAGGAGACTGAAGGGAGCTACCACACCGTTACTGGGGAACTACAAACCAGCCAGACTGGTCTTACAGCCAAAATCACCGGCAGAGTCTTTGTGTGGAGATCCATGTCATTCAACAAGTGATCCAGAAAAGTGGGTGAACTGCGAGATGACAAATTTGCTTGCAGTACTAAGTTACTCAGTGTTGCAAACATGAGGAACAGTTGTGAAAAACTCCACAGGGATCTTATGAGACTGACTTGCCCATTAAGTGGGCAGGCATAATTCTTTAGAGGTAACAGGCAAGATAAAAATATTTTTTTAATGCATAAAGCAGTGTGTTTTGAGACAACTATTACCAGTCAGGAGTGCAACCTTGGAGTAATGAAACGGCACTTAGAGCAAGAGCATGTTAGGAATCATGAGGGAGAGGAAAGACAACAGCATTAAACAGCAGTGGAAATCTCTGTTTTGCCTGCATCTTCCATATTTGTGTTCTATTCTGGTCATGCTCTCCAGAATAAAGTAAAACTGGAAGAAACTCAAGAAAGGTGCTAAGGGTGAACACAGCTCCCTCCCAAGGGATTACTGAATGAGGTAAACCTGCATCTGCTGCTGGGTAAAGCCCAACAAAAAACTACCGTTCAAAGCACAAGCCAATGAAGGTCCCGAAGAGAAAGAAAACATGCAACCTAGCCAGAAACATGGCTTCCCTGATCATCAGTGTCAAACCTTAGTGTCACTGTATGGGAAGCAGAATGGAAATGCAAAAAGAAACACGTCATACAGCTTTGCTTGTGTGAACGACAGGAAAGCCAAAGCAAAGAAGCTGCCTCAGGCACAAACGTGTCGGCCAGAGCAGCAGCCACCTCCTGGCACCGTTCTGCTTCCAAAGGATACTGTAGAGTTTTCGGTCCTTGGACTCTGATCGCATGCGGCTCAGCTGCTGCTTGTGACAGCGCAGGCTCCAGGGGTTATAGCTGATCTTTTCAGAGCTCAGACCGCTGTTCCCATCCAACATCTGAAATGGAACATCCGAATGGATGTGCAAGTCCACTCTGGGACTCTTCGTTTCCTGGATGCTGCTGGTATAAAGACAGAACAAACCTGCCTGTTAGAATCTACACGCTCTTCGGGTACTTACAACAGTTACACCCTCCCCTTGCACACAACTGTCTCCTGTTCCTGCTGCACACTTCACACCACACAAACCTTCTTAACAGCAAATCCTCACTAATGCCCTGGGCTGTGGACCCATGCTTGAGGATCTGGTTTAACATCTCTGCCAGATTGTTCTGTAATTGACAGAGTAAGCAGGAACATTTGCTTCTCAGGGACCTCCAGCTGGTGTGAGAAAGCAGAGACCTGTATTCAAACACCCTTGGAAGAAACCTCTGGCTTAGTAACTAACTGGAACAAAGAGCATTTGAATCTGCTCCACACACTTTGGTTCCACAACCAACAAACTGCAAGGGTTATCCTGTGTCAGAAACACTTCACAGAGATGACTTCATCCCGAATGCAAAACTCCTGACACAGTTTGCAGTGCCCCAGTGTGCTGGGCTAGCAAGTGCACGACAGCCTGGCCACTATGTGGAAGTGCAAAATGCCCTCAACAAAAAGAGCAGCACAGCTGAAAGGGGACAAGAGATTTCTTGTTCATCACGTTGCTGGGCTCTCAAAGCTTTTACCTTTCAGAGCCGTCGCTGGCCAGGCCAGGCTTCTCCTCCTTGTGCTCAGTGCCGCTGCTTGATCTGTGAAGGCTCCGACGCGAGTGCTTGCGTCGTGGCTGGTCCCTCTCTGGCATGTCATCCTGCTCCAGAGCCTCGTTCTCCACGTAGGGATAGGCCACCAGGTTAATGTAACCGTCGCTGTCTCCCTCAAAACAGACGGACACCACCCCTGTCAGAAAGAAGAGACATGTCAGTTCTGTTTTATGGGGAGGGAATACAAAACCACTAGCACCCAAATGTTCAACAGGAGAGAGGAAAACAGCTCACAGCGCAGCAGAACAAAATCCAGAGCAATGAAAGGAGGTTTAAGACTACAAGAGCCCAAATATTGTTAAAAGAGCACAGAGGAGAAATCCCCCAAATAGTGCTCTGTGTCACTACCTGAGCAAGCAGCTGGCAGCAGCTGGGGAAGCTCTGCCACCCACAGGAAACTAAGCACAAAAGGGCAGCTGGTATGCTGAGGGGGGTGATTATTTCCTTCCATTCAGTCTCGCAGCACATGTTTTCAACCTGGAGAAGGTCAAACAGTCTACCAAGATGCTGAGGGGAGCAAGGAATATGAAATATATACCTAGTTCATTTGGTTAAGTACCTGTGTCCTGCAGAATCATTCCTGCTGTTGACAAAGACACTGCTGGCCAAGGAGGAATGTGCTTTCTCTGGTAAAGGAGCTCTCTAGCACCCGAGCTATGAAGAACAGAGCTCTGAGGCTGAGGTGACACCTGCCACCCTTATCACAAGTCAGCCAGTCTCACAGAAGAGGGATGTGCAAGGTCCCAAGGCTTCCTAGTGATCAAAACAGGAGGCCCTGGAAGTAAAACTACCTCAGGTGGGGCTTTTTTAGTTTTGTTTTGTTTTTTTAGTTTGTGGGGGTTAGCTTGTTCTTAGTCAGGTGCAGGCAAGCAGGACTGTTTGTGTCCTGTCCAGTTTTACCTTCTGAAAGCTCTTGGAAAGCACCACAGTCCAAGGGAAGGTACAGATCTTTCATAGCACAGACTGAATCTATCTAGCTGGCCGGCCACAGAGCAGGACAGCTGGTACTTTCAGTCAGGGCTGACATCTTCATCTTCAGGACTCCTCCAGCTCTGAAAATGAGGCTGTCTGCCCAACTTGCACTGACAAGAATCTTTTATTACGTTGTCACCAGTATTGAATAGCTGCCAGTAGCACCAGATGCTAGATGCACTGAACAAAATCATTTGTCACAAACATGAGGAAACCTTGCACTGCTCAGCTGATGCAGCCCATCATGTTACTGTCCTTCCTTTTTCCTCATCTGCACGTGACTATGCTGACAAGGTTCAGGCAGCTCAACACAGCTTCAGAGCGGTTCAGAACTCCAGTGTGTCACTAAATGCCACCCCGAGCGCTCTGGCTGCCTGGATGTGCTCCTCAAGACATGTCTGTGAAAGGGCAACCTTACATCTGAGTGCTCAGACAGAAAATACCATCCCAAATATTCTCCTCCCCCAGGAGAGTAGGAACAATTTCTGGAACTATCAGGAAACTGCATGGAACTCTCAGATGACATAGCACACAGGGGTGGAGGTGTGTGTCCTGTGCCTTTAGGTTACCAGGAAGTATCTGACTTTGAGAAGACATGTCTCCATCTGGACTATCAGCTTCATCAGTTTTAAACACATCTCTCAAGGAAAGCCTGACACCGTATCAATTCCAGTAACCATACAGGCTTCAGCTGGGATTTCTAATGGGTCACTAGAGCACCATGTGGCCTCAGAGTGGCTTGAGGCTACACGAGGACCTGTCTGTTGGAGAGCGTATCTTTCATTCACAGCCTGCACGCAGACACAGGCAGGTAAGCCGACACTGCTCCGAGACCTTCAGGCTGCAGCCAGATCAAATGGCAAGATCCTGAACAGCTGGTGGTCCCAGCTGTCTGCAGAGCACCGTCCTCCTAGTGCCAGGTGGTGACAAAGAAGCAGGGGCAATAGGAATGCTGAGTCCCCCAGAATGCTACCTGCCACTGTTACCATCCTGAATAAAACACATGGCCAAAGGCATATGGAGCTTCTGAAAGGTACAGATGAGGTGACAACCTCCTACAATGATACAGACACTGGAAAATTCCATTCCTTCAAAGCGGCTGGGGACAAGGCTTTACCTCAGGACTGGGAAAGCAATACTTCCTGCTTCAGCAGCTTTCTGGGACAGGCCCATAAAAGAGATGGGATGAGGAAGCAATAAATTATGGGACTGGAATGTGCAAATGCTCAGTATATGACCCACCTTCATTTGCTCAAGGTCAAGGCTGTAATTGGCAATAACCTGGTAGTAAAATTATTTCAGTTAGACATTCATAACCTTAAGCTTCAGACTGCAACTGTCACACTGCAAATTCTCTGTCTAAAAGACAAGCACATTAAACTCTGCATGCAAAAAAAACCCCAAACTTCCTCCTTTCCAAGTATTCCTGTCCAATTGCTAGCCTACAAAAGAGGAAGAAATAAAAACCACAACTAACATGACACCAGAAGACATGAGCAGCTGCTGGAACATGAGAGGGTTAGCTCTTGAAGCACATAACTGCATTGTGGAATGAAACAGGCCTCACCTTTGTACTCAGGCGTGAACTCCTTCATTTCTGGGGGCAGAGACTCATAGAAGCGCTGCTCCCTGGTGATGAGGGGCTTGCAGACAGTGTGGTCGTCGTAGCGCATCATGCTGCTGTGGCCGCCCACCTGGTGAATGAAAGGCTCCAGCAGGACCCCCCGGTCTCCAGATCGAGTGGCATTCTTGCCATACTTGCCCACTTCCATGGTTTGACAAACACACATTGCGTTGGGCACCAGGTGCACTCTTGGAGCATGGGGAGAGCCACATGGGCTGGGAGGGGCAGCTCAGCAGCGGTCAGGCAGCCACAGGGGGGAAATCCTGGCAATCTGCTTCCTTACAACAATCTGTAAAAGCAAAGGAGATTCCTGTGAAGGGAGGACCGCTTGCATTCACTATTTCTTAGGAAAAGGTTTTGGTGCTTATTTATATCCATAACTGCTCCTCTTGTGTCCTCTGTTTACATCCCACTTGTTCCAGCACATGCCTCACCACCTCTTCAATCTTTGAGGTAAACACACTGAATCAGAGGCACCTAGAGCTTCTCCAGTGGGGCTGACAGGAGACAGGGAAAGGAGGAGATATTAATATTTTGAGCCTCCCTATTTCCTTCCTTTAGTTCATTTTATCAGCAAGGCAATGCAACAGTGGAGCACAAACTGCGAGCTACAGCACAATTAAAACCAAACCCACACCTGCCTGTCAGCAAGTGACAGAACTAACATAAGCAGAACAAACATTTCAAGAATCTGCATTCCACTCCTTGTGCCTCTGCATTTTTAACATCTAAACAACTAAATAATTCCTGTTCACCTCCTACCCTGACACTGTTTCCTCCTTTACCGACTCACATGTCACAGCTTGAAAAGAAGCAAGACTCTCAGAATAAGACAATTTGTTCTGTCGCTGTGTGCATGCTGTAACTGAACAGATTCCACTCTGATTCTCTCCTTTATTACTCTGAGCCCTTCAGGACAACAACTATTTCCTGATGCTTTTACAGCACCCACATGTACAACAGGCCCCTGATCTCCAGAAGTAGGCAAGAGATTGCTAAATCCAAGGGAGATTAGAAATGTTTTGGAGAAGACAGATGCTCTTTTAATGTTTGCAGAGTGCCCGGCACAGCCACAGGAAGATGGAAAAGTAAAGCCATCCAAATTCTCTCCAGATGCTTTGCCCTTTCCAGCTTAGATCATAGCTGCTCCTAAGGCTGCTGGGGAAACACAACAGGATCTCCTCACAACGATGAGTTATTTGGTCTTTGGTGCAAGAACCATATGGTGACTACAGTTTATGTATTCATCAAATCTCCAGTTTCTTCACACGGCCACAGCTGAGGGCAATAATTTAAGAACAGAGGGATCTTGGAGGCCTGAACGAGGGACATGGTTCGGGCTGTTCCTCATCTGGCCACAGGATGTCTCTGCAGCCACACGACACTGCCAGGCTGGGGAGCCTGAGTGGAGTTGGGCTCTTCTCCCTCCCCTCCCATTTCAACATGGAAGAGATGCTGCTCAAGAGATTCAAAAAGAGGGGCGATACTTCATAACATGTTTAACCCAATCTAACCCAAAAGCTCCCCACGACATGACAACATTCCCCTCTACCTGCCCACACGTTCCCACTTGCTCCCTCGCCCTGGATTTCAGCATTGTATGAGTGTATGCACATTTGGGTTGAATCATCTCACTGATCCCATGAAAAACATTTCCTTTTGTGGTTACATGACCACACAGCTACATACAGTGTAAGGGGAACAATGTGCATATTCAGCTGGCTTTTAAGGTGTGGGGCAGGGAATAGGAAGGGAAAAAAAATGCAATGAAGTCAACAAACCACCACCACAGATGGTCTCTTTCTGTAGTAACTCATACCAAAGTCTCTTGAAGGTATCCTTCCAAGTCTGTCCCCTAAACTCACTCAGAACCTAAGTCTTATCACAACAACAAAAAACACACCATGGATTTATCTCCTCCCTCTTATTTGCTTTATCACCAAGAAGAAATTTAAGCAGCAGAGGCTTGCTTACATCACATACAGTTTAGTTTGGTTTAACGGTAGTTAATGCCCAAGAACAAGCAAGATGCCAGCATCTGCAACAGATCAGCACATCACAGGTTTCAGACTAATGCTTTACGGGACTTAAATCTCCCCTTGCTGACGTAGGTTTGTCTTGGATTCGGTTTCTTTTATCTTGCCAATGGCTAATGCAGAGTTTCGAGTTATTCCAAACAACACACGAGAAGTTTAACTTCACACCTCCCTGTAGTTTAAACTTCACGGGACAAGAGAAACAAGACCTTCATCTGTGTGATAACAGTAGCTGCCATACTCAGGAGACAGGCACGTGATGCTCAAGTCTGGTACTAGTCCCAGTTTTCACTGAAAGGTGGTCACAAAGTGTCCTGGGGTCTCAGTTTTGCCAGCAACAGAAGGAAGCACTAGTACCTGTACTGCAGAGAAAGAGGATAATCAATGCAGACTCAATAGCTTCAGACACTTTGACTGTCCTACAGAAAAGAGCAATATATCCAGTATTTTCCCAGGTACAAGTGAACCCAATAAAAAATACTTTGTAGCAAGTGAGGGTCTCTTCCAACTGAAATGATTCCATGATTCTAAGCAGCATTTCAGAGACAACATTTCTAAAGAGGAAGCTGTCTGCAGGGCTTGAAAAACAAGATGCTTTATAGCTCAGATACAGCTTAGTGTTTTTCAGACTAACGGTAACAGGTCATTACTAAACATGGACACTATCCACAAATAAAGGCAGAAGAATCTCAGCAGTTTCAAGCACGTATAACAGAAAACTATTTGAAGGCCTAAATATTACTCTCACCCTTCATCTGTTCAAAAAAAGGCATGAGTTCAACTATTTTAGCTGGCTTATAAAATTCAGAGTCCTTCCAATTATCCTGTGAAATGCACAATCCACATGACAGCTTGAGGGAGACCAGTTCACCACGGCAGACCCTTTGGTACCGGCGAACGCCACCGCTATAGCTCAAACGGCAGTACGGCATTTAGGCCAGCTTAGCATCTCCCTTCCAACAGACTGATCTATAGTTAGCAAGACAGACCACCCATCAAGCCAGACCTGGGAAAGACAGGGGGTGAGGGTCAAGAGCAGTTTTTGGCAGCTACAGAAGTACATACCACATCCCACACTCCATTACCAACTCCAGTAAAAAGCTCTTGTATTGCAAGAGAATTTACTCTATATTTAAGTTTAGATGCCTGTCAGTATACCTGCTCCAAAAGTGAACTGCATACCTCACTGTTCAAACACTTATTAGCAGGATGTATGTAAAGAAGAGCAATAAGCTGCATTTTCTTGTAGTAATGCACAAAATATGTCCAAGAAAAGCCAGGAAGGCACACACGGTAACTCTGCTCTTCCCAGCCATCAAGTAGAGCAAACCCTGCCCCAAAACCAACATTACTCTCCAGAAGGGAATGTGTCCCTCCACAGGAACAGTGCTGTGCTCTGAATGATCAGTCAGAGTACCCTGGCTGAAGACTATCAATGTCTCACCAAACCACCACCAGACCCAGGCCATTCCTGCTCCTGCCAGTTCACAGGGCCAGAGAACCACCACCCACGGATGCCACCACGGGAATCGCACAGTGGGAAGAACAGGGATGTCCTCCTTGAGAATTCAGTTGACAGGGAATGTCCTCAGAGGTGGGGATGGAGAGCGGCACTGCAACAGGTGTGAGAATTACCGTGCACCGCACCACGATGCTGACGTTCCCACTCTTTATGAGCCGTCTTGTGCAGAAAAACTGCTTCACGACTCACTAGTAAAGCTATTCTCCAAAACAAAAAGAACAACATTTTAAATTGTGATGTATAACACAGCAAGAAAGCTCACTGCCTCAAGCACCTTCGCTGTAAGCAGCCTGCACGTCTGTCTTCCCAGCATCACCTTGCTGCGGCTCCTCCAGCCATGGCCAGCCCGCAGGACCTGCGGTGACGCAGACCAAGGCAGATGGTCATGGACAATTCTGGAGCTGGACCTCAGGCGAGGGATAAATACTGACCTCAAGGTCATGCTGACAAAAGTTGGACTTTGCTTCAACAACCCCAGAGCAGTCAGGAGCAAAGCACAAGAACATAGAATACCAGTATATGAGGCAAGAGGACTACAGCATCTGGCTGATGGGTGCCTGGTGACTGCTTGTTGTGACCCAGTCTTGTTGGCAAAGAGCAGAAGCAGCCAACATCCATGCTGAAAAGCATGGTGTTTTCTAGTCATGTTGGATTGGGTGTCTCACCATTTACAGAAGAAAATCCAGTCTAAGGAAAAAAAAAAACAACTAAACAAAACACCACAAAAACACACATACCGAAAAACCCACTGTGCTTATAAGATCAGCTTCCCAGTGCAAAAGCTGACCCACAAACCTGAGACATGTCTGTCTAGTCAGCAGAAAATGGAGATGAGCCCTGGGCAGAGAGCACAGCTCTGCAAGAACCTGCAGCATGTAGGACGTAACCAGAAACATTTGGCCAGCCTGGTATCCAGGAAGCTACAACCCTTCCTAGCCTGCCTGAGCACACGGCTTTGAATTCTGAGCCCTCTCCTGCACCTTGTCCAGCGCTTCAACTATTGCCCTATATGGCCCTTTTTGGACATGGTGCCCTCACCAAGGCAAGCGTGGCTCTTCAGATCGAAGCCAGAGAGTGGAATATGATCCTTATGCATCATTTTAGGGAAAGCTGCTGAAGAATGCCAGCTGGGGAGCAGAATGCCAAGAGTGAGGGTGGTGGAGGAACTACACTAAACAAAGGCCAGGGAGAGGACAACCACCACTAACTGGTGTGCTGCACCCTGTGCCAGCAGCTGAACAAAACCGTGTTTCCTTCACCAATACTCTTCCTGCCTCAACAACAGGACACAATGCACCAACTGCTGAAGTGCACACATGGGAAGAGCCTAATCTAAGACAGATCTTGACTGAGCTTACAGAAAGGAGCGCAAAATTAGGCTCGTAATATGAGTCCTTAGGCAGACCCCATGTTTCTGCCTCCTAGAGATCTGAAGGAAGATTATTTGTGCCATATATATATATGTGTGTGTGTGTATATATATGTGTGTGTGTATATATATATATATATATATCTCAATCACACTAGTCACAAAGCTTCAGCACTTCTGCCAGCAGCCTGTGAGACCAAGAATTTTCTCCTCTTCATAAGAAAGGAGCAGAAGCCAAATCTTTTCAGTTCTTTCTGCAGAAAGAGAGGCTGAGCTATGCACTTGTAACTATGGCTGGAATGCCTAAACCACTTGTTAAAACCACTACCTAGATCTGAGGTTAAAGAAGGCTTTTTTCTTAGAGGCCAGATTAGCAGGAATTACAAAAGGCCCTTCTGCTGTCACCTACCCATAAAGCACAGCGTGCTTGCATAGAGGGGTGAGGTACCTGAATTCCTTGCTCTGATCCAGACCCAGGGCACAGACAACACTGTTTCCTCATGCTGGCACACTACAGTGGTAACTTTTTTTTAATGCTAAGCCTCAGTACACAACAGTGCATAGGGAATGTCTGTCATGTTTGGCAACATGTAGGAGCAAGTGTTCTGCAATGCTTTGCGAACATCTGCCATGCAGCTGTCTGCAAGTGAGGGTTACTAAAGCCAGGGCTCAAACAGCCTCTTCCAGCTTGTATTCCCGTTCTGCCTGGTGCTGGAAAAGCCAGCACGACTGCGATAACGTCAGGCTGGGGAGCAGGAGAGGACCGCACGTAACAGGGATGATATAAGCTCATTTAATTCCCTTGCTGCTCTTCTCTCCAGGCTTCCCCTACTTCAGTGGAGAAATGCAGCGCGTTGGCAGGAGGGCACAGGCTGCCTGGGGACCTGCCAGTCCTTGTCAGCGCTATCAGTGTCACTGCAAAGGGGACACTGGAGGAAGGTCCAGCCCTGGTCAGGTCATCACCACTCTTTCCTCTCCAGTAGGCAGGAAGGATGAGCACCGAATCCTGCTGCACCTCACCGCAAACATACCCTACCTCAATAGTACTTCTCCATTCAGAAGCACTGGCTTCAGCCCAAGCCCAAGAGTTTCCATAGCAGCAAGACCTGACGGAATACGTACATGAAGAAAAGGTCACTTTATCAGTACCAGACCAGAAGATTTTCTTCCAAGCTTGTGCCCAGGAGAGCAGGGTCATCCAATATCAGCTTTGCATTTTATTGGCAAGATAAGAATAAGACACGTGTTTTCTAGAGAAGAGCTTAAGGAAGATCAGTGCTTGCGAGGCCTCATTGCTCAGCTTCCTATGTGCCAATTTTTGGCTTCTCTTCATCTTGCAAAGAAGAAAAAGGTCTCTGCTGGACACAGGTTATTTTTAACACAAATGCTGCTGTTCAGCACAGCTCTCAGATCCAACAGTCAAAGACAGAAAGGAACATACTTTCAACAGTCATGAACCATAAGGAATCAACCTAATACACCAAGAAAAGACATTTCTTGAATTCACACTAGCGAAGGGGCTCATAGCAGAAAACTCAATGGCAGAAAACAATGGTCCTTGTGTTCATTGAGGGGGAAAAGGGGAAAGAAAGAAAGAAAAAAAAAAAAAAAATCACATCAATCCCATGGAAGAGATTTGGCTCAAAGACTAACTTGGAAAGAATTTGTAACTCTACTTCTAGACTGAATTCAGTGTAGAGAACAACTTCACCTCCTGCTTCAAAAAATCCTATGTTTACAGTTTTCATTAATGCTGGTAATAAAGCGTACCTGCTCTTTAGTCACAGACCTTGGCCTTCTCCCCAGGAGCGGCTTAAATAAACCAGACACATCCCTGTAACTCCACCCAAATGCCTCCTCAGTAGAAAGACAATGGAACAACTACGCTGAGCTCAGCACGACGAGGAGTATGTTCAGAAACACTGCATTTCCATGGCAGCTGTGGGTACCAAATTCTACAACCTCAACAGCATCAGAAGGTGAGACAGATGCACCACACAAATCTGCTGACGCTGAATGAGTCAGAGCTGGTGGTGGTTGTGTGGAACCAGCACACAAACATATCACCCAGCAAGCCTCCGCTGGAAGAAAAGGAAGGTGTGATTTTGTGGTAATACGCACAGAGCTTAGCCAGATGGATGGCACTGGGGAAGACTGCAATCAGGTGAGCGGCAGTCTCAGGTTTGTGACACAACAGGGGGGAAAAGAACAACTGGCACCTCCAAAGTTCTTACCTCATCTTCTCCTGGTTAAAAATGCCCCAGAAGTCCTTGGAGGTGTCAAGGCCACAGCCAAGGAGTCAGTCTGGCCTGACCACCTCCGGAGTACCTGCTGGCCCGAGCTGGAGAGATGCTGTCATCACACACTTGTGCAAGCACTGCTGGAGCTCCCACTCACACCTCCACACAGACTCAATAAACACAAATGTTTTGCACCTCAGGCTGGTGTCCCTCAGGCTCCTGGCCAGCACAGACATCTGGAAGGCTGGTGGCAAGATGGGACAAGATCCTCCCAGCTTGAGTAAGAACAAGAGGACTGAAAGCACCAAAATCCCAGAAAAGCAAAGTACTTGTGCAGTGATAAAATCAGTTTTGAGGCTTCAGAGGGCAGTTGACAGGAATTGAAAGGAACAGTCAATGTGCTGCATTTTATACCTGCCACACACAAAGCACAGAGACCAAAGTGAGGATTCTGCAGCAGGAAAAACAGTCAACTCCCAACTCAAGGGCAAATGCACACATATACTCCACTTTCAGACCATATGTGGGCTGCCAAAGAAGGGAAAGAAGTGGAGTTTTCTGGCTCTTTGCCCTCCATCATCTTATAAGGAACCCTCAGAGGATAAGGGAAAAACCAAGACCTACCTGAAAAGAACAAAAGAAAAAGTCAAGCGATCTACCTGCACTTTGTAAATTTTCTTCTGTTTTCAGAATGTGTAAAAACATTGAATTAAAGAAAACCTGGGTGAAGAGCTCAGTCTCCAGAAGCATCATAGGGAAGCAGAGACAAATACAACCAAATACCAAAAGCTTGGTCTGCACAAGGAAAAAGTGCATGCTAATACTTTATTCATCCACCTCATTCTCTCTAGCTTGGTAAAACAGATATTTGGGGAGGAGTCAACTGGTTGCTCTTTAAAGTGATTCTCCACAATGAGCCCAACTCCATCCAAATGCCTGGCCTAAACAAATAAACAAAAAAATCTAGTATTATGTTCAAATTTCTTTTGGCACTGATCAAGCCAAATCAGTTTCTAACTCCTCCTTCAGTTATTTCTTCAGACCATGGTTACACAGGCAATCCTTTGACAGCTGCACTCGTGTGAGCAGCACCCTCCCACTCAGCCCTGCTGCACTGGTACAACTGTTTGCAGTCTCACCATGAATCAAATTGGGGAACTGATCGCAGTTAAAAATAAACCAGCACTTTGTTTTGTTTTTTTAAGGATTACTTTTCAGCCCAGGTCAGATCCCCAATCTATTGTGCAGCTGTACAAACAGTTGTATCAGCACGAAGTGCCTGAATTGCTGATGGTTATCCCTGTACCTAAAGCCAACGTTTGCATTCCCAGCTCACCTCTTATTTCACAGCTGCTGTAGAACAGGATTACTTGCTAAACTGAACACGTAGGGTACTTGATTGCTGCAGCTCGCAACCACGTGGAGGGTCTCTTTAATGAGACAAAATGAGGTCATGCTGACGAGTACCCTACAAGTAAGGCATGACTACTGAGCTCCCTTGAGCTGTTGCTTGTCCTAAATTGTATGTCATTTTTGCAGTCCGCATGCTGAAATAAATATAAAAACATGACTAACAAAGTCACTGATGCGAAAGAACAGCTTTGGGCCAAGTTCTGAAACAAAACTCTACTAGAAGTTGCATAACCATGAACTATCTTGGTGATCTTCCATTCAAAAAACCTGAAGTCTAAGATGATGTGCAGATTCACACCGATTTGAAGACTGTGACATTCAAGGAGCGATGAGTCTATCTACAGTTGTGGGAACTCTTCAATTGCAGTTGAATTTTAACATGAAAATACAAAAAGAAAGATAGAAAACCAAAATAAACACTAAGCAATGATGAAATGCTGGAACGCTTTAGAAATTACCATGAGAAACAGACCGAAGGTTCTGGCTTGAATACTATTTGAAATGAAACCAGGTGAAAATGCTTCCTATTTGACAGCTGCCCAGCAACCTACTCACCCAAAGGACCAGGTTTTCAGTTCCCTGCTTCCAGCTAGTGACAGGTACCTACATCAGCCACACACTGACGTAAGGCCTTCCCATTGAAAACAAGGCACAAAAGACTGAATAACCACTAAGATCTGACTTTAGGAACAGGGCAGGAGGCAAGTTAATGAAACAGCTTCAGGAAACGTGATTTCTACAATTTCTGTTTCGCCTGCTCTAGTGGGCAAGAATTACAGTCTCTAAGCTGTTCAGCAGCCTGGTTTTGTATATGTCAACAAATCCATGAGGACACATAAAACTAAGAAAATAGGTATTTGGCAAATTTTACCCTTCACTCCTTAACATGCATCTCAAGTTATAGTTCCATGACAGCTAAACAAATCTAAGCCAGCACTCTTCAAACCCGCTCTCTCTCCTGAGTCAGCACTGGCACTCACCTGGTCCTGCTCAGAAACCGGCTTGGCAAAAATGTACACCCGGGGATAAAGAAGTTGTTTTTGCCAATGTGGCTTCCTGAACTGGTTTAGTGCCAGGGCCTAACAAAACTAAAAGGGAAGAATCATCCAGCGGGACAAGGGCAGGCAGAAAAGTAGCAATGCCAATTTAATTCAGCTTCAGCTGTCCTGCAGCCACACCAGAGCACAGACTCACCCTGACTTGAAAGAGACATGAGTTGCTCTTCCAGCAGAGAGTTCATTCAATCTTTTTACCTCTCTCCGGATGTCTTCTGTACATCAGCACTCTTGCAGACAGTTAGATTAAGTACCTGATCTGATAGGAAACTAAAACAGCAACTTATAAAACAAAACATCCTTTATTTTCAGCTAGATCAGGTTCCTAACAGATCTGACCATGGGGTTCAACAATGCCCCTGGCATCAAAAGAAGTGAGAAGGTGAGAACCTGTGACTAAAAGCAAGGGAAGGTTAAAGCTGCACTCTTAATCAACATAGACAAAATATCACATCACTATGTAACACTCATATGAAAACACTTTTGTACAAAAGATTTAAATTGTACATGAAAAAATTAGCAGATCTAGTTCTTAATGTTTTCATTTTCTACAACATAGCATTAATATTTAAAATGTCCTATTTCCTCAAAAATACATCTTTAATTTATTTGTTAGTAGCATAATTTTCAAAGCAAGAGAGCTCCTAAAAATATATAAGGGAGAGTGATAAACAGCCTGTTGTGATTAACTAGAGCATGACAAACAGTAGCAGCATGTGCAAGCAGTACTGGGGAGCAAAGCCAGGAGGAACAGTGACAACAACATTATACAAACAACATTGATTCATGAATAAAAAAGAATTCTTAGAAACTGCTGCCTGGGTTATACCCAAGGGTCTCTTTACCTTGGTTAAACTATTAAGAAAGTCACTGCGGAAAGCTGACTGCTTCTGAACAAGTACACTTTTTTGGAAGCAAGAGCTGCTCCATCTAAAGGGCTTTATGGAGGAAACCAGTGCAGCAGTTGCTGTGAAATGAGCTGTAATCAAACCAGTTTCAGCAGCAACGCACACAGCTTCAGCGCAGGTACCACTCAGGGTAGTTGTCCATCAGTCCAGAGCTCCCCAGGTGCTGTCATACTCAAAGGTGAAAGCCTCACCAGACACGTTGCAGTGACACTAAAGATGACATGAAGCAGGAACTAGTAATTTGTCTCCTGCCTCGCCATGAGAGGGCTCTTGGGCCACCATAGCTCCAAAAGATGCACGTATGTACCCTTCACCTGCTGGAGACCCAGCACCTCACCATTCCCTGTGCTCTGCAATACCTTAATGCTGGTGATAATAGAGGGCCTTCTCAGAAGAACTCCACTTATTCATTAGATACAACTCATGACTTTAGCCTGACACCCATCTCCTCATGATCAATACATTAGTGAGCTCCTGTTGCTGCTTGTGACACCTAACTCTGGACACAGCACTGATCAAACGGGATTCCTGGAAGCCCTAGTTTTGCCTCAGAGATGCAACAAATTCAATTCCTGCTTGTTATCTTGCTGTCACTTAGAGAACAGCATGCTCAAACAGCAGTCTAGGCTACCTCCATGAACAGTTCACTCCTCCAAAATTCAGAGTTCAAGCTCTGGCCACCCCTTGAATAAGCAACAAGTTTCCAGTACTACTGTATTTGGACAATCTTGCAAAAAAAGGTCTTTTCAAAGAGAACCATGTGTTCATAAGCAAATGGTACAACATCTCTGTTGCAACAAGCCACTAGAATATCATAACTCAGAAGCAAGAAGTTTATCTCAGATTCTCAACTGCTAACAGTTACTGACACTGGAAGTATTAATCTTTAAATATCAAATACACATATTAAGGGGTTTTAAAGCATTAAGGAAATTTAGTAAAGCCATCATTTAGGACTGCATTTAGACACCTAATTTCTCACAATTCTCCAATACAAGTAAAATATAGATGTGACAAAAATAAGGCAAAGGTAAAACTGGTGAAGCTGCAGAGTGCTAAGCAGAAGCACGTGGTCCCATTGAGATCAAAGCACGTTCTCAGTGTCTCCTGAGTAATAGACCAGTACTTGTAGAGAGTAAGACATCACAACCCTGTCACATTAGATCATCAACCCATATACATACAGCTGTCTTCCGGCAGGTACTCTCTGCTTGTGCAAACCTGAGGCAGTAGGAGTTTTACAGCGGTCAAGACTCTTGCAGGATTCATCTAGATATATTTTCTGCTGCTGTGAGATGAAATATAGGAGATGAAAAAGGGAGAGCAACTGATCACAAGGAGGCAGAGCTTCAATGAAGAATTGTTTCTCACCCCACAAAAGGTGACCTCTCAAAGCCTCTTTGACTCTCCTTTCCTTTAAGAGGATTATGAATCCTACCCTTGGGAGACCTCTGCTCAGCTACTGGCTCCCCTGATATTACACATTAATACTATGTCTTGTCTCTTCATTCTTATCAGCAGAGAGATATTAAAGGAATTTATGAGGACACCGCTCAAAGATCAGGACTTTAAATGGAACCTCTAACGCAAGCAGGGAAAGCCACGGGCAGTAGCATTACTGCAATAACGCACGCATTTCAAATGGAACACCAAGGAGTAGACTGCAGCAAATTCAATTACATAAATCTTTGTTTTCCACAGACACCAGGAGCCAAGAATTTGAGGACAACTTCTCCCCCATTCTTTTGGTTTTTGCACCTTCCCACAAGACACCATTTGGGCACTTCTGAATGGAGTCTATGAAGCAAGTCCTGACTAATCCCTAGACAACAGTAATCAGGAATCATTTTCCTTGCCAGGGCACACATGTGAAGCAATCTGTGCTGCCATGCAGGTGAACATATGCACTTTCTCCTTCATAAAGTAATCAAAGTTTAAACGAATTATGAATTCCATAGTTACAAAAACTGCAAAGACTATACATGAAGAGAAACCTTAACACATAGGAATACATTGCAAGCAAGGATGCAGAATCTCTGTGGATGGATATTTAGCATGAGATTAGACACACATACAAGCTAATTCCAATAGATACAGTCAGCTCCAACTTGGAAGAAATGGTAAAATAGTTCTCAGAAGGGGGGGAAAAAAAAAGTGTGGCTAACACAACAGAAGATCTTTTCAGATTCAGCTGTAAGAACACTCCACATTTTTGGATGTTTCGGACTACATAAAGCAATAGCCAAGTGAAGCCAAGAGTTAAAAGTTTTAACCAGTAACGTACACAGAAGCTACAGGGTTAACCACAGAAGCACAGAAGCCACAAGGACCTGAACCCATGAAGAATTATTACAAAAGCTGTAAGTGCAGAGAGGAGCTCAAATTACATTCCATAAGTAATTCTGATAAAATAATGATCTACAGCTTAGCAAGAGACCACTAACTGAAAGACAAACATAAGCAGCCTGCAGTGAACTTGCATTTTTAGTATCTGTTCTCTACTTTTGAATCATGGCACTTTTAAAACAAAAAAACCCAGCTTTGATTAAAAAAAAAAAAAAAGTCAGTTGCTGCAGATAATTGATTTTCACAGAAAAAAAAATCACAACCAGGGCAAAACAGAACTTCTAATTGCTATTTTTAATTCTGCAGTTACAAAAAACCTCAAGACAAACATTATGTAAGACCATTAACCTCTTTGCTCATAACTGGCACCTTAATTTAGCACACTTCCTCACTAGACAGCTTAAACTGAATTCTTAATGCCAAAGCCACTGGCTGCAGCAAGGCAGCAATAGCAATAACAGAAAGGAAAAAATTCAAAACCAAGTATCATATACTGAATTTTGCATTTATAGTTCCTTGGGCACAGGCAGATATACCTGAGTCTGCCCAGTATTCTTTCCAGATTAGTAATCCCCAAAAGATTATCAGATGCTCTTTAGTATTTTAAGAACACTGAAGAGAAATCAAGGTACCCGGTAGACTTGGACTGGTGGAAAACCTCCAGCTCACCTTTGCTACTAGAAAGTGGGTCAAACCCAAAGAGGATGTAACCTGCTGAAAAGGAAATTACATTTTGAGTGATTGTTTTTCTTCTTTACAAACCAACCTCTCAGCATTCCACCCACATCCTCCACGGCAGGTTAAGTCAGGTATGACTAAAATCTCTAACACTGACATGTACTGTACTTAACTGTAGTTCAGTGGCTATCACATACACACATAGGACTGAAGGAAAAACAAAACAAGGCAACCTTGAAGAAGGTCACGTCAATCCCTGTCCTCCCTCCCAAGAAAAAACAGATTAATCTTCTACACTGATAACAAGCAAGCCTGATGAATTTCAACCAGCCACCCTCTTAAATACTGTCTTCCATCCATTCTTATCATATTGTGGCAAAGAATGATGTTCAGGAGGAAAACAAAGACTGATTAAGAACCTACTTTCAGAAGCCATTGTCCTGCTGTGTGGAAACAGCTCTCTGTGAATCACCAGTTCATCCTCCTCTCTTGACAGTTCTCCGATGCGCTTGAATTCATACTCCACTCACCCAGACCGCAATGTCCCAACTTGGATACAGGAGTATCGTGAGAAACAGCACCAAAACACCCAGTAAAATTAACGGCATCTAGAGCTCTTCCTCTTCCGCAAATTTTATCACAGAAGACAACAATGTGGGTCAGACACAACTTACCTTGGGTAAATCCATCCCAATTTTTCCCAATCACATTCCTACGTGCCCAGACAGGTGTACACCAAAAGGACCTGACCCACAACTGTCCCCGGGACTGAAGGGAATATGACCAGCTAGTAGGTCCCCAGATTATCCTTTAGGTCTGTTTTGAAGACAAATGCAACACGTGCCTTTGTGACGTGATCAGAGACATCACAACACCTCTGCAGCAACATTAGGACACAGCCAGCTCAGCACCTTTGGGTGCAGCCCATCAGGTCCCACAGACTCACATGGCTCAAATTCTCTCAGTCTCTCATTCTCTTTTCACTTGCTTCCGATTGCTGTTTCCTCTTTGAATACTGTCTTGAACAGAGGGGCCCAGGAGACCTCATGGCTGAAGAGTGAGGCATAAAAAAAAGCACTGAATACCTCACACAAGCCTGTGCCAACCATCACTCATTCAGCCACACCATTCAGCACAGCCTTTGTTTAGCCTTTTACTGCTGATGTGGAAATAGAAGCTACCTCATAATTATCAGGGATGTTGTAATAAGCACACTATCCTGAGAGAAAGAAGCTGTTTCCACAATTCAAAGACAGAAATGCAAACTAACATAGCTGAGTTTGTTCTGTCCGTCTTCCAGGTTGTCAAAGAAACCACAGGCCTCTTGCAGGATGTAAAACCAGCTTGCTGGAGAGTTGCGTGACCCCATTTCTAAAACATTTGGCAAAAAATCCTCCCTCTCACTGTCAGCCAGGCTGAGTGAATTTAGCAAAGGGAAGTCAGCTCTCTAAAGAGCAGACCTGGGCCTCTCCCGAAAAATCCCAAAAAAAGTTTCATGGAGAAGCTTCTTTTCAGCTTTAATTAAGAAGAAAAATCCAGATAATGGAATAAGGAGCTAAGATTTTTACCCAGTTAGATGCCAACTAGCCAGACTCCATATTCTCATGGTTTTTATATGTGTAATATCTCGGCATATCAGGTGAGGGGGCATGGCAGAAGAAAACTCAAAGAAAAAGAAGCAAAGGACAAAATGCTCAGAGCCTGTGTCATCGCTGCAGACTTCTGGCATGGAGGAGGGACCTCATTGTGCCACACTCACACTGCCAAAGCGACGGCAGTGCCTGCTGCATCCGAAAGCAAGCACAGAAGGGGAACAGAAGCAAACAAAAGTCTGTTTTATCAGACTCCAGAACTCGCAAGTCTCCCCTGCCCCCTTCTGGGAACAAGGTGGATTTGAAAACTTAAGTATTTATTTCCAATGATAAAATTGTTTACTTGGGCAAACAACCAAAAGAAAACCAGAAAGAGCTTTTGCCTCAAGCAAGAGTCCCTTCAGTAAAGACATGGATATTACTAAGTAGAGAGACAGACTCAAACTGCCTTTTTTTTACCCGTACACTGAAACCTCATGCCTGCCAGAAAATACCCTGACAATTCACTACAGCTCAGCTGTTAAGACTAAGCTGATCCATTTCTCAGGTCATGATGCACATGCACAATGCAGACTCCCTGTCCTTTACCCCAGTATCTCCAATACTTAACTCCTCAAAATAAATTATATAAAAAAACTGCAGCAGCTAGAGCAAAACTTGCATGATATGCATTAACTGCTCATAAACCTTCTCCACGAGTTCTGGAAACCACATTCTATTAAGCTGCTGACTGAGACCTGACTTAAGCAAAAATCCTTTTGCAGTGACTCGCCACCCCACATATTTACCCAGAGATCTTAAATGCAAAAGATAAACAGACCTCATTAGGGCCAGAGAAGAAAAATTCTCTCACTTGCCTCTTCCTCCCACTGCTAACAAGGAAAACATTGTGCTACTCTTGGAGCATTTTTGCATTTCGCAGCATTTAAAAAAAAAAAAAAAAACACGACAAAAAAGAGTTGCACTTTCCTCTTCACCTCCAGAGCGCAGTCCTGCAACACTCTGCTGCTCACAAAACTTCAGTAGATATTCAAACACTTTTCCTTTGTCTCTGCTTTTCCTGTGGGCCACTGAGGAGGAAAGCCAAGCAAAGAGCCCACGTACCACTCCCAGCTGTGACAGGGGAAGAGAATTTCCAAAGGAACAGAGCATGGCTACTGTTGAGCAGCCATTTAGGATCTGTGAAGCGAACTGTTTCTCATTTTAAAGAGACTGACCTTGCAGCAGAGGCCCAGGAACTCTATCCAAAGAGCACATTGTGAGCAACGTCATGTTCCACGCTCCCCCGTTCCTTTGCAGAGTCAGCTGGTGAGGAGCAGAAGCTGGCTCCAGCACTCAGGAAGCAGCACAAATGTTTTGTTTCCTAGGAATTAGGACAACATCTAGATTTAAACCTATCAAGTCTGAGAGCTATGCAAAGGCGAACACAAACTTGCCACAAAGAACCATCACAGCAAGCTAATCGCACCCTTAGAGCCTTTCAAAACCATCATTTAATTTGGTCTGCTTCAAGCTCACTGTAAAGCAACTTTACAATTATTATGATACGCTGTAGGCTGTGACACCACTCTGATCCATCTTGTCCTCAGATCTATACATTGCCCTTTTTCTGAGCTGTCCAAGAATTAATGACATGGAACAGTGTTAGATAAAGGGATTCCAAAGTAACTGGCTCCCTTAAAAGGAAATGAGGACTATAGAATTTCTGCCTTCAAGAAATCCGTAACAATGTCCATTCAGTACAACTTGTGCTGGTAGAAAGAACAAGCCCAAGATTGAAACAAGCAAACATCAGTACTACACACATCTTCTCACTTGTAGCCAGAAGCAAACGTGTGCTTAGCCATGGCGTGGGTCCTGCCTCCACCTTGTCACCACCAGACCCCATCAGAGCAGCACCCTGACCTGAGGAAGTTCTGCCCAAACTGCAGGGGCTACACAAACAGTGGTTTGCAACAAAAAAAGACTTAATACTGTGACTTTAATGCATTGTCCACACGAGCTCCACCTACCCCTCCATGTAAAACAAGCCAGTAGAAGTAACCCTCACAGTCACACGCCATCTGGAATTTCACTGCTCAAGGGGACTTTAATCTCACATATGTGGGCAGAGATACACCAGGGCACTTCAGCAGCCTGAAGTGACTTTGAGAGTGAATGGATGGGCACCTGCATTAGAATTTTCTGCTCCTCTGTCTTACTGTGAAGATAAAGCTGAACGAACATTTTGCTTTAGCTACACTTGGCTTTTTCTACATGAAGAAACTGACACCACTTACATTTGGCAGGTCCCAAATGGCATCATGTGGTTTTACCGGACAGCGCAGCTTTTGTCTGAACGCTGCTAAAACACTTAAAGCTAGAAGAAATACAGCAATTCTTACATCTCTCCACTGAAATTTAACAGGTCAGCAAAGTGCTCAGCTGGTTTGGTTAAGAGAGTATTTAGATAATCATAATCTGAGGTCATCCAAATGGAAAAGAACTAGGAATAGGCTCCTGTTTTTGGTGCTTCCACTGAACATTTCAGTGATCTTGGACAAACCATTCAGTCCTGGTGTACTTGAGCCATTGGTAAATTGGTTTTGAAAACCAATTTGCCATTTGATGATCATTTCCTTTTCCATGATCCCACTACACTCCATTCCAACCTAGTTTTACCTGATAATTAAATTCTCAAGATTTTAAGAATTTGTGTCCTCGTCTATCAACAATTGAATTGAGTTTGTCAATACAGACTTGAATTAGGGCATCCCTTGCAAGTGAATGCAGTGCTGTGTTTGGCTGAAGAACCAAACCCTTTAGCAACTTTTCTGCTCAAATGGCAGAAATAGAAAAGCACAATCTAGGAGCACATCGGTTCCAAGGAAAGACTTCAGAGCATAAAAGCAAGATTATCCAAACAAATTCACTTCACCCTGGTAAACAAATTCTTCTGCCAAAAGCACAAGGAACAGCTGTTATCTAGTGGTTTCTTCTGCTAACAGAGTTCTGAGATACTGACATTAAACAAAGTTTGGGGCTTTGTTAAGCTTCTGAAAAAGGTCAGAGAGGAAAAGAAATGTAAGGCAATTAGACATATTCTGAATTGTATCAACACTCAGGACACAATTTATTGCATGAGAAAGGTTGCCCTGCAATGCTGAATGGCCACACATTCTGAAATAAGTCTAGCAAGATTTGTAAGGATAGGTAAAAGTCTTTTACCAGGCCAACTGATAGAAGGTGCCCTCTACTGCTGCTGCAGCCCCTTCTATTTTTACACTACTGATGAAAAAAATTAATTCAGCTGGAAAAAGACACATTTTGGGGCCCTACTTTTCTACTTAATCCTTCTTTCCTTAGAAGAAGTGCCGATAGCTCACATGCTAGTCACAATGACAAAAAAAGCACTCACATCACTGTCTACCTTCTCAATACCCCAAGCAAAACAAGCTGTATTTTAAAAGTGCGGTTTTACCACTGTAACTGTATCTACATTGAGGGATTCCACTGGCAGAGCTGCAGTAGGCAAGGGTGAACATGCTGATTAACGCAGCTGTCCCAAGCATTTGTAGCAGAAATGACCTTATAAGCACGTCCACAGGGAGCTAAAGCCACATAATCACATTGCAAATCCATGTCCCCTGCTTGATATCAGTTTAATTTTCCTAAGCAGATGACCCTCAAGGGTCACAGGCAAGAAAACACGAGCTCTAACTTCCCAACTTGACACTTCTTCATTGTGATTTCTTTTCAATGAGAAAGTACCAAACAAAGGTACATTCTCATATACAGTACATTATCTTGTATGGTCAAGCCACTAAAAATTAAAAAAAAAAAAAAGAAAATTAAAAAAACACAGAGCAGAAGAGAAAAATCTGAGCTCCGTATTAGAGAAAAAAGCCTCAATGCAGGTGCTGCAATAAAGTAAACAATGACATGGAAATACAGGTATAAAGTGCAACATTTTTGTTCTGAGGTTTTGAATAAGAAACAACTTAAAGTTTCTGTCATAACAAACCTATTTTAGACACAGATAGTGCATTAAAGCTAGTACATAATTTAAGTAAAACATATGACACAGTATGTGATGGCCCCTCAAAGCTAAGGAGCAGATTTTGTTTGAAACTAGCTACAACTCTAAAGAGAATTTCATACAAGGATACTCTCACATCCTTTGTGACATTAAAAAAATCCAACAGGGCAAAACACACAGGACAAACAGCTCAGCGTCATGGAAGGGATTTTGATCTGGGCCTTTTGTTATCCTGTTACTCTTCTGGGATCAGCATAATCTGTCAGACTCTCAATCACTCATACTGAAAAATCTTAAAGCTGTTAAAATACCTCAGGGGTTGTTTTGTGGCTTGCAGCACGCTCTGGGAGGTAAAGGGCAAAGAATTAACAGGCGCCCCCAGCCACCTGAGTGAAAACGAAAGGGCATCAGAACCTGAGGCTGTCTTCTCAGAAGGCACACGAACTGGATGGCTGGTCATAGCTTTGAGCTTGGCAAGGTGCTATGCATTTTGAAGGGCAAAAAGACAAAACTCGGCATTTTAAAATGTCTGCAAGATCATTTTACCAGATCAGGAGCCAGCACTGGCATCCTCTGGTACCTTCTTCTAACAAACCTCACACTTCCAAGGGATTCAATGTAACTCTACCTTTGCAAAAAGAAATATTCAAGGAGATTGGAGCTCTGAGATGCCAAAGCTGCAGTTCCTGAACACAATTCACCCTACTATATTTCTTCAGCTCCTTCCAAAGGAAAGGGACCTTTAATACTCCAAAACTTCACTATTACTCCCCTTACACACTGACACAGGGCAGCTGGCTTCTTGGAACACTCATTCTGTTCTGAAGGTTTGAAACAAGAAACTCTTTTTCAAGTGAACAATCAGACAGACTAAGCCTATATTTAACTATTCACTGCAGCAGTTGCAAACAAGTTCTTGTAAACACTCTACAGGTCACAAATTTCCAATATCTTATCTAAATGTTAAGCTGCTGAAGTAGAGCTCAAAGCTCTTTCCAACAGGCTTTCCTGAGTGCCACTTACAACTGAGGCCGCTGGCTGAGTAACAGAGCTGTAAAGCCAAAGCAAAAAGAAAATAATGTGTTAAACCTCATTTAATGTCAAATTTGCTTGCATCTAATTATTAAGTGCAGCATCTCATTTATATATAAATAAGCTACTTTTGCCTCATATGTTAAAAAAGCACAGCACACATTCACTTGGAAGACGCACAGACTGTGGCAAGTTCGCTTTTAATAGCAGGTCTGTCTTAAGTGCATAAAAGCTACCTCGATTTTTCAGACCTTAAAATCATCTTGAGATACTGGAAAAGTGTGTTGCAGGTTCTACAAAACATCAGATTGCTAAATCAGATGAATGTTCACAGCCATCTAGGTTACAATACATGACAGGCCATATATAGCAAGGGAAAGTAAATTTACTTTTTTTCTTCTCCAGTCCAATACAGTATAGTAAGAGGTGCCAGAAGTGAACCCTCCCAGACCGAAAGACACAAACTAGCAAGCAGTAAGGGTAGAAAATAACATACAGTTCTCCTCTTTGAAGGTCATAAGAAAACTGCAAATGATAACAAACCTGAAAGAATAGAAGCTGCTTTGCGCTCACAGAGGAGTCAACCTGCCCAGCTCACTGCCACAAGACACTGACCTTACCAGAACTTTTTAAAGGTTTTGAATTTTCTTCTAGTTGTCACGTCACAATAGGATGAAATACAAAAGCCACAAAGTCTGGAAACTCTTCGCAATCTAAGTTGTAACCTTTAACTGCCAGGTTTAAGGAAGATATTTTAACTCTAGGGAATAAAGAGCTTCGTTTACATTTGGCTGGTGAATGATACAATACCCTTAACTATTTTAACTAAGAATACTTGAGTCTAGCTACATTTGCAAATCAGACTTAATTTTTAAGACAACTGGGTTTTGTTACTAGGTGGACCAACTTGTCAGTAGGTCCACTGTATTCTCAACTGCTGAAATACATATGGAACTGTCAGTCCTAAGGATGCTACATGAATCATGAATAGACCACAGGAACAGAAATACCTGTCATCTTACTTAACTAAAGCTAAAAATTGTTCAGGGGAAAACCAGAAACCCTTAGTGCTGTATGGGAAAAAGAAATATCAGAGTGCATAGCACCTGAACAAGAAAAAGTGAAAACTATTCAGATTCTGCATAGTGCAAACCAGTGGTACCAACTCAGTTTGGCTAACAGAGTTAGAGGTTTTCTCTCCGTTCTGTAAAACCAGATGATGTATAAAACATGCCTGATAATGCTTATTGGTTCAGATTTAGCTTAACTTCAAATTTTAATAATTGTATTCAGGTCAACACTTGTGGTTAAGAACTGCAGAAAATTTAAGACCTCAATTAGATGAAGAAGATTTGTACCCAGCCAAAGAAAATGGCACTTGCATAGCACAAGGAAAAAAAACAAAACCAAAAAATATTTGGTACAAATGGGAAATAAAGCAAACCATTCCAATATTTGCAAAAGTAAGGTTATCCACAATATCCATTTAATTTAAGCAAAATCCACATACTCAAGATTAACCTGATGTGGGATTTATTGTGGGAGGTGTGGAGGTGTTTCAACACAAAGTGAGCTTCAGACTGTTTTAACAATATTTTTGAGATAGATTCAAAAGACTGATATCTGTGGGGTAAGAGTCAACTCCATGATCTAACAGGTACACCTTCTTCAGATCTGCCATGTAGCTTCACACACTGACTATGGTTTGGAAAACTGAAATACACTCCACTAGGCAGCAAGTGTTCCGAGTGCCTTCCCAAGCTCCAGAATTTTACCAGTGTTACTTAATCTACAACAGTACCCAAACCAACACAAGAGCACAATTAAACCTCATCTTCCGCAACAGCGCCAACATTTTCATCTAAGTTATTCTTTGGTTTGATTCAGCTACTGACTAAGACATGGGACTACACAGCCCTTAGGCTTCTCTCCCCAATCCTTCCTGCTTTAAATAACTCACTGACATCTGCATTCACTGGTGCACTGATTTTGGTGCTCAAAGCTGCTTATCGCCTATAGTTAGCTGTAATGAGATCATGACTGTCTCCCCACACGTTCTTAAGCTGCTCAGACAGTACTGTCAAAGGACACAGAACAAACAGCCAGTCCTATCTTCTTCTGCCTTTCTAAGATTTCTAAACCCACTTTTTTAAATGCTTGGCAATACTTTTGATATCAACAGTGGACAATACTAATACCAATTAAACATTACATTATATTTCACATAAACCCCCTCTGGCAGTTTAAGAAACGGGGAAAATGCAGCTCAGCATAGAATTAAAGGGAGGGGGGGAAGAGAAATGTCAAAGCAGAATGAGCACTATACAATATTTGACCTTTAGATCAGCACTTAAGTCAGCTGTGACAAAGACATGGCAGCATCCCCTGTAGAGAAGGCACCACTCCTGGAAGGCAGCTGTGGAGCTTGGCATCTTTTGTCATTACCTGTTGCACTTCAACCAAGCAAAGACAGTCAGTCACACAGGTCAGGGGCCTTTCCACCGGAAAGTGAACTATGTGACACAGCCACTATTTAAACCCACAGTCTCTCAAAAATGATATCATTTGAGTCTGCTGGCAAACAGCTGCTTTTACCACAGGTACTACTACTGAGTCATATCTCTGTTGATAAAGAACTGGGGAAAAAAACAGGTATGCTAGACTTTCTTCCAAATTTAGAACAGCACAAAGTAATCCCCTTCAGCCCGGAAGACTGTCGAACCAGCCTGTCATGTTGCAGCTAACTCATCTCAGAAAAGAAAAAAATAAAAATCAGACGATGCTAAAGCTCCAAAATCATCATAAGACAATTCAGCTGCAATTCAGCCACCTAAATGGCCAGAGCTCCTAGAGAATAAGAGTTAGCCTCCAAATCTTGGAAGCTTAGCTCTTCTAACAAAGAAATTACACCAACTTGCTTAAAAGTTAACAAATATAAAATAGGACTAGTGAACTTACCTGGGCATGCCTGTAGTATCCTCTAAGGATGAAAGCATACCTCCCACAAACCATATCTACATATACTTACTTGAAGAGTGAAATTACAAAGCGAGAGGTAAAAAGCAAGCAGCTTCTTTCTCTCTGCGTGGTATTTAATGTGGCTGCAGCATATGTATTCTGGGCAAAGCAGAAAAAAGTTACCTTAGAGATGTCACCCAAGCTCTCTCTGTTGAGCAGTCACTGGAATATGGAGCCAACCTCTCACAATCAAGAGGGAGCAGGATGCCAGAAGCAAGTCAGCCTGGAAGATGTTGTATGGAAATGAGTTAGCAAGCGCTAAATTAGCTTCTGTTTAGATCTTTACTTGCTCATCAATTCAGAACGTTTGAGAGCACACTCTCCCTCGAGTCTGGACCAGAATTCACAGTGAGCTCCTTTCAGGATGCAAATGCTCTCACTCATTTCTCTGGACTCTGACAGATGCTCTTTACCACACATACCACTGGGGGCTGAGGGAACCTCTGTCCCCCACTGCTGCCTCCATCCCTCAGCTGAAGATGACCAAGCAGCAGGTGAAACCGAACAGGATGCGTGCCTGTTCTTCACAAGACACCGATGGGTATTAATGAAAAAGGGCTCAAGTATATTAAACTGTGGCAGCCGAACAGGCACTGCTGAAGGCCCTAATGTAATACACGGGAGGTAGCGTTTGGCAAAGAAGCAGGACAGCTGGTAGAGCAGATAATCTAACTACAAAAGCTAAATCAGAGACAGCTTATCTATTGGAGCTCTCAACCACATGTAGTAACATCTTACCAGGATAGACACATTACATCTCATAACCTTTTTTACTGCTTTTATCAGATTTGGTTGCCACAGATCTTCTACTAATATAATTATGGCAGCTACGCCCATGCTATTTATGAACAGGAACAATTGCACCAATGTTAACTACCATCGATATCGTTATACAGATAGAGAGGCACCCTGTAATAGCAAAGCTTACTCCTTCACTCCCAGAGAACGGGATAAAATCATTTGTTGCGAATGAAACTAAGCACATACTGACAAGGGTTATGCAAAATAAAAGAAACCTTAAAGAAGCTTGTTTTTTTATACACAGTTAATGCCACTCAAAATGCCTATAGACAAGCCTACAGAAATAAATGAAGGCAAATGACTTGCACCTTAGTACTATCTGCAGAGCAGAGTTCACATCGAGGGGGACTACAGAGGAAGCGCAAGCACCCCAACATGCCAATTAAGAGAACTGCATCCATCAGAAAGTACATCTACCCGAATGGCACGCTGGGAAAGCCAAAAATAACAGCTGCTGCCACATCAGAACAGCACAAGCACTGCGTACAGGCAATGCGTGCAAAACAGAAACTAAGCAGCCATGCACAAATGCTTCCTCTTCCGCCCTCACCACCCCTGCAACAGCAGCAACAAACCTGAGATTAAACACTCACCAGCATCCTGCTCTGCATTCCTGTCACATCAGGAATGTAAAAGGGGGAGACTGCTAGCTGCTTCTCCATACATCTGAAGGGTTCCTTCAGTTTGCAGCAAGTAATACAAACACTTGACACGATTCTTGCAGAGGTTTCTGTCGCATTTTCTTCTTTCCTTTCACTCCTTTTCTCTAGCTCACCCATGTCAGAGCTTACTAGGGACATCTTGTATTTTCTAGCTTTGGTTTTGATACATTCCTTCTCAAAAAACTGAGAAGTCAGAAATAAAAGCAGTTGTTCTGAGGCAAGTCACATTATATAAACAACCACAGAGCCACAGCGCTACTGACCTGCCTGCCACAGACAAACTCTGCAACTCAAGTTCAAATCTAAACCCTGCCCGGCACCAGGATTAATGGTGTGACACTGTCAAATGTAAGAGTCAACAAATCAGGCTGCAGTTTTCTCTCAATACTATCTTCTGAGACTATAAATCCCAGTGTCAACACTCAACTGTGATGCACACGTCTCAAACACGTTATAAGCTGATTCCCAGTGAGCAGACTGGGGGAACCCGACAGCAGCAAGTGAAGTGCCTGGGTTACAATGCGATGCCCCGGCAATGGCCCAAACAAGGCTTCTGACAGATT
Organism: Nesoenas mayeri; assembly: GCF_963082525.1. Lineage (NCBI taxonomy): Eukaryota > Metazoa > Chordata > Aves > Columbiformes > Columbidae > Nesoenas > Nesoenas mayeri. The sequence continues at coordinate 6,754,922 of NC_137560.1, forward strand.
TTCTGTAGCTTCAGTATCTGCATTTCAAACACAGATGGAAGAAACATACCTCCTATCAAACACAGACTGCGAATATTCAACTTCAAACTTACCACCTACGTTTCTTATTCCAATGGAAACAAGACAGTGCCACCCCACACCCCAGTGCGCCAGTCAAAACTCACCAAATCTGTGACAGCCTTTAGACACAGAGAAATCCACTAAAAAAACTAAAAAGACAAGCGATTAAACCTTTTTACAAACATTTGGTGATCCACTGAACCAAAGACAGTGTGTCCTGTGAGCAGGTAGCCAAGAAACAGCTCTACACTTGTACAGGGCTCATCATCGTGCACAAGTCAAGCTCAACAAGGTCACATTTTCAGAGTTTGATAATTCTACCCAAAATGAATAAGCTCAATATGTGGGGGCGGAAAGGAGAAAAAAAAACACACTAGGCACCTCGGATGGGATGAGAATAGCATCCAACTGCATGATTAAGAAGAAATAATGCTTGTTCAGAAGGCTAATTAACTGATTAAGGGTGCAAGTACTATGTCAGCCTGGGCATTTTCTAGCCTCGGAGTGCTTGTGATTCTAACCTTGACTTCTCACTCTGTGCAATGTCACACAGAATAACTTGCAAGTCAGTTGACTTGCACAACCTATCAGGAGATGGGATCCCAAAGCGCATCTAATTTTGCCTTCCAGAATATTTTTACAAGAAGGACGTGCCTAGTACTGGCATCCTGATGACGAAGCACAGGATGACACTAGTCACAACAGAGGCAGGAAAGAAGCATGTGCACCACTGTTTCATTTAATTTTTAAATATATGTAAATTTTTTAAATTATATTTTTATATAACACAATAAATATATAAAAGCACATTGTTGCACTGTTTCACAGACACAGTGCAGGTCACCCTGAACAAGAAAAAGACTCCAATCCACCACCACTATGTTCCCACCATTGCCCTTGCACCAGCAAAATGCCTAAAATGGTGGGGAGATTGAAAAAATGCTGCTGGTCTTCAGTTTGATCAGTTCGTGAGTCAGGGAACTCTCATTCCCGTATGTACAAACACCCCAGTTGGCACCAGTGACAGGGTAAGAATCTCCAGCTGGTTGTAGTCTATACTTCCATGAGCTTAAAGGGACTCTGAAGCTACACATGGGAGGTGGCACAACCAAAACTCATGGTGACTGGAAGCTGATCCTAGAAACTGTCCCCTTTTCCAACAGCAAATCATCCTCACTTTCTCTTTTTCTATATAAGAAACACAAAAAACTGCTACAAGGGACCTACCAGATAACCAGATTAGAAACTAATCTAGGAATGACGTAAGTCCTGTTCGCTAGAATCCTACCAGCATATCCTACCCTTTCCAGCCCTGTGGTACATCAGCTTCCCCCTCAAGGAGCCAAGGATCACTGCCCCTGCTTTCCCAAAAGTCCTTATTAGACAGGAAACAAAAGGCCACCAGATCTGCCTGTCAGGCTCTAACCAGGATGGCACACGCTGATCATCCACACACCTGGAAGCAGTTGTGCTGAAAATGCTGGGGAGGGTCAGAAACACTCTCTAATGCTATCAGAAGAAAAATGAGCATTAGGACAATTCAAAACATCGAGAAAACAGGTTTTACACAGTTGAAACAGCAACTGGATGTAATCTTGCTACATAGAGAGTTCACACCTAATCTTTTCGAAACATACCACTTTCCTTCCAGCTCCAAAACAAAGCACTTACCTTAGGTCAGTACTAAACTAACCCAGCCACAGAAAAATATTTCTCAATCACAAGAAACTGTTACATGGAATTAGGACATCCCTAATAGGCCTATTTAGAATCACAGTGACAACATCTAAAACATTTCCAAGCTCCTGACAAACTTTCTACACAGAAGAAATCAAAGTCTTAGTTCAGTGATACGTAACGAGTATTCTTCTCCACTGAAAATCTGACCATATGCACATAGGTCAGTATATTTGCCACAGATGACAGACAGTTCAGTGCAAAGAAACTTGCACAAGACATTAAAGCATATTATTTCATGAGACAAGCTACCAACTAAGTTTACACAAACAGGCCCACTAACTATAGAAATATTACATTAACAATGAAAAGAGACCCAAGCCCACACCGTTTTGGCACCATTCACTGCTTCGTTAGCAAAGCCAGCCCTTGGAATACAGCTCTGGAATACAGCTCTGGAAGCTCTGAACACCAAGTTAAGCCAGGTGAACCTGAAGGGAGGAAAAGCAGATGAAGCAGAAACACAGGCTGAAATGAGAAAGGCAGCAGGTACTAAAGCACATCGCTGGAAGGAAAAATGGGGGCCTTGCTGATTCAGAGCTTTAAGATGGAAGGACACTTAGCCTGGCACCAGTTTCAATTCAGGGTAGCTGAAAACTGAACGGGAGCCATTACCACCTCTCTTAAACCAAGTCCTTTTTGGAACCACCAGGGAGGGTTGTTGGTGACGGTCCAGCTCTGCAGACTCATGAGCACATCTGTCCCCAGGGACCGCCAGGCATCCTCCAGCGCCCCAGCTGAGCAGCGCCCGCCCACACCCTCCTCTGCGGGGCTGGTCGGGACGCGGGAAGGGCCCCCAGCCCCACCAGCTTCCTCACCATGTCGGACTCATGGTCCCGCCGCGATTCCCGATCTCCGTCCTGCGCGCAGCCCCTGCAGAGGGAAGGGCACAAAGGGAAGGGATGCTCGATCTGCCGGGCAGAGGCCGCGGCTCCCAGCGCCCCCCTCTCGCCGGGGAAGCCCTCTCCCGCCGCAGCGGCGCCCCGCACGGCTCTGGCGCGGGAAGGCGCCAAGGCCTCACACGCACCCGCGAACACGGGGCCGCGCCGGGCGCCTCCTCACGGCCCCACGGCTGCACTCCCCGACAGGTCTGTCTCTGGCTCCCTCCCCAGGGCACGGCGTTGGGTCCCTGACTCACCCCGGCTCTTCACGGAGCTCTCCCGCTCCTCAGTCAGACCGCGCCGGGCTCTCCTCTCTCCCAACCCCCCTCACGGGGCCGCGCCCGGTTATCCCCTCACGGCAGCGCGCCCGGTTCTCGCTTCCTCCCCTCACGGCAGCGCACCTGCCACAGCCCTCCCGCCCCTCGGCCCGCCCCAGGCCCCCGCCTGCTGTGGCTCACCGGGGCCGGCCCTGCCTGCTCAGCCAGGAGCTGGCGACACCGAGCCCCAGCGCCGCCGCTCCCCGCCGTTCGAATCAACAACAAGATGGCGGAGACCGAGGGGGCGGAGCCCCGTACTGGCCGTCATAGCAACCGCGCCGTCCAAAACCCGCCCCGACGCCCCTTGCGACAATCCAAAGCCGAGCTCCGCCCTCCGGAAGCTCTCTGGAAACACTGATAGGCCAAAACAGCCGCCACTCCGGTGCAGAGCCGCCCCGCCCCTTTCCGTGAGCAGCCGTGCAGAGGCAGTCCGCGCACGTTGGGCACACGTGATGCCCTCTAGTGCCCCGCCTCCCCGCGGGCTGCGCCGTCTCATTGGCTACCCGCGGGTGAGGGGGGCGCTCAGCCAATGGGCGCGGGCCGCGGGCGCTGCCCGGCAGACGCGGAGCCGCCTGGCGGGGTGTGGGGACAGAGAGCGGGACCGGGCTCACGCCTCCGCCGCGCCGCCTGTCCCCGGGGCCTTGGGCGCCTTCGTGCAGCGGCGATGCATCGCGCCGGGCTAACCCAGCTCCCCGCGTCCTGGCTCCGAGCAGCTCCTGGCGCTTGGCTTCCCCCGCCAGCCGTGCGCGCTCACACACCGACCCGGTGCAATAAAGGTTTAACTCCCAACAGTCACAGTTCTGTGGGCTCGGGGCAAGCGGGCCCCCAAGCGCAGTCACATGGGTGACTCCTCTGTGGAATTTCACAGCCGTTTGCTGCCCTCCCGTCTGCCCTCGTAGCCACCTAATCCCAAAATCCGCCTCCATCCTCTGACCTGCCAGCACTTCGTTCCCCGGAGCTGCCGGGAGCTCTCCCTGGCGCGCTTCTTTTAAATTCAAATTACCGGTTTGCCACCTTCCCGCGCTCACTGACTTCTTCAAAGCGCTCCCGCCCGTTCGCCGGCCCCTGCTAACTCGCCCGTGCGCGCTAATTCACTTTTCCTCCTAATTAAGAAACCCATCCCCCGCGCTGAACAGCTGCTCATCCCGCCTGGTTGCACCTGGGAGCGCTCGAGCAAGGGAGAGCTTGAGAAGGACATGGGACATGGGGCAAAAGTTTCCCAAAACTGTCTATTATGAAGTTTTCTTGCCCCAGCTCAGGTCTCTGCAGAGCGCTGCCCTGGCTGGGTGACATCCAGAGGCTACGGAGACACTGCTGCGACTGGAGCAGACCCCACCAAAGCCCTCAGCACATTTTTTGCAGTGCCAACCCCAGCCCGGGGCCAATGCTGCCGTAACAACCATCCTGGTCCTAGGTTATGCCACCCACGTCCCTGACTGGAGCCGACACTAATGACAGTGACAGCAGGACAGCCACCGGCGGGACTGTCTGCCCACAGCACTCCCTGTGGCAATCACAGCAGTGGGTGCAGTCTCTGCCATCATTTATTTGGGCTGCGCTGGCCGGAGTGGTTCAGGGGGTGGCTGCACCCCGTGGGCAGTGAGTTCAGCCACAGGGGAGGGATCCCCTCCCGCTCCCAGGCCCAAGGGCTGTGCTGGGTGTCTGCCGGTGCCCGGTGCTCTGCCCGGCATGGCCCACGGGGAGCTGCAGCTCACCAGGAGTCCTTCGCTGGGTCAAGCCACTCAGATCCAGCGCCGTGACCCGGTCACGCTGTTGAAGAGATAGTCCCTTCCAGTGCCTGAGATGGGAGGCAACACTCAGCCCTTGTCCTGTGGGAGCTGCCCAGGCATTGCTGCCCTGTGCCCATTCCTCCCATCCCCCAGACCCCTCTGCCCCGAGGGACACAGCCCAAGGCTGCAGGGGCTGTGGGACAGGGCACTCACGTGGGTCCTGGGCACGGCCATCGAACTGCCCCTGTGCGGAGGAGAGATGAGTACAGGTGCTGAGTGCCCTGGGGTGCCCACCCATGTCTTGGCAGGGCACCCACCCTCTCTGTTGTGACATACACTCACCGGGCTGCTGGCCTGGGGGTGGTCCTGCTCCTCCTCACTGCCCCTCTGCGCCTCCTCACTGCCCCTCTGCTCCTCCACATCCCAGGAGCTGTGGAGGTGGCGGGGGGGAACACATTGTCAGTGAAAGCCTCCCGGCCTTGACTCCGAGTGATGCTGCCAGGAGCGGGTCACCAGCAGGGTTTTGCACTGCTGGCTGTGCCACATCAAGCCCATCACCCCAAGTGACTTCCACCTACCTGATCATCCCCTTACCCAGTCTGGGTGGCCCTGGGTGCTGAAGGGGATCGCAGTCAGGGCTGTGCTCCCCAAGCACCACTGCCTTTCAGCAATGCTCAAGAGTGGAAGCCAGTCCAACAGCACACCTGCGTGTGTCCCCACGTGCCCGTGCACACCGCTGTTGTGCTCGGAGGACAGTGTGCTGGGGGAAATGCAGCACCAGAGCCCCCCTGCTGCCAGTACTGCCCATGGTGGCTGAGCCCAAGTTTTGTCTGCTTCATGGTCACTACAGCCCTGATGCCACCAAGCAATATGTCCCCAGTCTCACCAATGAACATGGATCCAGCTGTGCATCGCCCTGAGGTGGTTACGCTGCTGCAGGCAGCTGTCATCCTGCCCACAGGCTTGCGTGCCTCCTCCTCACCATGCAGACGCCTGGCACAGGCTGGGCCATCTCCAGTGCTTCCTCAGGCTCTCCCCTCTGCTACCTCTCACCCCTGGTTCATCCTCTCCAGGGGTGTGCAGCCTGCTCACCTCCTCCCGGGGCACCTTCCCCAGCAAATCGGGGCTCCCCCTGTGAGCAACCCCCAGCCCTGGCACCAGGACCCAGCCCTGTGACAGGTGGCAGCACTCACGCTGCGCCATCCCACCCTGCCCACCGCAGAGCTCCTGCCCTAGCCTGGCCACCGACATGGCTGTCCCTCAGCCAAATCACTGTCTCTGCACCCATGGCTCCCATCAGTGCTGCACCCTCACCCTGGGGCAGAGACCATGCCGCAGTGCAGCAACCCACAGACCACAGTCAAACACAGGGTACGTTAAACACTCTCCACGTGCTGTGTCTCCCAGATGCCTGCAAGGACACCACAGGAGCCTGTGGCAACATGCATGGCTGCCCCTTGCTGCCGATATGACCATCCCAGCCATCCAGCACCCACCTCTTGCCCAGGAGCAGCTTGCCAGGGTCTCGGTTGCTGCAGGAGGAGCAGAAGGCAGCCGTGAGCCCTTGGCCTTGCTCACTGTGCCATGCCATGCCATGCCGTGCCGTGCCATGGGGCCAGGGCTCACCTGCACAGCAGGTTCCGGGCTGCGCAGCCCAGGGTGGCCAGCAGCAGTGCACCAGAGATGGTCAGCACGGCCACAAACCAGACCGGTGGGTGCCACGCCGTCTCTGTCTGTGTGATGATCAGTGGCTCCTTCCGCAACATCTGCAGAGGTGCGGCGTTGAGGAGACACGCCAGGGTCAGGGGATCTGAGGGACTGGGAGCACTGCCTGGCCAGTGGGCTCTACTCACCGTGTGCCGGGGGGTGGTGCTGGGTGGCACTGTGGTGCTCTGGGGGGTGACGTGCACCACCAGTGCCACCACAGTGCTGCACCGGGGGGCACTGGGGCCACCCCACACCTCCACCAGCAGCACGAAGGTGCGGGGCTCAGCCAGGTCACCAGGGAGGTAGAACAGGGTGTTCCCCTCCAGCCGAAAGTGCCCGTCCTCATTGCCTGGACAAGAAGGTCTGCTCAGAGCCACACAGCAGTGATGGGTTGGGCTGGGCTGTGGCTGGACCGCTGCTCACCTCCAGTGATGGCGTACGCCAGTGTGGCACCACTGGGGCTGGCCTGGCACACTATGCGGGTGACAGGTTGGTGGCCACCCAACCCAGCCGTGATCCGCAGCTCCTGCACCTCAGGGGTGCACACCGGCGCCTGGTCTGGCATAGCCTGCCGAGAGGAGGGGGAGGTGGTATGGCACCCCCGGTGCTCGCACCCACCGTGGTTCACCTGACGGGCTTGCACTTGCACCTGCAGGCGCACGGTCACATCACACAAGCAGCTCCGCCGGTTTGCCGGGTCCAGGTCGTTGTGGGTGTCCGTCAGCCGCACCGTCAGCCTGTAGCTCTTGTGCTGCTGGGAGTCCAGGGGTCCTACCACACGGATCTCACCTGTGGCGGTATGAGCTGCTGGGCACCTGTGGGTGTCACAGAGAGCAGCGGGGGCTGGGGAAGGGGCTTTGCTCTCACCATGTGTGTCAATGGAGAAGGGCTGCGCGGGGCCGGGGCCCCCCTCCAGGCTGTACTCGAGGCTGTCCCGTGGGTAGTCACGATCGGTGCCAGTCAAGCGCCCCACAGTGCTGCCGAAAGCTGCCGTCTCCATCACGGTGAAGGTGGCACCGTTTGGGCATACCGGTGTGAATTCATTGACAGGTGTCACTGTCACGAGCATGGGCACGCAGGCTGTGTGGCACACAGCGGCTCAGCTGTAGTGGCACCACACACTGGGTGGGGTGTGCTCCCCTAGACGGGCTGGGGAACATGGGGACAGTGGCAATACCCTTGGGGTGGGCATCTCAGCATCAGCAGCAATGTTTCCTTTACAACCTGCTGGTTTTGGGGTCGAGAAGGGACTTTTCCCACCTCTCCCGTGACCTGCCCTGTCACACCCCTCTGGGGACACTCACTGCTCTGTGGGGGCTGCCCTCCCGCCATCACCACAATGGTGGCTGTGAACTGGAAGCCCATGGTGTCTGCAGCCTCTGAGTCATAGTCCAGGGTGGTGTTGACCTGCAAAGCCAGGACGGGAGTTGTCAGGCAGAGCTGGGCTGTCCCACACAGTCGGGGTGTCCCACAAAGCTGTGCTGGCAGGGGAGCAGGAGGAAGCGAGGCAGAGGAACGGGCAGGCTGAGCAGGGCAGAGAGCCCCGGGGAGCCCTAGCTGAGGACCCAGTGTGACAGCACATGTCAGAGGGTCCCCACCGTCCTGCTGCCTCCCTGCTGGGTCCTGGCTGCTGCCCGCAGACCCACTCACCTGCAGCTGTGGCCCGTCCATGCGGAAGCGGGAGCGGGAGGCAGGAGGTCCCTTGAGGGCATAACGCAAGTCCCCCTCAACTCCAGTGCACCTCAGTGTCACCAGAGTGCTGCCAGGGGACATCGTCTCAGGCACCTGGGACCTGCGGTGGGGTGGCCATCTGCTCAGCTTCTGCCCCATTGTCCTGGGCACGGTGGAGCACTCCCACACCCTGCTCCCCACCCCAGACCGTACACGACGATGGCTGGGACGCAGCGGGGTGCCCGCTGGTCCGTCCCCTGTACAGTGATGTTCAGTGTGGCAGTGGCATGGTCAGTGGGGTGCAAGGCGTTGTAAGCCCGGACAATGAGGTGTGTGTGGGCCACCTCCAGCCGGCGAGTGCTGCGGATCTCGCCTGTCACTGTGGGAGATGGCACAGCTTCACACCGGGCACAGGGTGGGGACGGGGTGGCCCTGGGGACCCCCACTCCCCCACTCACTCTCATCGATGGTGAAGAGCACAGGTGCTGTGGGAGCCAGGATAGCGTAGCGGACATTGTCACCACTGGCGCGGACTTGCGTGACCAGCTCCAAGGGGCCGGTGCCCTCCGGCACTGTCACAGCCTGCTGCAGCTCACTGTGGCACAGACAGGCAGGGTGGCATGGCCTGGTGCCACCAGCACTCCCAGCCCAGCCCAGCCCCACTCACAGGAATGTGACACGGGGCCGGCGCGATGGCAGCACCTCCACTCTCACAGCCCCACTACAGTTGTGCCCACGGTGGTCCATCACCTCAATCTCCAGCCTGAACGTCTGTGAAGCAGCACCAGGGTGGCCGTGGGACAGCCCCGAGTGGCACCAGGGACAGGGTTTGGGATGGAGGTAGAGGTACGGATTGGCATCAGGATGGGGACAGGGATGAGAGAGACAGGTAGGGATGGGGAGGAGGATAATAATAGGGACAAGTACAGGAACAGGGATGGGATGGGGACAGGTGCACAGACAGGAAAGGCAATGGGGACAGGGACAAGTATGTGGCTTGGAGCAGGGACAGGGATGGAGATGGGGATGAGGACGAGCTGGAGATAGGACTGGGAATCGGAATAGAAACAGGGCTGAGGATTGAGACAGGACTCAAGATGCAGAAGGAGGTGGAGCCGGGGACAGAGACGGGGCTGGAGCGCTCCCAGGGCTGGAACAAGCCAGGAGCCGGGCAGGAGGAGCAGGATGGGAATTGCTGTGGGCAGTGCCAGTGAGGTGCTGAGCCCAGTCAGGCTGAGAGGCGGTTGTGAGAACCTGGGGATGCTGTTGCCCACCTGGATGTCCTTGCTAGGGTCAAAGCCGCTGGCAGGCGCCAGCACCAGGCCCCGGCGGGTGAGCATGAGTGGCGTGTCATGGTTTCGGAGCCTGAACTGCAGTGAGATGGGCAGTGAGAGGAGAGTGGGAACCCCTGAGCCCTCCTACACATCCAGGGACCTGCTGTCCCCAAGGCTGCTCTTGGTTGTGGGGGCTTTGGGCCACTGGGGCAGCCATCACTCACCGTCAGTCCACCAAGTGGCTGGGGCAGCACCGCGTACAGAGGTGTCCAGGGCGCCACGTCCGCCAGCACCCGTACCACATCTCCCTCTGTGGCACAGAAAAGCCATGAGAGACCAGTGCCAGCTGGCACCCGTGGCCCCGCTGCTCCCTGGCTCCTACCTACACTGGCGAAAGGGGTGTCACAGCGCAGTGCCTGGTCTGCTGTCACCCGGACAAAGAGCTGCTTTTCCACCTCCTCCTCACCGGGACAGGCAGCCCACAGAGTCAGGGCGTACTGGTTCACCTGGCGGGCATCAAGCTCTGCACCAGCACGCAGTGTAACCTGCCACAGGGACACAGAGCTCAGCGGGATGCTGGCAGGCTCCTGCCCTGCTCCCCATTCCCCAGCCGCACCTCTGCCCAAAATGTGGTGGTGGCTACAGGGTCAGCACTGATAGCGATGGGGTTGAAGGGGTGGCCAGGGTCAATGCCATGCAGGGTGACGTTGGGGCTGTTGCTCGTGTTGCTGCAGGACACGTTCACCTTGGCCACAAGGGTGCCCGGTGCCACATCCTCGCTCAGAGCCACCACACGTGGCAGGTCAGGCAGGTCTGGCAGGAGACCCCAGGGACCGGCCTCACATCCAGCTAGTGCCACTGGTGGCTTGCCTGGCTGTGCTTAGGGAGTCCTGCTCCTGCACCTCTGCAAGCACAGGTCTCCCTGCCAGGTGCAGTGGGGCCCAGGGCACCCCGCTCTTACCTGTTGCTCTGACAAAAGTCCCTGGAAAGAGAAGAGAGTCACCCCAGGCTGCCAGGTCCCAGCAATACCCTGGGGAGGCCTCAGAGATGCCCCTGTGAAGCTCCAGAGATGCTCCATTAATGCCTGGATATGCCCCTAAGATGGCCCACTAATGCCCTGGTGGTGCCCCAAGGATGCCACAGCGATGCCCTGAGGACACCAGCAATGCCCTGGCCATAACCCAGCGATGTCCCTTCCCCGCCTGAACCCAGCCAGGCAGCTGTCAGCCCCTCTGCCCACCCCAGGCTCAGCCTCAGGCACAGGAGGGCAACCGGGGGGAGCCCATCCCCTCTCCCCCTTCCTCAGTCCCCCACTCAGGGTCTGGCAAAGAGTGCCCCCGACCCTGAAGTACCTACCTGGGGCATAGAGAAGAAGGAGAAGGAGAAGGAAGAGGAGGAGAAGTAAGATGAGGCGTCTGTGCATGCCCATGGCTTGCTGGCTGTTTGGGACAAGCTGGTGCGCGTTGCCAGGGGTGCTGGGCACCACCCCGACCCAGCGTCACACCGGCCATCTGTGGCTGCCAGCCCAGCCCTAAGGCAGGGACCGGGCATGGCCCCGGTGTCCCCAGCTCCTGCACACATCCACTCACAGCCCCTCACCACCCCCTCAGTGCCAGCTCCAGCCGGTGCAGGGCAGGCGGGCAGTGATGCTCCGTGGGGTTTTGCTGCCTCACCACGCTCAGGAACCGGGAGAATTAGCTGGGAGGTAATTTTTGGCCGTGTTTTCCTTCATTTGCAAACCAGAGCCTTTTGTCCTGGAATTCCTATTAATTGCTATTAGCTCCCAATTAGTAGGCGCTGTCAGAGCGCGGCCCCTGTGGCCGGGGTCACCTTTCCCTCCTACAGCACCCAAACTCGTTTTGGCAGCGCGGTGCCCGCGGGTGCCTCCACCGGGGCCTTTTAACGGGGTTACCTCCTGCGCGCCCAGGGACCCTCGGTGTTCGCGGGTGCTGCCAACCGGGGCACCGGGTGCTGCCCTCCCCGACCGCTGCCCCGGGTCCCGCCCCGCCCGGCGGTGCCCGGTTCCGTGGTGCCCGGCGGTGCCCGTGGCCCGGCGGTGCCCGGCGCGGGGCCCCGGGGCGGCGGGGCGGGGTGGGGCGGGGCCCCGGGGCGGCGGTGCCGGTGCCGGTGCGGGCCGGGCTCACGTTACGGCGGCCCCATTGGCTGCGGCGGGGCGGGGCGGTGCCGCCCAGGCAGCGCCGGGAGGCGGCGGGCACGGCCGGGCGCTGCGCCGCGCTCCGCTGCTGCTGCTCCGCCACCGGCACCGGCACCGGCGGGACCGGGAGCGGGGTCGGGGCCGGGCGCGGGGCCGGGCCGGGCATGCACAGCGCCCGCCCGGACGCCGTCCTGGGCCAGCTCGGCGCCGAACGGGTGAGTGTCGCCGCGGGCACCGAGAGGGGACGGGGCCACCCTGCCTGCGCCCCGCCGCACCGCCCGGGCTTCGCTGTGATGTCAGGGCGCTGCCAATGACATCAGCACAGTGACATCACGCACACGGCCAAGGCGGCACGGGGGACGTGGGCGTCCGGTGGGACACGAGTGGCAGTGGGGACACGGGTGATGGTGGAGATGTGAGTGGCCATAGGACACGGGTGTCCAGCCATCAGGGTGCCAGCAGCACCACCACCCCGGAGCTGCCATCCTGCCGCCCGCCTGGACTGCCCCAAGGGGACCAGAGGTGACAGGGTGGCCCAGCCGGCTCCCCTGGCCCTGCCACACGCCTACTCAGCTCCCCGCAGCCGGGTGTGCCGGCATCCCCGGCCAGAGCCGGGACAAGGCAGCTTGGAGCCGTGGCACATCGCCAGCAGGGCTGGCTGAGAGGGTCCTGGCTGGCGGGAAGGGGGACGGAGTCTGGGATGGGGACAGGAACAGGACAGGGACAGGGTGCTGCCTGGCCAGCAGCTCTGTTGGGGCCAGCTGGAGGGGGCTGCTGTAAGAGGCCGGGGGAGCAAACCCTCCTGCTCGTTCATCTTCCCGTGGCTCCAGCACGGAAAGGAAAGCGGACGTAACTCCCTGCTTTTGGGTTCAGACAATAGGAATTCAAGAGCAAGGAGCGGCCCAGCTGTGGGAGCCAGCCGCCCCTTCCAGCGCCCGCCTGGCCGCGTTCCCTTCAGCCCCGTCTCCCCCACCCCCCTGCGCTCCCTGGTGTTTTGGGGGGCCCCCAGCCCTGGGTGCAGGCCTGGCTGCACCCTGACGTCACCTAGGGTGTCCCCAGCTGGAGGGCGCAGGGTGGGTGCAGTGGCCCTGCCAAGGCGTGGGGGGAGCGCCCCACCCCAGCACTTGTGGGTGCCCTGGGGTTGCAGCCAGCGCTGTGCCACCAAGCAGGGTCCTGCTGACAGGGTGTCCCGGCTGCCATCCCACTAGGGCAAGGGGGAAATGAGGGGCCAGCGCGGGGGGGCAGCGGGATGCCCAGCTCCTACGTGCCGTGGCCCTGTGTCATTTCCCGCAGGCACAGCCAGGGCTGGGTGCCTGCTTGCTCACCCGACATGCTGCTGCACGCCGGCCGGCTCCACGCAGGAGCCGCGGGAAAGCGGGGCCCGGGGCTGCGGGCAAGCTGGGACCTGCACCCCGCTCCCTGCACCCTGCTGCACACCCGGCCCCGTGAGCCAAGCCCCCCCAAGCCGGGACTGGGAGGTGCAGGGTGCCAGGGGGGTGGGATTGGGATCTGGTGTGCTGGCTGAGGGAGCAGGGACGGCTGCACTGACTTGTCCTTTCTCCCCAGCGGTGCCGGCAGGAGGCGGGGGCGGCACTGCGGGCGCACATGCCCGGCACGCGGCAGGCGGCACACCAGCCGGGAGGGGCTCCGGGGCCGGCCCCCCGCCCCCCGTGCCCCCCACGCCCCAGTTCAGCGGCGGACTCAGCCTGCAGCCTGGAGCCGGGGGGCGAGGAGGAGGAGAGGGGCTGCCCGGCTGCCCGCTCTCCCCCAGCCAGCGAGCGCAGTCTGGAGTTTGACTCAGGGTACTCGGAGGCATCGGGGGGCACATGGCGGGAGGAGGAGGTGCCCGTGCGGCGCCGGCACCCGCCGCCCTGCCAGCGGGCACACCGGCTCTCCGCTGGCCCCGCCGCCCCACCACCTGCACCCACCCGCCGTGCCCGCCCCAAATCCACGTCGGACGCCTGCCTGGAGCAGTGGCGGTCGCTGGAGCCGGCTGACACACAGGACTGGACTGTGGCACTGCTGTCGCAGAGCCGGAACCGGCAGCCCCTGGTGCTGGGTGACAACTGCTTCGCTGACTTGGTGGAGAACTGGATGGACCTGCCTGAGGTGGGTGCTGAACCCCGGCGCCGAACCCCCGCCGAGCCCTCCCGCCGCCTGGCCAAGCCTCCCGCCTTCCTGCTCAGCCTCTCAGGCAACGTACGCCGTAAGCTGGCCAACATGGCCCGGCCCCGGGGTGCTGAGGGTGCCCGGCCGGCGGGCCGTGAAGCCACCAAGCGTTTCTCCTGCCCGCTGGGGCTTGGGGGGCAGCCCAAGGGCGCCTGCTTCCACCAGTCCCACAGCAACATTGCCCAGCTGGCCACAGACTTCCACCGCTTCACTGCCCTCATGAACAGCCGCAGCCGCCAGCCCATCATCTGTAACGACGTTATCGGCTACATTTAGCCCTTCCCACCGCTGCCTGCACCCTCGTCCGCTGTAAATAAACCCCAGTTTTTTACGGTACGGGCAGAGCAATGGTTACTGGGGTGGTGGGATCTGCCTGCACCCTGACTCCAGGCAGGGGTTTTTTGTGATGAGAGCCAATGCACCAGAGCTCATCCTGCAGCTTTTATTACACAGGTTTGGGGGGTGCTGGCCCCCCACTCAGGGTAGGAAGCAGAGGAGAGGGGGACGGGCATCTTCAGCCTCAGCATCCTCTCCCTCACACACATAGTACAGCTCCAGCTCCCGCCGCGGTGGCTGCCCAGCATCCTCCAGGTTCTCTAATAACCTGTAGCAAGGAAAAGGGGTTTTGAAGATGCTGATTTGTCCCCCCAGCCTGGCCGGGAGCCCCGTGGGGGCCTAAGGCCCCCACGGGGCTCCCGGCCAGGCTGGGGGGACGCAGGGCTCGGCAGCAAGGGGCCGGGCAGGGGTCCCGCCACGGGAAATGCTGCCGGCAGGATGTTTATCCAGCAGCCGGCTGGGAGCTGTGCTGCAGCTGGAATGGCTCAGGATGGAGCGAAAGGGGTCTGGCAGCCCCCCAGGGCAGGATTAGGCCCCAGAGCCATGGACCTACCTCTGCGCCCGCTGTTGGGCCCGTGTCTCCTCGTCCTCCTCCCTGTCATAGAGCACGGTGTGGCCGCGCAGTAGCGTGGTCACGGTCCAGCCGTGTGTCCTCTGCAAGTGGTGGGTGTCAGGCTCTGGCCCCGCACCCCCTCAGAGTGACCCGTCTGGGTGCTGCTGGTGCTGGTCTCACCTGCAGCCAGTCCAGCACCTCCTGCACCGTCATCTCCTGCCCGTCTGTGCCGACCGCCTGCATCTCCAGCCGGTCCCAGCAGCTCCACTCCCGCCCACCATACTGCAAGGGAAGGCGTAGGGTAGCAGCCGGCACTGGCACCCCATACCCTGGCTGCCTGGCCCCATGGGGCAGGGACTGGCAAGGCACAAGGGCTGGGGTACAGCAGGGCAGGCAAAGGGACCAGCCTGGAGCAAGGGGGACTGCAAGCACAATGGGGAGCACAGCCATCCCCCCAGCACGGCAGGGGCCAGGGTTGGCGTGGGGCCGGCGCTGCCCCCAGCCCCGGGCCAGGAAGGGCACACAAAGGACCATTGAAGCGCTGCCCAGTCCCGCACAATCGCCTCTTCTCACACCGGTGGGCCCCGACCTCAGCTCCGGCCCGAGGGGGCCAGCAAGGCGCCGACCTCGGGGCTGAGTGCTGGATGCGGCCCCGCGCCGTCTGGCACGGCCGCCCGGCCATCTGCCCTCGCCGCAGGCAGCGCCAGCCCCGCGCAGGAAGGGGCATTCGCACCTGGCCACGCTCCCCTCCTGCCTTCTGCTGCCTTCTCACCTCCTGCCTCCTGCTGCCTGCACTGATCCCACTGGGTGGAAAGGGCTTAACCCCATCCTCACCGGGGCAGCTACAGAGGGAACGCCACTGCCCGTCCCAGCGCCGTGGAAAGCGCATCCCTCAGGGAGCCTGCCTTGGTGGCAGCCTCAGCCTAGCCCCCCATGGGACCACAGGTCACGCCAAGTGAGCCTGGGGGACATGTGCTCCCACCGCGGCCGAGCGGCTGGGCACGAAACATCGCACCAGGCATCCTCACCGTGGAACACAGAGGTGCCAGGCGCTGCTGCGGGGACCCGAGGGCACGGCCAGCCCCAGCAGCACCCTCCACCCAAGGATGGTGCCAACATGGGGGCACCATGGCCAGGACAGCGCAGGGCTGGGGAGCTTGTGGGGTGTGAGGGGCTGTGGGGTGGCCGGGCAGCCCGAAGCGGTGCCGGAGCCCGGCCAGGCGGTGGAGGCTCTTCCCTCCCCCTCTTCCTGCCCCTGGCCCTGGGCCCCTCAGGCCAATCTGGTTCCAATCGGCGTTTCCTGCCACGCCGGAAGGGCTGCCTCGCCTCGCACGCCATAAACCCCCAGACAAAGGGGCCTCTATCGCCCAGACAGTCCCAATCTGGACCTGCCCCCACCCGCTCTCCCTCCCCAGCAGTGCGGCTGCAGCCTGGCCCCCCGCCACTGGGACCCCCGGCCCCGCTCCCCCCAGGGCGGCCCTTCCCGGCCTGGTGCCAGCTGCTCTCCGGCTGCTGCAGCTGGTTTCCATAAGCCAGATGTGCGCGGCTGCTGCGGCCCTGTCCCGTGGCCATGGGGCTCGCTGTGGGGCCCGCCATGGGGTGGTAGGGCTGCCTCAGCCCCACAGACACCCCAGAGCACCCCAGTTGGGCCCAAAGCTGGGGCCAGTGGGACAGCGGCAGCTGCTCGGTGCCAGGGGGCGGCTGCAGGAAGGAGCCGGTTCCTGGCTGCCCGGTGGCATGCCCAGCCCACTGCAGCACACTTCCCTGCTCCTTAGTCCCCCGGACATCACCCCACAGCAGCTGCCACTGGGGGCTGGAGCACCCTGAGACCCCTGGGCACCCCCCACCTGCCCTGCCCTGGGTGAGAGCGTCCTACCCGGTAGGTGGGGGGTGGCAGGGGCTGGATGCGGAGCAGCAGGCAGTCAGACAGGCTCAAGTTGCTGTTGCGGTAGCAGCTGAGGTCCCGGCATGCCCACACCAGCTTGTAGATCTCCAGGCACGCCAGTCCTGCCACGGCCGCTGTGGTGGTGATGATGGCAGGCACGATCCGCCCGGCGATGCGCTTGCTCTGAGGACAGGAGGGATGTCACCGGCTGCCCCACATGGAGTGAGGACCCGTGACCCCCCAGGCTGCCCCTCTCACCGTCAGCCAGTCGGCGGGGGTGATGCCGTAGTTCTCTGCACGCAGGTTGGATGCTGCCATAATAAAGTTCACATGGATGTCGTTGTCCTACAGAGAAAAGTGTGGGGACATTAGTGTCGCACTGGGACATTGGTGTCCCACGTGGACTGGCAGCCACCAATCCCTGGAGCTGACTGGGCCCACCTGCCTGGCCCTGATACCTTCTCAAAGTGGATGGGCTCCATCAGGGGCACTTGCGCCTCCTCACCCCCTACCAGCTCCTGTCTCTGCTGTGCCAGGTCCTGGGTGAGCTCCGCCAGCCGCTCACAGTCTGGGGGCACAGGGATGGTACCCCTGCATTGTGGGGAGCACGGCCCCAGAGAGCACACTGCCCCCACTCTGGGTCCAGGTCCTCCTGGGTGCCGGGGCAGGACCAGCACCACAGCCCCACTGCCACCGGGCTGGACCTGGGGACCCAGGGACATGAGAAGCCTTACCTGCAGGCTCCTTCGCCTCCTCCTGCTCCTCTGCAAGGGGGATCTGGAGCCCCTCCTGGGGTGCGAAGGGTGGCAGGACCACACTGCGGAGGATGCTCTGGGCAGCTGCCAAGTCGCTGCATGGTGGCACTTTGTACACTTGGGCAAAGAGGTGGGCAGCAGCCAGGATGTACTCCAGGTGGGTGTCCTGTGGGGCAGAGCGGGGGCCATGGGGCACAGGGCCAGAAGCTCACGTGAGCAAAGGCTGCCTGTACTGACACGAGTGCGCAGAGCAGCCTGGCTTTGCCCCGAGGTGGGGACGGAGTTGCCTCTTCTCCTTCAGGCACAAGAGCACATGTGTGCTGTTCCCAGCAGTGCCCTTGTTGACCAGGGGACATGGACAGACTGGCAGCCCTAGACAGGCTGTGACGATCTAGCATCCCCTGTACCCTGGCACAGGCTCAGCTCGCCCCCTGCCTGCACTGTCCCTGCTGGGGGACTCCACAGCTCTCCTCTGCACTCACATTTTCAGGGTTAAATGTCAGTGGATGGGGACAGCTCCTGTCCCCTGCCCAGAAGGGGACACCCGGGCTGGTTTCCTGGCACAGGAAAGAGCAGAGTCAGGCACACGTATGTGTCCCCATGGCTGAGGCGGGTCAGCCACCGTAGGGGACGAGGTGCAGGGGGTACTAGCCCCATGGGTGCTGGGCTCACGTGCTCCGGGGGAAAGCTGTGCAGCAGCTGAGCGATGGCATCGTGGTAGCGGCTCTGCCAGCGCCGGCGCGCCCAGCGCACGCAGTCCCGCCAGTCCCGTGGCCGCTCCCGCAGGCTGCTCTGCACTTGCTCCAGGACCTCCAGGGCCTTCCCTGCTGGCAGCTGCTCCAGGAAAGTTGGGTCTCTGCAAAACCAGGCACTGCCGCTGCTGCTCACCTGAGCCATCCCATGGATGCCCTGGGTGGGATGCAGTGGTCTGTCCCTCTCTCCCCAGCCCGGGCAGGCAGCACCCCAACAGGGCTGGCAGCTCTTTCCCAGCGCTGCTTCCCCAAGCCCACTCACTCCATGAATCGGTTGACGTGCTCCGCTGGCAGCTGGAAGAGCCCCTCAAACTCATCCCGGGCCCACTGCAGAGAAGGAGCAGGGGTTGAGCACTGGGACCTCCCCCCCTTGTGTGCCCTGGGACCTCTAGCCCAAGCACAGGGGGAGGGAAAAGCTGTGCTGGGGCCAGGACCAGCAGCAGAGCTTGGGCTGCCAGCAGGAAGCAGCTGGGGCCATATCCTGCCCGTGGTTGACTGCCTGGACACGGCCGGAGGGGGAAATGGGAAAGGAAGACAGAGGTGCCGGGGCTTCCTCGCTGGGTGCTGGCGCAGCACAGCCTACCTGCAGTGTGTGCTGGATGGTGCGGGGGAAGTACCGCAGGGTGCAGAGGGGGAAGGTGCCACCCCTGGCGGTGCCAGCTGGCTCCAGCGGCTTGGTCAGGGGGGGCACCATGACCAGCACATTCCCCCGTGGCCCCTCTGTGCCTGAGTCCAGCAGCGGTGTGCGGCAGCGGAGGCAGCGGCTCTCCAAATAGGCACCTGCAGGGAGCCAGAGGTGCTGGGGGGCTGGGGTCACATCCTGGGGCTCGGCCCAATTCCTCTACCAAGCACTCACGGGCCTCCAGTGTGTCCAGAGCACTGGCAACTCCATCCAGGTGCTGGAAGAAGTCATCCCCGTAAAGCAGCTCGGTGGCAGGTCCCACCTGGTTCTGGTGAGCTGTCACCCTGACGTCGGGGTTCATGCGCCGCATGGCTGCAGCAGCCACTGCTGACTTCGGCTTCTGCCAGGGCAAAGGGGATGGTCAGGTCTCCCCCACCCCACAGCCCCGGGGAGCCCCCAGGACAGCCAAGGTGCCTTGCGGCATCTCACCGATATATCTGCTGAACGGTAGAGGAGCTGCCGATGGAGGTTGGAAAGGGCGACGGTGTCCATGTCGGTGATGGTGAGGTTGCCCCCCGGCCCTGCTGCCATCCCCATCATGGCAAAGTTTTTCAGCAGCTCGCAGCCGATGGCACCGGCTCCCACCTGCCCGGGCAGAGCCGCTGCAGCTCCCTGCGCGCTGGCCAGCCACTCTGCAGCCCCTCCCAGCACCACAGCACCCAGCCCAGCTCACCACTAAGTACTTCTGGTGGCCCAGCTGCTCCTGGAAGGCGGCCCCAAAGACAGCGATCTGGCCATCATAGCGAGAGCCCCTCTGCCAGGACAGAGGAACCACATAATTGTGGGTGCCCGCAGCACCCCTGGCACCCAGGAGGGGCTCGGCCCGTGCTCTCACCGGGGCGCAGTCCTCCTCCGTCACCCGCGCAGCCCCCTCCAGCGCCAGGCACTCCAGGGCGTCGAAGTACAACCACTGGTCCAGTGGCAGGAACTTCCCGGTGATGGCCTGGAGCAAACGGGATCTGTCGGCTCTGAGGCCAGCGGGGTCCCCCTGTTCTCCAGCCCAGCGCTGCTGCCCGGCCCGGCGTCCCCAGGCAGGCAGCAAGTGCCCTCTCGTGGTCACCAAACGCCACTGGACAGCCGAGCAGAGTGTGACCAGCGGGACCTCAGAGCCCGGCACTCCCATCCCGCTCACCTTCAGCACCTCCTGGGCTGCCATGGCCCCGACCACGGCGGCCACGGGGCACAGGTCCCCCGCGCTCACGCTGGCAAAGGCTCGCACGACGTCCTCGTCCAGGGGACCCTGCTGTGCCCCCAGGCTCCGCGCCAGCTCCAGCACCCGCTCAGCGTCCGCCTGTGGGCAGAGGTGTGAGGGCAGCCACGGGCAGGGTGGCAAGGGGCTGGAGGGGCCACGCAGGGCAGGATGGGGACTCACTGGTGCCCTGGGCTGGGGCAGGTGTCCTTGCTCCCTGCGGAAAGCATGCAGGGCCCGGAAGGCAGCGTGCAGGCTGCGGCTTCGCAGCAGCTCCTCAGGATTTGCCACCTGGATCTTGGGCTCTTCTAGCGCCTGGCGCAGGGGCTCCTGCCGGCACAGCGCCAGGGCTTGGGTGAGTATTCACCTGGGGCCAGGGCATGGCACAGCACAGCAGTGCCGCAGCCTGGGCAGCAGCACCGTGGGGCTATGGGGGACTTACGTAGGAGTGCATCTCAGGCAGCCGAACCTGTGAGACCAAGCCACCGCAGCGGTAGGGTGAGAAGGAGCTGGTGTCACCGATCTCCAGCCTGAAGCCATCTGGGGACGAGAGAGAGACAGATGTCACGGTCACTGCTAAGGACCCAACAAGTTCTCTGACCTTGGGCCAGGGCAGCCAGGGCAGCTCACCCAGCACACGCACGGAGATGGGGTCCTGGCCATTCAGCTCCGTCATCCCCTCCACACCAGAAAATGTCACGAGGTCACCATCACAGAAGAGGTGGGTGTGGTTGTCCTCTGTCCCCATACACGTTACCACACCTGGGTTGCCCTGAGGAGGGGAAGGGACATGAGGGCAGGGGACTGGACCTGGGTGGCATGAAGGCACCAGAGGAAAGAGCGGCATTTCAAGGAGCCTGCTGAGGCTGTTCTCCTACCTGGGAGATGTGCTGCACGGCAGCACGCTCTGGGTCCCCTTCTGCTGGGTCGTTAACGATGAAGTGCTCCCCAAAGTCACAGAACAGCTGCCTGCAGAGGACCGATGGCGGTTTCCTGGAGGAGCTGCTTCGCCAAGCTGGCAGAGCTCTGCCAGGTCCTGTCCCAGCCCCACCAGCGGGATGGGGACACGGGCTGCAGAGCAGGGCTGGGGGCTCTGGGGACAAAGTGAGCCAGAGCCACAGGAGAACCCGGCGGCAGAGACCCCTTACCCTGCTAGCCCCTTGGTGTCAGCCACAATGAAGTAGATGCCCTGGGCATGGCAGAAGTCCCCAACCTGTAGCTGCTCCTCCAGCGGGGACTCAGTCAGCACCACCACCTGCATCAGGGTTGTCAGCAAGGTACCACCATCCTGGGGGACCCTGGGGTGTGGGGGCACAGGCTCACCTGGAAGGAGGCGAGGAAAGCCTCCGACAGCTCGCCCGTGTGAGCTGCCACTGTCACACGGGGGTTCAGCTCGGCCAGGGCCCGCTGGGATGCCTCTGCACGGTTCTGGCCAACATCACTCTCTCCCAGAAGGAACTGTAGGGTGGGCACATAGCAGGGCACATTGTGGATTTGCAGTGCTGCTCACCACAGTGGGGTGCTCCACGGGGCCCTGCCTGCACTGGTGGGGGACCCTCTGCTGAGGACCATACCCATGACATAGGATACTCCATAGGCTCTATCTGGGACAATGAGGGGCATGATGGGTGACACCCATGACAGGGACCTCACATTCCACACTCACACACTTCCAGGACCCCCAAGCTGCACCCATTACTGGGAGCCCCCCACCCCGTACCCATACCTGCAACAGGGATCTCCCAGCTGCACCCACACATATTACTGTGACCTCCACTCACACCCATACCTGGTACTGGGACCCCCACCTGTACCTGTACCCATCAGTGAGTCCCCTACCTGTACCCATTATGGTGACCCCCACCCATACCTGTACCCCTTACTAGGACCACCACCCACACCTGTACCCATTAGTGGGAGCTCTGCCTGTACCCATACCCATCACCAGGACCCCTGTCTGCATCCCCACCCGTAGTTGCACCCACTACTGGCATCCTCACTCACACTTGTTACCGAGATCCTCACCTGTACCTGTTATGGGGACCCCCGCCCGCCCCCGTGCCTATAGCCAGGACCCTGCCCGCCCCCGCCGGTACCTGCTGGCCGCGGTCTGCGGTGCAGGCGACGCCACGATCGTGCAGGACGACGCGCCCGGTCCCCGCCAGTACCAGCGCCGCCGCCACCTGCGCTCCCGTCCCGCGCAGCCCCGACACCAGCACGGCCGCCCCGGCCAGCCGCCGCGCCCCGCCGCCCAGCACGTACCTGCGGGGCAGGCGCCGTCAGTGGGGTCCGCCCCACTCCGTCCCGGTCCCGGTCCCGGTATCAGCCCCGGTCCCGGCCCAGCCCCCACTCACAGCTGCCGCGAGTACAGCCCCTCCTCGCTGCTGCCCGCCATGGCGGCCCCGCCCACCGCGCAGGCCCCGCCCCCAGCCCGCACCGGGAAGCGCTCACGGCTCAGGCCCCGCCCCCGCCCGCCCTCGCCCCCGCAGGCCCCGCCGCCGGGCAGCCATGGCGACGCTAGTGGGCTGGCAGGCACCGTGGCGGGCGCTGGCCGCGCTGGGCCGGGAGCTGGCGGCCGAGTGGGCGGCGCAGGACGTGCGGGCCGCGCTGTGCCAGCTGCTGCTGCTCTGGCTGGGCCTCAGCCTGCTGGGCGTCCGCCTGGCCTGGCGCGCCTACGGCGGCGCGGTGGCCGCGCTCTGCTACCGGACGGGCCCCGCCGCCCGCCGATCCCCCGACACCGGCCTGGGCCCCGGCACCGCCTCCGGGCCCGGCCCCGCGCCCGCCCGGCCCCGCGCACACTCCCTGTCCCCCGCCGGCCCGGCCGGACGCAACGGCGCCGCCGAGCGGCACTGCCCGCCCCGGTGAGTCCCGACCGCGACCGCAACCGCCGCGGCCCCGCCTGCCCCGCTGTGGCCCCCCCGCGCCCCCCGGCTGCACCCCTGCACCGCCACACCCGGCAGATGCCGTCCCCGCTGCACCCCCAGACCGGCGCAGCCCAGAGAGCGCCCTGCCATCTGCCCCCACCCCAGAACAGCCCAGCGAAACCCTCCCAACTGCACACCCAAACCAGTGCACCCCAGTGAGTGCCCCCCTGACCAGTATGCCCCAGCGAGCATCCTCCTGGTTACACCCCCAGACCAGTACAGCCCAGTGAGTGCCCTCCCGTCCGTGCCCCCAGACCAGTACGCCCCAGTAAGTGCTGCCCCAGTGCTGCCTAGCCCACATAGGCAGGCAGGTCCCCCCCCCCCGTGTCGGGGTGCCATACCGGGGTGCCATGCCAGCATGCTGCCCCAGCACCACTTATGCTGCCCCTTTCTTGCAGGGAGGGCTCGACAGTGGAGCCGGCGAAGACGCACCGGGAGTGATAAGTGCTGGGACCCACTGGGCACTGCCTGCTCCATTAAAGCTTTGTGCCCCACCTGCTGCCCCTTGCTTTGGCGCCTGCCATCACCAGAGAGGAGGCCAAGAGAGGGGGCAGGGATGTTTATTTGGGGCGGGGTACCGTGCTCGCGGTGGGCACTGGCCTCACTTGGCCGTGTAGTACTGCGTGGGCACGAAGGGCATCTTGGTGACGAGGGCCGGGTGCTGCTTCTTCCGCACCTCGACGGTGAGCGTGGTGCCGGCCCGGCTGTGTGCCACCTCCACGTAGCCCATGGCGATGTTCTTGCCCAGGGAGGGCGAGGGGCAGCCGCTCGTCACTGTGCCTGGGAAAATGGGGAGGTGAGCGGGGGTTGGCAGCCCCAACCCCCTCCCCTGCCATGGGCACAGCTCCGAGCCATGTCTGTGCCATCCCTGCTGCCCCCACCTACCCACAGGTGTGCCCTCAGGGCCTAGGATAGCCGTGTGGGGACGGATGGGGGGTCCCTCCGATGTCAGCCCCACGCGTTTGCGCTTCGGCTTCTCTTTCACTTGCGCCATGATGACAGCTGCGCCAGGGAAGTCCATGGCCACGCGCCGGCGCTTCCCTGCGAGGCAGAGATGGACGAGGGTCAGCGATGACCTGGTTCCCTCAAACCCTTTGGGGACATGAGGCTGCTCTGCCCACCCCAAGGAGGAGGTGGGGACAGACAGGGCCCTGACCTACCCAAGGTCCACAGCAGCCCGGCCTCGACAGGCGTGATGGTCTCGTCGATGTCGTTGCCGTAGAGGCAGAGCCCAGCCTCCAGACGCAGGCTGTCCCTGGCCGCCAGCCCCGCCGGCCACACATCAGGGACACCCAGCAGCCGCTCGGCCAGCTCCACCGCCCGCCCTGCGGGCACCGAGATCTGTGTGGAGACAGGGGCAGGGTCAGGGGACACAGCATAACCCTCAGGATCGCAGCGGGGGTGCTGTTGCAGCTCCTGGGGTACCTCCACGCCATCCTCGCCGGTGTAGCCGCAGCGTGTGACCTGGCAGCCTGGCACGCCAAAGACCGTTGTGGTGATGCTGTTCATGAAGGAGAGCTTGGCCAGGTCATCTGACAGCCCTGCCTGCAGCACCCGTGCCATGGAGGGACCTGTGGAGACAGGTGGCTTTGGGGGACGGCAGTGTCCAGGGAAGGGAGGTGAAACGGGGAGGACACTGACATCCATGGGACAAGGACCTGGAGGAGGGCAGGCCCGTGTGAGGCCCCTGCTACCTTGCAGAGCCAGCAGCGCGTTGTCTGACACCTCCAGGTGGACGTCACTGCCGGTGGCCTGCAGCTCTGCCGCTCTGCCCTGCCAGGGTGACAGCGGGCTGTCGGCGTGGGGGCCGGACTGGTGCCAGGCCCCCACGTGGCTGCGGCCGCCTCACCCTGCGCAGCCACGGACGTCACCGAAGAGTGGGAGGACTCATTCCCACCGTGCGTCCCCACCTCCCGTGGGGCTCAGGCAACGCCATACCCTCATGATGGCCAAGTCCTTGTCAGCGCAGCCGGCATTGGACACCACGTAGAGGTGATCTTCTGATGTGTTGGTGACAATGAGGTCATCCACGATGCCACCCCTCTCGTTGGTGAGCAGAGTCAGGGTGCCCTGCGGATGTGACCCTTGGGAGCATGGGCAGGTTGCCTGTCCCCCCTGCCCACCTGGGGTGTCCCTGGGGACCTCTGGCCCTGCCAGATGCCTGGTTCCCCCCCAGCACCCCATACCTGTCCTGGCTTCAGCTCAGCGATGTCCCCCACCACCAGACTCTCCATGAACCTGACGCGGTCCCGGCCGTACACCCGGGTCTGGGAAGGGCCAGGGGGGCGTGAGGCACTGTGGGTGCCTCCCCATCCCCAACCCCCCATCCCATCCCGGTTACCTGCGGCATGTGGGAGACGTCGAAGAGGGAGCAGCGGCGGCGGGTGTGCAGGTGGGACTGGAGGTGGCCCTGCCCGTAGTGCAGCGGCAGGCTCCAGCCGGCGAACGGCACCATCCGCCCGCCGCGGGACCGGTGCAGCGCGTCCAGCGGCGTCCGCTTCAGCCCCGCCTCGGTCCCCCCGGCCCCGCTCAGCGGCGCCGAGCCCGGGGGCCGGCGGGGCAGCGCGGCGCGGCAGCCCGCCCGCAGCATCCTCCGTGCCCGGTACGGCCCGGCCTGGCCCCGGGGCCCCTGGGACATGGAGTCCGGCCGGCCCCCGCTCCGCCCCGCACACCGGCACCGCCTCCCCCGCCGCCGGCCCGGGGGGATGCTGGGTGCGGGTCCTGCCCGGCCACGGCCATCCCGCCCCCACCCCCGCCCCAAAACAGACAGGCAGGCACAGGCTGGACAATGTAGCAGCTTTTAGTGGTGACCGAGGCTTTTCCGCCGCCCCCCCGGCGCCTCCTCGGTCCACCGAGCATGGCGGACGCCAGGCCCAGCAGCCCCTTGTCTGCGGAGCGTCGTCCCGCAGGCAGCGCCAGTGGCCGCTCCAGCGCAGAGGCGGGGTGGGGGCTCCGGGCTCTGCCCCAGCAGCACAGGACAGGCCAGGAGCAGAGCCACAGCGGCTGGAGGCACCGGGCTGGAAGAGGGTCACGGGGACTCCGGGGCAGCAGCACTGTCGCCGCTGCCAGCCAGCGCAGGAATAGTTGGGGCAGAGGCATGGGGAGGGCCTGGAACCCCCCCCGGGCCACAGGGACAAAGGCTGATGCAGGAACAGAGGAGCCTGTTTGGTCCCTGGGAGCACAGAGGGACCAAGTTCCTCCAGCCAGTGCCGGCAGAGCTCATGTGTAGGAGAGCAGGTTGATATCGTAGCAGCCGTCCACCTGGAACAGAGAGAAGCCGTCGGTCCCTGCACAGCACCATCGCTTTGCCGGGGCACACCCCCCAAACCCCCATCCCATCTGGTCAGGAGCAGCCCCTCCAAGAGGGCTCCCCCAGCCATGCGGTGAGGCCGGAGCCCTGCAGGTGGGGCGGCAGAACTCACGTCGAAGCGCCCGATGCGGGCAGCTGCCTGGCGAGCCCGGATCACCTCTGTCAGCACCCACATCTGCTGGACCTCGGTTGACACCTTCTCTGGGTCTGGGAGCTCCTGGAAAAAATGGGGCATAGTGCTGTAGAGCAGGGATGGCCCAGATGGCTTGGTCGCCCTGTGCTCAGGCAGCGGTGTGGCTGGATGGCTGTGCTCCCCAGAGAGCTGGGCACTGTCGTGATAATGCCCACACTCACAACCTGCTGGTGGTTTCTCAACATGGGGTGAGCAGGACATCACACTAGGAACACAGGCAGCTGGGGAAACGGGTGACCCTGAGCCTTGGGGGCCGTGGCGCTGACGCAGCCCGTGTCTGCTGGCAGGTGTCCAGGGCGAGGACGGAAAGCACACCTCTGGCTAATGATTAAAAACCTAATCGCGCCGTCCAGAGTTTCTCAAAAGCCTCCCTGCGCAGCACTCCTCGGGCTTGGTGGCAGAAACCTCCCTGCAGGGGCTGGTTCCCCCGGGGACCCACAAGCTCAGCAGTAGCTCCCCAGGCTGGGGCAAGCCGCACCGAGCTGCTGGTGGGTGCCTTGTGGGGATGCTGGGAATGGCTGAGCCTGGAGCATCTCCCGGCATCTACCCTAGACCACTCCTTGCAAAGGGGGACATGATCCAAGTGGTCAGCGAGGGACTGGGTGTCCTCCCCCACCTGCCAGACAACTGGACAGGGACTAGAACCCCCGGACCTGCCGGGGTGGCAGAAGCTTTTCTACCGCCTCGGTGCAAGATCTGTAGCCCCAAAACCCGGTGCCAGAACTGTCCCGGAGGCACTGACAGTGTGGCACCACTCGCGGCACAGCCTGTTCCTACAGGCACCACTCCCGGCACTGCCTGCTCCTACAGGCACCATTCGCGGCACTGCCTGCTCCTACAGGCACCATTCCCCGCACAGCCTGCTCCTACAGGCACCACTCCCGGCACTGCCTGCTCCTACAGGCACCACTCCCGGCACTGCCTGCTCCTACAGGCAACGCCAGTGGCTGATCCCGCAGGTTTCTGTGGCCAAGCCAGCTGCACGCTCTGCCCTGCTCCTGCTGGACTTTGCTCACCAAAGGCTGCCGGCCAGACAGATGTGGCTCGCAAGCTGTGAACATGCACCATGGCTGTGAGCTCCCTCTGCCTGCACGCCGCCCTGGCTGGGCAACATGCTCCCCAGGACGTATGGTCTGCAAAGCACTGGGGACCAGCCAGGCCACCCTGTCCCCACACATCTGACCTGCCAGCCGAGCAATGCTGCGCGCCCACCGCTCCCACGGGGACACTCCTGTCCCCAGACTAGAGGCAGGTAGACTTAAGTGTCACCTCAAATCACACATCACTATGGAGACAGTTTTCTTCTCAACGCTGCAAACTACTCCCCGCCCAAGGCAGGGCATTTCAGGGATCCACAGCTGCTCCTGGTCAGGGTCTGGAGCTGACAGGGCAGGGATGGGTCCAGCAGCCTCGAAGGGACACTCACCCGCACAGCTGGCACCCCACACAGGTCCCTCCTTCCCCACAACACCTTGGCAGGGACCACTCACCCCGTGCAGGCTGGCTGGCTGCTCCGGAGGGGTCAGCTGGGAGAGCCAGGAGGGGAAATCCTTCTGGGGGCTCTGAAATAGAGGCAGGGGGTCACAGAAGCGGTGTTCCCGAGCCCACCCTCATCCCTCACACCATGGAGCATACTGCAGTTTGGAGGCCATATTTATATTGGTATAGGTACAAGTACTGCTTTACAATTATTAAAGGAAATTTTGTGTTTAGGGTGGATGTTTGCAAACCATAATTTGTTGCAGGAACATCCAGCTCCATCTCGCTGCTCAGACACACACCCACCTCCAAAATGGGCAGGGCTGGGGCTGCTCCAGCCAGCCCCAGCCCCTCACTCGAAGGGGACCCCACGTGCCCCAGTGAAGGACAAGGAGTTGGACCCACAGCCCTGTGTCCTCTAGAGGGTGCCTGAAGCCCCTAGAGCTGCAGGGAGCAATGCCAGGCGCAGGGCTGGGGATGGTGGCGTGTCCTGGAGCTGCTGGCCGCGCGTGGCAGGGAGGGCAGCACCGGCACCCGCTCACCTTCTGTCCGGGGGGAAAAATCTGCAGCTCCTCGATGGTGAAGTGGAGCCAGACTGGGGAGGGCTGCCGCAGGATGAACCGCACCGCTGTCACCTGGTCCATGTCACACAGCATCTGTCGGGACGAGGATGGGGGAAACTGTCGCTGCCAGGGGGGCCAGGCTGGTGCTACTCTGGGGCAGCTTTTGGGATTTGCTCCCAAAACAACCCAAACCCACCCTAGATGTAAGGAGCATGAGGGAAATGTCACCCTGTGGTGGCTGTTTGGGCAGAGCAGGGCACAGGCAGGACAGCATGCGGGGAATCAGCACAGGGCCCTGGGGACCGGGAACCATCCTGGGGTGCAGGCAAAGAGTGGGATCCGCGGGTGATGTCCCAGCAGTGCCAACCTGGTGGCGGTGCAAGGAGAAGTAGTCCTGGGAGCCCTCCTCGGTGTGTGGACAGGGCATGAGGCGGTGGTCCCGCAGGCAGGTCACCCAGCGGCGGGGGCCGCCGGGGCCGGGCCGCTGCACCCGCACGCTCAGGAACGCCGTGTAGAAGTTCCTGAAGACGATCTCCTGCACCTGCGGGACGGCGGCATCAGCCCCGCACCGGCACCGGCACCGACAGCCCTCCCGTACAGGGACCGGCATCTTCACCCGCACCCCGGGGCCGGCATCAGCACCCGCCCCTCCCGCACCGGCACCATCGCCCACCCCTCCCGAACAGAGACCGGCACGGGCACCACCATCCCCACCCCGGAGCTGGCAGCAACACCCCGTCCTCCCGCCCCGGCACCGGCATCCCGCCCAGCGCCGGTACAGGTGCTACCCCGGCAACACCCCGGCACCGGCATCCCCCGCCCTTACCGCTACCGGCACACACCCCGGCATCCCCTCCCAGCCAGGGTCGCTGCCGCCCCCACCGTACCGCTCCCGGACGGGCACCACCCCCGCATCCCCCGCCGGGACCACCTCCCCGTATCCCGCCCGCCCACACCGGTATCGGCACCCCCGCACGGGCCGGGCCGCACTCACGTCGGCGGCGGCACCGCGGGGGAAACGGATGTCGATGACGGCGACGCCGGGCCGCGCCGGCTCGGTCCCCCCGCCCAGCTGGAGCGGGACGGCGGGGCGGGGGGCGCAGGGCAGCGGGGAACGGCCCGGTCCCGCCGGCCCCGCCGCTCCCGACATGGCGGCGCAGCGCGGCCGCCCCTCCTGGGCGGGGCCGGGCCGGGTGCGGCGACGCCGCGCCGACCGGAAACGTGAAGGCCGGGTCCCGCCGGCAGGGGGCGCCGCGCTGCCGCCGCCCCGCCCGAGGGTGCCCGGGCCGGTCCCGCGGCGGCGGCAGAGGCAGCGCGGGGCAAAGCACACGGTTTATTGACCCGACACACGGCCCGTTACACAACGCGGCAACCGCCCCCGCGACACCGACAGCACAGCGGGCCGGGAGGAGCGAGCGCCCCCCGGTCCCACCCGCCCCCCCGCCTCCCTCCCGGCCGGCACCGAGGGGCCCGGGAGAGCCCCCGGAGACACCCCGCAAGCGGACGGGGAGCCCCCGCCCGCCCGGTGCTGGGGGCGGGCACTGCGGGGTGCGGCGGGACCCCCCGTCGCACCGGGTGATCGCTGCTCCCGAACGTGCCCCCGGGGAAACACAATAAACCCAACGGTAACGTGAGTGAGCGGAGGAGAGAAAAACAACATCTACAAAGTGAAGGAACGGGCGGGCGGGGGGCGGCCTGGGCGGGGCGGGGAGTCCCGGGAGCCGGTACCGGGCGCTTCGCTCGTACAAACTGCTGGCAGCGGCACACCGGGTTTTCAGTCCTTTTTTTTTTAATAAAACAATTTGAGGCTGTATCAAAAATTTAGTAAAAAATTAGATTTGAGAGTTCACTGATTTTTTTTTTTACTATTATCTATTCCTGTAGCTTTTTATTTATTTGTTTTTTTCTCCCCCCACCCCCCAACTTTTAAACTTTTCCAACAGCATCGGGTGCGGAGCAGCAGGAGCAGCCGTGCGGGCAGAGCCAGGGCCAGGGCCAGAGCCAGCGCGGCTGCTCGGGCACCGCTCCCACCCAGGACGAGGCAGAGCAAACAATCCCATCGCTAACACACCCGATGGGGAGGGGATTTTGCCCAAAAAAGCGCACCCCGACCCCCGCGCTCGTCAGGAAGCCGTCACAGCACAGGGCTCGGCCCCCCGAGCTGAGCCACCCCCAGCCAGCCCGACCCAACCGATGGTTATTTTGTGATGTGTGAGAAAAACAGGATTTCTTTGATTAAAAAAAAATATAGTAAAAGAATCAACCCCAGAACCAAGCAACCGATCCCCCAAGGAGGAGGGTGGCTGTCCCCGAGGGGCTCCCCGTAACCAGCCCCACATCGCCCCTGGAGCTCGCCTGCAGCACAGCACTGCCCGCCCCCTCCCCAAAACTACACACCCCTGTTTAGGTAAACAACAGATTAAATGTAAAAACTTAAAAACATCGACTTCAGAAAGTCCCTTGAATTTAATTATTTTTAGGCTACCTTTCATGTTACGTCCTGTAGCTAGACACACGTGAATAGAAAAAACAGTACAGTTAGTGTTAAAGGCAAACAGCGGAGACCCAGAGTGCTACCCCAGTGCTGCCTGCGCCTCCCGACCCCGACCCCGACCCGAACCCCCGTCCCCCCTCCCCGCCCGCCGCCTCCGCCCCGGCCAGAAGCCCCGGCCACCGGGAAGGCGTGTTTGAGCCGAGATTTTTTTTTTCTATGAATAAAATAAAACCAAAGCTTGTTAGGCAAAAATAAAACAAGTGTCCCCGCGAGTCCCGCGAGTGCTCCGGTGCGGCGGGCACAGCCGGGGAGGGCCGGCTGGGGTTTGGGGTTCCCGGCTGGCGAGGGGGCTGCCGGCCCACAGACAGCACCGGTGTGGAGCTGGAGGCCCCTTCTCCCCCCGAGAGCCTCCGGGTCGTTATGGGGGGACGTAGGGCGGTGGGGACCTGTACGGGGTCATGTTCTTCGGGCGGGAGCCTTTCCCCTCCATGGGTGCGGTGAAGGGGGGGGGAGGCTGGTAGGGCGGCGCGTTGGGGTCCTCGTCCCGCAGCGGCGTGTACTCCCCGATGGTGTCCTGGTTGAGCGGCGTGGTCTCCGGCATGCTCTGGTTGGGGTACTCTGGGGGGGGCAGCGGGGCTTTCTCCTCCTGGAGGATGAGGGGCATGCTGGAGGACGGCGGGGGCTTGGAGTCGTCCAGCTCATCGGCGAAGATGATGGGGACGCCTTTCTTTATGAAGGTGGCCTGGTCTTCGATGGTCAGCTTCCCTTTCCTCTTCTTGCGGTAGCAGATCATGGCGATAATGCCGGCCACCAGGAGGATGGCGGCCACCACCACGGCAGGGATGACCGTGTGCAGGTACACGTCATCCTCGCTGCTCTTCTCGGGGTCTTTGCCCGCTGCCACCGTCGGTGTCGCCTCCGAGATCACCCTTCCGTCCTTCGTCACGGGGATGAACTGGATGTGCCTGCAGCTGCCCGAGCCGACCACCGACACGTTCAGGGGCTTGAACTCGGGCTGCAGGACGTTGGAGAAAGCCGGGCTCGGCCCGCCAGAGTCATCTGCAATTTTTTTGCTCAAAGTCCGGATCTGCTCCCGGGGGCAGGGCTCCAGCGGCAGCGTGTTGTTTGTCCACTCCACCACAATGGAGCCTTTGGCGATGTCCTGCACCGTGATGGTGCTGCTGTTCCTGTCGCCAAAGGCCAGAGCCAGCTTCTTCACCAGCATGATCTTCTTATTGATGTCGTTCACCACCGCGTTGTGGTCCCCTTCCAGCCTGGCCTTGAACTTCACTGGAGACTTGTCCCCATGGGGGCGTTTGTGGACGTGGATTTCGAAAGCATCCACGGCGAAGAGCCCGCCCTTGTCGGTGGCGTACATGAAGTACTCATGCTTCCCGACGTGGCTGCGGTCTGGCATGCCGTACATCAGCTGGCTGGTGCTGTTGAACTGCACCCACGAATTCTCCTCCAGCATCTGCTGCTCCTTCAGCTTCAAGGTCAGCTGCAGCTTGTCAGTGGTGGTATCTTCCTTGTCGTAGAAAGTATCTGATGGGATTTTAACCTCGAAGTAGGTGCCCTCCCACGCATCAACCCTGTCGATGTGGTTTGTCAGCTTGGGCGGCTCATTTGGCTCCCAGGGCCGGGGGACCCCGCTGGCTGTGGTGCGCACGCGGGTCGGCGGGGAGGCCGTTGTCAGCTTGGAGATGGGGGATCTGGTGGTGCTGGGAGGCTTCGTGGGACGGGGTGTTTTGGGTCTTCGAGTAGGTCTTCGTGTTGTCGCTGTGGAGGAATCCGTCGTGGATGGAGTGGCTGGCTTCAGAGTGGAAACTCTGGGTTTCTTGGTGGTGGTTGTGGGCGGTGTCATCACCGCTGTGGGCTCAATGTACCCAGGCATCGTGGGGCGAATCGGCACCGAGGCCGTGCCGGTGCCTTCTGTGACCCTGGTTGGCTGGATCGGCCCCAGAGTGGGGGTCTGGACGATGGGGCCTCTCGTTCTGATGGTGACCGTGGGCTTCCTGGGCAGCGGTATGGGCTCCCGGACGGGGGGTGCTGTTGTCTCCGTGGGAGGCGCGATGGCGGGCGATGTCGGGGTGGGGACGATCCTGGCCGGTGGTTCTTGCGCGGCAGTGGTGGGCGGCCCAATGGCAGTGAGGGGCGTGGGGGTGGCGTTGATCTGCCGCCGCATCCTCTTTGGGAGGTGAGGTTTCTTGTTAGCAATGTGCCAGCCAACAACAGGGTAGCCGAGGCGAGCAGACATGGTTCCTTCCTTAGCTGGAGCCTCCACCTTGCTGATGTTGGGGACACTGTTTTGGCTCAGAGAACATCCCAGTTTCCAGGAGAGTAAGGCCCCATTTTCCACCACCTTCTTCGCATTTCCCGGTCCAGCCATGAAGGCTGACATGTCAAAAAGTCTGTTATTTACAACAGGAACCAACTTCATGTTATGAAGTTCCACCTCTGAGAAGCTTCTCATTCTGTTTAAGAGTTCAATCCTCTGCTTTGGTGTCATTTTTGTTAAGTCGGCATCCAAAATGACGGTCAGGATAGTGACCGGCTCTTCCGAGCCACACACGAATGGCGCCGCGTCACCCGTGTCTTGGACGGCCACTCGCACCGACTGAGGCTCGTTGTGGTCTTCTTGGTGGACCTCAACAGAGAAGACGTTTGCGGTCTGCGGCACGTAGCTCCCGTTGGGGAAGGGCTGCAGCGTGGTCACCGAGATGTAGTGGACGCCCTTGTCCGTGTCAAGGGGAAGCCCTTCCAGGGAGCTGCTCTCCGCGTTCCAGTGCAACCAAGAAGGCAAGGAGTCCTTCCCAGCTTCCGAGATCTACCAAGGGAGAGAGAAGATGCTTTTAGAAGTACTGCATTAGGACAGGTTCTAGCAGCAATAATACTTAATTTAAAGGATTAAAGAAAAAAACTAGACATGTGCCCATGTCTCCTCTGCACGGTGGCAAGGATGAGCTCTGCGGGGTGTGCTGGTCCCAATGGGCTAAAGGAGCCATGGGTGGTCAGCAAGTCCTGCCAAGGTCCCTCACCTGCAGCCACCAGCTCTCTAGCACTTCCTGTGCAACCACTAATCACAAGTGGTCTATTTTCTCGAGGGCAGAAGGGGAGTCCAAGTCACAGGGACAGCTATGAAGCTGAGGGTGAAGTTCAGTGATCCAACAACTGCCCTCCTCCTGCTCCCTCTTCCTCCTCGCCCACCCCTGCCATCTCGCTGCCCTCCTCACCCGATCCCACCCTGCAAGCCCACTGCTCCAGCAGCTCCACAGAACGTACATTCGCTGTTAACTCTCAGCCTCGTCCCGCTGCCCCAGCAGCCAGGATGAGCTGGAGGGGCCCGAAGCCGGCAAACCGCAGCCGAGGCCCCCACCCGGCTGCAGCACAGCAGCAAATCCCGAGTGCTGCACCACTGCCTAAAACACAGCATCCTCCTGCACGGCCAGAGGAACAGCAAGGGAGGGGAGCAAACCTGACATCCGTCACCCCAGGGCTGCAATGGGCAGTGCGGGCAGGCAGGGACGTGGCAAGGGGCTGGGGCGCTGCTGGACACCAGACGGGACAGCGTGCCAGCCTGGCTTTATGCTGAGAGTTAGCTCAAAATGACGGATTTCACTTCACATAGCAACTTGCTTCTGCAGACTAGAAACAACGGGCAGCTTTGGCCCGGACTGCAGGCTCGTCAGGACTCCAACGCACTATTTACTGCCTCAACAGCAATGCTGCTTTTTCACACAGCTTGTGGCACAGCTTGGCCAAGTGCAGTCTGAGAGCTCAAGCTTTCCCTTCAAACCGTGCAGCCCAGCCGCAGGGGAAGCCTACACAGCAATGGCGTTTCCATAGGGTACAGGGGAGCAGCAGCAACCCCAGCAGCTGCCTTTGCTTCCCAGTTTATCTGTTTGTGCTTTCTGAGCCCACCCTTCTCTTCCCACCTTGGATCCCCTCCCCACGTTCCCATGAACTGATGTCTGTCTGTCTGTCTGCGCTACAACTGCTTGCTGATCATGGGTTGAAGGAGTGACGCTGCCAGCTCGGTGGGCTGTGACATTTCCCAGGGCTTTACATACCCTGGGACAAGTAACTTGAGCTTCGCCACCTCCTTGGGCTCGGAGGCGTTTTGGAAAGTGCCTCCCCGGGAATTCACTACCAGCGCTCCCAGCACAGGGCCTGGCAGCACCGCAGCTGCAGGCAGCAGGGCCTCGTGTGCTGCCTGCCCTGGCTGGGCTTCCCAGGGCTCGCCACGAGCTATCTCCTCCCACTCAAAGCAAACAGAACTTTTTGGGGCCCACAGAGACAGAGCCTGGTCAAGGCTCTGGGCTCATTGCAGAGCTGTGCGCCTCCCGAAAGGGTGCTTGGGTTACTCTGCAATTCTGTAAAGCTCATACATGTTTCATAATTTATCCAAACGCAAAGCTGAGTGAGGAGCTTCGCAAGGCAACGTGCCGGCGCAGAGCTGGGGCTGGACTCGCCCGGTCCGGCCGTGCTGGGGAGAGCCCCTGGCATGCACAGAGCCGTGGCCAGAGCTGCACCACTGTGCAGGTGGCGAATTCGGGGCCCTCTCCCGCTCCCTGCCGCAGGTGGATCCATGCAGCACACCAAAGGGCAGGGGGCTCACAGACCCCTCGCCGCGGGTCTCAGCACACTGAAGGGTCTGGATGCGCAGCTCTGCAAGGATAACGTAGCACCTGAAAGTCTTCTGGCGAGAGCAGCAGGAGAAAGGTTTTGTGCAAGAGCTGCAGAGGGTTTCGGCCATGACCGCAGGGGCAACACCCTCATTCCTGCGCTCTGCACGGGATCAGCCCCGTGTCCCGCCAGCCTGGACAAGCTGGAGAGCACATCATGAGACACGCTGGGTACAGTTTGTAGAGCAGAGTTTAAAGCTGTTAGCACAGCTTCTAGTTAACTCCTGAGCAGCAATATCCGACAGCAGGAAATCATGGTTCCTGCTTACACCACCTGGAGAGCCGCCCCACGGGCCCCACACGCCCACGTACGCCACCTGAACCGAGGCAACGAGACATGGACACCCCTCCCCTCGGCCTGGCTGTTTACCCAGGGAGTTTTGCACACACTCGCTCCCCGCACATCAAGAACAGGAGCTGCTTTTACCCCAGCCCTTCACCTGAGACGGGCACAGGAGCCAAACCTCCCTCCTGCGGGAACAAAGGACCAAATTGTCCATCCTTGGCACCTCTGCTGCCAGGGAGAACAAAGGCAGGGGCTGCTCCTGCCCGGCCAGAACAAGGGTCGACCTGCACTTGTGTTCCTTTAAAGAAAGTGGAATTTTGTTGCACTCACTAAAACCAGAGATGCCAGGACAGCACCCAGTGCGATCCAGCATCTACATCAGGACCTGGATGGTGCTGCTTTTTGCCCCCATGTGCCAAAATCAGCCCCCGGGGAGGAGGAACGGCAGGGCTGGGTGCAGGTTAGGGACAGAACCAGGAGCTGGGACAAAGCCACAGCATGGTTGAGGCTTACACAGTCAAGAAGAATAAAAACTTAATATTGAGTGGTTAAATGCATGCTCCCTCCGCCCCGGGCACAGCGCTAACTTTAATCTCACGTCACAAGGAGGTTCTCTATTCAATCGTGTGTGCTCCTATGTTCAATTGCCAGACTCACGCAGGAAAGGTGGCCAACCCCATGTGCAAACAGGACAGTGAGGGAGGCACAGGCCAGTCTGAATACTTCTTCTTGGAAACCCATTTCTAAGCTAAAATTTACATCTGAGCTCGCGCTCTTACGGGCACATGCTAGAAAATGAAACTGCAGCTAGAAAGATTCGCATTGAAAACCAGGCTAGGCAACCACCTACTGGGACAACTTGTTCTAACAGAGATGCCAGTGCTGCAAAACAGTTATGAAGCCACTTAAACTTGATTTAAAAAGAGCTGAGCTAGTTCAGCTGTATTCAACCTGTAAGGAGATGAGAACTGCTTCTAAGGGTTCTGCAAGAGGTGATTAATAAAATCAAATTTCTGTGAATTATGCCTATGAAACCCATGAAGATGCCTGTGCCTCCCCTGGGAAATCTTCGGGACGGCAGCAAGTCCCAGGCGTTGGATGCCACGGCTCCGCGCTGAGCACAGCTGCTGCCCTGGCATCGAAACCCATCCGTGCTTGCATGAGCAAGGAAGAGCCCAGCAAGATTAGATAATCAAAGCAGTTATCAGACTGAATAAAAATCCTTGATCCTAAATGAACACGGAGCAGCGGAGCCCTCGCTGTGGGTCCGTCCTGGTCACGGTGGCTGCCGTGTTTGTGTGGTGTGAAGGGGGGAGCCCTGGACTCTGTTCTTGCAATGTTTCCTTCAAATATTGCTTCAAAGGTATGTGGTAAGGCTACACATAGTTAATCATTTGGGATCTCTAGTTTTCATGTTAAAAGTTTCCCAGTTTTCTATGTAGGCAATAAATATCAGCCTTAAGCCCTGTCATTTCCCCCTCTGGTTTCAAAATAACTCTTCCGTTGCTCAAGAAAAAGAAGGCCGCCTTTGTTTTCCCATTATTTGCGATAATTGTAAATGAACGCTTATCGGGTAAAGATTACACAAGCCCGGCAGTGTACTGAACACCATTAAAAAAATTAGCCATGTTTGAGATTTTAAATACACACAGTGGTCTGGCTGGTTTTGAAGACCTTGTTCACAAAGTCCTTTCGGATATACATGGCCTGTTATTTTTAGGCCAGCCAAGAGCAGTCAGCTCATGAAAGAAGATAGCTTGGTTTGAATTCTTTTTTTTGAACTTAGATCTGAAAGCCCTTTAGCCAACAAGACAAAAGATAAGCAAAGGAGCAGCCAGCAAAACTGCTGCCTCCGAGGGAATTCAGGCAAAAACCGCATTCCTGCCTACCAGAGTGCCCGCTAATCCTCTAAGAATTTAGTCCTCCTCCTCCCCATGAACCCTCCAAAAAGGAGGTGGTGAGTCCTTCACCAGGAGCCAGGTACCGTATGATCCTGCTACAGGTCTCCATTTAGTACACCACAATGAAGGACTCGGCTCCTTTCTCTGCCCCTCCAAATCAGCCCTAAAATAAAAAAAAATCACTGCTTTTGGGCTGTGCCAGGTCTCCCACCGCCCCCGTCCCCTCCTGCGTCCAGCTGTTGTGAGACACCGACCCCGTGCCAAGGATTTTATTTGGAGTATAATTACTGATGACAACTCACGGTGCGACAGAGTCCCCTTCTGGGTTGCTCCTTCGGCGTTACCCGAACACACACGGCCAATAATGAAAAGTACCCCGGCTGAGCCCTCCCAGCACCTGAACAGCCGGCAGCTGAACCGTGCTCCAGCACGCTGACCTAACCGCTGTTAAACCAAGTCTGCAGCCTCAGGCTCCTGCGAGCAATTAACCAGCTGGGCAGGGGAGAGAAAATGGAAACCAAGAGACAATTCAAATGCAAATACAGCTGCAGAGAAAGAGTCAAACCTAAGCTGTTTGTCTAAATCCAGCTTCATCTTAACCCCCTGCTAACGTAGCAGCACTGGGCAGTTTTGGCAGCAGAAGCAACAGATGGTGAAACCAGAGATGGTGGCAGGCAGATTTTGGGCTGACTTGTCTCACGTGTGATGGCAGAGACACGGGTTCCACATGTGCCACAGCGCTGCTGGAACCACAGGCACTGCAATGGTTCGTGGTGCTGGTACAGCCCATCTGGGGCCAAGAGAAGGGATGAGAACGTGGGGCCCCAGTCAGAGGATGAAGCCCTCGTTTTGGGAAGTAGGCTCTGTGCTCCTCTTCTTCACCAACACGAAGATAAGAGCCAGTGCCTGAAGTGCAGCCAAAGCATCTGGGTACTGCTGCTCCGTGCAGGTCCTGCAGAAGGAGATGTGGCTGCATCGGGCTGGGGAACACGACAGCTCAGGGCAGGAGGTGACAAACCTCAGATCACAATGGCCATGAGTCTGGCCCCAAGGAGCAGCCCTGACAGGGACGCTCACCTCTGTGCAACCAGATAACACAGGGAGCCTTCAATCCAACTTCCCCCCTCCTTGCCTCAAATACAGCAGAATTACAAGCTAGGGAGGACATAGATGGGTCTTGCCTAGAAACACAAAGCCCAGAAAACAGTGCTAAAAGGAGAACGGACACCTCTCGGAGTCTCCACTTGCTGGGCACAGCCTTGGTGCCAGGGCATAGTGCTGTGCCACGGGAAAGCTCAGCCTGCAGAAAGGAAAGTTGCATTTCCCTGGCACAGCGAGCGGGGTGAATCGCAGCACACGCGCTTCCCCACGGAGGGGACCGCGATCCTGCGGAGCTGTGGGGTACCCTCAGCCCACGCTGCTCTCCTGCACGCCTCGCACCAAAGTGCAGGAACTCATGGACAAAAACAAGCTGCTCCAGGACATTTCATGCAGACGCATCTGCCCCTGAAAGTCTAAAAACAGCCCATAGGCTTGACTGGTTCTCAGAAGTACGTCAGCCTTGGTGACCTGAGTCTTCACAGCCAGCAGGAGCTCATCACCTCTGTTCACAGACCAAACGCTATAAGGGAACAGCCAGTAATTGGTGCTTCCTCTGTGCACAGGGCAGGATGGTCAAACTAACCCCACATTCCAGCTGGTCCCAGTGAAAGCCCTGCAGAGCTCTTCCTGAACGCCCCTGTGCACCGAAGCTGTCGCCTTAGAAAAAAATCAAACGTTTCAGCTCCGAAAGCTGAGCTCGGGGAGAGCAAGGCTGCAGAGGCTGGATCACAGGTCCCGGCCCTCGACTTCCAGTTCAAACTTCAGTCCCCGAAGGGCCAGGTGCCAAAGCTACTTGAAGTCGCTGCTCTACTTCTACATGCTCATGAAAACCTGAACAAGAAGTTCATGTGTTTGCCGCTAATCTGCATTTTCCAGCCGTTAAACAGGCGAGCGAAGCCTCACGCACACAAAGCATCCCCTCTCCTCCGCGGAGCGCAGGGCTGTGCTGCGCGGCTACAGCCTCCCTGAAGGGCGATGCTTTGTCTCACCAACTTCTCCACCATCAGCAAAATGGCTTCGGAACAGCGCTGGCTGAGCAGCTACGCCCAGCTCATGCCGTCCTCGCATACTCCTACCATGACGGCTTCTCTCCCAGATGTGCCTCTGTGTTTGCTATAAGGGCACCATTCAGCGTCCCACTCTGCCTGGGCAAGGGAACACAACAGCTGTTTCACGGGGAGGTCACTACAAAACATTGAGTGTCCCAAGAAATCCTCCTTTCATCGGCCCATGCAAGCAGCTTGGAAGGATTTGTTTAGCCTTATTGTTGGAGCGGGAAGGAGCAGCCGCCCGCGCCAGGGCCGGGGTCAGCACGGGCTGCCCACACCCCGCTTTCCCCCTTGTTCGGGGGGCAGGAAAAGCCTCAAACGGCTTTAGAAAAAAAAGTTCAGCCAGGCTCTTCTTTCAGCACGACTTTTTATAAGCGAAAGGCCAAAGGGAAGCAAAAATACCACACAGCAGGGATGCCAAGTGCTGGGGGTTTAGCGCTGCCGCCGCGCAGCTCACCAGCCCTGGCAATTTATTCCTGCCATCAGCAGCTTGCGGGAAAGCCGGCACCGGGGAGCGCGGCGAGGGAAGGCAAGTCGGGTCCTGCCAGCTCAGCTCGGCTCTGCCGAAGGATTCTCCCCACTGTCGCATTCTTCAGTCTCCCCGCATGCTCAGGGCAAGGACCCCTAAGAGCAGGACAAAACAAGGAACTTCCCAGCCCGGGTGAAAAGCTAAGTTTATAATAAGACTGAGTCACATTTTCCACTCCTCCAAATTCAGAGCTTGTTACTAAGCGTGCACTGAAAATGCCAAATTCCCCGACACGGTCTTGCTGCAGGAAAAAGATAAGCAGCCCCCTGAACCCCCAGCCGAAATCTTATCAACCCATCTTATCAATGAGATTGCAGCATGGCAGCTGAGCAAAGCCCTGCCCGAGAAGTCCTTTGCCTGGACCTGTTCCAGGCGCTGCCATTTATCCCAGCGCGCTCCCCTCTAAACAGCCGCTGTTGCTACACCTTCTGGGTAGGCAAAGTGCAAGAAAACTGGCGACCCCAGGGACGAGGTGAAGCTCAAACGCTTCGACACAAAGAGCCTTTTAAGATACCCAGAGTGATGACACGGCTCTTCGGGAGTGCTCTTTGCTTGTCTTCCTCCTTTGAGGAATGCCACTTGAAAATTCACGTTCAGTTCAAACTCTCTGGAATAAGGATCATTGCAAGAGAAGAAAATAAACAAGTCAGTATTTCATAGTTTTGTTGCCTGAAACGGAGCATCCTGGCACTGCAGGCTGGTTGCCAATAGCCAGCCCTTCGCTTTGGGTGGGAGCAGGGCTGAGGTGTGTGGGACAGCCCCGGCAGCACGGACGAGATGTCAGGACTCCTGCAACCCAACCCTGCAGATCCTGTTTAGAAAACAAGGTCCCTGGAGTCTGATCAGAATAAAGCTGTTCAGTAAAAGCCACTTAAACAGACGGCAAATAGAACAACCACTGGAAAAATCAGGCTCCTGCTTGGAAAGCAGGACTCCTTTTTGCACAGATTAACATCCAGTGCTCGACAACCCCACAAACCCACTGCACAGGGCAAACCCACTGCACAGGACAAACCCACTGCACAGCTGCACCACATACATCAGCCGTGTGAGTTAATTCAGGTGTGCTAATCACTTGCCACCAGCTCTGTTTGCATACAGCTTCTTGGGGCCCTTGCTACGTGTTTTATCTGTCTTCCCAACAAAGCACCGCTGAGATGGTGCACTACAAAATGAAACAAAAGAACAGCCAAGAACACTAAGACTTAGCTGTGCTCACCTGAGACCTTCTCAGCATCGGTCAATGAACCTGAGCAGATTTGCTCCGTGGGATCCATCCACCCATCCCACGCCCAGGTCAGCAGCTTTATGTGCCTTCAAGGAACACACATCAAATCCCCTGCTTGTGTGGGGATGTGCCTCGGGAAGCAGTGCACACGGCGGATTTCTCTCCTTCCAGCATATCTTACAGACCCACCTTCAAACAAAAGCCATGAAATGGCACGTCTTTGTATACAGCGGACATCTACATTTAGGATATCGGATTGTGCGACGGCTCAAATGCCAGGTACTTTCTACAACAGTTTCTGCACCAAGTCCAACGCACGTCCTGTGTGCAGGATGGAGGTGATGACCAGGTCAATGTCGTTTGTGAGCTGCTTCTGTCGTGGGCCAAGGCCAGTGTCAGCGTTCCCGGTCTGTGCCAGGGTGTCCTGCAGGTGGGATGGGTGGAGACCAGCCACCATCCCCAGTGCGGACAGAGTGACACCAGTGTCACTGTCCTCACCTCCATTATTTGTGTTATCACCCAGACAGCAACGGGAGGCTTACATTTTTGTACAAGAAAAATGGGACAACCTTGGAGATGGGACTGGCAGATCTCACGGAGACCAAGATCGGCAGCGCAAATCAACGATCCCGTGCCTTGCCTCGTGTCTTCTTCTGGGACCTCAACGACTGGAAGCAGAAAAAACTACAGACCTGGATATTTCAGCTGATGGCAAGATGTCCGAGCCAAAGCAAGGCAG
This sequence comes from Nesoenas mayeri, assembly GCF_963082525.1. NCBI lineage: Eukaryota > Metazoa > Chordata > Aves > Columbiformes > Columbidae > Nesoenas > Nesoenas mayeri. The sequence continues at coordinate 6,797,256 of NC_137560.1, forward strand.
ATATGGAAAAGCAAACAATTGTAGGATATATTAAAAAAAAAAAAAGGTTATTTATAGATGAGAAAAGGAAGTTCTGATGCCTTTATGAGAGCCTCTGGTAAAATTTCATCTGGAGTATATGTGCTCACGCAAACATAAGAAAAATAAACTCAAGCTGGAAGAGGTGCAGAAGACAGCTGCAGAGATGAGGAGAGGAAAAGAAAGCTTATTTTATGAAAAAGACTAAAGAGGCTCCTTGCTTAACCAAATAAAAATCAAGACAGGGGAATATGCCTGTCAGTTATAAATACATAAAGGAAGTAAATATTATGAAGGTAGAATTGATTTAAGCTAAAGGGCAGCACATATAAATATTTCTACCCATCTCTAAATTTAGGCTAGAAGCTGCATTTTTAATCAGAGCAGCCAGATTCTGGAGCAGCTTCCAATGGAACTGGCAGGAACGGGAAATCCAACCTAGTCTTTGGTCCCCGCATGACCTGTTCTCCAACAACAGGACACAGCTGAGAGGTGACGGGTCAGACTCGGAACAGCCGTGGGTGGAAATGGGGTAGGAGAGGGTCAGGCAGTGACGACTGACCACGGGGACCAGCCCCAGCACCTCCGTTATGCATGGCAATAGGGGTGTACGATACGGGGGGAGATCGAATGTTTTAACTCAACCCTTGTAAAAATGGCAAGGTTTTGGTGTCAAACGCAGCTGTAGCAGGGTGTTAACCCTTTTTTGGGAAGGCACAGCAAAGAGCGTTTGTGTCCAAAACACCTTCAGACACCAGGAGAGCAATCTTGCAGTGATGAGGAAGATTAGAGGACAGTGTCTGGGCTGACCTGCCCCCAAATCCAACAGCTGAAATACCTGCAAGCTGCAGCCGCCCTTCAGAGGACACGTTAATGCCTGACCCAGCTTATCACACCTGCTCAGCAACCAAGGCACAGGCAACGGGGGTTTCTAGTTGCCAGCCATGAGTTACAATGGCCACAAAGCCCTGCTGACAGCTGGCTCTGAGCAATGTGAAAACCAGACGCTGAAATTAAGACATGAGGTAGTTTTTTTTACTCATTTACTGTGTGTCCACCTTGGCACCTTGACTTGCTCCCTGAGTGCATTAGAATAAACTTGCTTTTGTACTTAACCACAAAAACCTCACCTGTTCTCGAGCAGCTTGAGGGTGGCATGGAAACGCCGGCGATGGCTCCCAGGAGCTCGTACCTGTGCCCAGAGCCCCGTGTCCATGCAGATGTGCCCGCGGCACTCCCCCGCCACGCTGCAGATGCCTGGCATTGTTTCCAGCCCACAAACCAAGTTTGCAGAGAAAAGTATTTTGTCTACGGCTGGCTGGAATCTGCTAACAAGCAGGGAGGGGATCTGAGAAGCAGCTTCAAGGCGATTCCCCCGCCACCAAACAAACTGAGCCCAGAAATAATGGGTGGGAATTATCTAGAAATGAAGCCATCACACCTTCTTCAGGCTCCAGATGGGAAGCTCCTGGGAACTTGGGGGCATCAACTGTCAGCTTTTTTTAAACTGAATTAAATAATAGCCAATTTCTTAGAAATTTAAGCGGTCTGCGTATAGGCAACCCCGTCTCATTGTAAACCCTGAGCCAGTGCTTCACCTCAGAAGGCACAGTCCTTACTCTTTCTTATTACAGTTTAAGCACAGCAGTTAGCCAGACCCAGAAGTGTCACGCTTATACTGCTCCGGCTGAGAAGTGCAAGGCAGCCTGGGAAAAAGACAAGAGTGACTTGCCCTGAAAGTTTCCAGCACAACAAAAATGCACCCCAGCACCCAACACTGCCCACGCAGTTCTCGTGAGCCAGGCATCCAGTCCCCACAGCAAAGGTCAGCCGTGCTCCGCAGCCAGCACGTTCTCAAACCAGCCCTCCCAGAGACGCTGGCTAAGTCAGCCTGCTGTACTTTTAAAAATCAATTTCAAGGTGAACAGATGCAACGTGCATCTGGGCAAACCCACTGTCAAGTGTGAAAATCGCTCCCAGCATTTGCTGAACTACACATGACCAGCAACTGTTGGGTCCTGCTCCATGCAAAGCTCTTCAGGGACCTGCTGGTGTTCCCAAACATGCCTCATGTCCAGAGCCGCAGAGGTATTGCTCAAAGCTATCAGGTGGGGTTAAAATAATCTAGCAGGATTTTCCTGCAGCTATTACAGGTGGCTTTTGTGCCCAGAAAAGGAGACAGAGGAAGCTGTGGTGGTATACAAACACTGAAAATTGTTCTTGCCATTAGACGACACCAGAACAAGCCACTACGATGCAAAATCCCAAACACACCAGACCTTGGGCTCGCTGCACCCGTCTAGAGTGCTCCAGCCCAGCACTACACAGGTGCCCGTGCTCAGGAAAGCTGCTGTGGTTAAAGCAGGGCAGGCACCGCCACCTCCCCCCGAGCCAGCCTCCTGGCCCGCAGGGACAATTAAATGTCACAGCCTTTGCTCCAAAACCAGCCCGGCCCCTTCTCCGACTGCTCCAGCCAGGGGCTCACCCACCACCTTCCTCCTCCCCATCTGACCATCTGTCGGTAACAGATGCATTCTTCAGATTTTCTGCCTACCACGGGCACGTCACGGTCCCGGCACCCGCGCTGAAGCCAGCGGGATCACATATTTGGATCGAGATAACTGCGTGACAGTACGCAGAGCTAAAACAATCCTGCCTGGGTTGAGAAGCTGAGATGTCAGACTTTCTCCCGACTTGCTCTCCATCTCCCTCTCACTCTGATCTTCTGAGACACACTAGAAGGTTGTCTTTTATATAATGTTTTCTAAAAATGGATTTTTAAAACTATTTTGCAATTTTGTTCTTTGAAAAAAAATCCCAAGATTGGAAGGTAATTCTGTTTAAGAACAGAATTTTCTGAACTCCACACGATCCAGGCAAGCAGATACTGAGAAGATAACTTCTCAGCACCCTCCCAGGAAAGGACTAAAGACGAGCAAGCGCATTTTCAGTAGCGTGCCCACCCTCCTCTGGGCTATTCTGACACTTTCTTGCCCTGAGCATGAGCTCCAAAAGTCAGATTTCAGGCATCTGCAGCACCAGCAGCATGTGTTTAAGTCGGATAAAGAGAAAGGCTCCCATCTTTCCCAAGAGGACTCGGGGACGAGGTCAGAAGAGACTGTGTCAAAGGCAGCCCAGAGCCCTGCTGGCAGAACAAGGTCTGTTTGTCCAGCAATGTTTTGTTACCACAGCGAAGCAAACTCCCCGCGCGTCAGAGCGGCAGGCGCAGGAAATCTGTGGCTCCCCGGGCCCCAAGGCAACATCTTCTTAGGACTGTGCCCATCACTGCGGAGGCAGAGTATTTCACAGTTTAAATACAGCCAACAAGCCCGATGGGTCACCCCTGAGAAGTCTCCTCTCTTCATTATTACGTAAGGAAAGAACTTTGCAGTGAAGTGAGGATTTTTTTTTTTAAACCATTCTCCCGTAGTCCTACAAAACCTTAAGTCTGCTCGTGACCCAGCCTATGAGTGGGGTGACCGGCTCAACTCCTGGGAGAACAGAATAGAAAATGAACCTCAGGGAACGGCACATCTCACCTGGACAATTTCTCCATTGGAAGCAATTAAATCCGTGGGGATGGAGACTCTGAAGAAGCGTCCCACCACGGCAGAGCTGTCCGGTATGCCCACCACGGCCGGCACGGCCTCACGGAGGTCCGAGAGCACGGAGTGCATGGAGGCCTCCAGCTGGTGTTCCCAGTCCCGAACCACGTCTGCCGGCTCGCTGGGCCAGTGGCAGTGAGCAGAGGCCGCCAGCAGCAGCACGGGGAGCCAAGTCCTCCCCAGGAACGGGGGCTGCATGGGGCACCCAACAGTCATTCTGCCCGGCGGCGACGGTGCTCTGGCCGGAACGGGGCGGCGGGGAATCTGCGGCAGCGCGGGCAGGGGATCCGCCGGTCCTTCACAGCAGCCTCATCCTAGGAGTCCTGTGAACCTGGGGAAACAACGGGAACCAAGTCAGGGCATTATCACAATATCCAAGCCAGCTGCTAACACACACACACACACACACACCCACACCCACACCTTGCAGTGGACAGAGGGCGCCCTGCCATGCTACCCTTTTAGTTTTGTTTTTTCTTTATTTTTATTTAACTGCAAGAGTTATCACCACCATTAAAGAGACCAAAAGCTTCTCAGCTCCTTTTCTGACATGCAGCTTCTCTGGGGAAACAAGATCCTCCTGCTTTTGCGTGCACGCTGCCATGTTCTTGCTGCTTGGGAGCCACAGCATCCCAAGATAGGCACAAGGAGGTAGACAGCACCTCGGCAGGTACAACTGAAGCTGAGAGCGCAGAGCAGTGACAGAGGACCTTTCCAGGCAAGCTGAAGCCAGGCTGCGGCATCAGTGGTTCTAAATGCCAGTTACCCTATCTGAAAACCCCAAGAAACCTCTTGGTACTCCATCAACAACTTGATGCACAACAGACGCTTCTACTCTTCTGACCCACGAGCCAAGCTCCCCCTCAGTTCCAGCTTTTGGCATTAGCCAGTATGTTTAGACTTCATTTTGGGGCCAGCAATATGCCCCCCAAACTCAGACTGCAGTAAGCTACACACACTGTGTCTGTCACCACTAAGGCCGTCCAGCTCACCCAGGCTCATGCTCTGCCAAGAAACACCTCCAGATCTCCCTTGCTTTGCTGTTTTCTTCCTTCATTTGCTTCCTCCCCATCCTCGCCCTCCCTCTGGTCCCCTGGGTCACAGCTCTCCTTTCTGTCCTCTCTTCCTACAGTGTGTTATTTCCTTCACCGCTCCTCCCTTGGCTGTGTGGAGTCCCGGATCTGTGTGCGCCACCCCGTTCCTCTGCCCGGCCTGTCTGCAGGACAGCCAGGGGGTTCACCGAGGAGGCCCCGGGGAAGCCACGCTCACCATTTGGGGCCCTGGGGAAGCCACGCTGCCCACTCTGGCATCTCAGCTTGCAGCCAGCACAGCTCTCTGTCGCTGATCTCAGGTAACAAGCGGGGCAGCAGGTCATGCAGGACAGGAGGACGGACACTCGTGTGTCTTGAAACTCGCCTTTGTCCAGGCTGAGAGAGGAGCGGCTCCAAATTCCTAAAGCAAACCCAGCCCAACTCCTCACCACTGGCTCCCAGTCCTCTGAGCACACTCTGATTTATTTTATCCCATTCAAGCTGCATTGTATCACACTGTCCCAAGAGACCCCGGAGCCAGAGCGGGTGGGAAGGGAAATCCCACCGCGTCCTGCCCTTGCAGAGCTCCCGGGGCAGCACGAAGAGCTGTCCTGCGGCCAGGTAAGAGTGTGTTGCTCACCATGGGCTTGCAGAAGCAGGCAGAGGGCTTGTCCGTGCTGGCAACCAAGCCAAGGTTACCACAGCAGGCTCTAGGAATGACAGAAGATAAGATTTGGTTGCTTACCCCAAAACCTGCAGTCTAGAGAAGCTGAGGCAGCACACAAGCACTAGCGCACTCTCACCCCTTGATGGGCCTTTTCACAACAAACCGCCCATGCAGAGGGGCTGGCACCTCCCACGCCAAGGTAACGGACCCAGCCAGCAGTCGCAGCTATCAAAGAGGGCTTGGGTAGTGGAAATTATGAGCTGAAGGCAATAACCACAGGCTACAGCAGATATCTGATCTGACCGCTGCCAATCACAGAAACCCTGTCTCAAGTAGAAGGCAAGAGATGGCAGAGGCAGAATAACGCTGCTGGAAACCACAAGAGATGGCTGTGATGATGCCTTGTCCCGTGAGCAGTGTCTCCTGCTGCATGTGGGACCAGAACACACCCCGCATAGCGAGAACAGGCAGGAGCAGGGACTCGCTGGGAGCAGCGGGGAAGGCGGCGGCAGCAGCAGGACCCGGCAGCCCCGTGGCTGCTGCAGGGCCCAGATGCCATCAGCATGGAAATGTGGCCACGCTGAGCTGGGGAGAAACGCCCCAGACAACCAGACAGACACCCTGGTACAGCCACACGGAGCTGTGAAGATGCCTGGAGGGGTTTGGCACCACATCTTCAGGCCAGTCCCGGCCCTGTCACAGCTGCAGTGGAGCTCCTGCACAGCGCGGCCCCGTGTTGCTCAGCCAAATGACAGGATCCAGCCTGGGGCGGTTTTTGTTGGACGGAGAGGAGTATTTGGGCAGAAAGGAGCTGGTTTTGATATCTGTGGCAAGCAGGAGAGGAAGATGAAGTCATTGCCCATTTCAGAAACAATTATCAGAGCAGGCAACAAACCCTGCCCGTCTGATACGTGTCCCTCCGCCAAGCAACTCACGCACTGGCCATGAAGGCCTTGGGGGTCACGCAAATTCAGAATTTCATTTTAGCAGATCTACAGAAGAACAGCCTCTGCATATGGAAGCAGCACACAGGAGGTATAGGAGGAATTCAGTAGCTGATAAGAAAAAAAAAAACCAACCCACAAACAGAAGATCTGAGAACAAACTTGCACCACCACCAAAAAAAAATCCTTTAACACAGCTCCACCTCACCAAACAATCGACAGAAGCTGAAACAGTGCCAGGCTCTCACAGCGTGCACAGAGAGGCAGGGTGCACAGCCCGGCAGAGAGCTGGAACAAGGCACTGCCCGCAGCGCTGAGGTCTACGTGGACCATCGCTTCAAGGCTCAACACTTTCTGTGAGGGAAGGTTCTCTGCCTAAAAGCCAGCAGTCCTGCCCAGAGAGTCCCCGGCCACCAGCACTGCAGGTCCCGATGTGGCTGCAGAACAGAGCAGATGTCACCTGCAGTGGGGCTGCACAAGCCCTGGGGACATGCACGGTGCCTCAGGTTCAAGAGCCCACACCACTCCACACGGTGCTACCATGGGTGAAACCCAGCTGGTTTCAGACATCGTGCCAGTTGTATGTGGGAAAAGTCAGTGTTCTGGATCACTGTCTGTGACCAGTGAGTGGCACAGAGCTAGAGCCCTCTGGCAGCCAAAAATCTCAGTGCTTCAGACAGTTTCCCACAAGCTCAAAACGGGGCCAAACCCCAAACACAGATGGCATTCTGCAGGTGGTCTGCTCATCTCTGGGAAGCATCAGGCCATAAGGCAAATGGACTTGGACAGCATTTCCCAGTTACAAGGGAAGGCTAGACCACCCCAGCTTCTCTGCATGGCACAGTGCTCCTTCTTCCAGCAGGATCCCTACTGCCCAGTTTCACAGAACAATCACAAAGGTTCAGGTTAGTCCTGAATTTCAGGATGTTTCGTTCTGTCTGATCTTCTGAAAGAACTGACTTTCTCTTTATCATCCTGCTTCTGAGCGCGCTCTTTTGGTCTCAACCTTGAACCTCCAGAGCATTGGATGAAACATCAAAGTGAGCAGCAACATCTGCTTCAGCGCTAGCGCTTGGTGCACGTGCCAATGTTGATGCCTGATCTCCAGTGCCAAAACCCCATCCCAGGGACAAGGAACTGGGCCTGCTGGGTGAAGTTATGTTGATATGATGCTGCACTTGATATGATGCTGACTTGTTAAGACAACGCTGGAGCTTGCTCCTTCTCCATGCAGCAACAAGGCCCACTGGCATGTTAAGGACATGCTCTACCTTCATTATTCAGGAACGCAGAATAGCGCAGACAGAAGATGGGACTGAGAGCAGGACAAAGTATCTACTCCTGGCCAAGTACCTTCCCGGGGACCTTTTCCTCTGCACAGCACAGAGTGGGGAGTATTGGGCCAGGGATGTGTCCTGACAGCAGGAGCGCGGCTGCCCTAGATATCACTCCTCCTGCAGGGCCGATCACAGCACTGCTTCAGCAAGAACCAGCGAAAGTGAAGTCTCCGTCCAGCTGCGTCTAATCCAATTGCTCAAGCACACCATCACATCACTGGGCTGCGGTAATTAATCACTGCCAGCATATTAGCGCCACTGAGCCTAGCATGCAGGAGGCTCAGGTGACTGCCGTGCAATTCTCTACTCCAGATAAGAAGGTATTTAGGAGAGTTAGGAGGAATCCCACTTACCTGATTGCTTATTTACCAATAGCCCCATTAAAGAAAGCAGTAAACATGAGGCCTCTCTCTAAGGAAGCGAACTCCAACCTGGCTAAAAAGGGCCAGTGCAACTTTCCAGCAGAGAGGTATTGTCTCTGCAGAGATCTCCTGTGCGTGTTTCCACAGGAGCATCTCTGGGCGAGTCCTGTCAGCTACCGCGCGTCTGCATGTCAAGGCAGCGAGCAGGAGGGATGATGAAATCCGGCGTCACCGGCCCGGCACACAAAGATGGCCCTCTGCCGTGCGCGCTCCCCGCTCCGCAACGCCACGGCAGGCACCGGCGGTGGGCAGAGATGCGGGTGCTCCGGGCACATCTGCGCTGTGCCCAAGGAGTCTAGGGAGGAAGGGCAGAGGGGAAAACAGCTGGGAGGCAGCACACCTGGGCAGAGCAACCCAGCACCCAACTGATGAACTAATAGAAGCAGACTCCTCAAGACAAAGAGTATGCCAGTCTGCAAGCTTGGCACATTCTATGCACAAAGAACATTCTGGAGAGTGAAATTTAGGAAACAGTAGGAGTTTCTGCATTGCTCAGCTCTGGATGTACCCCTGGAACAAAGGCAGCCTATGGTATAAGCTACAATGTGCTGCAAATGACTCGGGGGGTTATTTCCAACCTCCATGTACGCTGTCAGAGGATGGCCCGGGCTCCTGCTGCGCTGGGGATGAGATATGGAGAGGGACATGCAGGATGGGGACGGCACAGAGACGTGCTGGTCACGCAGACTGAGCGGCACCGGCGGGCACGGTGGCGGAAGGTGCTGACCAGGCACCTGCAGGGACAGCGGCTGCACACCCAGATTGGCTGTCTCTCTAAAATACAGGTTCATTCACAAGTTTTTGGCTCAACGCTGCCTTCCTATAGCCATGCGTACATCAAAAACACAGCAGCGGGCAGCTCAGCATCTGAGATGGAACTGCAAGGGAAAGCCAGCTCCGCAGTGAGCCCCCATCAGTGCTCATGGAGCCCCCAAGCTCACCATCATTAGCTGCTCATCCCAGACACCATCAGCCCAACCAAGCTGTACTCGATTCTTTGCCCTAAAATTGCATCTTAACACACTCTTCTGCAGCTATGCCCACCCTGTATTGTCACCAAGTTAAACAGCCAACAGAACTGACACCTAGCTCAAAGGACAACGCACAAAAAAGACGTTTTTTTCAGTCTCGTCCCTTCTTGTATTTCTGTATTGCTCATCTCCAGCACATCTAGTGTCAGTAACAGGAAACTCTGATGCTGAAAAATAATCTAGGGGAAAAAAAATAAACCAAACAAACCCAAAACAGCAGTGCTAAAAGTGTGTGCCAGGCAGGGAAACAAGCAGCACCCTCCTGCCGGGAGGGAACGCGGCTGCAAACTGTCACTGACATGCTGCCTCAAGTCACAGACACCACAAGCAGCTCGGTGAAGCTCATATGGGAAGTGGTCACAGCTATCGACACCTCGCAGCGGTTTTTATTCTGCTAGAGTAAGCATCAAGATATTTAACTTTCCAGTAGCTTAATGGAAGATAGTAGAAAGCTTCCTCTTGCTTTTCTTTGAAAATTACAGTTTCGTGCCACCAGGAAGGGATGAAGCCTTCCCACAGCCCTCTCGTTTGCACATCATGTTTCTCCTTGGACACCAAAACCTGCTCACAGTTCTCCCCCAGCCTGGGGCCAGAGACACCGACTGACAGACAGCAAAGTGCTGAGTGAGCAGCAATGGGGAGCTGGACCAGTCCAGAGAACATACAGGGTTTGCGTTCTTTAGCATGTGTGATCTCCAGCACTTACTGCTCCGAGATAAAATGATGCAAAATGATGGAAAAAGACGCCTCTGCCTGTCCACCCTATTGCCCTTCCCAGCTGAGACTTTGCTCCCGGGAAGACTTCTTGCCCTGGACAAGGATGTGCTGCAGTCTCTCTCCCTCCAGCCAGAGCTGTGTTGGGGAGGGAGCAGCCCCGGCAGCCCCCCCAGACCCGGGGCACCCCCCGGAGGTGTGTGCCCAGGGCAGTGTGGAGCAGCAGAGGCACGGGGGACACCAGAGCACTCCTGCCAGCCAGACATGCAGCGTGGTTCTCTCTCCCTGCAGAGCACATTTCCCCTGCAATGTGCAGCAATAAGACTTTTTCAGGAGGCAGGAGGGGGTGACTGTGGTACCCACAAGCACCTCACGACTACACACTCACACACCGACCCAACACACTTGCTGGAACACCGTGGATGTCCCTTTGCTTGTCACTGCTGCTGGCCTGTCCCCTCGCAGCCCATGGGTCCTGTGCTCCGGCTGTGCCGACCGACCCGCCACAGATTTTGGCTGGGCAAGACTTCTGACTCTTTGATGAAAGTTTCAGCAACCACAATCAATCCCTTCCTCCCACCTTGTTATTCCCAGACAGCCAACTGAGATCGTATCTTCAAGTGCATTCAGTTGAAAGGAAACTCAGATATTATCTTCCCAAGTATTTCGAAGGCCTCAGAGATCACTTTTTCCCCTCTAATTACAAACATCGCAGCCAGGTAGAACTGCCATTTTCCAGGCTGCTGGCAGCAAACAGGCAAATTAGGATATAAACATCCACCAAGCAGGGGACCCAAATAATCATCAGTGCCACCCCACAGGTTAAACACTGCCCCGTCTCGAGGGAGGGTGGACAGAGAGGGGCAATGGGGATCAAGGGTACAAAAGAGATCCGTCCTGGAGCAAAGCGGAACGTACTGGGGTATGAGGGTGATGGGGAACAAGGGTCCAGGCTCTCCACTAATAAAAGGACTCCAAACTCACCTGAACCAGGCTCAAAAGAAAATGAGGACATCCCCCCTCCAGGACCCAACTGGGTTGTAAACATGAACGTTAAAACTTCATGTGGGTTAAAAAAGAAAAAAAAGGTGGGATGGGACAGTTTTGTAGAGGGCAGAGTTACAAAGGCAGCGATTCTGGCTCAGGCAGCACTTCGTGACAGAGAGCAGGATCCCGGGACGGCATTCGGGGAAGCGATGACTCGCATTCCTCTCCAGGCATCTTCTCCCGGCTGTTATTGGAAAGGGCACACAGGCTAAATATACATCTGTAGCAGGGCAGAGCAAGGGTCTGCCTGCCTAAGGGCACACGGCTTAACCTGGCTTTGGCTCCGCTTGGGTTTCCAGCGTGCAGCCAGCCAGGGCAAGCCCTTCAAAACTCTACTTGTAACTCCTGGTTTTGCCTGGAAACAGAGCAATGGAGTGTAAAAATCCTGATATTTAATCCTGTGATTAAGAGAGTGTAAACTAAATGTAGTACTAAAATCCGCATGAAATTAAACTACAAAAGGTTAAAGCAAACAAAAAAATCAACTAAAAAAGGAGGGGGCTAAGAGCTCCTTCCATACAAATGCTGTAAAAATGCATATTTTGAAGACAAACACGACAGGCATGTATGTATACATGCATATAAATGCTTTATCAGTTTCCAAGATTTAGTAAAAAACAGAACTCAAGGCACCAAGATAAAATAGGTATTTTTTACTCTAGATTTCTCTTTTGTCAAGAAAGCATCGTATCTTGCTGAATTTGCTTGAAGTTAATTCTGAAGTGAAGGCAGCGGCATTACAGAAGCGTTTCAGCAGGAGCTGCCCTGTGGGACAGCCTGGGACAGGGGACACCCCGGCTGGTCCGACCGAGGTGAGACCAAAGCACTGCTCTGGGACAGCAGAGCACTCGTAATTCCGACCACAAGACAGTTACCTCGCTGGTTAGCGCACACAAGGCAGAGCAATCCCCATGACACCACACTCGGATTTGAAGGGCGCTAGTTGCTAGAATCATTGGAATATTTAGGACTCAAGATAAATTCCCCGTAGCTCTGCGGGCTCACCATGCCATAGCAGCTTGTGTTGGCTGCAGTCTGATTCTGGGCTCTCTAGAAACAATTTACACAGGGGTCCAACTGGTTTACATGTGAATTTGCAGGGACAAAGCTGTTTTATATAGTTTTAAAACTAATGTGGATTTTTGTACCAAAATACAAGTCCTCCAGACCGCCTCCACCTTCCCCGAGCACCCCGAGCCCAGAACGCATCTCAGCCACCCCCATCTGTGAAAGGCACAAATGACGACTTCTCAGAAAGCAAAATAACCTTTGTCTAACAAAGTTTGGGTAACGATGCAGGTAGAGGACCCGTCAGCAGCTCTAGTCAGAACGTACAGCTGAGGCACCTGAGCAGCAGCACAAAGCAAGAGACGAGACATCACTTTTCAAACGCAAGGACTGTGTGGTATCGGAGCCCACCTCACGGTCCTCAGCAGGCAGGTCGCTCCCCAGCGAGCACCGAAGGACACATGTGAGAGCAGCTGTCGTGACAGTCACCAACATGTGCCCTGTCCCCTGCCAGTACTCACCATCCACCAGCTGTTTCACATCTCATTCGCACCAGCTAACAGCCTTTGAGAGAAGTCACCCGGCTGGAAAGCAGCTTTCTGTTGAAGGTTCTGCTCCAGAAATGGTTTAAAACCAAGGCACCAACAGGTGGCTGCAGTCCTTGCTCCACGCCACGCTCCAAACGGACAAAATCATCCACAAGCCTCCAGCAGCACCTGAAATCTCAGCTGAAGCCCAGAAAAACACTTGCTCCCTAAGCTGCCCTGCTGTAATAAGTAGGAGATGTTCTCTGGAGCTGAAACCAATGAGGCTAAAAAGATTTGCATCTCTTGCTTGATTTCTTAATTGAATTAAAGGCTGAACAAAACCCCCGATGAGGCTTCAGAGAACCCACACGGATGAGAAACTATGAATATCCTAATCGGAGAGGAAGCTTCCACTGGACATTTTGTCTTACCGAGCACTAAATAGTCCACACAAAAGGAGAAAGACACGAAGGGATAAACTCTCCTGTCTGGCAAGGCAGGAAATCTCACTGAAGTTTCTGCCAGTTTGGCTTTGGGAGCACATCACACATTGCACGAATCCCACACAAGAGAGGTGAGCTTCCGTGTGACCTGTTAGCCAAAACCCTCCCACCCACCTTGCCACCTTTTTAATAAAAAAGAAGCTCTTTTTGTCAAATTAACAAGCAGAAGCTATTAAAGAGGTGACTGATTGGCAGGGCAGCCCTGCAAAGCCCCTTAGGAAACGTGATCATACTTCCAAATGCTGTTCTGAAGGAACAGGAGGCTCCGGCTCTGGCAATACACCTGGGCCTGGCCAGAGGGCTTGCAGCAGGACTCTCACCTACATTTTGGCCACTCAATGGCAGAGCAGAGTCTTTTTCTCATCACCAGAACAGCCCGATGCACCAAGAACAGCATTTGGGCCTCCCCAGGACACATGAGCAAGCAGGGGCTTTGCTAATAGTGCTGAAGCAGGCAATGTGGGCAGGTGTTCCTCCAGCCCCAGGGCTGCAGGAACCAAACCTAAGTCTGGAAATAAAATAAAATAAAAAAAAAAACCCAACAACTTGATGAGGTTTCACTTTCCAGAGTCGCCTCAAAATGCTGTTTGGCTGGACTGCGTTATGTAGAGGCGGCCACATTCCAAGGGGTTCTAATCACCTTCTGGGTATTCCACAAAATTCCTCAGATAATGAAATATTTCAAGAAGGTCACTGAAAGTGTCTAAGCAGCATAATTTCCTATGGGCTGATGTCACAGCACCAGGGCTCCAGCACTACGCACAGGGCTGGAAGGAAAGGCTTAGGATCTCTCCCCCACCTGCCGGGCACAAGATCTGCGGCTGCCACCGAAGGGACGTAAAGCACGACCAGCTGACATTAAGCGGACACACAGAACGAGGCAAGTAACACCAACAAAAAGCCACTTTGAGCACTTCGGTTACGTATGCAGCATCATTTATATTCCTCGTGGCAGCGTAACTAAGGGCAGGCACATTCTGTTTAGAAACATCCCGCCGATCCGTCAGCTTCACCGCCCCACCCTACAACTCCAAGCCAAGGCATTAAGATCCAACTTTATGGAGTTGCTCAGCCCTCATGTATTACTCAGCTAGCAGGACTGCCATAGCTCTTCATTTAAATATGTTTACCACCCAGTGATTAGTGCAGAGCAGCCAGGGCATCAGCCACCGACCTGCAACTTGCCATGTTTCTCAGGAAAACTATTCTAAACGCTTTTTGGCAGAATGAGATATAAACGTTCTAACTTTAACCATCAAGCATAAAATGGGAAAACAGCAAAATGAAGCAGCATCGCTCCCATGCCACAGAGGCAGAGAAAGCTTCTGGAGGAGGAATTAACCGCCTCAATATCAGCAGCACGTTCCCTTAAACCTGCAGAAATTCAGGAGTCACCAAAAACCATCAAGCTGACAACCTCTTCCTGCAGGTGCACATTTTTATGGGTGCCTCCTCCTCTTGCTAAAAACCAGGCAGCAAAGAGCTGGAATGCTTCAGTAAAACCATCTGCTCTTCACAATAACCTCTGGCCTGAGCTGGCCAGCCTTTCATTCACATAGTAAATCCGAAAGCACCAGCTCACCGAGGCAGCGAACAAAGTGTGGCTCCACAGGTCCGTCTGCTTCCCCACTGCTCCAGTGCAAGAGCACTGATTTAAACAAAAAAGCAAAGATGAGCACCTTAAAATACAAGACAGACAGAGTCTGCATCGCATTCCTGCAGCATTAATTTTACTGCATTATCTTTCAGCTAAATTACCTTGTTTACCTGCACTGCATAATTAAAAAATAACCTTCAGCTGGCTTTGGCCATGGCCTTAATGGCTTCAGCCAGGAGCGGGGAATCCGGCTGGAGCTGCTCATCACACCAACGCAGAGATGGCTCCAGCTTTTCTCCCCACCCTGCTCTGGTATTGAGAAATAAGAGACAAGTCGAATTATTTCGAGGCGAGACCAGACTGCTTCGCTGTAAGGAGCATCAGTGGCTTTTAAGCCTCTTTTTTTAAACACTAACTTTTCTTACACCAGGTGTATTCAGGATCTGGCCAAAAGGGTGAGAGAAACAAGCCCGACATGCACAAAACCAGCATGATTGATTAAATACATGGCAGGGTAATGTGTCCCTCTCTGCAAGCAGCACAGCACCTGCCACGGCAAAGAAGTTTCCAGCATTGCTCCAAACAACCCCCCTGCAGCAATTCCAACACAAACATCCTGCATTCCCAGCACCCAAATCCTTCAAACAAGAAAGTCCAAAGGACTTGAAAATAGGATCAAACTGCCCGCTCAGACAGACAAGTTATTTAGAACTGGGACCCAAGGACAAACTGGGTAAGGGCAAAGTGCTCACAGGAAAAGGGGGAGGCAGAGAGACAGCAAGGACAAGACAAGGAAAACTGGTAGTTTTCTTCTGTGAGCAGCCACAGAGCCCACACAGTGTAACACATTTACAACAGTTAACTAGCTGGCATGGCATCTGCTATCAGTCCTCAAAGAATGGTCCCAAGGTTTTGCCACAGCAGAAAAATCCAGTAATTTCTGCCTTCCTTACCAGTAATCTATTTTGTACAGGTCAGAGAGCTCGGAAACAAGACCTGCATGTTTTTAAAGGGAAAAACCCCCAAATTACAGTGTATTACAAATAGTATGAGCACAGGCTGCATCTCTTTATTTTGACTTGCCATTGCAGTTTCTACACGGAAGACGAAAGATGGTCCCTGTGTTCCCAGCACGCTGACACCGCGTCCCACTGCTCCCGATGTGACAGCAGCGAGGACTCACGGCTCGACACAGACACAGAAGACGCAACAGCCACGTCCTCCTGACTCAAGTGGGAAGATTAAAACATTATTTTAGGTTGTAAAGAGAAAAAAACCTGGAATAGCATGGGACAAATCCTGTACCAACTTCCTGGTGCAAAGCAGAGCACGTGATGACTGACCAGCTCCCTCTGCAAGAATCCCAGGAATGGGGCCAAGTCATCACAGCTCCAGTTGATGCCTCAGGAAAACAGAACTGGATGCCATTCTGAGTCAACAAGGAAAATTAAACCAGCACTCAGTTGGGTTTAGTACCAGTTCGAGCCTCTCTGAGCCAAGCACCGTCTCTTCCTGCTCACATGTGCTTTGGACACCTAAAACCCACTCTCTCCTTCATGCCTGCATTTCTTAGCCAAGTTAGGAGTTCGCAGATTTTGTAACCCTTTGCAACAGCCCATATTTTAATTACTTTGAGCTCTTCTCCCATAGAGTCCCTTTCTCTGCCATGGGGCACGCAGAACACAGCCCAGCCCTGGGCACAGGCTCTGCTGACCCCACAGAGAAATGAGGAGAACCCCAGTTTCCAGCCCAACAACCACCCACAGCAGTCTTGAGTGTTCCTGAGAGCTCCAACAGCAGAGAAATACATTCATCCTTAATCACTGCCAGCCTGTTCTTCTGAATACACGCCCCCAAGTCACTCCTGCTTTGATTTCTGCTCTGATCTTCATTACTAATGCAATGTCCAAATCCCGCTAATTAGTTTAGGAGGGCATCCTGTTACTAGCACCCACTGGACTTTCCTGGCTGCTCACACACATTCCTATGGCTGTTCTTAGATATAAGCAAATCTGAAACACTCCCTGGAAAACCTGACGGCTCCTTGCTACCAAACAGCACAGGAGAACACAAACGTTTTAGCGTGAGAATAAGGGCTCAAGTGCCAAAGGAAAAACGAAGCCTTGGAGGTGCAGTGAGGCTGTGAAACTCTGAAGATGTGTTCACTTTCCTTCGCTTCACGGTGCTGCTGCAGATGCAAGGAAACAAACTGCTGATGTCTCATTCAGCCTCCAGAGCGGGAGAGCGACTCCAGTCCCGGCAATTAGGTACCAAACTACCTGCACCAAAGTTTTGCTTGGCTTATGTTTTACTTTGGTGGTTATATAGTATTTCCTTGGCTTATCGTTATTAGGAGACTGCAGGTTCGGGACAACCTGCAAGGTCCCAACTGAGATCAGGTTGGTACCGCAGGACCCAGTTGCACACTGTGCCACATCTGGAGGATGCAGAGCGGTCCAGATGTGGGCAGGTGAGTTACAAGCCATTCAGCAGAGCCAGTTACACAGCCTGGCCACAATCACCGTATCCTCACCTGGAGGGGCTCAGCTTACAGTTTAAAAATAAAAAACCCCATTAGGCTGCAGCCAGGGTTAATTTCCAGCTCCACAGCAGCCCAGCTCTTCAGTGCAACTCTGGATTGGTACTTGGGCCTCTTCTGGGCTTAATAAAGGGCTGTAGGGGGAAAATGTGGTTTTAGCAGCTCAGTCCCTCCCTTATGAAGCAGAGACACTATGCCAAAAATAGCCTAGGTTACTAGTTACAGTCACCAAGCGCTCACTTAGGTCTCTGATCAGGGACCACAACGCTCTCTCTGTACCACAGCGCAGGAGAGGGTGCTCTCCCCTGCACCTCCAAGGTGTTTCACACAAAGCAGTGAGCGGTTCTTAAAGCAGCAGATAGCCAGGACTCATTCGCCAGCCTCCGCAAAGAAAGCATTCTCTTCCAGCTCAGCCAAGGTCTCCTGAGCAGCGTTTCTGCATCTTCAGCCTTTCTGCTGGATGGACTGGACTCCTCAGGCAGTTCTGTACCCAGCGCTTCCCAGAGCCATGTATGACAACAGCCACAACAGCTGGCCAGCAGCTGCAGCGAGAAGCATGCTATAACGATCAAGAATGATTCAGCTTTGGGACTTCTCAAACATAATTGTAAGTTCAGTGATGTCCTCCAAAGGCCTCCACTGTCCTATTGCAGCAAAGTCCAGAGCAAACCAAACTAGCTTACAGAACTGAAGCATCTTCCAAAAAAACCACACAAGATAAAAGCTTTCAAAGATAAGAGCAGTGCCTTCCACCACAGGGACAGACTGCCGCTCATCTATTCCTCAAGATCTTATGCCAGTTGGGAACTTTGCTCATTGCTGTAGGCTGAGCCTAAACCCTGCTCTCCTAATAACATATGATGTAGCTCTAGGTAACACACAAAAAAACCCCAAACCAAACGTAAAACAGCAAGTTTGCAAATAACGAGTTAAAAATGTCAGAATACCTGAGAACCAAGGTCGGTCACAGTGAGCATCACAGATCGCTCCTATTGCAGCTTTTGTTCTGCCTCCTGCTGAGACAGGCAGGTCGGTCACCCACCCGTGGCTGTGAGCAGGCAGAGCCCTGGAGAGGGATTCGGGTCCCTGTTCTGGGGGTGGCCCAGGGCAGCACCTCCCTCCCACCCTGCAGCCACTCAGGGCTGGAGGAGGCCCTGGGCAGGATCTTTGAAAACCTTAACTTGGCAGATCAAGTCTACAAAGCACAGGTGAACTGGGAGCCTTCCAGGCGCCTGTAACTTGATAAGATCCATGAGATATGGGGCATTTTTGCTGGGAAAGGAGATGGCACATCCTTTGTGATCAGACCTTGCGGCTGCCAACCTCCCAGCCATTGTACCAGACCAAGCACCTCTCAATGCAAGCAGTTAGGCTCTGTTTGGTTTTGCAAATACTGACAACCTAAAGCTTTTTTTTTTATCCTTTAACTCTTGGAAATGCTTGAACTGCTTTTGCTGAAAAGCTGAAACAAAGGCTGATGGAGGGATGCAGCATGGGAAATTCCAAGCGTGAGCATTAAGTTCAAGAGTTAAATGCATTTCCAGGTCAGGCCAGGTCTCTGCAGAGATGGTGTGACCAGTGACACCGAAACACTCATGGCTCTTCCACGCAGGCCTGGAGCAAAAATCACCCCAGCAGCTAAAGCAGGCAGCCCCATGCCCAGAGGTTTAGACTGAATCCACCCCAAATGGGAATTAATTTGGGAAGTCCTGCAAGAGGGAACTGCAAGGCAACTTCTGGGGAATGTGCTGAGCACTGGGACGTGTGCTCCCCGGTTACGGCCGACACTCCATGATTCCCCTGGAAGGCAGTTCCATGGGAACACCATCCAGCCCAGGGGAACACCATCCAGCCCAGGGGAACATCCCCCTGTGCTGATCCAGGGCTGCAGAGCTGGGCACAGGCAGGTGTGCCTCTGGCTGATGCTTGATCCTTGGGCAAGGTGCTCCCCAGAACGCAGCCAGGTAGCAATGCAAATGACACCCTGATTACCGTCACTGCTTGTATCGCTGCCTTTGCTCCAGAATCTGAACTACTTTAAAAGCGGCAGGAGGCATTTCCCAAATACAAGCCCTGTCTAGGAGAGATGGTGCTGTCTGAGCAGAGTTTGAAAATCACATTTTGCTGCTGTGAAAAGTTGTGTTCCCAAGGTCTTCATTCCATGCCGTAGTACTGACTGCTCCCTTCTTCCCACTGCTCCTCTTCCTTGGGAAAGCTATTTCTTTCTTACACCCCTCCTTCACAAAAAACAAGCAACAATCTGAAGAAAACCTGATAAGAGGACTCAGGGCAGATGTGCCTTCATTTTTTCTAAAGATATCAACTACCTGCATCAGCAATGTCCCTACGAAGGCAAATTACTAGAGATGGGTGCCCTGAAGCGCTGTAGACAACAGCATTAGCCAGACCAGCTGAAGTAGCCTTGCAAAACAGGGCTAACTGCATCATCTATAAGTCTATGGCTTATTCTGGGTTTTGCAAGGACCAGCACACAGAACTGGATCTGAAGCACTGTGGTGACACATATTCTGACACAAGCACATCAGCCAGAATGAAAGCTTAGAGGCTGGGAAAAACACCTAAATGTCATTTGGGACAGCAGGTTTGCTCTGCTTGTAACACACTGCTGCCAACACACAGGAAAGCTGCTTAGAGATCAACAGATAAAGGCTTCTCACCATTCAGCCTGTTATTTCATGTAAATCAGGTTGTCCTGCTACAAAAAGGCATCTCCATATGAAGTGCAAGGTGCTCAAAAAATGAGGAGCAGCCACAGAAAAAAACAAGTTTGAGAAGCACTCACACCATGGCCAAATCCTTCAGACCCCTCCACAATGACCCACTCCTGCTCCCCTTTCCACAACGGCAGCTCCGCAATCCAGAGCTGCACAGTCTTCTCGTTTGTCACTGCGGGTCATCTCAAAGCATCGCCACTTTAAAACAGGGTTTCGTCCACAGAAATAACTCCAGACTCCTGTGAGATATGAAGTCATGTTTTGAAAAGCAACAGTGCAGCAAATACAATTAATGAATCGAGTCTGCCTTCTCCCTGGGCAACATGGAAGCAGGATTTTCCAAAGCCCATCCCAAATACATTATTTATAGGTATGGTGCTGTGATCTAAAGGATCTACCTCCACCACCCCATTTTTCTGGCCTCCTGGAGCACAGGGAGTCCTGCACAGAGCAAGCATTACCCCCGGAAAAAAATGGGAAAACTACCCTGCTCTTATCTGGAGGGGGTTGGGGAGGACACTGCAAACCAAGCCGGAGGCAAACAGTAGCTCTTTGGAGGAATAAACCACTCCGTCAGCCTGCCATGATTGATAAGTACATCTGCCAGTCCCCACCTGCTGTTCACATTCCTGGCATTTCTTTCTGCTGCATTTTCTCCCCAAGAAGGGATCGGCTGCTTATCAACTGCTGCAGAGGAGATTTAAGGGAAGGGAAGGGAAACAGGCCCTAGCTTAAACAAATCAAAGTGATTTCAGGCCCCAAGCATGCCAAAAGCAGTTTTCTTGCATCAGATGAGGGAAGTGGCTGAAGGGGTTTATTCCAGGAGCCCTCACAGGTTCAGACACTTATATCGGGGGTTAAGCGCTCCCCTTTGCTCACTCCTGCCATCACACCTCTATTAAATTCCTGGTACATAAAGCAGGGGGCTCCAGAAAAGTCTCTCTACCCTCCAGCCGCTCACGCCAAAGTCATTTGCTGCACCCTTCAGTCACCCCTAGAACACAAGGGAGATAAGGGTGAAAACTTCGCCTTTCCGAAGGGCGAAGCTTCGCTGCATCCCCGCGGCAGAGGGCTGACGAGCAGGGACAGCCGGGACCGGCCAGGACAGCTGCTCTGAGACCCAACAGATATTTCTGGGAGTGCAGGAGCAGGAGTTTAGTTCTGCTTTTCAGCCCTGGACATGAACTGGAAGTTCCTCCTTTTCTTCAAGTCAGTTTTAACATAGCAAGAAGGTGAAGAAAAATAGACCCATACAAGTGCAGCGACCCCACAAAGCAGAGGGGTGGAACATCAGCCGCTTGTTGTCTGAAGAGAGAAAAGTGGCTCTGAGGAGCTCTAGTAACAGCTCAGTGCCTTTAAGATCTGACCTCCCTGTCAAACTAGATCAAAATTAGCTATTAGGATCGAATTTATGAGAGCACATACCCATGCTGAAATCCTATCAGCCTGGTTGCCGCATGGAGCCAAGGCAACACCGGGTTCCCGGAGTTCAGGTGCCCCAGCACCCTTCTCAAAGTGATTTTCTTCACTGAAAGAGGCACAAACACAACTACAAACAAGTCGATGAGTTTTTGCTGATTTGTAGTCCTTGGGGAGGGAGGGAGAAGGCAGCAGGAGATAAACGCAGCTTCCCCACGCCTGGAAGAAGGGCAAAATGCAAACACAGTTGTATTTTCAGACTTTATAAACCAGGCTTTATAAACCAGGGCAAATACAATACAAAAATCTGACTTATCCTGGGGAAAATCCCATCCCAGAAAGCTGTGGGCAGGACACCCCAAGCACCGCAATCCCCAGCCAGTCACCCCCATGCACAGAATAGCTTTCCAACCAGTTTTTCGGGGTATTTCCCAAAGCTGCCCCACTTGCTCTTCTTACCAAGCAGCCAAAAGTTAACAGCAGTGAGGGGAAGGGGAGGGCGAGCCAGGTGTGAGCAGCATTTGATTAGCTGGCTGGTGGGTGCAGCTGTCCTCCGGTTTTACGGCTCTGGGAGGAAATTTAAACAGGAACTTTCTATAAATTAACTGCCCATAAAACGAGCATGTTTTCTCAACGCACCAGAAGGTCGGGAAAGGTCTGCTCAGCCCGCTGTTCCCAGGACACAGCAAACAGCCTCCGCACTTGCAGTTTCTCCTTCCAATGCAGGAGACGGTGCGTTTAGCCCGTGCAGCAGAGAGCTGGTGAGAGCACGGTCACAAAGCAATCAAAGTCATTCTCCATTCACAGCAAACTAATAATTTATGTGCCCCCTAAAATCCCCAAGGCAATCCAGATGTCTAAGTAGCCTTTGTCCCAGAAAGCAAACTATACAACGGCCTCGGAAAGGCAGCAACGGCTCCGCTTGCCAAAGTCCTCGCAAGGCTGTTTGTTCTGCAGGAGCAGCAAACACATTGATTTCAACTCCTTCCAGGGCTGGAAGCTGCAAGTGATAGGGTGGTTATAGACACTCTCACCCAACCCTCTGGTTTCTTCTTCCCCAAGAGGATTATTTAAGAGGTAAGAGATGCCTGTTGGGGATGTTCGGCTGATAAAAATGCACCTGATGGCTTTGAGGATACCAGAAGGAGGGGAAAAGCCAGGCTGACCAGCGCAGCAAAAATGGGACATAAAACACACACCATCCCTCCTAGCCCTCTGGGGAAAAACTGCCCCAAAGATCAACAGAAATATTTGGAAGAGTCAAAAACTGAGTTTGGAAAACATACACTGACCAGCCATACAACTCTTCCAGGGATATTTTAAAGCATCATTACAGTTGCAGACCAGTCCCTGAGTATATTTTCTATAAATAAGTATTTTAAGTTGCTTTGTTTCAAAACTTCTTATATTAGTCCAGTGCAGGGCAATGCTTCAAATTTTAGACCTGGAGGGTGCCAGCCAAATTTGCTGCTGATTTTTAAAACTGTGCCATGTTACCTACGTTATAGCAAAGGATCATCTTTGGGGTTTGCTCAGGTGCTTTTCTACAAACACCTTTATTCTGTATTATAACATTAGGTCTCTACCAACACATGGAGCCCCAGTTCTGTGGGTTAACACATCTCTGTTCACAAATCAACAACACTGGTTTTATTTTCAAATCTAGGTTGTTTTTTTTCCTCCATTTTTGCAGGTCAATAAGCAAAAGAAAATACATGAGTAATTCTGCACACAAAGGAACTCTCTCTAGAACTAGGTGGTTTTGCATTGAGAAAGCCCCAGCACGTACATCTGGCAGCGATTGCTGGAGCTCCGTTTGGGCGGTGAGCGTGGCTGCCAGGACACAAGCACTGCACGTAACAAGCCAACTACACCGCGGATGTGCCAGATCTCCCCGAACACCCTTCTCCTCTAAAGACACGGCAAAGCCACGTGCGCGGGGAGAACGGATCCTCCTGCGTCCTAACCAGGGTACCCTACCCGCAAACTGGTCTGGAACCACATGCTGCTTCAGCCCGAACACAGTGATATCTAATGCTCTCGCCTGACAGGCAGAAAGGGAAGACCCAGACACAGCAGCCGTGGTTTTGGAAGATCCAAAGCATGGCAAACAGGTGGGTCCTGCAGCCCAGCTCTGCCACTCCAGCTTCCCAAGGACACGAGTTCTTGTGCACCAGAGATACCAATGAGACATGGCTGAGCCTTCAGAGCACAGATTTCCACCAAGGCTTTACAGTACACAAGTATTAATATTCACAAATAAATCCAGGCCTGCTTAATCCAAAAAACACACGGCTGTGGCCAAGCGTGTGTTTTCTTTGGAGAACAGACCAGACACCCCGAGCCCAGTTGTCTTACCTAGTTTTGAATGCCAGTTTTCAGTCAACCAGATATCGACCCAGCTGAAATACCAACCCTCACCACAAAACCTCCTGCTTTTCAAGCTCTTGGATGCAACTGAAAGGGGGAGAAAAGCCCCAAGGTCCTGCAGTCACCTCTGCCAGCGCTGCTGATGAGATGTGCCTGCCGGGGCGGGCAGCTCCCTGCCAGCTGCCTCGCCGGTTACCGGTAAACCCGGTTAGAGGAGCCTCCTGACCACTCAACAGCAAGGGACTGGGTGGCCCCTCTATCTCCTTTGCCATCCTTACAGCTCCGGCTGTAAATTCTTCAGGGGCAGCTGCGAGGAGGAGGTCCTGGGGAAACACTGCTGGCCACGGGCTAGCCCAGACCTCGGCAGGGAGCCACGGCAGCAGCCCCAGGGCAAGCATGCCGGTAAACCTAAAAACCGTGAAAAATGTTAATTTGTTACACTGGTATGCAGACTGCACCTACGATACTGCTTAATTGGACACAGGTAGAGGAGTCGAAGCTAAAGTGGAGCAAATTGTCTCAGGTGTAGGGTACCCAACGCATGTCACACGTTGTCGGGGTGCTCTGGGGTGTGGGGACTTGCAAGGCCACCTGCGCCGGGATGAGCACAGCAGCTGTGACACGCTGAGATCTCCAAGTGACAGGAATGGCAGGTTTGCGTATGGATGTAGCAGAGTTGAAAGCGATGAGCACAAAGGAATAAGAGGCTGTTGCTTGGGAGCCTGGGCAGGGAAAGGGAGGGATGAGGCAATGAAGATATGTGTCCTGAAATAGAGCAAAAATTGCGAATAAGGTGTAATGTAAAGGACAAAGGAGGGTCAGTCTTTCAGTGGTAAAGGCAGGGGCACCTGGGGACAGCCATGACCCCCCCAGGATGCTGGGGAACCCCCCTGGACAACCTGCTGGACTCTCCACCCAGTCTGTGTCCAGAAGACTGGCTGTGAGAGGGCAAACAGGACCGGACTTGCACCCTAACAGAAATGGTGTGGGAGGGAAGGGTGACAGATTTGCAATTCAGCAGCAGTGCTATTTGTCACATTCAGCAGTAATAATTACTAGCTTTAAAGCTGTAAGTGTGCAAAACGCTCTAATCGTAAATTAGTATTAGTGGTGTTTATTAGTGAATCAATTAGATAGTCAATAACTTCACCAGCTTCTCGGTAGAGTATTGCTTCATAATTAACATCACAGTTTCTCACACCAGCTACATCTCCAGCCCCACCCCAGCAGGGCTGGATCAGCCCGGGGCTCAGTCGGGATCTCCTGGCCGGAGGTCTGGGTATCTCAGTTAAACAACAGAGCCTGGTTAAGCCGGCGTGGGCAGACGCAATCTGGGCTGCTGTGTTACACGTCTCTACAATGCCCGACACGAAGAGGCTGCGACCTGCCACTGAAAATTGTGCACGCCACCACCACGGCGTGAACATCCCATTGGCCACGCTTTTAATAGCTTCTAATAATAAACCAGGATAAAGAGCTTAAAAGTTTGAAGTGCCTGTGTAAAGTAAAGCACACCTGCAATTGCAGGGACACTCCTCAACCACACCACATCAGCAAGAGCAGAGAGCCGGCCATGCGGGGCTGGGGATGGGGCCACCTCGCATCTTCCCACCCTTCAAGCAGGACTGACCTAAATCCTCCCTCCTTCAGACTCCGGTGGCAGGAGGAAAATGAGCTGGTCTCATTAATTTCACCTCCTGCTGCCTAGTGAACTTCTCCACAGAAAAAAATATTATTTAAAGCTGTGCTGGTGACCTGGCAACTCGACTTTTCTCTGGAGTTGGAGGTGGCAAAGGCATCACTCACCTGATGGCCAAGCTCTGCTCTCGCTCCCAGAGCTCTGCAAATTATTCAGCTGGGGGCTTTGTAAAAATCCAGTTAGGACACCCAGCAAGGCAACCACTTCTCTGCGGGGCAGTTTATGCAATAGAAGGGCACACAGCCCATCGTCAGCTGGTGGCTCAAAGACCGAGAGACACAGGAGACTGCGATACACAGGAGACCGCGATACACAGGAGACCGCAAGGCCGGCACGTTGCACAACAGACAATGCCACCAATTCCTCCCTGTAGCTTCCTCGCAGCCTCACCGGAGGCAAGTACATCAGGACACCCTATTTTCCTGTGATTTCCAGAGTTCAAGTTTATTTTTTAATCTGATAGTAACAGCAGAAGACTATAAAAAAAACCCCGCACTGGTCTGAGCGGCTCCGGAGTCTAAAATAAACATGCCAAGCCCTATTTGTGATGAAGTAAAAATAGCTTGTTTCTCATCCCTTCCCAGGACCTCTGCTTCGTGCATAAAAGCTTCACAGGTTAACTATAAAAATCCCAGACGTGCAAGGAATGTCTTGATTTGCGCTTTGCACTCTTTGGAGCGGCTCAGAAACCCAGCTCGGCCCCGCGGTGAAGAGACGCACCATCACAGCCCATCTCCCACCCAGGGCTAAAGGCCAGAAGGCCAGGCGCTGCTTCCCTTTCATAGAAACTATCATCCTTCTGGGGACAAAAAAAAAAAAGAAATAAACCCAAACTCTTCACGAGAATTACATCTTGTGCTCCTTCTTGGCTGGATACTTTTAAAGTGACACTTCTTCCAAAGAGCGTCAGCTGTGAAATGTAGTGCAAAGCTGTGCTGCAGCCAGGACAGGCTCCCACGAAGCAGCGTCTGCGTCAAAAGAACAAGAGAGACTGGGGCTGGTCTGACTGACCATAATAAACATTGCTTTATAGCAAATTCTGCTAAATTAACGTTTTCCCAGGGCCTAAATATATCTCACATGGCACCTGCAATGCTCAGGCCTGAATGGAACAGAAAAACAAGACCCAGGAGAGCAGCATGGCAGGAGAACCATCACAACCCTCGGTTTAATCATTACATCGTTTCTGATGACAGGTCAGCCAGACCCTCAAGCAAGCACCGATGTATTTATGACTCAGGCTTTAAAAAAGGAGCAGAGGAGAATCTGCAACACATCTGAAACCTGCTGGTATTTATACGTGCACTAAAAGGCACCCAAGGCAAAACACCAGACACACACGGCCCAAGCCCTGCGGGCAAAGCTCGCAGGAGCCAGCGGCCCCAGGAGCCTTCCCAGAAACGTCCAGCAGCCGGTGCAGAGGGCCGGGCCGGGCTGCGGCACATCTCCCTACAAGGCAGCGGGACAGCGGACACGCAGCCGTCCGTCCGTCTGTCTGTCTGTCTGCTGCCGCCTTCTCCCACTCCGCCACAGCCCCAGAGCTCACTATGGCTCTAACCACAGGCAACCTGGGGCAGACACTGTTTTGTGTCACCCCCCGAGACCAGCTCTGCCAG
Organism: Nesoenas mayeri; assembly: GCF_963082525.1. Classification (NCBI taxonomy): domain Eukaryota; kingdom Metazoa; phylum Chordata; class Aves; order Columbiformes; family Columbidae; genus Nesoenas; species Nesoenas mayeri. The sequence goes on from NC_137560.1 coordinate 6,824,085, forward strand.
CACATCCCCTGCACAGCCCGCGCTCCAGCGCCGGCTCTGCTTCCACTGTTACAACTCACCTCCAGAAACCCAGGCTCAAACTGAAGCAGCATAAATTAAGCAGCGATTCGGGGCTCTGGGCGAGATGCAGTGACATCTCAGAAGAGCTCTTAGCACTGCCACACTCATTTTAAGTGACAGGGACAAGAAAAACAAATTTGCTTGCTAAATACACATTTAGTTTAGCTGGTCATATTGAAAAGCTCAACGTTTGTATTTTAGATTATGTTCTTAAAGATGCTCACACCACATTCAAGGCTAGCATATAGAGAGACCTGTTACATAGGTCCCTAAAGTTTCCCCCACTTGATTAAAGCAAATCTTGAGTCAAAGACTTCAAGAGATGGGAAAGCCATATCCTCCCCTCAGCTATTTCTTCCCATTGTTAAGCATCCCAGCAAATACATGAGAAAAAAGCGCACCTTTTCCAGGTTTTGCCTGGCTTCCTCCTCGTTATACACAGACTTTCATCATTTACGGTCAAAACTGTTTCAAAGAACAAGGAGATTGATCTGGCACTTTCCAGCTCTCAAGTCCCACCTGCCTACACACTATCCCTGAAGAGTCACTTCACCAGATGCTTCAAGGTAAAAATCACAGCTTGTCTTATTTACATTAATATTTTGTGTTAGCTGTTACACAAATACTGCTGCTCTCTCACGGCCCCTGCTCTCCTCACCTGCCATCGCTTCCCATACTTTTAGATTATTCTGAAAGGGCAGGACTCCTGAAAATAAGTTTTTTCTTTACCTGGTAGGCACTGGTGTAAGAGCCCAGCCACCAAATAACCACCAAATAACTGACATACCAATAATCTCAAACCAGGATTTCAGCTCAAAGCTCCACGGGAGTAACTTCCACCACCTAAGGTGTGGACCACAGCGACACTCGGGTCGCTGGCGCAGGGCGATGCAGTGCATCATGCTTCCTTCCTACTCCAGTGCACTTTTCCTCCTATTCAATGGCCAACAAAGATCTCAAGAGATCACGTACCACAGGACCCACAAGCAGCACGTGTTCTCCCGTGGTGGCAAGGACTTGGAAACTCAAACCTTTTGTAGAGAAAGGAATGGCTGAACCTTCTCCCTGACTCTTCCTCCCAGGGCAGACGTGCCCTGACCTGTTTGAAGACCCATAGAAGCATCACAACCAGTTTCACGGTCCTGTAAGCTGATGCTACTTCCAGAAGAAGCACTTACAGTCCCCTTGTCCCAGTCCTCTGTCCCCTCTGTGTTGGCACAAGCGTTAGAGCCACATGGAGAAGCGACTGGGGAACAGACACACATTAAAGGAACCAGTAAGAGACAAACAAGAGACCAGTTTCCATCTGGCTTGGCTTCCTGGCTGGATGTGTGGTCTGCAAGACCACTTCTCTTTTCAGCAGCAGAAGTGAAAGGCGGGACCACTTCTGCCAGCAGCACCAGCTCGAACCAACCGAGCAATCAAGCACGCCAAGTCTGGACCCTGCAAAAATCTGTCACCAAGGAAAACCCAAACAACTCCAAAAGATAAAGTGAACAAGAAACTCAACTGGTTTCAGCTGGACATCTCCCATTCATTTCCCACTATTGTCCCAAGCAGCATCTGAGCAAAACAGTGACAGCAAGGGTCACCTCCCAGACCCAGCTGTGTCCCCGTCACCGCAGTTCCCTCACAGCACACGTCTCCGACTGGATCTATTCCACATTAACAGTCCAACTGAGCACTTCTGGGCAAACTGCAGCAAACAGGCGAGTGACCTGACGCAGGTTTCTTTTCAGTCACTAAGCCACTTTAAAAGACATCTAAAAATACATTAAATGCTTTTCTCATGTGACTTTTCTATGCAAGGGCTTGCTTTAAAGCCTGCCAACAGTAAATGGAACGAGACACTGCTGCAAGAACTCTTTCCTGCACGAATGGCCTCTGCATCGTCAACTTGTTTGAGTCCAGAGACCAGCCTGAGATAAAACCCCAGAGCAATAACGCCGTCTGCTCAGCAGCTTCAGCTGCTGCTGGGGAACCGCGTTCCCCAAATGGCCGCGCTTCCATTCAGGATCACCACCCAGACGGGGAGCAGCAATGTTTTGCGTTGTTTCTGTTCCAGAAGGATCTTTAACTATTTACACCCAGAAGAGTTCAAACGCGTACTCCTCCCAACCAAACCTCAAGAAGAAAAATAACTTCCCAGCTCTGCTGACAGGTAATTTCTCTCCACTGAGGACAGGCGAGGTAAAAAGGACAGCTGTTTGCTTCTGAAAGTGCTTTGCAAATCAGCTCAGCTGGCTGCTGCCACAAAGCCCAAGCAGGACACTGGCCACTTCAGTTACTCCAGCTGACCCTGAAGACCCTTTCCTTAGAGTTGACTTATATCACCGAGTTCCCCACCAAGACTCTTCCTCCACTCGCAGTGGGGATTAGACAGCTTCTCTGCCCTGTTGAGATGTGGCCCTGTGTGCTTACAAGCTTCTGTACATGCCTGGGTCTGCTTTGACGTGGAGCAGAGCCTGACAAGCTGGGAAATTAAAGGTGTCTGCTCCTGGCTGAGTTCATGCTGCAGAGCTCAGCCATCGGCTTTACCGACACCAAGGCGGCTCTTCCTCGCTGCAAACCAGACACCTCCCCTTGTGCCCTGCAGCTCCATCTCCAGCTGACCTTTTCCAGTTGGCACAGCCCGGGGCTGCTGGTCCCAAACAGGGCTTGCAATCAGCTGCCCAGAACTCACTGAGAATCATCATCTTAAGTCACTGCTTAAAGAAGAACACCACCCCTAAACACTCGACAGCCTGAATTCCCATATATGACCAGAAAACAGGAGTTCAGCATGTGAAGCACTCTGCTCTGGGCTCACAGCTGGAGTGACCAAGCCACACGCTGCATCAGTCCAAAAGACACTCGCAGGGATGAGCTCTGCACCCAGCCTTGCTCTCTGAGCTCCCACTTGCTGGTGGGGAACTGCAGTTCCAGCAGGATCTGAGCTGACTGACCCATCACAAAACACAGGTATGTGTGGCCAAGGCACAAAGGGCAGGACAGTCCCTGTTTGCAGTACCTTGATTTCATCTTAACTTCAAGAAAAAGCAAATTCTAAATCTCACTGCCTCTTCTGTTCTCTGCTTGTCTTCACGAAGCAGGGGAGAAGCTACCTCAAATAATCTCCTCAAGCATCATATCAACGTTTTCAACCAGCACATGAACACACTAAGAAATCCATAAAAGGTGTGAAAAGTCTTACTTGAAGTCAGCAGGGATTAAGTTCACTACAAAAAGTTATGCATCTCCAGGAGAAGCTTTCGGAGCCTGCAATTCAGGGAAGAGAAAAGGTCTGGAGGCTGCGGAGCGGGTCACGCCGAGCACAGCGCACAGCAGCAGGACATGTTGGATGTCTGCAGGAAACGGCTTCTTCCCGTGACGGCAGGACAGCACCAGAGCCATGTCCCCTGGGACGCCCGCGGCCGCCTGCCAGACCCGCTGAGCTCACCACCACGTCCAGCCTGCGGATGGACAGTCAGCGAGCGACACACAGCCCTACCTGTCCCTGCAGGTCACAGCTCCAGCCACCACAGCTGGGGCAGGGGGGGCAGCCGGAGGCCATGAGCGGTTGCAGTTCCCACCTGACACAACGACTGGGACATTCTGGGGACACAGCAGGGTTTGGTGCGGCTGCACAGAACCAGTGCGGTGGCGAGAAGGAAGAGGAGAGTCAGGATTCCAGCTTCCAGGAATAATGGGCGTGCAGCGCTATGGTGCCAGCGCTGGGACACTGGTTGGAGGGCAGGGTGGTGACTGAACCACATCACAGGGCTGGAGCACTGCTTCTAGACTCCAGGAGCTCCTCCACCTCTGATCTAGGCTTTTGAGCGAACCTTCTCACGCCTCAATCAGCCATGGTAATCACGGAGTGCCTCCCTCTGCCACCTGCAGCAGACAGAACCGCTCACAACTTTATCCTGGCTTATCACCATCACCACACAGGAGCACCACCGCCTTCACAATGCTTCAAGTCCACAATACACAATTTTACATCTTTCCCAGCAGCAAATGAAGCCTTTTTTCACAATAACTTAATTTACAAAGTTTTCCTGAGGCTATAAAGCTCTGTTCTTATACTTTTGTTACAAACAGTTTACTACCAAGGGTTGGCGGGGTTTTAACGCAGCACTGTTAAAACATGTTGCTTTAGCTTCCTCTGTACCTTTCTGAAGGAAATTTGTATTTATTCTCAGCAATTGTTATTCTGAGAAGATCAAACTTCTTACCTCCCTAAAGGCTGACCCCTGATATTCAAACAAAATTTTATTCCAAGATGTGATAAAGTGTTTCCTGAAAGAGCAACCAGCACAAGGCTGCTGGCATAGGGATAAACACAAAGCTCCAGCTTCACAAACACGGCTGGGAGCACAGAATTCCCCACGGAGGGACACAAGTTTCACATGTTGGCCACACGGCTCACTATGGGGGAGCTGATCTGATACCATGCAAACACGTACAGCACCTGTATGTTATATTACATGAGACTGTTAGTCCAATCACTTCTGTATTACTGCCACCAATAAAAATTTTAGTGCCCTGACCTGGACACTAATTCAAATAATGTTTACTGCCCTATTCCTGATGCTTTATTCCACACAAGATGGACAGATGTGTGTTGTGACCACACTCCAAAACTCACGGGATCACTCAAGAGCTACCCTATGCAAAAACACCACGTGGCAGAAGCTTTACATTAACGCAGTGTGAGAACTAATTAAATCAATGATACAAGTTGTTTGTGCCTATTAAGTTCAGTTGTTGCCCGTAGTACTGAAATTACACTTTCCAACGTGTTTTAAAGCACACGCTGCTGCACAGCATGCAGGAGAAAGGAAAGATGCTGAAGATTTCGGGAGCAGATATGCAAGGGGGTTTTGAATTTTCGGAGAAACACTAGAGGAAGATGTCCCTTTGAACTGGCACAGTCCCACCCTTGTCCCCAACCAGTCTTCCCCCTGCATGTGTAAAGGCAGAAGTCTAATTTTTAAAGACAAACACACAGCTACACTGATTGTGTGTATCTTCCCAATAGGATCCTGCAAAGTTTAATTCGGATAAGGTTTTAAAATAACCACCTGCTATTCCCCAATGCAAGCCTCAGGCAGTATCATTAAAATTCCACGGGAAATATTTCCTCTGGGGTGGGAAAACACCATGCACGATCTGTCATGCAGGAATCAGCTCCTGCAGCACAGAGACCTCAGACACTCCACAGATCTCAAGACCAAACTATAAAGCCTAAGGGACACACACAGGGAATCACTGCGGCCTCAAATATCTGTATCAATACAATCCCAGTGTCAAAATCATCATGTCAGATTTTCCACTGGCATCAAACCGCATTTGTAGATGACAGCCAGACCACTTTATTAGAAGAATTCCTTACTTTGGGAAGAGCAAAGTACTTACCCTCAGAGAAAGCAGATCTAGAGGGAAGGTCTTTTCCTCAGAAGAAAAAGAGCCCCAAAGCATTCAGTATCTGCACACACTCATCTTTTTCTGCCTCCTGGCTCAAAACGCCTCTGGCTACACACCTCTAAGTCCATACCTGTGCAAGGTCTTCCTGTAGGAATCCCGAGCACCACAGCAGAAAGATAAGAAAAGATTGTGATCTGAAGTTGTGACAGTGTCACTAGGCTTTCGCATCACTTGTCATAATTCAAGACTTCAGTGGAAAACTATTCTTACCCAAGCTCATCCAAAATCAATCCCTAGCCCTTGGGACTGATACAAAATGATCAGTATCTGCTACTGGAAACTCATCAAAATTACTGAATGCTAATCCTCACCCTTAAGGAACACACTTCACAGAAGATTAAGCTTTCTGAAGTCTAAATGTACAACCTAGTTCAAAAAAAAAGACAAGACCCAGTGTGAATTCATCACCTATATGCTTTCAACACTTGCATGACCTATAACTATGCTAGAGTAAACTGAAACCTCTCCCATAATCACTTTTTCAGGCCCTGAGGAGGGAGGGGAGGAATGCCGCCCATCAGGTCCTCACTGAGGAGTATTTATTTGCAAAATCAAGTACTGCACGAAGAAGCTTCTAAAGCAATTTGTTGGAAAGCTCCAAGGAGCCACAATCCAAAATATTTCTGAAGCTGCCCATGTAACCCTTCTCAGAAAGCACAGTAGAAAATATACACCAGACCCTTATTCAAGGTTGCAACGATGGTGAATGCCATAGCTGAGTACCGTGGTGAGATCGTAACACAAGAAAAGGGAGAGAAAAAGGAGAAGTCATCAGCGGAAACCTTCATTCAAATATCTCTTTGCAGATCAGATGAGGCGAGGAGCCTGTTTTTCTAAAGAAAAACCCAAACCAAAGCCGAACGCTGTCCACCTATGGGGTTGGAACTAGTTCTACCACTGTTTCCAAGCCCCATCCTCTGCGTGTGAAGGTCTACCTGAGATTGTGTACTTTGAATCCCACCAAGGAATACTCTTCAGGTCTAGAGGATACTTGCAGGCCGGTGAAACTGGGGGACAACTTGATCCTGAAGAAGAAAATATCCATCACAGCTAAGAGCAGCGTTTTGCTGACACAGCAGCTCCCTGCCTCTGGGGATGGTCCGGCTCCTGTCCCGACCGGTTTGCTAAGCCAGTGGAAAAAGGGTCCAGCTGCAAAAAAGAACAATTTTATGCCAAATTAACAGCATCAGTTTGTCAATGCATCAGCTCAGCACCACAGCTGGCACATGGGAGGAGGCAAGAGGGCACAGCCGAAAGTGCAGAAAGAGAAGGGCCCTTTGAAGGGCACCAAGCCATGAGGTTTGTCCTGAGCTAACCCACCACCCCACAGCATGGGACCACGGCCACCTCTCCCTGCTCCTCCGGCCTGGGCCTCGGTTCCTCTCCGCCCACGCTGCCAGCTGCCGACAGGCTCCTTCCAGGGACAACTCAGGTCACTAACTTGCAGAAAATTAACACAGGAAAAAAATATATATCAGCTCAGCAAGACGACTGCAAACACCACAGCCACAACCGTGTGCCTGGAGGCCAGACCCCTCCTCTGGAACGCAGCAAGTCCCACACCAGCTCGGCCGTCCCACGCACACCACCCTCAGCTGCTCACGGCACCGCGGCCAGCACGGCCGTGGTGCCACCAGGGCTGATGTGACCTGCCAGTGACGCAGGAGGCCACACGGCAGAACACCATTTGTGTCAAGGTTTCGGTGGCTGTTGTGAGCGCATGGTGGCCCAGTAGACCCCCACTTCCAGCTCTGGGGTCCCGGCAAGCTGCCCAGGGACGTGGAAGAGCCGCAAGGCTGCACCGCTGCCATCAGCAGATATTCCGGGGAATTTACTAACGTGCATCAAGCCTGGCTCCCAGATACCAACACTGCTGGGTTGTGGTGACCTTGAGCAGGACACAGCATTTGGGAAAAGAGGGTACATGCCTTATTTCACTTGCACCCCAAATAACTCTGGCAGAACCATCATCAGGCAAGAAGCTCCAGCTTTAACTCGGGCTGTGGTTTCAAGACACATGTGTCCATTTGAGCACATCACTGCTGACAGAACGGGCCCCCGCTGCCTGCCCACACCCTGATCAAAGCCACACTGCACACCTTCCCCCATCTCATCACCAGACACCCAGAACAGCTCACGAACCACGTGCAAGTGCTAGGACCTTTCTGCTGGTCCCCAGGAGACAAGTACACGGACCCAGCAGGCACAGCAAGGGAAAGGGAGCAGGTCTGCCTGGCCATGGGCCTCAGACCATCTCCTCTGGACTGAGTTGCACCAGCAGATCAGCTCAGATGCCCACAAACACTACAGCAACAATAAAAGCAGAAACATCAAATATATACAACCATCTTTCCCACCAGCAAGCCAAACTTCTATCCTAGAAAAGCTGAGCGAGTGACAGTTTAAGCAAATGGATAAGTGAAGGGAAATACACAGACAGAAAAACACATTAGACTAGGAAGCGCACCTACTGAGTGTATTCATGCAGGTTAATATATTAACTTTCCTTTCAGCAGCACCAGTAGTTTGCTCAGACTTAAGCAATCTCACAAGCAAGCCCTAGAAGTACAGGTTCTTCAGGCTGATTCTTTTTTTTTTTTCACAGCTTAAACATGGTCACAGACCTCTTCGAATAGGGTTTAAGGTACAGAGCTCTCCAGACCACACAAACATCCTAAGAATAAACATTTCCAGCATACCAAGAGCTCAGATACACTAGGTCAATCCAACTGTGTTTATTTGTATTTCTCCCAAATCACTGCCGAAGTACTTGGCGCTGAAGGAGTGACAGGCTCCCACTGATTCCGCAAGAGACCAGAAGTAATTGGTAGACAGTCTACAAGCACCACAAAGAATGTCAGAGGCATTTATTTATGTGACCCCTGTTTGCCCGAGGAGAATTCAGAGTTTGCATTTTCCTCATTCAAACTAACCATTACTAGAATTAAATCCTCTCTACTATTCCTCAGGTAACGGGAGGAAAGGCAGAAACCATCCAAAATCATCCTCACAACAAAACTTTTCAGACAGCTGCCGTTGCCGAAAGGAGACAGACTGTTTCCCTGCTGTCAGCTGGAGTTCCTCCCCAGGCTGGCACAGCACCCTGGTCTCTCTCCAGGACAATCTCTCTTGTTATCTGTCCAAGGGACATGGAAGAGTTGAGGAGACACCATTCCCACCGTTAAGCAACACCCCTCGTGCCAGGGCAGAACAGTCACACCTTCCCTGCCAGGCTGACAACACGCTGCAGCTCACACCTGTGGCGCAGACACCAAAGCATGGAAATCCCCACAGGACCCACTGCTGCAGCCACATGGTTCCATTCTTCATCAGACCCAAGCGGGACCACCGCTCTCTAGTGCAAAGCACCGCCGAGGCTTCTCAGCCGGCAGGCTCACACTGGCCAGGACACAGCACTCCCTCCTACATTACCCCCACGCTGCCGTAGCACAGCAAGAGACACACGAGAATTCCTCCAGACCAGCTGCCCGTGGAAGACGAGTTACGGTCAGAGCTTTGAGCCAGTTCTAACCGTGCACTTCGCAGCTGAAGCTGACAAAAGGTCTCGCTCTGTCACGCATCCTCCTTCATTTCTTGTAGCAGCTGAGCCCAGCACACTGGGCAGTGAGAGACGAGAGGAGAAAGAAGGGGACAAGTAGCACTTCAACTAGCAATGAGTACCAGCTGTTCCTAGAAGCAAAGAAGTACCTGATGTTAATAAATCCCATACAAGACCTACTGGTACACAGCAAGGCACAGAACACCTTTACTGATATCAGCCCCACAGCTTTTGATAATTCTCCAGGCCTAATATCAGCAAATAAGCAGAATTTACTACCAAGTTTACACGACACTGAAAGAAATGGGTATTTCTAAGCTCATATGTGCCATCAACAACATCTTCTAGTTTTTTGGGAGCTGGCACAAATTCTCGAATAAGTGAGTGCAAACTCCTGCAGCAAGACGGCGCGACCTGGAATCAGCCAGGCTTTGCTGATTACTCCTCTGAGTAAACAGTGGTGTTCCCAGCACTTCAGCTCGCTCTCAAGCTTCTCCCGTTGGCATACTACCCTATATTTAGGATAGAAGAGTGCAATGACAAGCATCGGGAAGAATGAATAAGTGGTTTAGGATGCTCAGAATAGTGGCAGAGACTGCGTGAAGAAAACTGCACTGAATTAGAAACTCTCAAAGTGAGGAAAGGAATCTGTAAAGCTAAACATGGGAAGAGACAGCATTCTATACATAAAGTTAAACAACAAATTTTGTTAAGCACAGTATTCCCAAGGCTAGAGATGCTAGCGGTCCATCCTATAACAGCAGCAAATGGTGGAAAGAAGTCCCTGCCTGGAGGGGCTGAGAGAACACAGATGAACACTTGTTTTTTTAATATATATAAATAATAAAAAAAAAGATTTTAGTCTTGTTTCGGATGGGTGAGCAATATCAGTGCCATTTTCCCAAGCCTAAGAGCCAAAGCTCCAGGTCCAAGGGAGACACAGCCCCGCAGGGAGTGAGCACAAGCACAAGCAGCGGAGACCAAGTTAAGCTCTAAAAACACACTCCGTGAGTTTGCGACTTGCAAACCTGCGGCAAAACTTACTAAACTCATACTTGTTGACTAGACGGGCGCCAGAGTCTCGGGTGAGCCTCTCCACAGCCTGCTGCTTCTGAGGAGCCAGGGTGGCCACAAGGAATGTTCGGCATCTACACCTTTTTGTGCAGCAGAGCTATTTAATTGCATTTAGTCACCTGCACCGCTGATAAAAGTTTGGCTGTGGGTCTATTACGCCCAAACAGCCCCTACTCGCAGTGCCCAGCCCAACGTCGTTCCCCGGAGCCCCCGGGCCCCACCGAGCCCGGGCCAGGGGAGCCCGTCCGACGGCGGGGCCGGGGCCACGGGGCTGCCCGGGTCCCTGAACGGAGCACGCCCGGGCAGACACCAACTCCGCCGGGCACCTGCAAATCCACCTGCGCTCCCGCGGAGCCAGGCCGGTCCCGGGGAGAGCCGCCGGGCTCCCGCACACGCCGACGGGCCGAGCCCGGGAATCCCGCCCAAGCTCCGGCACACCCCGCCAGGACCCAGGGCACATGCGGGCCCGGCTGCCGCCACCTCCAGCACCTGGGCCGCTCCCACTGCCCCCGCCCGCGGCTGCAGTGAAGCCCCACGCCTCGTCCGGTACAGCCCAACGCGGCACAGCCGCTCGGTGCCCCGGGCTGGGCCCGCTCCGCCTGCCGCCCGCCGGCAGGGCCAGCCCCGCCGGGCACCCCTGGGCGCGGCGCCCACCCAGGCCCTGGCCGGCGCCCGAAGAGTGGCCCCGGCGGCGGGAAAACACTGCGAAGGGGGAAGCGAACGCGGCGGGGACAGCGGCACGGAGACCGGACCCCGCAGCAGCCCAGGCCGCCGCCCGCGCCCGGCCCCGGCAGGCCGCGGAGGGCGCGCCGGGGCTGAGGCGGCGCCGGGCCGCCCCTGCCGGGCCGACCTGCTGCCCGCGCACCGGGAGGCCGAGCCCGCCGCGCGTCTGCCCAGGCCGCGCCGCCGCTCCCGGCCCCGCTGCCGGCCCCAGCCCACCCGGTAGGCCAAGGGCAGGGCGGCCCGGCAGGTGCCGCCGCAGCTCCGCGCTGCCGCCGCCGGGCGGAGGCCGAGCCCCCCCGTCCCCGCGGCCCCTCACCGTGCGACGGCCGGGCCCGGAGGCCGCTCCCCGCCGGCTCTCGCCGCCAGCGGCCCCGACGCACCGAGCGGGCGGCGCGGCGCGAGCGCGACCCCGCGCGGGCACGTACCTGGGGGCGGGGCGCGCGGCGCCTAGCAACGGGCGGCATGAGCGCGCCGCGGCCAATGGGCGCCCGGCGGCCGAGTCCGCCCCGCCCCCTCCGCCCCGCCCCACCTGGCCGCTCGGGGCCCCGCCTCCCCCCGAGCGCTGCGGCCATCCCACACGGCCCCGCCCTCCCCGCGGCCCCGCCCCTCCGCCTCATCCGCTCCCTTCTGGCCCCGCTCCAAGCCCCGCCCACAGCCCGGATGACCCCGCCCCCAGCCTCGCAGGCCCCGCCCCGCGCCCCACGTGCGGCCGCGCCGCCGGGTGACCCCGGCCCCGCTGGCCCCGAGCCCGCGGGCAAATATTTGCCGGGGGCCGGCCCGGCGCGGCAGCAGCCCCGGGGACGCCGCCATGCCGCCCGTGCTGGGCGTCCTGCTCGCCCTGGCCGCGGCCCTGGGCTCAGGTAGGGCCCCGGGCTGGGCCGCCGTGGGGCTGGAGGGCGCGGGGGGAGCAGGAACCGGGGGCTGCAGGAACCGGGGGCTGCAGCGGGTGCCCTGTAGGGCAGGGACCCCTCTGCTCCACGGGACATGGGTCCCGTGCTCCGTGCGGCCGGGGTGTTCCCGCTGTGTCCCCAGGCTGAGCTCCTGCCATGCTGCCCAGGCCACCGCTCGCCCCTCAATGACTTCCAGCGCCTGCGAGCCACGGAGCTGGTGGCGGTGCCCGCAAACCCAGCGGTGCCCACGGACCCAGCGCTGCTGCCGCCGGAGCGGGGCTCTGCGGGGCAGTGTGCCCAGCGCTGTGCTGCCAGCCTCGCCTGCCGGTGAGCGGGACGTGGTGGTGCCATGGCGCGGGTGGGAGGGCAGGGGCCATGACAGCGGGGTCACGCCCTGTGCCTGGGCCCATGTGTGTGCCCACGGGTCCTGGCCCCACACGGTGCCATGCCAGGCTCCTGCTGTTCCTCACAGGGCTTTCCACTACAACTGGCAGAGCCAGCTGTGCCAGCTGCTGCCCTGGACCCAGCACTCACCCCGTGTCCAGCTGCAGAAAAACATCCACTATGACTTGTACCAGAAGAAAGGTGGGCTGGTGCCATGGGTGGGCATGAGGGCACCACAAACTGGGCATGGGCCACCCAGCACGAGGCTCCCCACTGCCCATGTGCCACAGCTCGGCCCCGGGCTCTGACACGGTGCCCGGCTCTGCCCAGACTACCTGCGGGACTGCATTGTGGCCGATGGCAGCAGCTACCGTGGCACACGGGCCACGACGGAGAAGGGTCTGCGCTGCCAGCACTGGCAAGCCACAACACCCCATGACCACAGGTGCCCCCATGTCCCCAGCTGCCCCGTGACACGTGTCAGTGGCCCTGGGCAGTGTGGGGCAGTGGGCAATGGGCTGGGGACAACGTGGGGGTAATGGGGACAGCACAGAGGCAATGGCACTGACCAGGGGTGAAACATCAGTGTGGCTGAGCTGGCCACGAGGCGAGGGGCTCCCGGCAGCCCTCCTACCCATCCTGCTGCCGGCAGGTTCCTGCCATCCCCCCGCAACGAGCTGGAGGAAAATTACTGCCGAAATCCCGACCAGGACAAGCGAGGCCCGTGGTGTTACACCGTCGACCCCAACGTCCGGCACCAGAGCTGCGGCATCAAGAAGTGTGAGGACGGTGAGTGCCACTGGCCAGGGACACCCCGTGCTTTGTGTCCCCCCCCACCGCCCACTTAGCCCCCCTGGCTGTCGGCAGCTGTCTGCATGACCTGCAACGGGGAGGACTACCGTGGCACCGTGGACCACACCGAGTCGGGGACCGAGTGCCAGCGCTGGGACCTGCAGCACCCGCACAAGCACCCCTACCACCCTGACAAGTACTGGCCCCTGGCGCTGGGCAGTGCACAGTGCCTCGGCCACGCCAGGTGCCGGGGCAGTGGTGGCACCTTCAACCACTGCTCCCTGTCTCTGGCCCAGGTACCCTGACAAGGGTCTGGATGACAACTACTGCCGCAACCCCGACAGCTCTGAGCGGCCCTGGTGCTACACCACCGACCCCAGCCGGGAGCGCGAGTACTGCCGCATCCGCGTCTGCAGTAAGTCCCCGCTGGTGGCACCGCGTGGCACAGGCCAGGTGTCCCAGGTGCCACCCTCACCCTCGCTCTGCCCCACAAGCAGAAAAACGCCCGCGGCCCCTCAACGTCACCACCAGCTGCTTCAGGGGCAAGGGTGAAGGCTACCGGGGCCGCGTGAACATCACCGTGTCGGGGATCCCCTGCCAGCGCTGGGATGCCCAGACCCCCCACCAGCACCACTTTGTGCCTGAGAAGTACCCATGCAAGTAAGGGGGTGGAGGAGGTGCACCCAGGGAGGGTGGTGGTAGGCAGCACCCATGGGTACAGGACCGGGGGGAGACATCCACACGGCCCCTGCGCCAGGGACCTGCAGGAGAACTACTGCCGCAACCCCGACGGCTCGGAGGCACCGTGGTGCTTCACTGCCCGCCCCACCATCCGCATCGCCTTCTGCTTCCACATCCGCCGCTGCTCCGATGAGCTGAGCACTCAAGGTGAGCTGCCCCCAGGCACCCGTCCCCGGGGTGCCTGCCGGGGGTGCCAGCCCTCTCTGCCTGTCCCCAGAGTGCTACCATGGCCATGGCGAGCGCTACCACGGCCGCATCAGCAAGACACGCCAGGGCATCACCTGCCAGCCGTGGGCTGCCCAGGCGCCCCACGTGCCCCAGTGAGTGTGTGAGGGAGCGTGCTGGGGGGCGTGTGGGAATGGGGACAAGGATGAGGATGGAGATAGGGATGGTGACTTCTTCCTGGCAGGATCTCGCCCGTCACCCACCCTGAGGCACACTTGGAGGAGAACTACTGCCGCAACCCCGATAACGACAGCCATGGCCCCTGGTGCTACACCATGGACCCTCGCACCCCCTTCGACTACTGTGCCATCAAGCCCTGCTGTGAGCACAAGCCAACACCCTGTGGAGCCAGGGGGGACCCCAGCCACCCCCTGGGTGGTTTTGGTCCCTGCAGGGTGGCTGGGTCCCACCCCAATGCCACCCTCTGCTTTTTCTCCACAGCTGGCAGTGCAGTGCCCTCTGTTCTGGAGAACGCAGGTGGGGGCCCGCGGGTGCCGGGTGGGTGCTGTGGGGTGGGTGCCAGTGGCATGGCCCTGGTTGATGTCTCCCCTGCCACCAGACGTGGTGGCGTTCGATCAGTGTGGCCGGCGGGATGAGAGACTGCAGCAGAAAGGGCGCATTGTTGGTGGCCAGCCCGGCAACTCGCCCTGGACCGTCAGCATCCGCAACCGGTGAGCGGGTGCCCCGCTGGCACTGCTGCACGGCCGGCATCCCCACCAGGAGCTGACCCCCCGTCCCTGCAGGGCCGGCGTGCACTTCTGCGGGGGCTCCCTGGTGCAGGAGCAGTGGGTGATCAGCACACGCCAGTGCTTCTCCTCCTGGTAAGGCCATGGCCAGGGTGGGGGGTGCTGGGAGCCCCCCACACCCACACATCCCCATCCTGCAGTGATGCCGACCTGACGGGCTACAAGGTGCAGTTGGGGACACTCTTCAAGGACCCTGGCCCTGGGGACCCTGACCAGCAAACCATCCCCATCATCCGTATTGTCTGTGGCCCCTTCGAGTCCCAGCTGGTGATGCTGAAGCTGGCAAGGTGAACGGCCACATCCTGGGCCCCATTGTGCCCCGCTGCTGGCCGGGCTGGCACCACATCCCACTGCCCCTCTCGCCGCAGGCCAGCTGTTCTGAACAGGCGTGTGGCGCTGATCTGCCTGCCACCTGAGCGCTACGTTGTGCCCGCCAGCACTGTCTGTGAGATTGCTGGCTGGGGGGAAACCAAAGGTACCTGCCATGAGCAGCCCCTGCCAGAGACTCCCTGTAATGGCATCCCCTGACCATCCCTTGACCGCAGCATCCCCCTGCCCGCAGCATTCCCCACTTCCTGGCATCCTCCTGTCCACAACATCTGCCTTTCATGACACCCCCTTCCATAGCATTTTCCTGTCCATGCCATTCCCCCACCGACAGCATCCCTCTGTCCATGGCATCCCTCTTCCATGACATCTCCCTTCCACAGCATCCTACTGCCACAACATCCTCCTCCCCATATCTTCCTGTCCATGCCATTCCCCAGCAACAGCATTCCCCTACCCCAACATCCCCTGCCTGTAGCACCTCCTGGGAGGGCACTCCTCCTCCAAGGGTGTCACCTCGCATGCTGTGTGCCCCCACCAACAGCGTCTGCCCAGCCATGACACCCCCAGCCATGACACCCCCTGCCATGCCATCCCCCTGCTCGTGGCATCCCCATCTGTGCATCCCTGCCCCGTCATCCCCTGCCCCATCATCCCCTGCCCCATCATCCCCTGCCTGCTGCCCCGTGTGCCACCTGCCCGCAGGCATGGGGGACAGCAGTGTGCTGAACGTGGCGTGGTTGCCGGTGCTGGCCCATGGTGAGTGCAACGCGGCGCTGCGCGGGCGCCTGAAGGAGAGCGAGCTGTGCACCGCCCCGCTGCGTGCCGGCGTGGGGGCCTGCGAGGTGAGCGGGGCTGGGGACCGTCACCTTGGGGAGCCCACGGGCACCAGCACCGGGGGGGTGACACTGCTCACCATGTGCCGCAGGGAGATTACGGGGGGCCGCTGGCCTGCCTCACCGCTGACTGCTGGGTGCTGGAGGGGGTGATCACCCCCTCCCGCGTCTGTGCCCGCACTGACCAGCCCGCCCTCTTCATCCGCGTCTCCCTCTATGTCGACTGGATCCACAAGGTGATGAAGATGGGCTGAAACAGCTCAGCCCCAGCCTTGGCACAGCCGCCACCATGCAATAAAAGCGTGGCCATGGATATCTGTGCTGCACAGAGTCTCAGACATTTATTTAGCTTCAAACTCCAACCCACGCCATCCTGCCCCTGGCAACGCTCACTCCATCCTGCTCTGGTACTGGTGTGGTCCCCAGGGCCAGCGGTCCCCCTGGGGCCGGCACAGCCGCAGGGCCGCAGTGGGTGCTAGGTGCTGTGCCGGCCCATCCTGTCCCGCCAGGGCTGTCCCACGTGCTGGAGAAACCAGCGGGCGCAGTTCCCAAAGACATCGGCCTCTGTCTCCACTCCAGTGAGCGCGTGGCCGCCCTCTGGGTACCACAGCAGCCTGCGGGGCGGGACAGGGGATGCTCAGCTGCTCGCGGGGGCTCCTTCCCTGCTCCCGCCCCCCTGAACCCTACTCACCGTGCCGGCACCCCCTTGGCCCGCAGCACCCGGTACAACTCCAGAGCCTGTGTGGGGCTGACTCGCCGGTCCCGGCCACCCACACACAGCAGCACCGGCGTTTGCACCTGCAGCACAGCCAGCAGTGGGTGCCCAGCACCCTGCACCAAGCACTCCGCACCCATCCTGCCCCTGCCTTACCTGGGCCACCTGGGCAATGGGCGAGCGCAGCAGCATGGTGGCCACCTCCTCGGCACGGGGCACCCGCTCAAAGGAGTACGGCAGCCCCAGGGAGACGTAGCGCCTGTGGCACAGAGGCAGCCATGGGTACTGTGGGGATGTGGCGTGGCATGGAGTAGGGGATAGCACTCACCAGTCAGGGATGTCAGAGGTGCCCAGCAGCGCGGGCAGGTTGGAGACAGGGCTACGCAGGGCACAGGCTTGGTAGCGCTTGGGCTCATGGGCGAGGAGGTGCAGGGCGATGAAGGCTCCGTGGGAACCAGCCAGCAGGGCCAGGCGGTGCGGGTCCAGGGGCTCGCTATGCAGCGCCTGCTCCACTGCCAGCTGCGCCCGTGGGGCACCCACACATCAGCACCCCAACATCAGACCCCCTCAGCAGCACCCCATCCAGCACCCCCAGCCCAGCACCCCTCACCTGGGTGTCCGCCACATCCTGCTCACCCACGCGGGAGAGCAGGGAGGTGATGCTGGCCTGGCCAAAGCCCAGGGAGCCACGGTAGTTCACTGGGGACATGGGGGCCGTGGGTGCCACATCTTCGGCAGGGCACAGGGCCCATGTGTCCCCAGGCTCCCCAACACTCACCCAGGAGCATGGCGAAGCCCAGCTGGCACAGTGCAGCCATGCTCGGACGCCAGCGGGCATCAAAGACTGCATGGGGGCCACCTGGGGATGGTGGGGACGTCACCCAGGGTGCCACCAGCGCTGCTAGGGTGTCCCCACCATCCCCTCACTCACCGTGGGGGCACACAATGAGGGGGTGTGGTGCCATGCTGTCCGGCGGGCTCAGCAACAGAGCCTCAAAAGTCTGGGTGCCTGCACCAGGGAAAGGTGCTGCTCAGCACCCACCACCCCAGGCACCCAGCACCCTGCCCTCCCCCTGCTCCTGAGGGTCCCCAGCACCCAGGCAGCACCCAGGTGCGGTGGGGGCCCCCGGGCGCTCACTGTGTGCAGTGAGGCTCTGCCCATTGCAGGGTGGCTGGACCGTCAGGGTCTTCCAGGTGACACCGGGCACTGTTGGGGCATCCTCCACCGGCACCCAGCAGAGGGGAAGCTTCTGGCCTGCTGGTGGCAGCACCGCCACCACCTGGGGACAAGCAACGGGTGGCAACAGGGCACCCCTCTCCCCTGCTGGGGGTGATCGGCTCCAATGTGCCTGCAATGCCAGTGCTCTGTGGTACCATCCCGTGCCATGCCATGTCTGGCTGTGCCGTGCTGTGCCTGTCACACCACTCTGTGCCACGCCGCGCTGTCCTTGGCTGCACCATGCTGCACTGGGTCCCGGCACGCTTGCCGAGCTCTGCTGTTCCTTGCCACGCTGTGCCATGCAGTACCGCGCTGGAGCTGGCTGTGCCTCGCACGCTGTGCTCCCCTGGGCTGTGTCATGCCAGTGGATGGAGGGGACTGTCCCGCTCTGCTCCGCGCTGGGGCGGCCTCACCTGGACCATTCACTGTGCGCAGGGCTGGGTGCCGTAGGATAAAAAAGATATTAAGCTACTGCGGAGTGTCCAGAAGAGGGCCAGGAAGTTGGTGAAGGGTTTGGAGAGGAAGATGCATGAGGAGTGGCTGAAGTCGCTTGGTTTGTTCAAGCTGGAGGAGACTGAGAGGAGACCTCAGCGCAGTTACAGCTTCCTCGCAAGGGGAGGAGGAAGGGCAGGTGCTGATCTCCAATGACAGAACCCAAGAGAACGGCAGGAACATGTGCCAGGGCAGGTTTAGGTTGGACATGAGGAAAAGGTTCTTCACCCAGAGGTGCTGGACACTGAACAGCCTCCCCAGGGAGGTGTCACGGCCCCAGGCCTGACAGTGTTCGAGAAGAGACTGGACAACGTCCTCAGACACACAGTGTGAACTGTGGGGTTGTCCTGTGCAGGGACAGGAATTGGACTCACTGATCCTTATGGGTCCCCTCCAACTCAGGATGTTCTATGATCTTGTGACTCTATGCCGTGGCTGTGCCCTGCAGTGCTGTGCTGGGTCTGGCTGTGCCGTGCTGTGCCTGGTCATGCCTAGCTGTACCATGCAGTGCCACACTGTGCCATGCTGTGCCGTGCCATGCTCTGCCTGGCTGTGCATTGCTGTGCCACATAGTTGTGCCAGACGGTGCGATGGCTCCACTCACCAGGCTGGGGGGACGGTTTGGGGCTGAGCAGGTGGCCACCAGCAGGTCCCACTGAAGGGTGAGTAGCTCCCAGCACCCTTCGGGTGACTCTGGGGACAAAGAGCACATTGGCGCTCACAGATGCTCACCGGGCACTGTGGGCAGCCCAGTGCCACGTACCTGCCGTCAGGTTGGTGACAGTGGCTGCCTCTGTGTCCACGAGCAGGAGGTCCTGCAAGGGGGCAGAGCACAGGCAGCTGTGTCACTGCAGGGCATGGGGGCCACATCCCTGACCCGCCTGTCCCCAGGGCTCACCGTGCGGCTCCGCTGTGGGGTGCTCAGCACCACTCGCCGGCTGTCGGCTGCCCAACACCGCGGTGGAAGCTCCTCTGTGTAGATCCCAGCAAAGGCTGGGAGTGGGCAGAGCGATGGTGAGCCAGGGCCTGGGCACCTGGCGTGGGGGGTCCCAGCCCCCTGGCAGCACCCAGCCCTGCCCACTGTGCCACACTCACCCTCCGTGGGTTCCTGCACCACCTCAAGCACGGTCACCGTCTGCCTTGTCTGCCAGGTGAGCTGCAGAGAGCCAGTGGTCAGGGATGGGCCCCAGCCAGGCAAACTGGGGTAGGGGGGCTTGGGGATTGATCCCACCCCCGGCCCCAGCCGGGCACAATGAGAGGCTGTGACATCCCAGGCTGGGTACCACACCATAGTGCAGGGTGGCACAGCCATGCCCAGCACGCGCAGGGCCCCGCTCACCATGCGCAGGCGCAGGCACTGCCGGTGGGGCCCCCCCACAGTCCCCTCCAGGTAGAGCAGGCGCTGGCCATCGGGGCTCAGCCGGGGGGAGCAGGCGGCACCACATTCAGCTGACAGCAGCTCTGCGGGTGACAGGGTTGAGCACCCCGGGGACCTCCAGGTAACGCCCCACATCCCAGCACTCACCGCAGCGCCCACTGGGCAGGTCCAGGTGGAAAATCCCTGACCTGGGGAGGAGGCGTGGGTCAGGCTGGAGCCCCATGGGCATGCTGGCCCCCACCGCCATGCTGACCCAGCACAGCGCAGGCATCCCGGCGTGATGCTGGGGGACCCACCTCCTGTTGGAGCAGGCTCTCAGCCCCAGGCGGAAGGGTTCGTGCCACCAGCCCACGAAGACCACACCACTGTCATCTGGGGACCACAGGGCCTGTGCAACAGCTGAGCTTGTCCCACAGCCCCAGGCTGCCCCGCCCTGGGGACTCTCCATGCCCCCGTCCTACCTGGCCAGGGGAGAGGTGCTCTGGGATGTCCTTTAGCACCGAGAGGCTGCTGCTCGCCAGGTCCAGGACACAGATGACAGGCATGCTGCGGGTGCTCAGCGCCTCCCCCCAGTCCTCATGGTACATGAACTGCTCACCCTGCAGCACAGCCCCATCAGCCCCATGGCCCCAGACACAGGGCTCTGTGCATGGTATGCTCATGGGGTGTATGGTATGCTTCTGGGGTGCACGGCATCCTTACGGGGCACACAGCACACATACAGGGTGCGTTGGCACAGTCACAGAGCACATGGCACTCACCTCCTCATCCTCGTGCTCCTCCACCAGCCTGGCTGCTCCTGGCACATCCCAGGGGCCCGGGGGCCGTGGTTTGGGGCGGCTCTTCTCAGCCACATAGAGCAGCCGTGCCTCTGAGTGGGACCAGGCCAGGCAGGCAAAGGGCCCTGGCACGGAAAGAGATGCCAGAGCCCAGGCTGGCACAGGCACAGCCGGGCACAAGGCAGGCACTGGGGCCACGGTCTGTGCTGCAGGCAGGGGGCACGGTGCAGGGGGCGGGGGCCCTACCCTCCGCATACACCTCCCCGTGCTTCCCCAGCGCTGTCAGGTCCACGCTGTGGCTGCGCCCGCTGCTGCCCCACACCTGAAGGGACGGGGGTCAGCACCAGCACACCATGGCCGCAGGGCCCACCACTCCGTGCTAGCTCTGCAGCCAGCCTGGGGAGCCACGAGGCTGCTGTGGCTGAGGCAGCCCGCGTTACCTCCAGCAGCTCGTGGCCCTGCCGCGGGCATCGGCTGAGCATGGCACGGTGCTGCCCCGAGGGCGAGTCCTGGCTGAGGAGCCTGCAGGCGGGAGGGAGGGAGGCAGGCTGCGGTGGGCACACGCTGCGGGCACCAGCCACGCGATGGGCACTGGCCACACCGCCCCGTCCCACAGCCCGTCCGAGCCATACTGGTTGTGGATCTCGGCGCTGAGCGCTGCCCGGCTGACGGCGAGGCCGCTGGCTGTACGCCGCAGGCTGTAGTGGCGGCTGAAGCGCAGGAGCCGGTGGCGGGGCACGTCGTGGCGGCTGCACTCTGCGGGACGGGACCGTCGCTGTCGCTGCCTGCCCGCACCGGGCCCGCAGGCAGAGAGCACCGAGCTGCTGTGCCCACCGCTCACCAGTGTAGAGCAGGAAGGTCTGTCCCCCCGCGACGCTGCCAAGGGCTGCACGGGTGACAGCCGGGAACCGTCTCAGCTCCCGGTAGCAGGCAGCGGGGCTGGCGGCCGCCTGGGTAGGGGCAGAGGCGTGCTGGTGGGGGGGTTGGCTCACCCCTCTGCCCACACCCACCCCCCAAACAGAGGTGGAACCCACCCACGCAGCCCCCCAGCCTCCCCTGCCCACCTCCGTGCCCCGCTCAGTTCCCGAATCCATGGGGCCTTGCTCCGCCGCGCTGGGCCGCTGGCACCGTCCACTCGGCAGCGCGGCAGGCTGCCAGGCCGTGCGCGAGCAGCCGGCGCCAGGGGCCTGCCGGCGCCAGCCCTCCAGCTGCCCGGCGCTGCCTGTCCTGCCCGCCGCCACGGGGCGGCCCCATCTTCCGCCGTGGGGCACCGCGGCCCTGGCAGCACACACGCTGACCCCTGGGGAAGAAGGGGCTGGTGGCCGTGAGCCCCAGGGGCACCAGGAGCGGAGGTGGCACTGGCACCAACACCACTATGGGAGACATCGGGGTGCTGAGCTACACTGTTTATTGGGGGGCGGCAGCAGCAAGTTAGCACTGCGGGTGCTTGAGCAGCCACAGCGCCACGTTCATGAAGGGATTTGGGGGCCTACAATAAGCAGGCAGCCCAATCACCGGAGACCAAAGGAGCCCTTGGCGTGGTGCGTCCAGCCTCAGCCTGTTCATACAGGAGACAGCACACAGCCCGGGACCTGAGAATCTCTTTTCTTCCCAGCTAATGCAAAAACAAGCAATAGGCTGGGGCTGGGAGAGGCGTGGCACAGCCCCTTGGCTTTGGCATGAGCCTTCTGGCTGAGCAGGCAACATAAACTGAAGGTGTACACCAAGGTGTGTTGCTCTCTGGAGAACTACTGACCTCCTCAGGTGCTGTTACCAGCAGCGAAGGCTAAAGAGTATTTTGAAGAACATGTGTTTCATCACATCTATAATTGTTTCATTAGTTCAATTCTGTTGTTACTAATACAAAACATTTGCCCTGCTCCCAAATGACTGGGGAGGAGCACAGGGAAGGCTTGGGGGACTTACCTGGGAAGCTGCTCCTGCTGACCCTCCTTCTTGCTACAGCCCCTTTCCTACGCACTTCTGGGCAGACAGGCAGCACAAAGGATGTCAATAGTCCACCCTCACCTTTTTACAGAGCTAGGGCAGCCAAAGCAGGTACTGCTATCCCAGTTTTATTAGGGGAAACAGCCAAGGTTAGTAAAGTCACCAGCAGCAGAGGGTAGAGAATGGCCTCTAAGAGGTAATGTAAATCCACTTCTTGCACCCATCTCTCGACACACAAGCAGTATTTTATTGCAATAGAGCCCTCCTGCAGTTCCTTTCTCTTGAGTTAAAAGCAATGTTTAACCCAGCCTCAGCCCCGACACCATCCGCGCCCTTCTCTGCCACAAGGGCCACAGGCAGCACACACTACACACACCCAGCTTTTAAGTCAGGCTAAATATCAGAGGTGTCCCTGGAGACTTCCTGGGATTGCTCTTTCTGTACCTACAGAGGCACATGGATCTCCTGTGAACACAAGTCAAGGTGAGCTGTTGGCAGGACTCCGAGTTTGATTCATCCACTGTTTCCCCAGGATATCCTTATCAAACTTTTGCTCCACAGTGTACCCAGTGAGAATCCTCCCCCCAAAAAGGGCTCTTGTCAATTACTGGCTTCACATTTCTGTGATTTGAAGTAGAAAGGCACAAGGATGTGTCAGACTGCAGGGGGCAAGAGGGAGGATGAGGGGAAAGGGAAGCTGACCCTAAAGCTTTTATGTGCACTGGGACCAAGTCCCAGGTCCTGATGCTTTGCCGAGTTCAGAGCAAGACCACTAGCAGCTTCTTGGAACCAGACGAAACTCTAAGTGAACCTGGAGACCTCCCGTACCCCCTGTGACTCTCGCAGCTCACTGACCTGGCGTGGCCAAGAGGCCACTTCTACCAAATGGAAAGTTTAAAGAAAGATGACTTGATTCAACAGTCATAGTACACACTGCACACTTGAAAGCCTCAGCCTGTCACAACCGCAGCTATTACTTAAGTTTTCTGGTCTTTTAACACATTATCTCTATGGTGCTTATTTATCTTACTGTTTCTGGGGGGAGAGACAACTACTCAAGGTGCCTTCCACTGCTGTCAGTGCCTTGGCACTAGAACACAAGCAGACTCCATCTTCTGGGAACACTAAAGAAGAGTCAGGCTTGGCAAAGCCATTAGGGACAATGAGCAGCTCTTCCTCAACCATTCACCTGTGTCCTGACGCATTCCTCTCTTGAGATCACCTCAGGTCACTGAATTACTATCAGGTTCAATCGCCTGCAACATAGAGGGGATGAAGGTACATTTGACTTCGAAGCTGTTTCCGAAAATCAAGGCCCTGCTAGCAGTAGATACCTAGAGAGCCCAAAAGTTAATTTTCTAGAGGCTAGAATTATTTGAGAAGTCTGGTCCAATCCACCCACTCATCTTAATATATGTGCTTTGGATCAGACAGGACCACCTTTATGGGGTATGCAAAGTTTGCATTCAAGCTCTACCTCCCTCTTCTGACATCAGAAAAATTGTGATGTCACCACAGTACCCCCCATCTCCTTCCCAAGGTCAAAATTCAGTCCTATCATTTATTTCCAAACCTCAGAACGGTCAACGCAATGAGGACTGCGGGACTGCTCCCATCCCCGCAGGTCTGGCAGCCTGGCGGGCAGGCAGCAAGCGCTAAACGCTGCTGTTTGCACCTTGGGAGTGCGGACCTGTCTGCAGCTACAGATGTGGCCCAGGCTCTAATGAAACTGCTTCAATCTGGCACCTTCATCAGAGGCTTGGAAGCAGCTTGTTCTCCAGTTCAGGCCCTGGGAAAAGGTCTCAGACCACCACAAGGTCTCAGCTACGAACAAGTTGTGCTCAAGGGCACCCAAGCACCCAGCTCTCTCAGGACAAGAGTAAAGCTTTGAGGGCACAAAGCACATTGTCGTCTCCTGCTATGTTAAATGTATGGTAGGGAAAACAACACCACTAACACAGTACATAAATCGATCTCCTGATTTAGAATACACAAATCCACTCCAGAAAAGTTTAATGTGGGTTCCTGGGCATCATATCCCAAAAAAAGACAGTACAAGAAAAAAAGGTGAGCAGAACTCCCCAGTCTTAAAAACAATTGAATGCTTTAAGTATATCAAAGCTTCATCTACTACAAGGCTACAGCCTTTCCAGCAGCAGCTGCTGGGAGCAGGATCAGCCCGAGGACCTGGAGACTTCTTCACCTCGCAGAGATGGCCAAACTAGAGTGTCAGGTCTTGCAGAGACTTTGGGAACTCCTGAGACTCCCTGAAAGGAAAAGAGTAGCGCTCCATTCCACAGCGAGCTGCCCAGCATCCCTGCTGGGAGACCAACCAGACAGGCTGAGCCGAGTGCTGGGAGGAGCAGAACCCTGCAGGAGACAGATCCCTGCACCAGAATGGCTTTGGTCACACCGTGTGGCAACACCTACTCCTGTGGGAAAGCCTGAGGTCAGAGGGAAAAGGGAGAACCAGGACAACAGCCTGCCAGGGGACCAGGAAGGGATCCGAGACACCACCGTACTGCTCAGGAACACACAATGGATCTCAAGCAGTCAGCCTGGCACAGCCACAGTCCCGGGGATGTCTGTGGTACCCTGTCTCGTGCTCAGACTTTGGGTGATAAACCTTCAGGTAAGTGAGGCAGATCTGGTGATCTCCAGCTTGCCCCACTCTCTCCCATACATTTGAAGCATGACTAACCTTAAAGTCAAATGAAGCTGTTCAGGACCTTGTCCAGCCAGGTATGTATTGGGTTATCTCCAAGGACAGAGACCTCAGGACTCCACTCCAGCACACCCCGAATAAGCAGTGCATGGGCCACAGGTGTACTTTGGGTGTACCTGGGCCGCAGAGCAACTGCCTTTGAGGAAAGACATCAGTGCTTTCCCTCTACCTGCTAGTCTTGTATGACAGCATCACCTCTCATCACTTGGTATCACCCCTGAGTGAAAGTGCCATGATCTGTGGTTGCTCCACTTCGAGTTCCGCGGTTGGCATGAAGCACTTGTTTCCCCTGGGACCACACACCAGAGGTAGCCAAACCTGCCAGTGAAGTGTAACTGGGTAGGTGAGCTGAGGGCAAGGCTGGGGGAGCACTTGTTCAAACAATGGAAAACACAGAACTTCCTTTGGAAAACAAAACTGTGAGCTTGGGGGAAGAGCTATGCTGAGGAGCTGATGTCAGACCTGCCAGGCTCAAAAATACAAAGAACATTAAAGTTAACCAGGTGACCAGGAAACGCTGCAGACATCACATCGCCATAATTTAAAAAAATGGCTTCCAATTGCAGAATAATATACCAAGACATCTAAAGTCTGCTGGGAAGCAAAAAGATCTTTACTCACACCAACTGCGTGGACCCAAACAAACATGAGCAGTGAGTTTGCAGCTCTAGATGCCCATTGAAAAACTAGAGATGAACAGAGTGGTGGGAAGAGAAGAGATATTTCCTTTTCCTTGCCAGTTGCCTCCGAGAATAAGCACCTGTCCCGAGGTGCCAGCAAAGGGCACTCTCCCGTGGCGTGTGCACGTGTGAGCCTGCTGTCCCCACCCAGCCCTGGCCAGGTGCGCTGAGACACCCTCCAGACCCGCAGGATCACCAGATCTGCGGCTGCGACTCCAGGTTTGAGTCGGGGGGCTCAGGTGCCTCCCAGAGCTGCCAGCAGCCCCGGGTGTGCGTCCCCTCCCGCCACAGCCCGCGGGTGCGAGCCCCGTGCGCCGGGCGGGTGGAGGGGCGGGCTCTGGACCTCCAGGACGGTGGCAGGGAGCCGGGCATCCCGCGGCCCGGCCGCAGGCAGGCAGAGAGCAGGCAGGGCAGGAGCACAGCGGTTTATTGGCAACACAAGCAGAGGCGGCGGCGGCGGGCCCGGGGCGGGGCGGTGCGGGGCTCCGGCGGGGCGGCCCGGGCCTATGTCAGCGTCTCGCCCTTGGTGACCTGCGGGAAGAGGAGCCGCCTCAGCCACGGCCGGACCGGCCAGGCCCGCCCCGGGGCCCGCCCGCGCCCCGCCGCTCACCCGGGCCTCGATGTACTCGATCCTGCGCTCCAGCGCCGTCAGCTTCTCGTTCAGGGTGGCCAGCCGGGACCGGCACGACATGTCTGCGGGGAGGCGGCGGTGAGAGAGCGCGGCGCCCGCCCCGCCGCCCCCTCCCGCCGAGCGCCGCCCCGGCCGCCTCACCGAAGGAGTTGAGGAAATCCGCGATCTTCTTGATGGAGCTGGTGATCACCTCGATGTACTCGCGGTTGGCCCAGTCCTGGTGGATCTCTCGCTGCACCGGGTCCTCCTGCACCGACATGGCCGCCGCCGCCGCACCGCGCCTGCGCGGGCCCGCCCGCTCCCGGGGCCGCCCCCGCCCGCCGCCGCCGCCCCCGCCCCGCCCGCCGCCGCCCGGTGTCTCAGGGCTGCCGGGGAGCGGGGCCCGCCCCGCCCGCCGCGTCCTCGTCGCTGCCGTCCGTGCTGCTGCCGCTCCGCTCCTGCGGGGATCGGCGCCGTCAGAGCCGGAGCTGCTCCCGCCCCGCACCCGCCCGTTCGGCGGTATAACGGGGGGTGAGCCGGGCCGGCCCGGAGCGAGTTACCTCGGCAGGACTGTCTGCGGAGTCCTCATCCGAGTCCTGCTCTTCAGACACCTGGGACTGAATTTCTTCTCCCTAGGTTAAAGGGAAAAGACCTGTACTGGGTGTATGCGCAGCCACAGATACGAGGGTGGAATAGAAGAAAGCAGCATTGTTACCATCTGAAATAAAAAGCTTTTGAGTCAAAAGCAGATTTTGTTTCAACTGTCCTGCTTCTGCAGTGAAACACGAAAAAAACGGCCTGAACTGGCTGCTGTTAAAGCCACACACAAGAGTGTGAAGAGGCGTTCAAGTGGCCTTCACCTCTGCCCTTTGCATGTGGTTCTTGCCCAGAGCAGAGGAAGGACCCCCCAGACCCACGGGTTACAACCCATTGAAACTGACCCCTTTGGTGCTGCAAGGAAGAGATGCAGGCCCTTCATCTTCAAATAAAACACTTCTTTCTGCAGCACTAGACATGACTGCAATACGGTCACGGTGAATTCAAGGGCAGAGTTACAGCTGTCCGGGCACTGTCCTTTCCCAGGTTTTAATTGCCACAGGCTGGACAGTGATTCTCACCTGAAGATCCCGGTTCTTCAGGATGCCCACCCAGAACGCCTCCTGGCAGTGGTTGAACACCAGCATTGCCTTCACGCGGTACACAAACTGTTCCAGGGACTTCTTCAGCATGGGCACGTGGTTGGTCAGTCCAATGTCTTGGTGAATCTAGATAGGAAACAGTAAAACATGACTATGATTGAGTCTTGCCTGTATTCTTCCTGTTTAAAAAGCCATCGGTCCTACAGGCGAGAGGGATGGGACATGATTCCCACAAAGCTTGCCCAGGTTATGCAACTTCTTGGCCAAATTGTTTTTTAGCTTTTGTTAAAAAATAAAACTCAGATAAGCATTTTTGTCTTGCAACAATCCAAACAACCATATCCACTCTGGATAAAAATAGAAGAAGTCTCAGCTTTTCTCATGAACCTTAGAAACAGGCTAGTAACTGCTCTACCTAAGTCAGATGAATTCTGCTGACCCTTGGAAAATTATTTTGAGAATCTCCTTCTCCGTTACTCCATCATCTCAGCAACAGACTGGTGTCACTCGCTCTGTTCTTCGAGAACAACACGCAGCTCTTCACACACAGACTTCACCTCGCTGCCAGCTTGCTCGTGGGAGCCACATCTTGCTGGCATACAGATGGGTGGACGCTGCATTGCTGCTGGAGGTGTGTGTGCAGCAACTCATAATGTTGGGGTATGTCTGACACATGTACAAGCTACTGCTGGTGAAGCAGCAGTTATCCCTGGAGGTTATCAATAGACAATCACAACGTTCCAGTCCAAAGCAAAAAGCAAGGCTACAAGTGGCTGGACCCCAAAACTACCTCCTGAGGAAGGGAGATGGCTACTTGCTGACAGCCACAAGCTGCAGACTAATGCTGCAGGGAGTTTCATGTCAGGAAATTGCTGAATTCCCAAGCACAAGGAAGAAAGAATAAGAAAGGTGTTGAATAAGCCACCACAATATTTTTTCTTGCACAGTGTCTGATGCATTTCCTTTACACTAGCTACAGGGAATGTGTGTGCACTATAAACTCCAAAGCCAGCTTGTCCAGACCAAAGAAGCGCTGTTTTTTGGAGAACTAGGACAGGAGGGAACAGATGGAGTTGCTGTAAACACAAACCAGCTGAGGAAGGGCAGCTGTGCCAGGGACTGTGTGAGATTCAGCTCTGGGTGACCACCTCTTCCTGCTAGGCCTGGATCTGCAGTCCTGCAAGTAGAACCTGCCTATGCCCTGGAAAGGCAGTGCGAAGGAAATAAATCATTCTTAGGACAGGAGTTTGTGCTGCAGTTAGAATTTATCTCACCTTAGAATGGCCACACATGTGATGAAGTTGTCTGGTACTCAGCTGCAAGGCTTTCAGCAAACTCTGCACATCATCCTGTAATAAATAAGTCAACCAGCAAATCATTCTCAAAGGATTTTTCCATAAGGGAAACAAGAATAATTAAACAGCATTAATTTTAGCAATCCTTTCAAAGGGTTATGGGATAGAGATGTGATGCATGCGTGCAGGAAACATCAGACAAACAGGATTGAGCCACAGGAGACTTGCACTGTGCATCCAAGTCAAGTAAGTGGTAATAAAAGTATGACCACATGTCATAGGGCCAAGCACTTTGAACTGAAACTGATTTTGAATCAGAGTTTGGAATAGACACATATCAATGCAAGTTGGGCAATTAAAAATCAAGATAACCTTGTAACACCTTGCCTTGAGCACAGCCTTCAAAAATAGGGGAACCAGAGGGAAAGTGTAAAAGATACTTCTGGACCGTGGTATTTCAAACTCATCCAACACAAACTCTGGATATCAGCCCTCTCTTATTGAACAAATTACATAGTGCTTTCCATTGTCCAGTGGCAGTGACTAGATATCTGTTTGATAACCCCATTCCCTCAAACATCCATGAGACCAGATCTTGCATTTGTAATGGAAAGGAGTTATCTATTGGAGATGCAAGGTGTGGAGAGTAAAGTGAAGTGTCATGAGTGTCACACCAGCATGTGAGCAGAGACAGGAATCTCCTCCTAGCAAGCACTGCTCATGCTCCCCAACTGGTTCCAGACTGTTCTGTCTCCAAAAGGCTTACCCTGTGCTTTTTAAAGCTGTAGTCCAGCAGAGGCATGGCAAGCTTCAGAAACGCTTCTACAAAGAGACGGCCGTACTATGAAAAAATGATAAATATATCAAAAGGCAAATATAAATTCCTTTTCAATGAATCATCACAAAATCAGATAAAAATAATGATACGTTCTTTCAAGCTACCCAGGAGACCATTCTCACTTAGTAAAAGACTATATTTATGTGAAGGCTGTACAGGAACATACAGGATCAGTAAAGGGTCCCAACTTTAATCACTGCAAAGAGAGCTTTGAAGGACAAGGTCTCATCATTGTACACAACCCTGGTTTTATTCATTAGTAAACTGGGAATAAAACTGAACTAAACACATTAAAATCACTGTGCATGTATTTGACTCCCAGCCAGGAAGAGCTGCAGAGAGACACATGGTCTTTCTGGGCTCCAAGGGAGACCTTCAGCTGTGATGTACCACGGGGAAAGGGCCTAAACTCAATAATGTCAACTGCAGTAAGTTCATTGTGGTCAAGCCATACAATGAGGCCTAGTGGAAGACAGTTAAAGGTATAAGAAACAGTATCTGCTTCTTCCAAAGAATTCAGTAACCACTCTGCTCCGCTGGAGGCAATGACCCAAGAAAGCTGGTGCTTAAACTGCTCTCTTCAGTTATTTTGAATTCTTGCTTACCTTCAGGCAGATGGTAAGGACAGGCCTGCTGTCAAATACCTGCAGGCGAGAGGAAAAATGACAGCCAGATCAGTCCACAAGTGTAAAGGAAACAATGTCAGCACAGCAACCAATTAAAAACAGCCCTTCAATACATACCCTTCATTAAAGCCTGAAACCTGGTCTGAGGCAACTTGGGTTCTCAAGTTTCAACAGGGAACACCACTTCAGTGGTGTGATGTAATGGCTGTCACACAAGTACCTGGCAGGATTTGGTGATCTAAGGTGCACCTTTTGCAAATGGCACAAAATTAACGAGTCTGAAGTTCTTAACACTTTGAAACCCAAGAGCCCCAAGTCTATATGATGGGCAAGTAACCACATAACAGACAAAGCAAAACAGATGTGCAAAATAATGTATTTCAGAGGAAATAACGAAGCTATTACATTAACGGTGCCAGCTGGCAAAAGACAGCAGGTGTCACTGCACAGGTCACGCACAGCTGTGGTCCAGCAGCAAACAAAGAAATGGAGCAGATGGAAGATCGTATGTTACCACAAGAGCAAGCGAAGCTGATGTCTATTGGGTAAGCACTGAACGCAGGTTACAGATACGAATCCAGGCCTCCTGTTCAGAGTATCAGCCTGCCTTCAGTACAGCAGGAGAATGTTTCCTTCTGTCAGCTGTTACTCCAGATGTACCTGAAGAGTTTCTCCCATCTGCCTCTTTGACAGCTGGCAGTGGACTCTCAGACACAAAACACTGCACTACAGAACCGGTGTGTTTGTTCAGTCTTTTTTCTGCACTTCCTTACACCAGCCTTTGTGCAGACTTCTTATCTGCATGAGTACTATGTTAGTAAGATGTGCAGGCTGTAAGAATTAAGTTGTATTGAAGTGAAAGCTAAATGGAAACCCCTGAACAGAGATTATCACTGACTTTATTTGGCACCTCCAGGTTGTTCCACTAGTCAGCCATACTTGATGTTTTTCGCTTGTGCTCATGAACCTGGGTACACTGGGCTTTGCTGGGAATCTGAAGGTAAACCCAGAAAACAAAAATCCACAGAACCTCACCTTGACCAAATTAATGAGGATATGGAAATTCCGCACAGCAATGTTCCACCGAAGCAGCTTCTCCAGTTGCACCTAATGGGATGCAAGGGGACAATAACCCAAGATGCTGTATTTCCTCTCACCTTGCTGGATGTTTTCGCAGCATTTGCTGTACCCAAAGCATTGAAGACAGAAACAGCTTCACCACAGGTAAATTTATCACAGCAAAACCACTTAATGGCAATTCCAACCCGATCATTGTTCACATGGCTTAAAATGCTTAATGTACTTCCTTGCTCTCGCAGCAGCTCTTGGTTGCAAAATAATGTTCTGCTCCCATACAGGCATGCAGACCAACTGCTTAGTATCTTGCTGATTACTACATGTTTTCTGGTTAAAGCTTTTGCTGGATTTATGGGCTTTTTGATGTAGTACAAGCCAGAAAAAAACCAAAAGGATGCTGCTTATTTGTCACCCTGTGTATCAGGTTTGGTTGATGAATGAAGCTGACTGCATTTCCTAGACGAAGTTCAGAAATAGATTTCTTTTCAATTTATCCATCTTTATTGTACTGTACAGTTTAACTCATGTCGTCTTCCCCTCAAAGAATCCAGTGCATGTATTTTCCTACCTCACTTGAGTCCGATGGTTTCCCAGCTGGGATGCTTTTCACTGAACTCTCTAGCTGAGCCATCATTACTTTGAAGAAAACCGGGAATGTCTGCCTGTGGAGAAAGTGAGAGCAAAACTACAAGCTGGCTCTGAGCATCCAGATAGGCATTGTTCCCAGAACAATGTGGAAAACTTGAAGGTTACTCAGCAGGGCATCCTTCTCAATAGGAAATGACAGGAGGTTGACCCTAGGACTCAAAAGCACGTCTAGTCTTGCCCCATCGCCCAGACAGATGGAGAATCCTGGGACGTCACTATCATTTCCCCAATATTAACCATACATAGACACCACCCACTTCTTTGTAGCTCTGGGGGTGCAGAGTGAAAGGTTTGCATCTCCCAGCATAAGATGATTCTGGTAGTTCCAAATTGCAGGATCTTTGGCCAGCCCTGCATAAACTGTGCTTCCAAATTCCTACTCTAGGAGCAGGAACGCCCTGAGCGCGCTTTTGCCAGCCCAGGATTGCCTACAGCTGCCCCAGTTGTCCAAGGCTGCCTTTTGGAGCACTTTATGCCACCACAGGAGCACAGAAAGAGGCAACATACCTGACGACAAACAGCAGTTCATTCTCCAGTTAAAATGGCTGACAAATCATTGTGTTAATGCACAAGGACATTCCATCTTGACACAAAGCTAAACATGTACTAGACTGTTGCGTACTACCAAAAAAGTGTTTACAAATGCCCAGAGTAGTCCACAGCCGTACTAAAGCGAAACCATAACAGACCACAAAATAAGAAAATTAAATATTAAAAAGCAGAAATTGCCATTATGCATCTCATGAAATTCAAAGTTTCTTTTGATCTTATTACCTGCTTAGTGTAGCATAAGTAGAAGAACATCCATCTTTGTCAGAGTTCATCAGTTCGGGAACACCAACACTGGAAATTTCTTCTATAGCTTTCAGGACGTTATCTGTGTGCTCCAGGTAGACACTAAATCCAAAACTAGCTTAGTTCATCAGTAAATATTACCCAGAATAACACTGCAAGTTCTTGAACACTGCCCTGCCTGCAACATGTTACCTAAAATTGTCAAGCTCATTCTTATGCCAAAGGCAATCAATCATATGTAGGAAATCCAGAGCAATACTGAGAACTGTCACAGTCACATCATTAAAAGTTACCATGATCTGAAACACAACCAGATTTAATATTTCCACATTCTTGTATTTAGAAGGGACAGGTCAGGATGAGGAGGAAATGGAGTTGTCCTTTATGGGAGTGAACAGCTAAAATGGAGCTCTGCCTGAGGGCAGGTGATGAGCCAACTGACAGCTTATGAGTAAGGATGAAAGAGCTCTCACTGATGTCCAGGAGAACACATCTGAGGGGAGACCTCATTGTGGTCTACAGCTTCCTCACAAGAGGAGGAGGAGGAGGGCAGGTGCTGATCTCTTCTCTCTGGCGACCAATGACAGAACCCCAGGGAATGGCAGGAACATGTGCCAGGGCAGGTTTAGGTTGGACATGAGGAAAAGGTTCTTCACCCAGAGGTGCTGGACACTGAACAGCCTCCCCAGGGAGGTGTCACAGCCCCAAGCCTGACAGTGTTCGAGAAGAGACTGGACAACGTCCTCAGACACACGGTGTGAACTGTGGGGTTGTCCTGTGCAGGGACAGGAATTGGACTTGCTGGTCCTTGTGGTTCCCTTCCAACTCAGGACATTTTGTGATTCTATGAGAAAAATCAAACCTGACACTTTGGTCTAGATCCGCACTAACATGTGTATGTATGCACACAACCATGTATAGATTTGTTGATGCATACTGACAAACTATAGCCTAGCAAACATGAGGTCCCAACATGCTTCTATGGACAATGGCTAACAGAATTCTTCCTGTCACTCACTGTCTTTCAGTGCTGTAGAAACAGCGCTTTAGGCCAAGCTCTGTAAGTATGAGGGTTGTGACTGAGGAGGCGCTCTCCTGCAGCAACAGTAATTATTAGAAAAGAGCATCCCTGCATGCTTGAGACAATGGCTGGAGCCTTACCAGAGCAGAGTGTGCAGCGCACTGTTGAACCGGCTGCCCTTCTCTCGGTCTCCACCAGGCCTCATCCATGACCGGCAGAGGAACTGCTTTGCTAGGGAAGCTGTAAAACATAAGGGATAACTTACTGAAGGAAAGAGATTTGTTTCATTTCCCATGTGTTGCAAGAATCCAAGACATTTCCTTCTTCCATATAAAGGCAGTGTGTCCCCATGGCTTTTTGAAAGATCACAATATTGCTGCCCCTCAGTGTGCCTGAACTTAGTTAGGTCAGAACACGTTTCCTCAAAAAACAGTAAGGCCACACTCTACATGTACCATGATGTTAAAATACATGCATACTTAGTGTGCTCCTGCTCTGGAATAGCTGTTCACATCAGAGCTGTGATCTATCTCCAGCCATTTTTCCCTGACAAACTTACGTTAAGCATTATTTGTTTGGTAAATCCTACAGTATGCCAACTTTTTGTTTTCAATTAGGGCAATATGCAGCTCTTAGGGCATCCATTCCTGGAGACAGAACTCTAATAACAAGTGACTTGATGTTTTGGCCACAGTGCTATAATAATACATGTGAACAGGCAAGTTTAAAGTTTACAGATTTCTTAAATCAAAACTGCTAAGAAACCTGTTTATCTCTTGCAAAAATGTTTAAAACAAGGAATCTAGTAGTTAGAATTGGTTCCCTGCCACACTCAGTGGGCAGTTATCCCAATGTGAGACTGTTTAAAATAGTAAACTGATCTCTAAGTAGGAACTTACAATTCTGAGTGGCTATGGGCATCTGAGAAGTACAAATTCTAGAGGTGCCTTAGTATGACAAGGTGTGGCTGAGAGAGATGACTTACAGGCAAAGGACAGCATGACAACGAATTAGAAGTTCTTCAGACATTACCCATTTTCTCCTTCTTCCAGCCAGCCATTGGTTTCTCAGCGATGGCAATCAGGAGCTGAGTGAGAATGAACGCACACTGGAAGCTGGGGACACTCTGATGGAAATTCAGTAGGTAGTGAAAACTCTCACTGGGGATGACAAGAAAGGGAAAAGGTAAAAACAGTGTAGATAGGGTAGTCTCCCAGAAACGCATAAATAGAAAGGAAGTATTAGACCAGCTCAGATCCAAGGTCTCCCTTGCCCAGTATTTTGTGTCTGGCAGTGCCCTTCTGAAGAAGAACAGGTAATGAACCACTAGTAGATAAAAATTCAGTCACTGAGAAACTTCTCTCAAGCCCCAGTCACTCTAAGTCTAGCAACATCTTCATACATTGCTCATACCTAGTGTTCCTGTAGGCATTTAAACCACCCAGAACATACTCATTCCTTCTGTGCATCCTACTAATCTCAAATAGCATACAAATGAATGAGATCCATAGATTAATGCATATTTTATAATCCAGCAGTTTGTTTTCATTAGGTTTGACTGCACTGCCATTCAGTTAAATATGAAGCTCTCTGAAGGTAGTATGGTCTTTGTGAGAGCTCCCAAACACCCAATTTTGTGCCCACACAAAACCAGGAAAACAGCTTGAAATTCATTCATTTCACAGCTTGGGAAACACTGATTCTACCTTATCAGCTCCTCGAGAAGAAGAAACTCTGTCTCTCCTGGCTTTAGCCGGTCTGCAAGCACCTGAAGAGCTGACCGTAGCAAGTCAGAGTTTTCATGCTGAGAAAAGCCATTCCTGAAGGAGAAGAAAAAAAGGAAAATAATCCAGTTCATCGTCAGAGTAGAAGGGAGGTATCAGATGCAAAAAGAACCCTGCAACCTGGAAGTTATAAGGGGACACAAAAATTGAAAACTGATCTGACAGCCAGCTTAGTTCATACACACTTTATCTTTCCCAGGGAATGGAAAACCTTGTGCACACACAATACTTCTCAGTTCAACTGTCTGGGAGGGGACCGGCCATTTCACATACGTGAAGGTTTATATATAGTAAAACACTGCTATTCAGACCTGAAAAAAGAAGATATCTAATGACACTTGCTGTGCAAGTACAGTGATAGTGGCTGGTCACCCCTGAACATCAGGTAGGAGACTAACGGAGAGGAAAACTGTACATCTTCATTAACTCTCTGAACTACAGGTGTCTGTGATAACATTCAGCAAGGATCTGCGTTCTGGAAAGGCTCAAATGCTTTCACGTTCTAGATCTATAGACTGAACACATGGACTTGATAATGGTAATGCTCAAGTGCACCTTTAACACACAAGTCAATTAACAGTCTGCAATATAAAAGGGCCTGATGAAATCTATGTAAAAGGAGCTGTGATTTGGTTGTTGGATTTAAGTGGTTAGACAGTTGGCCCCAAAATATGGCTACCTGACTTACTGCAAAACAGAATTATTACGCTCTATCCAAACTAAGTAGCAAAACTGATCTTAAGTTGCCTGCGGTTACAAAGTGGGTCGGGTTCTTTGGTTTACAAGATGGGTACACTCAGGAACAGCCAACATTCACACTGGATAGTGAGAAAACGACCAGGAGTGGATCAGGGTCCCTGAGGCTCCAGTAGTGGCGAATAGGAGAAGGAGACCTGAGACCTCATACGCTTTTTACACAATTAATATCGGGTTTTTTAAGTACAAAGGTGAAGCACTTTCTGCACGCAGAAATTAGGGCTCAGAAAAAGCTTTTATCATGCTATCCTGGATTATATTAGCAGATGCAGAGGTCAAACCCAGGCTGCACATACATTGTTGAGTTTGGCATTTATGAATCCTGTTCAAGTGCATTAGCAGCACAGGCTTTTTGTCAATGAAGTTCACATTCATTGTGTTGGCAAAATAAATTCTTTCATTGCTCAGGATTCAGGCAGTGACAATTTAGCAAAGGATGAGGGGAGTTACTGGGTAAGAAATTCCAA
Source organism: Nesoenas mayeri (assembly GCF_963082525.1). Classification (NCBI taxonomy): domain Eukaryota; kingdom Metazoa; phylum Chordata; class Aves; order Columbiformes; family Columbidae; genus Nesoenas; species Nesoenas mayeri. The sequence continues at coordinate 6,860,902 of NC_137560.1, forward strand.
GATCCCTAGGCAGGATGGGAGTTGCAGAATTAGGTGTGCCAGTCTGCCACTTACGCTGGTCTTGGTGCAACACCACATCAAATTCCAGCCAGTTCAGTGCCTCATCGTGCATTCACTGTTAATCATCTACAGTTTTAGTTCTGCTCAGGGTCAGGCAATCAAGTTTGACATAACTACAAAGTGCTTAAAAGCCTCCAACCACTGCAGTGTGTTGCTCTGCATGGCTGGCAGGCCATTTGTTGGGCACAAACACTTTGAAGAAAAGGAACAAGAGGAAGCAATAAACAGACTGTGCTCATTTAGGCGACTATATGCTCTTGTTTAAACTCACCAAGCAAATAGGGAGCGAAAAGTTAGTAACAGCTGTTGGTAACAAGAGGACATCAGCTGATGCTCCTGGATGTTCACTCCTGGGTCATCTTCCACATCCTGATTTTGTATAACAACTGCCTTTAATACAGAAAAAAATATTCATTAAATGCTATTCCACAGGCAGATAATAGCACAATAATCCATACCCGTAAATTCCATGTTAAAAATACCTCAACAAAACCACTCTATTTTTCCCCACAAACAAAACCAAAAATGCCATTAGAGGCAACAAAACCTGAACCAAAATTGCTGCCCACTGACCTGGAAGTAGTTGTGCATGTTCTCCATGTGATTACACAACGGCTTTAGTAGGTTGACTACAAACGAAGCAACTTCCTTGGGGGATCTCTGACACAGGTGGGAAAAGCCAATATCCTTGTAGCTTCTTTCCTGCAGCAAACCCAAAAGATTAAAGTCACTTCATCAGCCTCACTTGAGAATAAGTTCATTTCGAGCCCTGCCTCTCAGACTGCTTCTGAGCTGTGCAATTCCTGCTGTCATACACTCTCTGCCAGGAATGCTCACAGAAGAAGAAAGGTGGCTTCTGCTGAACAACCCACACCAACTCAGACAAGTGGATAACACTTCATGAAAGAATAAAACCGGTGTGACATGAAACTCTTTTACAAGGAGAACGAATGCTGGATGTGATGGAGTCCATCAGGTTGTAGTGAACTTCTCATAGTTTAATGCAATGGGCCACTCATCCTTACTTTGCTCCTGAAGGCATCATCCAGGAATACAAGGAATCACTGTGCTCAGGGTGTTCTTCTAAAGACTACAGAAGCAGCAGAAACCCGGATCCAGCAGCTTGTGTTGCATCCAGCAGCTATCTGGGCTGCCTAACCAGAGCTGCTTCTTGAGCAGCAGAGCCGGTCTCCCCAGGGAGGGTTAGGAAAAGGGTGACTTGAGTTTTAAGGCTACAAGGTCTCAATTATACACCCTTTCCTGAGACATACAGAGAACCAGATGCTGCAAAGCAAAGAGGGAAGCAGTACAGAAATCAATTTGGAAAGAGCAGCTGCTGCTCTGATACACTGTTGGGCATCAGGACTTCCATTTAACTGTTAGGAGAAAATAATTTTGGAAAACATTAATCTCAGGAAAGGCCTGGAGGCCCCTGACGTGCTGTGCCTCAGCCCATCGGCCACTGCCACACTCGCCTTTAGAAAGGGCGCTCTCCTGGTGGAGCCCGGGGTCAGCACGTGTTCCAGCTTCCAGCACAGGTCGTCCAGAAGGAAGCAAAGTTCAGCAGGCCCCAGCTGCACAACTTCACGAGCCTGCAATCACAAGAACAGTCAATCCCAGGAGCCAGCATGTAATTGTAGTGCCTTGAAGCTCAAGTGCAGCCCCTCCATTTCCAGTTATGTCTCCTGGCTTAGTTAACCTCAGCCAGGGACCTGTTTGGTAGGTGCTCTGGTTTTATTTCTCCCCCAGTGCAGGTATGGGACACTGGTTCTGGTTACTTGAAGTGTGAAGCAAAGCTGGTACTCTGAACATAGCTGAGGCAATGTCAGTAACGTGTAACTACTGAGAGAGAACTAATTATAGATGTTGAAAATAAGCTTGTAAGGGTAAAAAGAGGTTTAAGTCCAAATAGTCACAAAATTCACCAATTGAGTAACAGTCAAGCAGTAATATGAAATAATGCCACATAGCCCAAGAGACTTGTCAAACAGTCTTCCAGTTGGCCTGTGACCTGCATGCACAGAGACAGCTGCCCTTGGAGCTGGCCAGGCTGCTGCGGTCTCTTCACATTCTATGACTCTATATGTAGCCTAACAAAACCAGACTCCAGATGGACTCAGCCTGCCTACAAAGAGGGTAACAAAATAAAGCACTTCTGCTTTCCACATCCATAGCAATGTGGTTTTATATAGGTTCTCAGATGATAAAACAGGACCCTGCACACTGTGGGCACATCCACAACACCAGTCCCACGTTTGTGCTGAGTTTATGATCTGCTGATGCTTTGAGACACTTGCCTTTTTGCAACATGGGCTTTACTTAAACGTCATAGGTTCTTTTTAATAGGCAAGCTGCCTCGTAGTGAATTTAACACCCTACAGCTTAGCAGTGTTCAACGTTAAAGCCTCTTTCTTTCCATTAGGTCTACACTCTATCTTTTTTCCTTTTATGCAGCATTTATATTACTTTGTTTTTAATGTTCCTACGCTGTCTGCTATTCTCAGGAAGATCCTCTTTATCTCAGTGCCTCAAAGTACTGCAGTTTCTTTGGGGACAAGTTCCCTCCTGGTGCCTAGCTCACAGCTGTGGGCCAACACATCTGAACATCCATCTCCTGTCCATTTGAATGGAGCAGACGGGGCCAAGGCCCCAGGAGAGGCAGTTACACAGAGCCTTATCGGGACAGTTTTATGCTGTTCCACTCACCTCTGTATGCATCTCCGTGTCCAAGACAGACTTGGTCAGCAGCCCGCAGTGGAGCACAGTGAACACCTCGAGGTCTAACTCTCGGAAGTACGGGCGATAGCTCTGCAGCTGTGCCAGAGGATTTCCTGCCTCTCTCTCAGCAGCAGCCTGAAAGGTAAACGGTAGAATTAAGGTTGTAGCCTGCAAGACTATAAGGCCTTCTAGCTCAAATAAAGCTATTATTTCTTTCACACAGATTTCTGGGTTTTGTGCCAGGTTGAAAAAAACAGACTGAGAAGAATTCACGATAGCTAGTAGAGACACAAGCATATAGAATCTGAAGCTTTTTAATTTTGGACTGTACAAGTCACCAAAAATTTTCTAGGATAAAAAATACATAGGAAACTGAAATAATCTTTGCCATCTCCTTTCTGTGAATCAGAGGACATTGTGAAAACCATTCTGGACTTGCACCACAAGCACCCATAAGCACCTCAAGAGATGAAAGCAAAAGTTTTTATCTTTGATAAATACCAGGATGGTAAACTATGGGATGCTCTGTTGCCTCTGGCTGACAGTCTGTGAGTTCTTAGAGATTTGCTCCTCACAACCTTGCCACAGAAGCGGATGTATGTCACATGTGGCTCACAACAGGATTTCTCTATTCTGTCATCCCAGGCAGGGCATGGGACTCGTCTGGAATCAGTACTCTAGTTGAGTAAGAAAGATTAGATACATTCATTCCCCAAATTATCTGAGACTTTGCTTATTCTCTGTAACTTAAGTGACTTCGTTACCCTATTTGTTATTATTGATAATACTGCACATTTGCACTGCCCTGAGCCACACTGCCTGCAGGAGAGTGGCTGGCCTCTGCAGCAGACAGCTTTCAAAATTCAGAAGGGAGGCAGGTGTCAGGAAGGAGAATTGAACGACTTGACTGTGATTAACTTCTGATACTAACAATCCCTCTCTCAAAGCTTTTGTTTGTGCTTCTATCTCATCTCCTCTAGTCGGTCTTTCTTGCAAGTCCCTGGAGTGTACACCTACCTTCTCCAGCTCGGAGAGCTCAGTATCAGGCTGGTTTCCCTCAGAACTGTCATCTGCTTGAGAACGATCTGCAGACCCAGCTTTGCTGCCATCAGCCTTTTTTTTCCGTCCTTAAAGAAAAAAGCAACTTCAGGAACAAAGGCTACACTGTGCTCAATTTAGCTCAGCTACCAAGAGAGACAGCACACCTAAAGGAGGAACACAGTGTCAAAACTGTATGTGCTCAAGGCTGTGACCCATGGTCACAGCACTCCCTGATTTTTTTCTAGGCATGACAAGCTAAACTCAGGAATCTCTTGCTCTGGTTTGGGCTTACTAGTCTGAGCACTTACTCCTGCTCCTTCAAAATAAAGTATCTAAAGTGATGGATCGTTGTCCTGTCTGCAGAACATTCTTGTAACTTTCCTTCTGTCTTAATTGCTCTTATGTGACAGGTCCAGTCCCTGCAGAATGGGTTTGCCAGAGGTCTGTGCCCTCCTCCAGTTGTTTTCATTGAATGGAATATGAATTTTTGTCCAGTTCAGCTTGAAGGCAAGATACATTTTCAGGAAATGGGATTTAGTTGAAGACGTGTCTGCTTATTGCAGGGGCATTGGACTAGACGACCTTAAAGGTCCCCTCCAACCCAAAGTATTCGACAATTCTATGAAATGTCAATCTAAACTAGAACTACAGACAGAAAGAACAAAGTAAAGCTACTTCAGCCTGAAAAACTGAAAGCAAGTTCTGTTTCTTCTCTGTAGGAGCTAGTAATGGGAAAGGATGAAGGAAGTGTTTCCTTGTGCAGTAGAACCATGGCAAGGTTTCTACAAGATCAGTCAGGTATAACATAAAGGTCAGCGATTTGCAAGGCAGCTCAAGCCACACGTTCAGTATTGAACAACTGCACCAACCCAAAGGCAGAACAACTGACTGCTGCAGAAAATACTTTGGCAGGTGAAAACAGTAAATGAAAGCCCTGGATTTTCACTGTTACGTGCTGGGAATCAGCTTTCCCAACAAGATATAAACTATCCAACACCTGTTTGGAGTAGGGTATTTTTAAATCTCCACTTCAGCTGCAACAGGAGCTGATCAGACAAGATTTCAAGCTAGAAAGACTTTGCCAGGAATTCTGTGCTTTATGCATACACAAGTGGAATGGCTGCAGTGCAACATGCCAGTCAACCCCCACATCATGTCTGTTTGCTTAAATGTTTTAAACTTCCTTTACCATTCCTTTTTCTCACTGGACCAACAGCATTAATGGATGGTATGGCCTCCAGGGCTTCAGAATCAAAAGTAGCTGGTGGTGGGACATAACCAGGTGTTGCTGAAAGAGCAAAAATGTAAAAATTTGGTTAGTTCAGCTCCTGAATGACAAAACACAGGCAAGATACGTATCTAAAGAAAGTCGCACACTGTTTCACCACCCTGTTCAATGTCCCTCTCCTCTTAAGTGCATTGAGCTCAAATCAGCCTTATCGTGTCTGCACTGCTCTGGAACTGCAGGTCTCTACATTCCTCCAGCCAGGGAGGATAACAAATGCTCAGCTGCCCTTGGACATCTCTCCATGTTGGTGAAGCTTTAAGGGCTGTTCTAGCATTTCTGAGCCCTTTTGGTGCTGGTCTTGTGCTCTGGGAAGAGCAGAAAAGGGTTGAGGCTGCACTTCGTTTAGGATGAAGTTGGTCTATTAGTTTACAAACACAGCTCTTGATGGATAACTTGTGTAAGGGTATGTGGAAGGTAACAGTGCATTCATAATTATGTTTCTTATCAATGACCTTTTTAATGTAGAAGGAGATTACAAGTAAAGAGGGAAGCCATAAACAAGGACAGACACAAACCTGGTAGACAAGGGATAATGGAGACAATGCCAAAGGTCAAAAGTCTCCAGTTTATAATTGATGGGCCATTACAAAACTCCGAAAGCCCAGGCATGGCTTTGGGGTGGGATACCTGGATTTTGTAACTGATAAAATGGGACGAAAAAGAAGAACTTGAGGATTTGGGATATTCTGATGGAGCGGGAGGGTAGAATAATGCAAATGAATGGAGTGTGCAGGGAAATGGGGTGGGGAGGAACAAAGAGGTGAATGGGTAGAAACAATGCAAAAGTGACTGGCCATGAGTAAAGCATTGGTAGCCAGTAGAACTCTCCAATCAGGAAGCTTGTCTGACTTAATCCTGTGCCTGATCACCACAGTCTGTCCCATCTTTTCATTAAATACCTTCTTCACTATCTTTCAGTGTAATCTCACTATCCTCTGCATGTGTATGCGTGATGTAAGGACTCTATGCCAGCTACTGGTGAGACCTGTGTGAGTAAACCCTGGGTCAGCAGCGACAGTTGGAGCACCCTGGGCCTGCGGTGCCAGGAACTGCAATGAACAAGGGTCTGTGGCAGTGGATAAAAGGTGCTTAGAGCACCTCTACTGCCCTCACAGACTTTGTGCCTGGGGCCTATGCGATGAGTGTGTGTGTTGCTGGAGAGCAGTGAGCTGGAGCAGCCGGTGAGCAGGGGAGCTGTGGAGCAGATCCCTGGGATCTGGGCAGACTACTGGGCAGATGGACAGGCTGTGCCAGTCCTGCAGGATCTGCAAATGTTTGTGTCATTTGTGTGCCTTCACTAGTGAACTTCAGTCTTAACCAGCTGAAGAGCAGGAAGGGAACTTGGCTGTCTGTACATATGTTTTATGTGAGTCCTATCCGTAGGTGCTGTCAAAGGCAGCACGTTCTCTGTGTCTGTCCATGCAGTTCGGTCCATCAGCCTGGGACAGAGACCCCGAGGTGTCCACGCTGGGCTCCAGCAGCCTGGCAGGAAGACTTCATATGTCCAGAGCAGCTGGAGGCAGCAGATGTTTATAACATCCCTTAGCAGCTTGTTACAACCTGAATATTGGAGAAACACGCTGATTCTTCAGGACAGAGGCTGGTTTACTCCAGTACCCATCATACTCGGGCAGATTCTGCCAAGTCTGACCAGGAACAGTCAAAGAGATGTCACTGAGAAGGGCAGTTTGGACTCAGACAAATTGAAAACAATAGCTGTCCATGTGTGAACTCTTAGGCCACTGTAGAAACGCACTATGTGTTACCTGTACTTCCTCCACTGATGTTTAAGCCAATCTCTTTGACTTCACAGCTAATGCAGGCCTAGAACATACAAATGTTTCATACTCACCTGCCAAGCATTTTCCCAGCACAGTCTGCAGCTCTGTAATGTTCTGTAGTCGAGTCAAAACTTTCCCCTTCATTTCAGCATCCTGTTGCTGGCAGAAGGCGTTTACAACCTAGAGATACAAACCAAATTCACTGACATAGGGAGATTTGTACCCACTTTTACTACTTTTCTAAATAACATCCTCAAGTTCTGAATAAGCACACAACATAGCACAAGAGGCCTGTGTGACCAGATCCAGACTGCACGAACAAAGCTCTTCAAACCCCCATGAGAACATGGACATAATTGGTGCAATCTACAGAAAGCAATAGAGAAACATCTACAGGTCTAATATTAACTAAGGAAGAGGAACTAGCAGACAGCACCTTGCCAGGTTTCTGTGCTGCTTGGGGCTTTGGAGACCCCTTGGTACTTCCTGGGTGTGCCAGGACAGAGGCAGCCCTGGGACAAGAGAAGGAACAGGGAGGACTGGGGATGTGGAATTGCACCAACTCTGACATAGCTCATGTAATAACTCCAGCAGGGAACATTCCCGCTGACCACTGATGTTAGCAAATACATGGTCCAAATGTATTTCACCCTTCTGTAAGCTCACAGAGGTACAGAATAAAGCACACAATCACAACCAAATTTATAAGGGACCCAGGAAATCCTCTAGTCCAACAATCTGCTCAAAGCATCTTTAACTAAAGAGGTTGCTTAGTGCCTTTTCTAGTAGGGCACTGGGCATCTCCAAGAAAGGAACCACCATGTGCTCCAGCCCCTCCAGCCTGGTGGCCTCAGCTGGACTCTCCTCAGAGTGACACAGGAGCCCCAGACTGGACACTAGTGCAGGCAGGGCCTCCCACGTCCCAAGCAGAGGGCAACAATCTGTGCCCTTGACCAGCTGGTGACAACTCTGCTCTCCAGCATAGTGAGACTAATCTTTTCCTTCTGATGCCCCCTTCGTAGTTTAGACATATAGTACCTCATAGCTTAGACATATATTTGGGGTTTACAGCATCCTCCCTGTGACAGCAAAAGCAATTTTTATACACCAAACTGTGCCAGTGTACAGACTGCACTGAGTAGCAGGTGGAAAATTCACATCACCGAGGCAGCCCTTAGAGCCTCTGGCCAAGAAAGCAGAGTTGCTGCTAGCAGCAGGATAAAGGATAAATGATAAAGAAGAGAACACTGAGAGATCACCAAGACTTTGCTGGAGAAGGTTTCCAAGAGGCAAGACTCTTCTTCAACACCAATTAGCATCCCTGAAGCCTAGGACTAGTGTTTGGAAGTGCTACTCCTCAGTGACACTCCAGAACCTGCAGACAAAGCTCTACTCACCTCACGAAACCAGTTGAGAGCATAGAATAGGAGTGAGCACAGAAATTCCCGTTCCTGCTTGGACAGAGAGTCCAGCTTCCCTTCAACCTCCAGGTCAGTCAGGTACAGGGGGCAACCTGGGACAGAGCAGGAACAGAACGCGTTGGACTGGGTTTGCTACCCATCCCTTGGCCTTCATGAGGACAAAGTCTCTTGCCAAAGCCTGTCTCAATTCCAATGGCTATCTGGAGTAAGCCCGGACAGCCACTCTATCCCCAGACAAAGCAATTGTCTCTCCTGCCTCCCTTGAACTTTGTGGGCAACAGAGCATCTTAGTCTCCTTCACAAAGTTCACAATTATTCCTACCACTGCAGGAATTCTCCACAGATCTGAGACAAGAATGAGCTGGACAGACTCACTCTGTAAAGGTCAGTTTCCCATACCTAGTAAGGCATCGATCTCCTCCAGGCTTCCATCGTTCTGCTCTGCAGTGTAGAGCCTCAGCAATCGGAAACAAGGTGACAGACATATTGGTGACACTACCCTGGGAACAACAAAAAACAAACAAACAAACAGTGGGTCTTATTAATGTTTTATAAGCCTCCAGAATTCTCATCATTTATTTTCCACTATGTCCTCTGTCCTCCCCATGCCACCTTGGCTATGCCTTTATTTTGCTTCTTGTAAGTCCCAGTGACACAGAACAGAAATGTACCATATGGTTAAAATATTCCTAAAAACTGGTGATCACCAGTTGTCTGGAAAAGTATAGAGGGACAGAAATACTGCTGCAATGGACAAAAAATGGGATCAGATTTATTTCTAGTAGAAAGCAAAGTTGAATAATTCAGAATGAACTATAAGAAATTGTGCAAGAGACAGCTGTGAGCAGAGGAGAAGCGTTCTTGAATGTTTTGTAGCATGTGTCTGCTCACATTCTGAGTGAGGAAAATCATTTGTTTTTCCATAGACACATGTAAAGTAGCTATATTTTATTTTAAAGTGATCATGTCTTTTTTTTAAGCATGACAAAATCTTATAACAATAAATTATGCAGGATATGAGGATGCCAGTTAAAAAAAAGCCTTTTATTTTTTTTTACGTTGGTGCCCTGCTGTTTAATTGGATGTTTTTATTTCTTACATCCTTCCTGTTCCATTCTCCAAAGACAAAGCCGATATTTGTCACTCAAATTACACTCGTGGCTGCATGTTTGTAGTTTTGCTCTGGAGCACAGGTCTACATTATCAAAGTAGAACTGAAAGTGAGAATGAATCGTGTACTGTTGATGCATACCAAGTCCTTGGTTACACTCTGTTTCAGAATCATCACTCAAAATACTAATCTTGCCACCTCAAAGTTGCCTATCCATCTCAATATGGCATTTAATATCACCATAACACTGGAACAAAGAGCTGCTGTTCTCATATGACAGATGGGAAACAAGGCAGATGCAGCATGACTTGCCCAAGATCACCTAAACAGCCTGAGCCTGAAAAACCTGCTGGTTCTGCACCAGCTTGTGCCTCTAGACCTACCTGAATATGTTTAACAGTGAGAGAGGAAAAGAATAAATACTGGAAACTGGTACATTCTCTGACTAGCTCCTTATCAAGCACTCTGGCAGGCAGGGTAGTGCACATGAAAACAGTTCCTTCAGCTGTGGGATGACTGCAAACCTAAGTGTCAAAGTACCTTTTACTTTGGTTACTCATTCCATCAGCGACCCTGCCAAGCTCACTCTGAGCCACCAGTGGTAAGAGGTTAATAGCAATTGCTCCCTGACTTTCATCTTCATCCAGATTATACAGGGACTTCACTGGGAACAAGAACGAACTGCAAGGAAAGACAGACAAGCTCTTGTTGACAAATTCAGTTCTCAGTGACGGAAACGTTACATCCACTGTGATTAGCATACCCATCCACTGTGGGGCTGAGATCCACCACAAAGTCACTGGGGAAGTCCTCCACCAAACTCTTCCCAAACTCTTCCTATAATGAAAGGAAAAAAAATCTGCTCAGCAAAGGTGCTCAGTGAAGAAAGCTCCAACAGCAGCAGTGGAAAATGCAGAAGATAAGGCCAAGCAAAAGTATCCTAGAACCGCCGCAGCAATGAAGCCCACTGCCTGCAAGGGGAGCCAGGGCCTGCCTTCAGAGACAAACCCAGGAAACTTTCCTACATATGCACAACCAATTTCTTCCCTGCTCGTTGGACCTGGGCTTGTCTACAAGTTCTGCAGTGCTGCAGATGGCTGCAAGAGGAAAGCAGCCAGGGGAGGTTCCTAAGAACCAATAATCAGAATGAAATGGCTATAAAGTGCTGGTAAAGTTTTATTTCACACAATGTGTCCCCCATATTTCACATGGAACAGGGAGGACTGGGGATGTGGAATTGCACCAACTCTGACATAGCTCATGTAGTAACTCCAGCAGGGAACATTCCTGCTGACTACTGATGTTAGCAAATACATGGTCCAAATGCATTTCACCCTTCTGTAAGCTCACATATTTCATATTTCACATGGTTACACCATTAGAAACAATTAAATGAGATGTAAAGTAATAGACGTGATAGAGACTGGACAAACAGATAACGAGAAGACCCCAAAAAATATGCACATAAATCATGAGAAGAACCTTGGCTTGCTTTTACATTTCAGTCTTGGAAGGAAAAAGGAGAGACCCTCCTTCCTTTGCTTTTCCTCCTTGGAGCACCCAGCTGGAGCTCAGGAGACTGGCATTTCTAACCCCAGGCACAGAGCATTTAGAGTGACTCCCAGCATTTTACAGCTCCCTGCTGACTTTCCCTTGTTCCAAGAGGCAGTTCCTCCTCTCCATTGCAGCAAGTGCAAACGGCACTGGTGTTACAATGAGTGATCAACTCCACAGCAGCCCCCAGTGCTCTCGGAGGCCTCAAGATGGCCTTCTGCCCTCCGGGAGGGCACAGCACACATGCAAGAATGGTCCCTAGCAAGGAGAAAGAGCTGTCCAGTGGCCTTCACAAACCTCTTGCTGCTAACATAAATACCATTTGTGTACTTATTACCAGAAATGACTGTGGCTCTCCCAAGCCCTTAGGCATCAGATAGCCTTAATAGTTTGGTCAGAAGCCAATTTCAATAGTAAGGTTAAAGTTCTTTCAGATTCTACTTTTATCCATGAATCTCAAAGGCAGGCTCTGAAATGTCATTCCATTTATATTAAAAGGCTTCCCTGCTGTCATGTAAAAGTTCACATAAAGGAAGCTGTTACAGCACAGTGAGGAATCCGCCACAATCAAAAAAGCTGAGAGAGGATTTTGTATCTGATCAGTCTCTTGAAGGAACCGTTGGCATGACTAGAACAAAAAAAGAGAGTTCTCAGACTGGAGTGAAATCCTCAAATTGATTATATGTCCAGCCAATGCCTGAAAAACATCATGTTTCTGAAGAATTCATTTAAATGATTAAGTACAAACTATTCTGCAACATACCAGGAGCTGCAAGTCCAAATTCCCCTTCTGCTTCTCAATCAAACTGGCAAGTTCATCATAGTACAGAGCCAAGACCTCTGGTGTTTGCTCACAGCAGAAGCCCACGAGATCCAGCAAGGCTGAAAGCTGAAACAAGAGAACCCTCTGCAGAAATGAATGAGGTAAATGAATCCAACCAAAGCTTCTACCTTGAGTCCCTCCACTTTTATACTGATTTACTTCGAGGCATATCCAAAGTTTTATCTCTATGGTAACAGCCCATGGTGACCATCCTTGCAAAGACCCAGTTTTATGAAGGAATACGTGTCTTTTAAGGTCCTGGCCCTGTTCCACTATGAAATAACACAAAAGAGTCTGCCCAGGACCACACTTACATAGTACCAGCCTAGAAGAAGGTTCTTCAACGGGAATTAAGGAAAAAGGACAAGACTAGGCCAATCCTGTACAGCAGAAGTACTTTCTCTAGATGGTCCAAAAGACACCACTGCCAAGCCGAGAGGAAGGTGAAGGCTGCCTGTGGCTCACTGAAGCAGACTGTCCTGTTCTTTTGTGTTTGAAATACTGTCTGCATAGAAGACTTTCACTAGATGGCGGCAGTACCACTTGTCCTGGACTGGCCGTAGGCAAGACCAATGGGTGCTAACTTAGTATAAACCTTTGATTTCTCCAAAACGATTTTTAATATATTCTTGGCTCTGTAGTCAATGCACGAAAATCCCAGACTCAGCAAAGCTACACGTACTGGTTCACCTAGGACTGTGTTTTCAGTCATACCTCCTTGCCAACCACATCCTCCCTCTCCCGCCCCGCTGCCCCATTCCTGGTACTCACCTGCCCATCACGCTCGCTGTTCAGCTCTGGTCTCTCCAACGAACCATCTCCTTCATTTCTGAAAGCAATCGATACCCTTGCTTTTGTTGCATAACACTTAAGTGATGGCAAAACCCATCTCACACAAAGTTCTCTCTCCATGAATTGGAGGATTATGCATGAAAAAGATGCTTTTTGGACCTGCTGCTGTTTGGGACAAGACTCAATGTATTCTTCAAAGATATGCTTTTTCTAACCTGTTGAAACCTAAAGCCCTCTGGTCTCTCCCATAACACAGTTCACTCAGGGCCTGGAGCTAAGATGAGCTTTTGTCTTCATGTAATAAACAGCAAAAGCATTTTATTAATAAGTACAAAATCAGCAAGCTACAAAATGCTTCCCAACATCAGTCAAGTCAAACTCTTATTTTCCACGTTGCTTTAATCTTTGTCACAGCTTTTGTCAGGAGTTTGCCTGGTTTATGAACGTTGTTAGTAAATTATTTACACAGTACATCAGAAATTGTCATGCCAATGCCCAGCACAAGAATAACAATCTTTCTCCTTGCTTCCCTTTTGGATTTCCCTGTATTCAAATATGGAGCGCACTAGGTTTTCACCCCTAGTGTCAGAAGCTGCTCTGCAGTCAGTCCAACACAGTGGTCAAGTGTTTTTTTTCCAAGCACTGGTGCTACTCAAGGCATCCATCACTAACAGGAAATTCAGGATGCCTTTGAGATTAGCAGCAGGTGAGCAGCACTGAACAGTTTGTGACACCAAACACTGCAGTCTGCAGCAAAGTTTTAAATTCCTGGATTTGACCAAGGTGTTAATGAGCTAGAAGGCAATGCCCTCCTTTCTTTGTCCCACTCCTGGTTTGGTCTGAACCGAAAGCACGTTAAACTCATATTTGCCGCATTCTTTCTCACCTTTTTAATGCCACGCTGCCTATCATGGTTACAGCACCAATAATGCCCATTTGTTTGTGGTTGGGAACTGTGCTGGAGAGCCATTTCCTGATCACCATGTGCATATCATCCTAAAAAGAATGATACAGACCATGTCACAACAGGGGAACTTGTGTGCATCACTCACAGTTCTGTTGGTATCTTCCCTTAATGTCATCTCCAAAGGCAGCAGGGACAGGGTTTACTGGCATTTACTGCGATTACAGCTTTCAAAAGGAATCAACATTCTGCAATTTCCTTTATTATGAGACTACTGGTTACAACTCTAGGTAATGCTGCAAACAGCATTAAAAGTGACTCACTTTGACTTGCTCTAATTGCTACACAGAACATGTAGTTGGCCCAGGTTTCATCTATAATTATTAGAAGAATATATTTTAAAAAATAGTAGCAGATGGTCTCTGAGCCCTTCACACACAAACAACAGCTGCAGAGCTGCCCTTGGAAACACTGTCAACTTCAGAAGGCTGAGGGATAGAGAAGTTTTTGGTGAAGGTCCAAAGAGAGCTGTAGGTTACAGCATATTGGACACTTGGGATTAAGATATTCCTTGTGCTTCCTTCCTTGTCCCCTGGGTGTGGGCAAACATGTCCCCCAGAATTACAAAGGCTTCTCTGCAGCAGCTCCATCAGCCCAAGGCAGGTCTTGATGTGGCATGCTCTATTTCAACACTTGTGTCAAGCAGCTGATCCGGCTGCACTTTCCCCAAATGGGTGCAGCTTTGAAGACTTGTGAAAGCCTGGACTGCTAATGATAGACTGAGAGGTCTCCTGACAGCGAGAGCTTGAAGCACGCTCAGTCATAGAAGCGTGATGCTTCAGGAAAGTTGAGAGACCAGTCTTCTGGATGAGAAGTCTTAACACTTGCTGAAGAGATGGAAAGCAAAGCACACAAGTGTGCAGCAAATCAGCTGCAGGAATCCAGGCTGCACCTGCACTGCCGGCTGAGGAACGCTAATCAAGGAAGTCGTCATCTTGAGAGATGAGGATGGAACGGCTGACAGAGGCTGAAATAGGGAAGCCACCAAGAGGTCCAGAATAGTCTCTGACAAAGGGATGTGCTCTGCCTGATCCCTTAAACTGATAAACGGTGGGTGAAAAAAGACAGACACCTTAGCTAAGCAGTCAGTCAGGGGAGGGGGCTGCCAAGTGGGTCCTGACCAAATCTAAGGGAGAGCTCATCTTCCTGTTATCTAAAAGTAGGTATGAGTAAGTAATTTATTTTGAAGCAGGGTTGAACAATGAATGGACTAAGCAGAAAACCCACGTATTTTAGCCAGTTAGCAACAGTGCTATTGCTAGCTTAAACAGCCACTACGGCAGAAAAGCAGCATCCCTGCTATGAGAAGCAGCATTCTCAGACTGCGACAGAGCACGTGTGAGAACTCAGAAGCAGCTTCATAAAAGCAAAGGTCTCACAAAGGACAGTACATAGTTATACCATCCTTCCTTGCCCTTCACTAGACAAGATGCCTCTGGAATAACCTGTGCAATGCCAGGACAAATGCCTAATCTGCCTCCAACGATTTTCGTGTCCAGTTTCTTTGGTGATCCACCCCTGGGGTCTTTAGAATCACTGAGGACAGAGTCAAACTGCCAACACTGGATCCTCACAGTCACAAACTGTCAGCTCAGAATAAATCTTGGATCTTACACTCCTCCCGTTCTTTTTGCTATTTGAGGGTGACAGTCAGAACACTTCTTCCTGATGGCTAGTACTTCTGGGCCACAAAGTCACATTGTGTGTTGCCAAGGCAATTGTCACAAGTCACTCGTAAGACAGACAGACTTGCGGGGGCAGAAATTCCTGAGCAAAGCAGTTCAGAAATGAGTTAAACCTGCCATACAACTGGAAATTTTGCTAGTGAAGAGCTCCATCTTAACAGAGTGAGTGTGAGGAAACAAGTACAGAGATGTTGTTTTCCATGCCACAGAAGAAGGAAGAGAAGAGCAGGTTTTCCTTCATTGTCTCAAGCTAGCATGTGCAAACATACGTGCAACTAGAAACTATGCAGGAACTCAAAGAAAGACAAATAGTCCTAATTTCTAGAAGAGCTTCATGAATGGGAAGATTTTAAACCCAGACATCTCCATTGTGAAATAAATGTCTGAGATATTTTTTATCGGATGCCTGCCATGCCCAAGGAGTCAGACACAGAGACAAAGGTATCTGATACCACCACTGTTACGCTGCAACTGAGTCACACAAGGTATCCAAAATAAAATGAATACGAATTTAGACAGACCAAACTTGATAGCTTCTCATGTTTAAAATGGAGGCAACAAAAGGTGTTAAGTCTAACACTCCACAGCTGAGTCCTCTATGCTGTGTTGCTCAGTTCTTCCAACATGAGAGTCTTTGTTGTCTCTGGAGTACAAACATTAAGCAGCTGAATCAAGGTGAACATCTTGGGGAAGAAGCTGAACTGTGCTTTCTGAATGCTTCCAAACGATGGAAGGACTAACATACAGCCTGAACTCCTTTCTATTGTGTCGCTGCTTACCTGAATATAGCTTCTTGCTTGCCTCTGGCTGAATGCGAGCGTGCTGAGGATGTAGAAAAGCTTCCGGATCTGGCATGGATTCAGTTTCTGTGTAGAGTCTAAAATGGTCTGTAAGAGAGAAGCCACAAACCAGCTCAGATGTTATATGTCAAGAATCCCTTTCCGTGTTCCCAATAACACACCAATTGTGAACTGCAGGGAAACCAATTAACTTTACCTTTTTGTACAGGCAGCAAAAAGTAACATTTGCATTAAATAAACATAAATGCAGAACTACTGCTCTGCCCTCAATTATTGCAGTTCGTTTTATCAGAGGCTGAATGGGAAGAACAATCTGGCTACCATAGCACTTTCGGAGCACTCCCATCTCATTAGTGACAGCTAAACGAGGTTTGGTCACAGCATTCAAAGTATTTGACAAAATGAACATTATGGCTTTTTGTTAATGTTTCCATTACAAGCCCTGTAACATCCAAGTCATTAACAATGTAGGGGTGGATTTTTTTGTGCTGGCTGGCATCCTCAGGATATTTCTTCTTACAGTGCTCCAGTAGAAACAGTCCAACAGTTTCCCAGAGCCACACTGGCTTTCCTAGCACTGAGATGGCGTTTTGTTGCCGTGATTTTCTCCTATTACTGGCTAACCTCAAGGAGGATTTGAAACTAAGTGTTGAGTTTGACAGGATTAGATAAGCGCTTTTGCATCCCTCGAGAAAATTCACCCAGCTTTAAGATTAAAAAAAATAGCTGTTTAGGGAGGTTATTTGTGCTAAGATCTGCATGTTCTTTCCATGCTGGAGAGGCTCCAGCTCAGTGTAAACGCACCAGGCACCTACAACCCCATGGATCTTTCTACAGGTAACTGGCTGGTGTCTCAGCCACCTCCAAGATGCACCAAGCACGGTCTATTGCCAGAGCCTGAAGTCTGACCAGCGCACTGATTAATGTGTTTCACATACAAGCTCTGGTAACGTATCAAAGATCAGCCCATAGAAACCATCATCTGTAAATGATTTGCCAGCACAAGAACATGCAAACAAGGTCCAGAGCAAGGTCAGCAGGTCTCAGCAGACTGCTGTGGGCAAGTACTTCCCATCGCACTTCTGACAACACATTTAACCTTGAGCAGGAGTTTTACGTTGTCTCTTTCAATGACTACTTTGAAACTGGAGTCCTTATCACATCCTCCCTCTGCCAGGAGGCAACTGAGTCCCATTTCTTCCTTTTATACCCATCGAATTGTGAGACTGCATTGCAAGTTCTTACTGTATGTCTTAATGCCTTTTTAGCATACTTTAAGCAGGTAATTTAAATTTAACAATCAACCAGCTAAACAGCAAAAAGTACACCGTTTTCCCACAGTGTGCACTTAAACTACAGAATCCACCAAGTGGGCATCAAAGAAGTCAGCAGGGTGGGGGGAATCCACACACCCACACTCTTCAAGGGCTCTTAAATTCAGGATGTCCTTAAGCTACAAATCACCGCAGATGGGGGAGTGTTCAAGAAAAGAATTGCTACATGCTTGTCCTGCTGTTTTGCTCTTCCCTCACTCTCCACTTCTGCCGCATTTGGAAACAAGCAACTGGGCAGGCCCGACCCTGCCTGTCACTCTTAGGAGTTTGGAACCCGTTTTGGTTCCCCATTGAGTACTTTCTTCTTCTAAATTTTAGGACATAAGTCTTTCCCCATCCCTGCCAGGAGTTTTGTTTTAGGATTTAAGCACTGGCTGAAGTACTGTCAGTCTTTCCATATGGTAGAGCAGGCAGGCCACAAAGGGGGCAGTTTTTTGCCAAGTAGTTGAAATAGCTGATGCTAATAAAAACACCTTTTTCCTTCTGTCATAGGTGTCATTCCACGCTTGCAATGTAAGCGTTCTCCACTTACAGGGAGGGGTAACATTTTTGTCTCGGTTTCCCCTGTCAAAAAGTCATACAGCCCTCTCTTACAGCTTCACAGCAGATGCGTTTCTCAAGACAGGCAGCCTTACAGGTACAAATTGTTCCATTGCCTCTATTTCTGAAAAGTACTGACCTATTCTGGATTTGAGGCAAAGTGGTGTAAGGGTCCTGAACTGCAGTGTGCATTCTTACCTTCACAAAGATGGCGTAGCGCATCAGAAGGGATGTGTGTAGCACCACCAAATCAGTGAGCACGTCCAGGGAAATGTCCAATTCTGTCTCATCGCCGCTGCACACGTGAGTCACCAAAGCAGTCACAACCTCCTGAGGAAAAAGCCCCCAGAGAAACCATAGTCAAATGTCAGCAGAAAAATGCCCTGTTCTGCTCCTACAGAATATGTTGATCAAGTACAGATAATCATCCTGGACTCAATCATATTATTCTAAGGCCCTTCTCAGTTTGCTCTTTAACTCCTGATGTTCACAATATTCTTTCTGCTTGAGGCTGAATTTTATTCTATTCTAAAAGATTCCACAGCTCCATAAAGCAGCTCAACACCAAATTTTTCCTGTTTGCTTGCCAACGCTGCTGCAGCTTCTGCTCTTTGCTGCACCATCACACAGCGTGATAAAAATCTACCCTATTTTCTTAGGCACGCAGAACACTGCACCTTACCCAGCAATACATTGCCTCTAACTTCAGCAGGTCCAGTGTCTTCATAATCTTTATCACCAGCAGTTCAAAAATTGACATTTTTGTTTCAAAAAATCTTTCATGGCCTTACTTCAGCTGACGTCTGGACAGGGATCTCTCTATTCCCACCCACTGTCTGTGGCTCTGGGTCTTTTCTATGTCACTAAATGCTAATACAGCCATCCTCTTTTGAAATTCTTGACATCTCGAAGTATTACTAGACTCACTAGCTTGTTGCAGATGACATCGTATGCCTTCATATCCCAGGTTTTTACTGTTGATTTTTTGTCTATTTGTAAAGTTTGCTCTAATAAGTAATACAGATACAACACTGGAAATAGTCTTAATTATAAACATACTGCGCCCAAAAAAGAGCAAATACATTCAAAAGTTTGTGCAGAGCTGTCTTCAATCCCCAAATTTTCTGATGTCAGCATGTCTATAGAAACCCAGTCAGAGCTGACAGTCTAGTATGTGGTTGTTTCAGACTCTGCAGAAGGAGTCCAAGTTGGTCAGAGCTCTGAGGGAAATATGTGTAAACTTCTCTATCACAGTACGTTATCCGTGGAAAGAGATGAAGGTTTCAATACAAACTACACAGATGGCTTTTTAAAACAGAGGATGCTCCAAGTGACTAAGTACAGGAATATGGATTTATGAACAAAACTCCTCCACGACTGCGGGGTCCATTCCCGATGACCTCAGTCAACTTGTTGGCTTTCTGAATTGCAGCAAACCCTGCACAGTCCCCTCTGCTCCATAAGTATTTTTCGTTCTGTCACTTCTGAGGCCTGCCTGTTCGCTCCCTGCTCCTCCCAGCAGTCTCTGCGCTTGAGTCACGGGCTACCAGAGTCTTGCTGTGACTGTTTCCCATCTTCTGCTTGGCCTATTCTACAGCACAGATCTCTCTTCCCAAGGCTTCCAGCTGCCTCAGACCCTCACCCTCTAAAGGATCATGACATACATTCTAGAACAAAGTGCAAACACTAATAAAACAGCTGCTGTCATCACACTGTACCTGCTGGCAGTAAGAGTCAAAGGCTGCAAAAGCTTGTTTGTACATGCAGCTGCCAAAGGAGACGATGGCTGGGTGTGCAGAGTGCAGAAACGTCTGAGCAAGTGCTAGGATGGAAGGGAAGAAGTCTCTGATAACCTGAAATACAGACATAACAAAAGAGGAGATTAATGCTGTTTGTTTTCAACACACTATTCTCTAAATACAGAATATGCTGGAGCTTATCCTGAAAGCTTTGTCTAGTAGGTGTATAGCTTAGTAGGTGTTTCCCTGCTTTCTCTGACAGCCCCTTCTCACACAGATGGGTAACAAGGGCAGATAAGACACACCAGAATCATTTTCTCCAACCTTCTCCACAGAAAGGATCTACAGATTGGTTAAGAAGCCAATCTGCAGAGCTCACAGCAGCATATCCCTCATGGGTGACACCAGGGAAGTCACGTTACAGCAACGTACCACTAAACAAAAGCCCCAGGACGGACACGCTCTTGGCCTCACTTGAACAGAAGGACTGTGCTACATCAAGATACTCAGAAAAATCTAAGTTAATTTTTCAAGTTAGCTTAATCACACAGAGCTCCTTTGAACAACAAGCTCTTACTCAGATGTAAAGTAGCCTAATTTACTTGATTATATTCTGGAAGGGAGTTAAATGAAAAACTAATTAAACCCAATTATGTTCAGAATAAAACATGCCAACTTAAGGCATTATTACAGTTCAATTAATTAATTTAAAATTGATACTTCAGTGTTTCTCATCTGCCCTCTACCTCTGACAAGCAGCACTTATAATTTTTCATTGATCTTTTCAGTTTTCTCATAGTAAATGGTAATTTACATTATATTACAAACATATGCCAAATATATATATACATATATTTAGACCTAGAAACCATTACATTTGAAAAACGGTGTATGTATGTATATGAACTTCTAAAAACATTGTGGAAGACACTAGTATTTCTGGAAAGCACAGTGGAGATCTTGGGCTAGCCCACATCTCTTAGGCTGAGAGGTTTTGCACCAAAACATAAAGCCCATCCAAATCTGAGGAAAGGTCACCCCCAAAAAACCCTATGTGTCAGTTACAACAGAGGACATGTGCCATGCTTGGGAGATTGGTCTGGGACCAAAAATATATAAAACAGGAGTGTACATAACAGGAATAGTATAAATAATGCAGCACAAGGTTAAATCGTCATCTGACAAGGTCTTTGAAAGGTTAAAGTGGGAATCCCAAAGCAGAATCAGCACTGACCACTGAATGATCTTGGAAGGCATTCTGCATCAGCTGTTCCGATAGGCAGCCCAGCCGAATTTTGCTCCTCAATACCTTCTCGGTTTGCTTCCTGTTCTTGGTGTTTGTAGAGTGGATTAGCAGCAAAACTATCAGATCCAGAACCTTGTTGAGGAAATAATCACCAATTATCATGCTCAAAAGATAAACAGTCCAGACAAAAACACACTTTGAAATGAAAACTGAGAAGAAAGTCCAGAGCTCAAAAAGCCCCAACAGCCACAACTGTAGAAAAACCCCATCTTCCCAACAGGACAGAATTAAAGCAGGATAACTTCGTCCCTTGGCATTTAGAAGGGATGAACTAGGAGTTACAAAGAAAATGGATAGCTAGTATACAAGGAACACATCAAATACCAAAAGAACCACCCATGCAACATCACTGGCAGTTTCTGCTCCAACTAGAAAAGTCTCTTCATCTACAATAATTAAGAAAGCCCTTGAAAACACCAGCAGAAGAGGACACTCCCACAGACCAGCGCCAAGGCAGAAGCATTACCTTATGGTCAGATACAGACGTGCTGTTCTCAATAGCCTAAGAGCAAAAACAAAACAAAACAAACACACAAGAAAGATGTTATGCCAGAGTATGAACTCCCGAGGGGCAGCCACTGAAAGCAGCACTGCTCGCAGATTTCTCTCCTCTACAACAGGACAGCTATCACAGCCAGAAAACTGGATCTTGCCAACAGCAAAGAATCCAGAAGGCGCATAAAACCAGCATAAAAATTCAGACTGAAGAAGGATATTCTCAAATAACATGAGGCTTGAAAAGGAACTGAGAAACAAAAGGCTGAGAACAAGAACCAGTCTCATGGTTTACACTGAAATGCAATTTAAAATTAAATTTAGCCCAATACCAGCCAATATCGATTTCTTCCTGGACATTTTCAATCACCTTAGGGCTCTACACAGCTCAGTCTCAACATTCATACTTTCTTCTTTCTTGCAGAAAGAAAAAAATCCTAAGATTCTTTTTTCCAAAACCCTTTGGTAAACATGCAGAAACAGGTTTATCCTGCATTTCAAGATTTGGGGTCTGTGCAGTGGAGCCCAGTGGCCACCTTCAAGCACTGTGAAATGCGTAACTGAGGAAGAAAACAGACTTCTGAAAAAGTATGGCTAATTTGGCACAAAGGATTAAGCCTGTATCAGCAAAACGAAGCACTAATGTTTGTCTTTTGGTACCACATTTGAGTACAAGAAAGGCTCAGGCTGAACCTATGAGTCCAATTACATAAGGAAAACAAGGACTGAAGCATCTCACCTTAATCCAAGCTTCAGAGACATCTTTCTGAAATCTCACGGCTAACTTGATCACATCAAAAAGCAGCTTCACACAATTTTGGCTGGTGGTTACTTGGCTCATGGAAGAACTGTAAATGATCAGAAAGGAGGAGACTCAGTCATTACAAATACTGTAGTAAAAGGAACAAGGCAGCCCAGCAGTTACTTAAAGCAGCCTTTCTCTAGAGGGAATGCTCTGACAAGGAGAGTGAGTTTCAGGAGAGAGTTTCAGAAAAGGGTGGAAGCAGAGGTTGCAGATCAACCAAAGACATATTGGAGGGAACTTGAAACAGATGAACTAGCAGCAACATTATTGTAATAGGAGTCTCATACCCCCATACAGACATGGATGCAGATGGCTCAAAAGGGACAACACGCACAGCAGGGGACGCCGGGTCCACAAGGATTGACAAATGTGTTATATTAGCACCAAGCGGGAAGGAATAAAGATGTCAGCACCTTTACCCGGGATAAATGAGGATCATGTATGTATAACCAGGTGTGCCAGAGAGGCCAGCTAAAGGAGAGCAAACATTCTCTTGTCCCATGTTACCCTTGGAGAATCATGTAAATCAGCTCTAGTACCTGCCCTGGACTTGGCTTTTAAGCTTCTTCTGGGAACCTGGGATCTGCAGGGGCAGGACACATGAAGACAGATCCAAGTTCTTACGAAGATCAGAAATCACCTGTAAAACACAAATCCCAGCAACACATGAGGAAAGAAAAGGCTGAGAAAAGAAAAACAATCTCACAGAACACACTTAAAACGGCAAATCAAAACCTCATGTATTTGTAAAGTCTTATAAGCTCACTTTTTTTTTTTTTAATGGTTAGAAAGTGAACCAGCCACATGCATGAAGAAAGAACAGGATTCTTAAGAGTTACTCCATGAAATTCCCACCTGTATCTGCTCTGTGTTGCTGTGAACTAGTTTTATCCTGTTTAGCAGCAGAGCAAGATATATGACAGCCACAGGAATACTGGGGCACGTGAATTTACCCATTCAATTGCTGTCAAATTGTAGTGGATCGGCACAGACTGGGCTGCATGTTGTAGACGTGCTGTTTTCACAGGGGTCCCCCTGAAAGATCTAGGCAGATCACAATCCACATCTGGCTTAAGCTGAGGCTTTCTCAAAGTATGAAAAAAAGCCTGTTCAGTGGTACAGTAATGCGGGCTTGACAAAACATATCTGGTCTATTTGAAAAATATTCTGAGTATGTTTCCTTAGATAAAGCAACTTCAGAAACTGAGGAAGCTTACATCTTAGCAAGAAAACAGTCCTCCAACAGGAGAACCACCTTTGTAGGGATGTTTCCAAAACATGATTTAGAACAGAACTCAGTGGAGAATGAAGAAGAGAATTACCGAGTCGCAGTCCCAGGTCTGTTGGATACTTCTGGAATTTAAAACCCTTAGAAGGTCTGTACAATGCAAAACTCTTAGATAAAATTCAAAGGCTTAAATTTGCCACCTAACCACAGATTTTCAGTCTAAGAGTTTAATTCAAGACAGTTTGACTGCTTTCAGTTCTTTAAGAAGTTTATACAAAAAGAAATTCTAAGAACAAATGAGAAAAATCTGCAATAGCCAGCAGAAAGGAGGTGGTTTCAATCCCTGTGCCTTAAGGCAGACCCAAATCCACGTCAAAGGACAGAGTTTCTGCATGGGCTTTGATCCTCAGCAATATTAAAAATTTTAGTTGAAAACATTAAAGGAAACATCTCTGTGTGTGAAGCAACTGCCCTCTGTTAAAACATGCACTGGATTAGACAACTTGTTGGTCTTTAGCATAGAGAATATACTGTACCTCTACTGCATCTGCTGTCTTGACATTATGGAGGATGAATTTTACTACTACAGGCAAATCTTCCAGTTTTACAGAAGGCACAATGGTCATGGCAGACTGCCGCACCTGAGAACGTAACACCGGATCAGCTGTCACACTGTGGTTCGCAGAAACGTAGTCGTGTTAGTGAGAAGGAATCTTTGGAGGTTTTACAGCCCAGCCTTCAGCTCGGAGCAGGAATATTGTCAACACTAGATCAGACTGGCCTCAGCTTTGCTGAGTCTTGAAGATAACCCAAGGATGGCTGAAACCCCCTGTCCCTGCCACCTCTCTGATAATTGATGTCGGCGCTGCAGACCCTAACTTGTTTTTTCCAAACGTTCAATCTGAACCTCCTAGGCTGCCACTTTCAGCCAGTGACCCTTAACATATCACCTGTCACTGCCAAGAAGAGCTTGGCAAGAACTGGCTTTTAAAAGGGAAAAGTATGGAGGAGGTGTACACTGTTACACAGCACAGGCCTTTGGTCACTATGTAAAATTGTACTTAATGAACCTAAATGAACCAGTTTTATTCTGTTCATAAGAAGCCTAACTGCAAGAAGTGTAACAATCCAGCACGTGCAGAAGACCCAAGGCACAACATCTCCTTTATCATTATTCTGCAGAGAAAAACTATGACCATGGGATGATTTATTCACCAGTCTGCCTTTTCCTAGAATACAGCTGCCTAGTCTGGTCACTGTACCTCAGAAAAGGAAATAGTAACAAAAAGCAGGTTTAAGATGGGCAGTAAACATTCACTGCAGCAGAACAAAATGCTTTTGCATTTACTAAGAGAGATGTGTTTGAAATCTCTGAATGCATGCTGTAACAGCCAAAAAACCTTTCTGCTCCTCACTGAACCCCTCATGCATGTATCCAAAGCTGGTTTATTTTCTCTGACTCTTTTCCAGTTTCAGCTAGCTCAGGACTTTTGAAGGCCTATAGGAGTCAGATTTAGCAAAATACTTTGAATGACCAGACATTTCTAGCTGTCACGTTGCTAAGCAGGGGCTGGGTTCTGCTCAGCTGCTCAGTAAAAGCTCTCACCTCAGCCAGAAGTTCTGCATCAAGATCCAGACGAAACAGGGTATCCAGGATGGGAACTGTTAGCCGTCTGCCCTGCTTCAGTAAGAGGCTGGTACACAAGGAAGAGAAAACAAATGATCCGCTTTAATAGAACCATGAATGGATCTTTAGTAAGTTGTATGATTCCAGTAGTTTCTGTGGTCACTGCAAAAAAAAACCTCTGAAGCTGACAACTAAACATGCCACCAGCAATACAGAAAACATTCTCTAAATTATCACTTATCTCTGACCACAATGAACTGTGGCTGCTGATTAGGAGCAGATAGGAAGAATCTACCTTTTTCAAATCTCGTGAAGACAGGAAGAATGGACAAAGACCTGGTACAAGCCTCAAGCAAGAACTTGAAAATTGAGAGGTCTGGGGTTCACCATAATAGAACAAATTAGTGAAATTGCTGGCATATGATTTAACGGCACACATCACTTGGGCCTGATACCTTCTAGCCACACTTCTGTCCTGTGAACATGCCATCAGCAAAGTGTAACTGAGACTGTCACCAAAGCCAGGGCTTGAATCCATCTTGTGTGACCTCTCCTATAGTCACAGTATTTGCTCTAAGAATTACGAACCTGTTATTAGAAGCATAATGGTGACAACTAGATACTTGTTTAATTCAGCGTCCCTTTCCCAATACTAGTCAATAGTGAACAAATAGACTAAGAATTGGAAAAGTATTTGCAAATACTTCCTTTATAAACTGGTCTGGCTTCCAGCAAGTTGTGGTTTGGCACCTTCTTGACCAAGGGGCTGCAGCTGTGTTTAACAGCCTTGTGGATTTTCCTTTCCCAAAATTCATCATTCTTGGCTGCCATCTAAGTTTCTATAACCTTTCTCTGGCAAGAAGTTCCACTTGAATTGTGTTAGTTATGATAATTCTATTGTAATTCTCTTTATGCTCCCTGATTCATTACAACACACAATGAGTAGTTTCCCACATCAGAAATGGGCAGAGGCTATTAAGAATATAGAAATAAATACGCCTTGCTGATACCAATTCTCAGCTTTGAAAAAATACAGGTAGAGAAAACAGAAGTTTGAGGAGTTTGATAAAAAAAATGTAATTGTGTGGGACTTTTTCATCTGGGAGCTGAGACAGTAAACTGAGAATGGAAGCACAGAGCTACAGCCACTTTGGATAGGGTAAAGGAATAGGATGCGCCACTCGCAGGTGTAAGCTGAAATAGCGACCACAGGTGAGAAAAGAATTAGCACGGGCATAAATGTAAGTAATCTGTGTAATGATAAGAATTACAAACAGTGATGTGTATAATTAAACATAGGCTAAGACTACTGGAAAAAATGTTTAAAATGAATACATTATAAAAAAAGATGGAAAGGCTAGCTTAAGGTAGTGCTCTCTGGGAGGATAGCTATTCGGTTTATGTCCCCTGTTCTTTGGGTCAGTAAACAAGCTTGAGAAATGTGTATAAAATAGCCAGAAAGTTCTGCTTCATGTATTGTGGGGTTTTTTTAACCAATAAAAACGTTGACTGTTATTGTAGCAGAACCCAAGCCAAATCAAAAGCTGTCTATAGTAATATCCAAGTGACTGATCACAGACTGAGCCAACAAAAATAATGAGTACTTAACTGGACTCTACTTTTGCTGTATCCAGGTAGTCAAGAGCTTAATAATTTTTTAGATAAGAGTAAGTTTGGAGCCCTAAGAGCATAACAGCTCAAGTGAAACATTGTAAGCCAGTGCCAGCTGTCCCTGTATGTTACCCATAACAGAAACAGACTGTGGTCCTACTACTTCAGTCGGTCCCAGTGCAACCTGCAGGAATGCAGCATGTCCTTTTCTGCTAAGGGAAAAAACAAAACCAACAAAAAACCCAACCAAATGATCTGTACCTGAGCTCTCTGGCAACCTCACTTTGCTGGGAATCCTCCAGGATCTCAGGTAAGCTGGTGATAATATCATGCTGGATTGCTACTGGAGAGACACTGACCATCTGCATTAACTTCTTGACGAGATCCTGCAGACAAGAGGAACAAGGAGACTTAGAGAAGAGAAGGAGAAAAATAGTAAAAGGCAATGTTCAAAATCACTGAAGGCAACCATAATAAAGCAGAAATAATTAAATCTCTCCTTCAGCATGTGAATATGGAAACAACATCAGTTCTCATTAGCACAATAATTGATCTCATCCCACCTGATAGAAGTTGACTGGAAAAAACACAAATGTGATTGCACCATCAGTACCCACCTGGCTGTCAAGAAGCCTGTCAAGCCATTTAAACTGATTGACGATGAGCCGGGGAAAATTAGTTCCAAAGGTGCCCACACTAAAACAGCAGAAAGTGAAACAGAGATTAGTCAGACCTACAGGCAGACTCAAAAGCTTTGCTGCTGGTCAGCAAGACCGTGAGATGCAATTCAAATTAATCAACTATCAAAACCATATTATGAAAATACTAACACCCCTACAGATTTTGGCACCATCTAGGAAGAACCCTACTGTAAGGCTGGCTACGCCAGCTTAGCCTACATCTCCTCCGAGCCCAGTATCCCTGTCCCCAAATGTAAGCAGTTTTAGATGCTTTTGGATAAGTTTTAGGTAACAGGGAATTCACAGAGCAATCTTTTCACAGAGTTTCCGTTCGGTCTCCAACAATAAGCAGTTTAGCAAATCTCCAAGGCAGAAGCTGGTGCCCACACAATGTCTGCATACCAGCAGTACATTTATCACAGTATCATAGTCATTTATCCCCCATTAGTTTCCCTAAACTTTTAAAACCAAACCAAAACCACCACAAACCACACCACTCACAAACACAACTGTGTGTATTTTCTAACCCTGACATTCTCCAGCGCTGCATTTGACAGGGTAATTATGCAAAATTTGAAAAGGTACTTCTGTGTTTTTTGTTTGCTGCCCTGCATAGTTAAAAGCAGCAGTTAAACCTACATCTTTCTTGCTTTGACAGACATCTATCATCTCCTTTGAAGGCAGGCAGAATTCTATCTAGAATATTTTTCCCTACTTACATAGAAACTGTTTGACTATATTTTTGTGACAGCCCAACCAGAAGTGCATGCAACATGCAAAACATGATTGTACCACGCATTTAGTGACATGATGGTTTCCATTTTGTTCCACATTCCCTCCCTAACATTCCGTTTGCTGCTTTGACTACTGCTAAGCATGGAACTGATACTAAAAATAAGAAACAAAGAGAAGTACCAATACAAGATACCTTTCCTCAGTGAGGACACTGAGTTTGTAATTGTATTTATACAATCAGGATTATTTTTACTCTGATTATTTAAGAAAACCAGGTTTATGGAGCTGTACTGTCTAAGATGCCCTCCCTACTCTGTAACATCAGGTCACGCTGGTCTGTGAGCAAATACGTATTAGTCAGGTGGCTGTTGCCAAATCACGTGGATAAACCAAGTTCTCCAGCCCTTCCTACAGTAAGTCAATAAACTGAATGTCCTCTGTCCAGGCATCAACGGGCATTAACCCTGCAGAGGTCTCATAGGTCTGTGCTTTTATGTCAGATTTGGGAGAAATTGGCTGGTCAGTAGGGGTGTGGTTACAGATTACCTGGAATGAATGTTGTTACTTGCCTCATAATTAAACAAAATTTAAAAAAAAAAATAGGTCACAATTAGTTTTAGATTAGGTCATGGAAATCATCACTATAAATTTTTACCACACATTTCATTTCCAAACATGCCGAACAACCTAGATCTCCATGGGACCATTCCAACAAGCTCCTCCTATTGCAAAATGGACCACTTAGCTCCATTTTTTGTTTCCATTTTTTAATGGTCATTAATACACAGAAAATTTTCACTCTTCTTACTGCTTGATAGATTAATGTAACACCATCCATTTCTAAGGCTTAGTAAAGGGTTCACAGCACAATCAAGAGCTTATCACTTTTACACCAAAGAACCTTTAGAATTCTTGAGTGAAAACAATTCAGCCCTTGTGATTGTGTTAAACCTTTCTCTGGCAATATTTCAGAGACAATTCCTTAGAATCAACCCCTGTACAGCATTTGTATCCTGCTTGATGCTCAGCGCTGAAACAAATACTGTATCAGCTTCTTTCTGTCCCTTGACCTGTTTCACTAACTCTGTATCAAGCATCTAGGACACTGGAAAAAGAGTTTAAGTGTTCAAGTGTTGCCAATGTTGCACCTTAAGATCCTTCACTCTGCTATGATGTTCCACATTCAAAAACATTTCTGTTGTCCTTGTTTGAACACAATCTGTATTTTTAAAAGGAGGCCTGTTTGCATCTAGCAGCCTCCTAAAACTTTGCCAGCTATTTCCATCTTTTTTTAAAATAGCGAGACACTCCATAGTCCCTCTGCTGAAACACTTCCCAAGCTTGTGCCAGTAGCTACATGTAACGAATCATGAGGCATGTTTGTGTTCCCGCTTCTATAAATTTGTCTTACACTTATGCACCCACAAGTTTAATGTCATGGTATCTCGGGGATATTTTTACACATGTACGAATTAAAAACCATCAGTGCAAGTAACGGTTAAAGTCAAACAGCTGGTGATTGTCCTTGAAATTTTATTTCAAGGTAGAGAGAAGACAGTCTATACTCACGTGTCGAAAAAGAACTCAGGGATCTTTTCCAACAACAGTGTTACAACAGCAGGCTAGAAGAAAGGCAAAAAGACGGTGTTAGGATGATGATTTACTGCTTGTGCTGTGGTATTGCCACCGAAACTGACTTTCCACAGAAGATGAAATACGTGCAGAGAATAGAAGACTCAAAAGGATAAATAAAAATATTTCCTATATAAGAAATCTCTTCCCTAATGCCAGAAAGGAGGCACCTAGCCTGCAAGCTGAAAACCACAAATGCTGAAAGTGGTATAAACTATCCACATATTCTAATAGAAGCAGAGCATACAGGTGGGATGTACAATTCCTCTGGGCCAAACTGAGCTCTCTCTCACTCTCTCAGACCCAGCTGAGTTGCTTTTCACTACAGAGGAATCTAAAGCATCAACTTCAGGTAAGTTTGAAAATAATGCCCACATTCTCTTCCCATTCCCTTTGCAGTTCTGATGCTTCCCCCCTTTAATCCCTGCCCAAATTCAATTATAAAAATGTATTTAAGACAAGAACTTAAAAAAAACCAAAACAAACCACATAATCATAAGAGTATTTAAATCCACAGCTGCTCTAAGGCTTCCTGTTCCTTAGCAAGACATCTGTCATCTTCAACTCCATATACACCTTGATGCAACTGGTGCACAACTTAACAGAATGTGTTCCTGCCAGCAGGTTGCTCAGCATCTTGCCCATTTTTAAACACTTCCAAGATTCAAACTCCTCCAATAATGGAGTTTCCATCACCTCTCTAGCCTACCTGTTCCAGCATTTAAAGAAAATATTCTCCACAGTGGAAATGGTTATATCCTATCAGAAATTCCCATCGTTGACCTGAACTATCATCTCTCACCCTGCTCCTGGTCACTTTTGCGAAGAGTCTGGCTCTGTTTTCTCTACACTGCACAACTAGATATGTGAAGACCTGAAAATCTCCCTTAACCTTCTCTTCTTAAGACTAAACAAACCCAGTTCCCTCTGTCTCTTCTTGTATGCCCTGTGCTCCACACCCTGAGCATCTTTGTGTATTATTCCATGTAGCCTCATCTGTCTCACAACCTGTTCTATTAATCCTCTACTT
The DNA here is from genome assembly GCF_963082525.1 of Nesoenas mayeri. Lineage (NCBI taxonomy): Eukaryota > Metazoa > Chordata > Aves > Columbiformes > Columbidae > Nesoenas > Nesoenas mayeri. Next base: position 6,891,702 of record NC_137560.1, read on the forward strand.
ATATAACTAAAAGGATCCCTAAATAAACCAACATCACTGTAAAGAGCAAACCAGGGTTTCCATACCTGTAAGATCTTAATTCCAAGAAGCAGTTTAATGAGGCTTTCACAATACGAGTGCACCAGAGTGCTGCAAGATGAAAGATTCCACCACAATGGTAATAAAAACATGTTAGAACAGGTTGTAACTTTCCACTGCTGCTTTAAAAAACAAAACCAAAACCAAACAAAGATCACCCTCCCCCCCCCAAAAAAAAACCCAAAACACAAAAAAAACACCACTTAAAATGACTTATGGTAACATACAGTAACCACAGACACACATACAAGATTTTGAAACAGCACTGTAGCTCTGGACAAGCTTACTCTCTACAAGACTAGTGTGAGCTGAAAATGCAAAAGTCTCTGTGGTTAAGCTGTATTTCCTGGAAAATTTGCCAAAAACCAGTTTACCTTCACCAGCCTTGTCAATTTTTTTTTTCCCCAGTATTTGGTTCTTGCCATAAAATGCCATGGAGCCCAATATATGCAACAGGCAGCTAATAAAGCCTGTGACTTACCACTTTAAACTTACTGCTATTAAATAGCAACGTATTACACTTGCCACTTTTGCATAAGAAACAAGTGCTGTTGTGTATCAGCTGGAGCTGTGGCCTTTCTCTCTACTTTGCTCAACGTTACGTGACATTTAACTAGAGACTGGCTCTGTTTGAAGGAGAAGACAAAAACCATTTTCTCTGACCTCGACCCCTCAGTCCGTACGGGAGCACACGGCAAGAGACAGTTCTTGAACTGGTTTCTGTCCCTGATGTGAGATTCCAAGCCGCTGATAAATTGCTTCACAACCTGCAAAGCAGAGAGAAGTTACCCAGTTGCTGAAAAGATGCCCTGATCAACTCCTGTCTTTTAGGGTGCTGGTTGTGAGCAGATAACTGGGGAAGAGGCAGCCAGGGAACTGCGGGCAGACAGAAACTGTGACAGAAGGAGTGCTGGATAATAAATGAACTATAGTCTAAACCACTTCCAAAAAGAAACACTGATTATTCTAAAAAATAACTCTTAAGCAACAGTCTCACATTTTACTTTGACCTAAAAAGGCTTTGCCTTTCTTCCTTTTCAGCTGAGACAAAACACCTAATGGGACAAGATTTGCAGGATTCAAATCACTGGCCTCAGGACTTTCATGTTGGGCTTGTTGACTACAGAGGAGCACCACATGGTGGCAGTTTTAATGGTGCCAGCTCCCAGCCAACACGAAACCAAACGCAGCTTCCACCAGAAAGTTAAGCAAGTGATTTTTCTCCCTTAAGAGTCTTTGCCTATTGAATAATATTGCCAATTTATTACTTCAACAGGGCAAGGTGATGGAAGTGCAGCACTTTTGCTTGGAATTATACGAAACCAAACTTGGAGCACGTACACCGAGGCTGGTTTAACAGAGACACATGCTGGTCATCTCTGTGTCTGACTATTCAGATGTAACAGCTGAGAAGAGACAGGTACAGCAGAAGGACAACAGGACCAAACGGCTGGGACAGCAACACTGAGAATTAGAGTCTGGACAAGAGAAATCCAAGATAAGCTCCCGTGTTGCATACTTTTGTAAGGGACTTGCAGGGACAGGCATCTTTTGCTACACAGCAAACAGTGTTAAAGCTGGTTCCTGCCGAAGCACAGGCTGTTACGTACACTTGGGTAAGTAGGGTGCTTCTCCAGGGCCAGGCAGAGCTTCTTCTGGAAAGCCATTTGATCTACAGCTAGGGAGAAAGTTTAAAAAGAAAATAAAGAACTGGACATGTTTTATCCATAGGACATCATAACAACAGCTACACTAAGCACAAGCTCTCAAGCCTGTCTGCCAATACCTCTGCGTTTGCTCTACTGAAAAGTCCAGTTTGCAAAAGCCTGAGCGGTATCAGCACTTGTGCTTCTCCAGTCTGGGCTGAGAGCAGTTAACAGCACTAAAAAGGCTCAATACACAAATTCCTGAAGGCCTTGTCTGAGCTGAAAGGCAACGTGACGTGTTTGTTTTCCTCTTTCAGAGCTCCTGCCTCTGTAACTCAATACTGTAATCACAGATGCCATCTAATCTTTATTCAATATACCTCCAAAAATCTTTCAGAAATCTTTTGACTTAGCATGTATACACCCAAAAAGCTGGTGTAATGAGTTCAGGCAATGCACTGAATTCAGCACAATCTGTGCAATTCAAGAGGTATATAATAACTATGAAGCCAGATGAAGGTTTGCTTGAACTCTGGAACAAGCTGGCTCAAGCATTTTTGCCCTACAAGTAAAACGCATCTTCACTTTGTTCCTGTCATCTCTGCAGGTTTTCATCAGATACGAGCACAGAGAGCGAGTGTTAAAGCCATACCTATTTCATTCTGTCCCTCCCCAGCTTTCAGTATAATTCCTGATGTTCTAAGGAGCTCTTCAAAGACTCCCTCATTGTCCCCTCCACCGAGGGCAGAAACATTTTCCTTATCAGAAATCCGTGACTTCTTTGTTTCTGAGAAAATAAGACATACTATATGAAATATACTCAACAAGAAAAGCTGCAAGGATCCTTTATATACACAACTAATTCAAAATTAACCTTCTAGTCGGAAATGAGAGGAACACGTGTCAACATTTACTGCAAGGCGACAATAAACCGTGGCCTAATACAGATTCTCCCACCAGACCTGTCTCTTAGGAAAAAAAGCCCTATCTTTGTTCCAGCTACATAGAGAGGTTATTTCGGTTTGATTTATAGATGTCAGTTTTGATCAAATGTGATTAATTTGCAGACTCTGAAGGCAGCAAAGCTCAAGATGATAAACACTGATTGAAGGTATGAGAATACAGGGGCTGAGAAAAGATATGGCACTTCATTGCGATTTATTTTAACAACTGCTTGAAGATCTACAACGTCCCTAACAATTCGCCTTCAAAACTGGCCTTTTGCCCTTCCCCCTGCCTGGGAGCCGCTGTGTCTGCTAACGGGTCTCCATCCCCATGAGAGGGTACCCGGGCACCTACTGGACAAGTCCGCCTTGCAGCTCTCTTCAGAAGCGTCAACTTTTGACAGTTTCCTTTTCGAAACCATGGTGACAAACCCTTTGTTGCTGCCTAGAAAAATGCAGGAAAAAGACAAGTGAGCAAAGGAGACATTGTTTTAATTCAGGATTTTTTAAGCGGGTCTAGAACGTGTTGGTGAATAGTGAAGGGAAACTGAAATTCCTCAGAGAAAACCAGATTGCCTGATTAACCAGTATCACACCACATTTTTCCGCTGTACAGGTTAAGACTTTAGGCCTTGTTATATTTAAGCAGTGTAACACATCACTTTTCTAAAATTCAGTTTCTCACGAAACTCATGCTTGATGCCTGGTCAGTTTCAGGCGTTTGGCCGCTCACAGGAGTCACAGGCTCAGCGGGGGCAGCAGAACGGCCCCGGAGAAGCGGGCCGAGCCCCGGGCTGCGGTGCGGGCGGACGGGCCCCGGCAGCGGCCGCTCCTCCCCGTGTCACATCCGCCCCCCACACGGCGAATCCCGCGGCAGCCAGCCCGCCCCGCCGGTACCTCAGCGTCCCCGGGCAGGAGAGGCCTCTCCGGGGCTGCGGGGCAGCGCTGTCCCAGGGCCGGGGCCGCTCGGTCCCCGCTGGAGACGCGACGGAGCCGCCGCTCCCGCTCGAGCTTCCCGCCACCGGCGCGCGGTGACGTCCTTCCGGCGGCGGCGGAAGGGCTGGGCCCGGAAGCGGAGCCGGGGCGGCCCGGTGGCGGCCGGGGCCGGGAGCGCCAAGATGAGCGAGCCCGAGCTGCTGCTGGACTCCAACATCCGGCTGTGGGTGGTGCTGCCCATCGTCTTCATCACCTTCTTCGTGGGCATGATCCGGCACTACGTGTCCATCCTCCTGCAGAGCGACAAGCGGCTCACGCAGGAGCAGGTGTCCGACAGGTCAGGGCCCCCCCGCCCCGCAGCCCATCCATCCCCTCACCTGCTCGCAGCCCGTCCGTCCCCTCACCTGCTCGCAGCCCGTCCGTCCCCTCACCCTGCTCGCAGCCCGTCCATCCCCTCACCTGCTCGCAGCCCGTCCGTCCCCTCACCCTGCTCGCAGCCCGTCCATCCCCTCACCCCTCCAGCCCGTCCATCCCCTCACCCCTCCAGCCCGTCCGTCCCCTCACCTGCTCGCAGCCCGTCCGTCCCCTCACCCCTCCAGCCCGTCCATCCCCTCACCCCTCCAGCCCGTCCGTCCCCTCACCCCTCCAGCCCGTCCGTCCCCTCACCTGCTCGCAGCCCGTCCGTCCCCTCACCCTGCTCGCAGCCCGTCCATCCCCTCACCCCTCCAGCCCGTCCATCCCCTCACCCTGCTCGCAGCCCGTCCGTCCCCTCACCTGCTCGCAGCCCGTCCGTCCCCTCACCCTGCTCGCAGCCCGTCCATCCCCTCACCCCTCCAGCCCGTCCGTCCCCTCACATGCTCGCAGCCCGTCCATCCCCTCACCCCTCCAGCCCGTCCGTCCCCTCACCCTGCTCGCAGCCCCGGCCCCGCCGCTGACGACACTTGTCTCTTTTGCAGCCAAGTCCTCATTCGGAGCAGAGTCCTTCGGGAAAACGGAAAATACATCCCCAAGCAGGTACGGAGCTGCCCGAGCTTTGTGCCTTGCGGGGAGGGGGACCGGGCACCAGCACAAAGCGGGGCTGTACGTGGCGGCGCTCGGTGTCCGCGCAGCGCCCAGGGCGGCGTCGGGGGGCGGCCGGCGGTGGGTGCTCGGGGATCCCGGACACAGGACCCTGACGCTGGCTCCCACCGCTCCGTGTTTTAGCTGCCTACAGGATGGTGTCTGCGTCCAAACCGTCGTGTTTAATATCTGCCAATAAATACACAGCGACTTAATGAAAGCTTGGGATAGCAAGGGGGTTGTACCGTGTCAGCTGTAACACTTTCTGGACTAAAAATCATTTGCTCATATTGGCTCTGTTGCTGCCAAATGTCTATATTGTAAAATCCAGAAGTCAGCTGGGGGGGAATGAAAATGTCTGATGTACCAGAACCACAGAATGTGAAGGATTGGAAGGGACCTTGAAAGCTCATCCAGTCCAATCCCCCTGCTGGAGCAGGAACACCCAGGTGAGGTTACAGAACCAGCAAGAACTTTGCACAAACTGCTAAAAGCTCTTTAATTAACCTGGATTCTTCTTCAGCGAATTCTTAGAATTAGTTTAAGAATTTTAGAAAGCCAGAGAGCTGGTGCTCTGGATCCAGGGAAGCAGAAACGCGAGGAGCCGTAGAGCACACGGGCAGTGAAGTACCTCTCCGGGAAAGCAGGATGTTATGAAAGAGCTTGTAACGTCTCCACGTGTCTGAAAAAGCAGTAACGTTTCTGTCCTTTCATGTCTTATGGTGTTGGCATTGAGTTTTTTTTGTTTGTTTTCAGTCTTTCCTGACCCGGAAGTATTTTTTTAATAACCCAGAGGATGGATTTTTTAAGAAAACAAAAAGAAAGGTAGTGCCTCCTTCACCAATGACAGGTATGTTAAGGTACCATAAATAAAGCTGGGTAGAAAACTATAATTTTCTGCCAAGGCAGGAAGGCGAATCGGCTTTGCAAAGAGTTCAGTGAATGGGAGGGAGGGGATGGGGCTGTGGGGAGCGAGATCCCTCTCTTTGGTAGCAACACGTTGGGTCACTTCATTTTGCTTAACTTCAGCCTCCAGCTGCCTGCAGCGTCTCGCGAGGTCACGAGCACCTCGGTGTTACCAGAAGTGGGGAGTCCTGCTCTCACGGGTCTCCTTTTCCAGTTTTTTGCACCAGCTCCTTCAGCATCTTCTCTAAACTGATTTAACTTACTAACGTGGCCAAAGACCTCAGCAGCAAATTGGCCGGATAGTTCACTGTCCATTTTCTAGCTAAATCAGCGTGCAGCAGGGTCCAGCGAGTTCAGAGATCTGGAGCGAGGGACGGGATCAGACACAGCAGACAACACAAGAACCTTTCAGCGGCAGCAGCTGCGTATTTGCTGTTTTGCAAAGTATTTTACAACAGGGGAAAATAATAGATAGGGGATAGACCGTGGGACAGGACTGTTCTCTGTCTTGCAGTTTCTTGATTCAAATAGCAGATGGTGGTGGTTAAGTAATGCCTTGTTTCCCTTTATTGTGATAAGCTGCTGCTTTATGTCAAATCTATGATTTGCAGATCCTACCATGTTGACAGACATGATGAAAGGGAATGTAACCAATGTTCTGCCTATGATCCTCATCGGTGGCTGGATCAACATGACATTTTCAGGATTTGTCACAAGTAAGTGTCTGAAATGACGCAGCCCATGGGTCTGGCCGTGTTTCTGATGACGACCTCAAGGGTCTGGGCTGCATCAGAGATTTGTTCTCCTACCTGAAATCAGTTAAGTGGAAGCAGCGTGAATTTGGCTTGTGGCGCTGCTGCTGTTCACACCATGAACTGCTCTGATTTGCTTGCCCCATACCAAAGGAGGGAAAACGGTTTTCAGAGTACCAGTTATGGTCACAAATAAAATAACTCATGTATTTGGCAACAATTCTAGTGACTAAAACAATATTAAAATTTATTAAAGCTGTCTAAACTTCAAATTGATACAGTGGATTTTGCTCTGAACCTGTGCACGGAATTGGTGACTGTATAATGCAGGGTGTGTGCATCAAAAATACTATTTTTTTTCTTTCTGTTTATGTGATGACCTTTTCCTTAACAAAAGACATTCCCCTTCGCAGTCACAGTTATGTAGTGTCACTTGGTGAAACTGGGCTTTTTTTTTTTTAATCCTGCAGCAAAGGTCCCATTTCCTCTGACGCTGCGTTTTAAACCAATGCTGCAGCAGGGAATTGAACTGCTCACTTTGGATGCGTCCTGGTAAGCCTGTGTCCTCAGCAAGCAAGGTCGAATACTCACTTGGAAAATGTTGAATGTGTTAGAAAACCCTTGAGTGGTCTGTGTGTGCTTCCGAAATGAGATCACATGCCAGCTTTGAACTGAAACCAACTGTGCTTGTTCTGATTTATCAGGGTGAGCTCTGCTTCCTGGTACTTCTTGAATGTGTTTGGACTCAGAAGCATTTATACCCTTATCCTGGGCCAAGACAATGGTAAGTCACTGTCATTTCTGTGGAAGAGCTGGCTTCTCCTGCCATGCAACAACTTCTGAGGGAGGCTGGGGAAGGATTTTGAAATTTCCAGCCAAAAAAGGCTCTTGAAAGCCTCTCTCAGTCCTGTGAGGTTACTCTCCACTGGCCAGGTTTGACACCACCTGCAGCAAGTACCCAGATCTCCTGCACTAGCCACTGGCAAACTGCTCGTAAACATCCATGGTAATTAATCCATACTTTCCTTCCCATCTAATTGGTGTGCAGAAATTTTGCTCTCAGGCTTGCTTTCATTTCTAGCAAGTACCGGTTTTAAGGAAAGCTGCAAAGATTTCTTAATGCTAGATGCAGGGCAGGACAGATACCATTTCTGAGGATATGGGGAACGTAGAAGACCATATTTGCCTCAATTTGTCTGCATATTTTATGTAAATTTAGCTAAGAAGTAGGGGGGTAGGAAGAAGATGTCTCTTGAAAACACTTTCTGGCACATTATTGTTGCATTCTGGGTGTTTGCGACTTTTTAATCTATATCTGGAAACCAGCCCAGTCGCACTGTGCTCCAAAAAATGCTGTTTAAAAGTTGCACATAAAAATGAACCTCTTGCTTCTCTTTTGTAGCTGCAGATCAGTCCAGGGTGATGCAAGAACAAATGACAGGGGCAGCGATGGCCATGCCAGCAGACACTAACAAAGCGTTTAAGGTACAGTGCTCACACCTGCACTCCCCTTTGCTGTGAACTTACAGGACTGTATGTAACTCAGCCTCTGCCTTCGCCAAGCAAGGGAATTGCTTTGGATTTCTCTTCCTAAAATTAGAGCTGACAACTGACGAAGGGTATGGCAGTTGCCCTGGGTCTGGCAGAGCTCTGATACCCTGAAGCAAACCTGATTAGTTAGTCCTGATACAGAGCTGAATTCATGTGCCATCTTCTGCTTTTGCAGGGGAAGACTTTTTGTGTCCTTTGAGATCTAGTTCCAAAGCAGAAACTGGCTCCCCAAAAGTCGTGCTAATAGTAGAGCTGAGCACAAGTCCAGCAGGCACGTGGTAGAACTTGGGTAAGAAAAATCTAGTAAGCCAATTAGCTCATCTGAAAATCTGCCAGGATTTGACTGTGTCTTGCAGTCTAAGCAGTGTCACAGACACTTATCAGACTGTTTCTGCCTTTCACAGCCCTGGCTTGTGCATGAAGGGAAGGCCCTGGTTTCTGACAGCACAGATTTCCCCACACACAACCTGCTGCCTGGGAAGTCAGGCTGGTTTGCTCCTGCAGGTTCTTGTATTCGGTACCTTCCTGGTGAAACCCCCATCACCCAGCCAGAGGCACAGCCAGGGAGGAGCGCGGCTGCAGTTTGTGACAGCGACTGTTCAGTCACAAACTAACTACAAAGCACTTGATCCTCTCAGAACAGAATTAGCTGTTCCTAGAGACAGCTGTTTTTTTAGAAGAAATAGACTATTCCAGAAGGTCAGTGGGTTTTCAAAAAGCAGATAATGTAATTTCTATGATGCACTGACCAACCTTCTAATACCCAATTAAGCATAAAACACTGATTTCAGAGAACTGACAGATTGTCAGGTTTGTAATAAAACTTCATTTTGGTTGCAGTTTTAAGGTAAGCATTACTTGGTATAGTTCTTGTGTAACGCCTTTAATGCTGTGTTGCTTTCCTCTCTCTGTTTATTGTCAATGCAGACAGAATGGGAAGCTTTAGAACTGACTGATCATCAGTGGGCCTTGGAAGATGTAGAAGAAGAGCTCATGGCGAAAGACCTCCATTTTGAAGGCATGTTTAAGGAAGAACTTCAGACCTCCATCTTCTGAATTTGAGAATATGCTTTTGTCTCTTCTTGTAAAACTAATTTGAAAATAAATCTGTTACTTAAAACTATATAATGTATTTTAGCAAGGCTGAGAATAAAAGAAAAACACCATGTTCAGAACTGCAGTTACTGAACTCTGATTTGAGCCCAGGACAGAGTGTGTTGTATTTGAGCCAAAGGTTCTCAGTGTGTGTTTGTTGCTGGAGTTTCATTTCTCTTCCTGGGCAAGGTATGCTGGAGGAAAGACCTAAAAATTCTAGTTCACGAAGAGCAAGCTTGCTTGAGTTAAGGAACTTAAAACTTCATGAGACTGAAAAAGTACCAGTAGCACCTGTGTTTGTGGTTTTATCCTTTTAAAGAAACGCAGAGACCCTGGTCAGTTGTGTCCTATGCCAGGTGGGGAAAATAAATGCCTTGGATTAAGCCACCTGCCTGACCATCTTGCACTGTAGAGAGCAGCAGCAACTGTTCCCATCTTGTCCTTCTGCAGGAGCTCCTCAGATCTTCTTTGCCCTGGGTGAAGAGTCCTAACCTGGGGAAAGCACTTCTTAAACAGCAGCTCTTCTGTACTGTGCAACTGTTATTTTTATCCCCCCTCTCTATTCTAAGCTCTTTGTTACAGGGTGAAATCACACACCCTCTTCACAGCAAGAGCTGAGCCAGGGCTGAGACACAGCCTGTCTTCTGCTCTTACCAACATCTTCTCCCTTCTCACCAGCCTTAGCTCAGAGATGTTCTGCTCTGCAAAGACCTCTTTTCTGAACACCAGTAAGTGCTTCAGTGGCAGCACAACTACTTATTTTTCCCTCCTTTCTGCAATGGGAAATTTCATCTTACTTCATGCCCTCAGCGTCCTTGCACGAGCCGTTCTGTGCGCTGACGCACAAACACACACCCCAACACGTCCGCATCTGACAGCTGCCACTTCGCTTTCCCTCCCTCCCGACATGGGTTTCACGCCACACTTCAGAGACCAGCACGTCACAGCCAAGCTCACCATCTGCTGAGCTACGTCAAGGCTCTTCTAACCCCGGCTGAGGCTCCAGCCATTGCACTGCAATCACGACATGAAGTCTTCAAACCTTCTTACTGGGGCTTCACAGCCTCCCTTGACCTGCAAGATTCTAAGAGCTCCCAGATTCCCAGCACACACCGATGCTAAACGCACACACGCCTCTTGCGTTCAGCTTCCTCGGTCTTTTCCAGCCTGCTCACGCATAGGTGTTCAGGAAACCGCAGCGACTGCAGGACAACTATTTCAGTGGTACAGCCACAGGCAGCCCTCACAGCCCTGGAGAAAACAGACAGAAGGAAGGCCAGGAGCCCCCCGAGATCCACAGGGTAAGGGGGATGACAACAAGCTGTAGCTGAGGCTGCCCATTGCCACAGAAGGGCAAGGACAGGCTCTGCTACAGCAACCCATTGCCACAGGGGAGAAACGGCAACCCCGGAGCAAGCACGAACGCTCAGATGAACGGAGCTGTGCAGGTAAGAGCTGCTCTTCTCCCAGATCCCCACCGGCAGAGCAGGGGTTGGCTCCGCAGGGCTCCCCCTCCTCCAGCTGCAGGAGCTCCTGGAGCACCAGGCGTCCCCACAACCAGGTCACATAACACAAGGTGAAAATACAACAAAACCCAGTTTCAGTGCAAACCACTCTTTAATTTTCCTCTTTGTACAACAGAGCCAGTCACTTACAAAGTGCTAGTCTAAAAAACAGGTCTGGTATTACAGCACACACACACCAGCCAAAGCCCAACAGCTCAGAGGCAGAGAAAGAAAGAAGTGGGCCACTTTTTCTGCAGAACAAGAGTCTGTTCAGCATCTGAGCATCAGAGATTTAGCCCCACTGACGCGTTTGTGTCAGCACAGGTATGGAGGCGAGGAGGAGAAAAAAAGGCTATTTCAGACTGATTTTCCTTTTAATAAGGTCTCTTACTCCCCTCTCTTTCCCATTTTGGAATGCCCACCTGATTTTCTTTCAGGATAAAACTAAAAAAAGTGCTGATCAGAGTAATTCAGTGCAGTGCTACAGCTTAAAAAAATTGCTTTTTGCATGTTCCCCTCAGTAATGAGGAAAAAAAAAAAAAGCAGAAATAAGAGTTGTAAAGATCCCAAACACCCACAACACCAGAAGAGCAGAAGCAATTAAGCAATTCTGATCTCAAAATTCAAATTGCAATGCTTTAAAAGCCAAGCTCTGCAGACGCGGAGGCCAGGCCTGGTGGGGCAGCCGGGGCTTTGGCTTTGGCTGGGCTGCGGCACAGCGGAGCTGCAGCGACGGGCACACGACAACGGGCTGCAGGGATTGTCACGAGAGCTGGGAAAGGGAGCTGAGCTGACGTATCTGGAGTTAAAAGGGTGACGGTTGTTACGCTGGCCATCCCAAGAGAAGGTCACGGTCAGCAAAGAAGCCACAGGGACCGTGCATGGAGAGCACCGAGTGGCTGCAAACATGCATTTGGCAGGGAAACAACAAAAAGCAGGGCAGCAGCCTGGGTCAGCCTTCTGTTCTGCCAACGCACTTGGCTCCAAGAAGGAAAAACCCTCCTGTTTGGTTTACCGCCTTGTGCTAGATCTTTCCTGGAAAAACATAGACTAAGGCTCTCAATTTTTCACCCGAAAGACCACTTCTATAGTGAGGACTGACCTGATCTACTCTCATGGGAATCTCCAGTCAAGAAGAAATCTGGACTTGAGTGCCACAAGGAGCACAGCCAGCAGAGAACACAGGGAAGAGCATGTGCGAGTTGCACTGGAAGGAAGGAGCAGAACTATTGAGCAGCTGAGAGAGACCTTGGATGGGACGTCCAGACCTGCAGCCTCACAGCAGATGACAGGGTGGGGGATCTAAAGGGACGCTCAAGCCAAGAGGAGAAAGGCTGGAAGAGCAGTCTGCACAAACAAAAATTGCAAGAGAAAAGGCTGAAAACACACAGTTCATTGTATTGGGCTGTCATCCTTACAGGTGACAGCTCGGGGACACAGTGCTGAGCTTTGCTGGAGAAAATGTTCCAAGGAACAACATAAACAAGGAAAAAAAAAGGGATACAAATGCTGCCACTGCACGAACTGTAAGAGAAATGGTGGAGGCAGAAAAGTGCTCACAGAGCAGCCTGGAAGTGAGCGGTGTAGGAGATGGGTGGAGAGACCAAGAAACCGCCAACCTATGGATGATGTTTTCTGTGCAGAAGAATGGGAACCAGAGCAGCGGTACCTGCCATCGCTGTGCGGACCAGCCGGCACGTACGCCAGCCATGCAGGCAGGGATGACTCGCTTCTGGTGAAGTTTCCTACATTACAAGATTCAGCATTCACATTAAAAAGGCTGAGTCAAAACCGCCCAGAAGAATCTCAAATGCATCAATGAAATGACACAAGAAAGAGAAACCTTTGCTATGCAGCAAGGGGACCAAAGTATGATGGCAGAGATGGCAAGAGACAGGTCAGATGTACAAAGATTTGAACTGAGCTTCCAGAAAGGGTGCAGCACGGCTCCCTGGCACAGGCAGGGCACAACAGCAATAGAGGGTTGGCAAGCAGCCCCCATGCTGATTCAGCATCGGACCCACCACGCTCCTCCACAAGCCCCTGTAAAACTCAGCTGTGAGCTGCGCTCAGCTCAGGCTGTGCTCTACCAAACCCAGCTGCAACCCTCACCCGAGACCCACGGCCCAGCCCCTGCCTCTAGCGACGCAGCTCAGCCAGAGTTTAAAAAGAACTTTATTGAAGCTCCAATATATATTATTTTTGGCCTCTAAATACCCAAGTGTCAGCTCCTATTCCTGGCTCTCCAGTGCTATTCTGCAACCCCCCAGCACCGAATCTTTCAGTGCTAGTTTTCTGCTTCATTCCTACAGAAGGAAGAAAAATTTTCGGATGCCTCAGGCACGGCTCTAGAAGAGCAACCACTAACAGGTGGCTGAGTGCCGGAGGTGATGTTTAGCTGGTATCCATGCCATCACACTCTTCTTGGGGAGGAGATGGGACAGTATGCTCCTCACTGTTTCGGCGCTGGTAAAACAGCACGTACGCAGCTTTTGTCTACCAAAGAAAAAAGAAAACCATCTGAAACAACCCACACAGCTTGTCTGGAAATGTAACACACAAAGGAGGGACCCACACTTCCAGCACAAACTTACATTAGCCTCAGTCCAAATACTCACCACTATTTGGTCTTCTGAAGCCACTGATACGCTGCTGTCATCAAAGTAGTACCACTTGCCGTTCACCTTGTTCTTTGCATAGGCAGTGTCTGTCAGGAGAAGAAACTGCAGCTCAGCACTCCAGGGAAGGCCAGCAGGTAACGCCACGCCAGCTTAAGACTCAAACTGAGCGTGCACAGGAGGCCACGAGCAGCTTTGACATTAACTACCCCAAATCCAGTTCACCAACATACACACCTTCTAGAACATGCTGGCTGGTCCAGCTGGTCTAGAACCATGTACAACATACCAGACTTAGCCCTGAAAGCCAACGTTAGTGTTTTGTTCATACTGCAGCCAGAGCTTTCCTGAAAACGCAGTTTCAGACTCTGCATTTTCACGTGAAACGTTGATGATGGATCTGATCTAGTGCTTGCAAGAGTCCTCACTCAAGAATGAAGTGGGACTAAAGTTTGGCAAAGTGTCTTCTGACCAAGACTTCAGTGACTATGATCTCCAATCTCAAAACACATCTCCCTTCAGCTAATGCAATCCTACAGCGACATACCTGAGTTAGCACACACACCACCAAATGGGAGTTCCTCATCCTCTCAAAGTAAAATGCTTTTAAAGTGTCACCTACAGCCTGGATCTGCATGGACACCTGATACAGGGAACTCAACCTACAGATACATTTCATCTGTGCTGCAACACAACCAGTGATAGAAAATACAGACTTGCCATCTATCAGACATTTTCTGTGCTATGTGAGCCATTGTCAGCGCAAAGGTTGAGACAACCTACTGCAAGCTAGTGCTAGTTGTGAAACCAAGAGGTCCAAGAACTACACATTTGTCTGTGGCTTGTTTTAGGAAATGTCTAGAACAAAGGAAGATGAAAGAAAGAAAAATCTGCTTTACATAGCTATTGCAGCCAACAGAATTTAAGACAGAACTGCAGAAAGGCATCAGTCCCAGCTTCGCGATGAGGTTTGCCCTCTGCTCTGTATTCCTGGCCTCCCAGGCGACTGCTGCTGCTCAGACCTTGTCTCACCACCGCTGAGGGAACCCAGCAAACTGCTGCTGGCCGTCTCTGCGCTGCAGCTGTGATGCTGCGTCTGCACTGGACAAGCAGCCGCACTCTGGTGTGCTGCAGGGCAAGAAGCTGGGTCTTGGACCCGACAGCTTACGCTGAACACTCCCCAGCACCCTCCTGCAAGAAGCTCCTTTCCACAATTTCACGTTCAGCATTGAAAGTCTTGACTTCACTCATAAGCTGGGCAACACCATCACACACTCATGACTACTAACCAAGGTCCCACAGGAATCAGTCAGACCTCAGGCAGCTGCAAACGACACAAACTGTCTGGCTGCTCCGCAAATCCTAACAGGAAGGATGTCACCTTCCACATGATATGCACCTGCAGACAGAACACAGGTAGTCTAGGACTAGATACCCTTGGTCAGGGCTCCTGCAGGTCCCCAACACACAGAGCCCTCCCGTCACCCTCTGCCTGCGTTTCCTCGCACACAAAGGGCAGCGCAGCGGTTACTTACAGTGGCCCACTCCCATGGCTCCGTAGTGATTGGAAACTGCAATGAGGTCATACACGTACGAGCCTGCTCTTGGGTCGCAGACAAACTCTGACATGTTTAAACCCCTGGAAGGAAACCCAAAAGTATCAGTACACCAGTGATCAGCACTTTCTAAAAGGTGATGCAGGACAGTGGTGAAGCTCTGCAGGCCGGCAGCACTCGGGGAGAAGTGCTGCACTCTGCTGCTCAACAGCCACATGTCACTGAAGAGCAGACACGTTACCCATCCCACGCAGGGCAGGTCCTGGTAAACACATCAAGCACTGCCAAGAGATTTAGAGGCAGGTGCTGAATAAAAGACCGTTCAGAGTGTCCCTGTGTAGGCAGGAAAAGTGAAATAGGAGTGGTAAGGAATACACTTCATCCTGCAGCAGGATGCTAACAAGCAGAAGCAGAGGAATGAGGCAAGTTTTCATCTCATACTTGAGCAATCCTCAGTACTGCAAGTGCAGCTCCGCCCAACAAATTTGCTAAACACTCTGTACAAGTTCTCTTGGTTCCGCAGAACCACATGGTTTTAAAATCATTTCAGAAGAAACTGTACCTGCTAGTAACTAGTGTTCTTTGAGATGTGTAGAACTGACTGAGGTTAAGATTAACAACAACAAAGAACACGTGCGCACACACACACCAAAGAGACACAACCAACCAACTTAACTCATGTCTGTAGTCTCACAGTTCAAACCCAATGGCAGAGCTGTTTCAGTTACAGCTTTAATAACAAGCCCACCCAACAGTAGCACCAGAAGTAGCTTTCTTGACCCGCTTCTTCAAGCTCTTCCAGAATTGAGGGCAGAATCTTACCTGATAGGGAATAGCACAACAGTGTCAAGCTTATCCCTACAGTATCTGCTGTATGAGAAGCGTTTTAAATGCACGACCAGAATCCTGGGCAAAGACCACAAGTCAAACTTCTTTGTGGCCTGTTGATGTTTCTTACAGTTTGGGCAGTACCTGAGCGAGGAGTAACAAAAAAGGAAATTAATCACAAGTATGTAACTGAACATTGTGATTTTAAAAAAAAGGTTTAAAGGTCTTGTTACTTCTTTATTATTTCCTGATACAGTTCAAACAGGTAACAGACACAAACATATCTATGGCATGTAATGGGAAATTAATAATAATCACCTACTATACTATAAATTATTTTCTTACACAGCTAGCAAGCAACCTCTAAAGATCTTCTGAACACACGGTAGTCACATTTTGGTCACTTAGGATCTGCTGTACCCAGCTCCTCTGGACTAGAGATTTCTGGTAGTGTTAGGAGCCGTTCAGGACTGGTTCAAGCTAGAAATAATACAGGATTAAACCTTGAGGCAGCCACATGCTTTCACTCTTTATTACCATAACTGCTTCCTCTGACACTAATCGGCAAGAGAGATGTATGCTGGGGAATTAAAAATAGCCTGATATTTGAAGCTATGTGCTCAGTGCTGCCTTTTTTTTTAATAAAGGCAGGAAATAAAGACTTTATTAACCTGTATCTGCAGCCTATTGAGTCAAGGAACACAGAACTGAAAAGCTTCTTATAGACAAAGACAAAAAGATAGACCTGGCAAATCATCGGAATCCCATGACAAATAATGTGAACTCAGATAGTTATGGCATTTTACAATAAACAAGCCAGGCAGACAGAGGCTCTTACCATGGGTCATGTTCACCAAGCGTTTCCATTGTGGTGAAGAGCTCTATGCAGTCTCTGAGGGCTACCACAGCTTTCTTCTTCTGGGGTTGTAACATACTCCCATGTTTTTCAAATGCCTGGTGAAGGAGACACATGCTTTATTCAGTTCCACAGAGTCTTTGATCCTCAACATCATGGAAAGGACCATGCCCACCTTCACCATGCTTCCTATTGCTGCCCGCCGTTCCCTACCCGCACAACTGTCTCAAGCTTCCAGCCACTCCTTTTTTCTGTTAAAAACAGTCCCTAAGAGATATTATAATATGTCTTTATTTCAAAGCTGCTAGCTTTTGGTTTTTTTTCCAAAAGAGGAAAAACAGGTTATTCTGTCACAAAACACAATCTAGTAGAACTCTCACAGAAATACTGAGCTTTCTACTCTGCTCTGTGAAATTGGTTTCAGGGTTCTTAAGTGCTTCGGGGCATTGAATTGGTTTGGTTGTTTTGGCTGGTTGGTTTGTGATTGGACTATGAACTCAAGTACTTAGCTTTGAAATCAAAGTATCTACTTTTCAGAACACACTGGAAACACATGAGCAATTATAGATCTATACACCTTATCACTAAAAGATTAAGTAAACAGATGTCATGCTTGGTGACTTCAGCTTTTATGAAGGGAACTACATCTACATATCACCATTCACAGTAATCTTTTAGGTACCATGCAAGTTTACACATAGATTATTTAAGAAAAGAGCATACTACAACCTGTGCCTCCTGTTCATCAAAAAGTAGCCTCCGTGTATCAGAATCCCAGTCAACACCAAGTACAGAAAAAGCTACAAGAAAGAAGGAACATTTATTGCGAAGGTGTAAGCAGGAGGAATGAAAAGAAGATAGTGAGACAGTAATTACCATTCAGTTTTAAGATTTTTCCTTCTACAACGGAGTTTATCTCAGAGGTCCCAGAGGAATTTACAAGGCTAAAAGTGAAATACTGCTTCTTGCAGGGCTGCAGGTCTCTTGCTGACTCGATCTGCATACAACCCTCAGAGTGGCAGGAATCAGCTTCTGCCATCTTCTCCTTGCCTTCCTGTCCGCCATCCTGATGCTCCATCTCTTCAACATCACCTGGCAAAATTTAAAACAAGCACAACAATAAAGAGGTCCAGTGAAAGGTCAGACTGACACCTCACATTGGCAGCTCTCTGTGTGAGCTGGTTACAACACACATTGATTGCTCAGAAAGTAATGAAAGACACCCAGAAAAAGAAATCTGTGCTTTTCATCACCAAAGGGCAATTAAGAAAGGAGATGCCTCTGGCGGGAGGCACCTGAACACCCCATAGGGAAGCAAGGACACTGGTCAACATGAATGCACACCACACCTTGTTCTCCTGCTGCTGCTTATGTGCATTCGATCTCCCTTGGAAGGAAAATGGTCTACAAGAATTCTCCCCATACCATGCAGAAGTGCCATGTAATAGCATGGTTTAAGCATTGTGAAAAAACACCCATCTGTTAGAGCTGAAGCCAAACGCACACAGCAAAACCAAATGCTAATAAAATCTTTAAGTGCTGAAAAAGCTTCCAGCCAATTTTGAAAGGACTTTACCTTCAACCACACCATTGGAGCCATTGCACGTTCCTTTGTCTGGGCAGGGTGTAGAGTATTCTTCTGCCAAAGGTAGTTTCACATAGCGGCTAAACAGAGGGAATGTGTTTATCACACAATCATATCGAGGCTGTACATCATAAGATCAGCGCCCTTCTCCATTATCAGTTCTTGCTCTCTAGTCCCCCTCAGCAAACCAGAATCCACCCTGTACAGCACCATTTACGGGCCAGGAGCTCTCATTCTGAGTTAAACAACAATTCAGTAAGTCTCACTGCTTCTTTTAATTTTTAATCGCAATAAATGAAAAAGGCAAAAATAAGTTATGGTGGCCCCATCTGAGAGCCCTGAAAACATAGCCTGAGTTCTGCTCCTGATCCATTTTGCAACACCAACCAGGTAGTTCTTCCCTTGTGACCACTACCAGCATCATCTTACAACCGGCTTTGCAGAGCCGCCCCCACCCCAAAAAAAAGACCTTGAAATGTCCCTGGGGCCTCCAGACACTAATGCAATGCAAATCTGGGTTTATACGCTACACACAAATCAAAGAAAATTATTTGCATTCACAAGGATGCAGTAATCCTATTACAGCGTAACTGAATAAATGACCACTAGAATTTTGCATAGGATTCAAAGATACAGATGTGACTTACCTGATCTGCTCCAAAATCACACTGTACAAGTGATCCACAGTGAGCTTGTGTTTCGGCACAGATATTAACAGTGGCTGACCAAAAAGCACGGTCGCTGAAGTATTGCTAGATTGCCTCATTGTCTTCTCCCGAAAGTAAACAGAGAGAGTAACACACTCCGTGCCATCCTCACTTGGCTTGCGAACTTCATATCTGTTCAAAAGACAGGTGTTTCCAAGGGTTATTTCCACTGCCAAGAAGCACAGCAGGTAGAACCAACATGAACTCAGTCCAACAAGTCTCTCCACCGGCTCCTCCTGAGGAGGACAGAAGGGGTTGTACTCTGCATGCGACAGACAGCAGTTTCCTGAACCCCTCCCATGGCACAGGACACATACCCACCACCACTCCACTGCCACCTTCCCCCATCTGTATTCCTAATTCACATCTCTATTGCCACTCAGCTCTCAAAAATGTTACCCTGACAGCTACACATTGCTTCACACAGCATCAGTGTACAATACTAACTGCACTTTCAAGTCCCTTGGACAGTGCTTGTTCCCCCTGGAGAAATAAACCCTCTTAATATCTTGGACCTTACATTCCCCCAGCCTCTCGTACAGTTAATGACCTGACCTCACATCACTGAGCAGTCAACATTGCAGAAAACTAAGAGTTTGGAAACACCTGCTTCACAGAAATAAAAAATAAAAAAATCAGAGGACAGTAAAAACTCAATAAAAACATTCTGGAAGGAAACAAACAGCTCTGGAGAACAGAGAGAAGCCTGAAACACAGCTTGTACAACTGGGTGAAACAGCAAATGAGATATTTGCAGATGTCAGTCAAAAGAAACTACGTGGTCCAACACTATCGCATTGTTCGCTCATGATACAGATTTCACACTCTTCATTACAAGAGATTCATCCTCGGGAAAGCCAAGTGACTCTGCTCTTTAATTTGGCAACTTAACTGTTCCAGACTTATCTTAACACCAAAGGGGAAAGAAACTACACATAACTACCAAGACCACAATCATACATCTGAATGTAACAGCTCTTTAACAGCTTCAGATAAGCTACTCCCATTCTCTCAAGAGCTAAGTAACTGATGTTTTTTATTCCCATGTTCAAAATGTCCTTGTAGAGCCACTCATGTTGTAGTTCTGCTCCATCGTACTTAAATAAAAAGGGATGCCAGCTTGGGGCCTGCATTAGGTCAGTAGAGTATACAAAAATAAATCCTTCCAGAGAATCCCACCCCAGCCCCCCAAGAGCATTAGAGATCAGAGTCAGCATAAGACAGGCCAACGCAAATGGTTGTTGAGGTTTTCTAGGCTGCCAATGCTATTCAGTTGGACACCAGCACTGGATACAGTTCACACCTTCTAAAGTTTCCTAAGAAATAGCACCACAAAGAGATGAATTATTTTCCAGGTCCAGATGAATTCATGCTCCAGGTCCTATGAGACCCTTAAGCTGAATTCCTATAGAACAGATCTGTACACGACATGCACACGTTCCTGGGCATCCTTGTGACTCCCTCTCGTTCCACCAGCGCTGCCATGCAAGCAGCAGCCTCATTCCTGCTCCCCCCATGCACGTCCTGAGCAGAGCCCTGCCCACGCGATGGGACAGATGAGACAGAAAGAAAAAGATGAATATTACTGGCACACAGGTGTCACCCATCACAAACAGCACGCTGTACCCCATAACACTCTGCAAAAAAAGCATCTTGCACACTTCTCACTTAGACATAACAAATTTGGTTACTCAGGTGCCCCTCTATCCCCTCAGAACAGCTTTGACATACAAATATTAGAGGCAAACACATGAGAATCAGGAGCTGAATCTCTACAGCAGCAGCCATGCTCTCTAAAAAGAAAAAAAATCCAAGATAAAATACTTTATCTATAGTTTAAGGAAGGCTACAGAGCTGACAACGGGGATCGCTGGACAATAAACTGCACTTATGTATCTTACAACTTAAATGAAATAATAGAAGATAAAGATGATGCTAAACCAGACCACACAGCACAGCTTCGGAGGTCAGAGCCACTAGATGAGCTGCCACCACACTGTCAGATATTGGCTGGTTGCCTTTATAATTTGTGACAGCTCTGAAAACTGCCTGAGAACAGCTAAGCAATAGGGGAGGGCTTGACCCGTCCTCATCAGCACCACGAAGGCTTCAGGTCCGTGGCTCTAATTCGGAAAGGAGGCAGTGAGTAATGAAGTAAATAACTTATGTTCCTTTGCAAACTAAAGTTCAGCAGGTGCACAGGAGCATGAAAAGCTACAGAAAGATGAGGCAGAGCTATGTGAAATGGCATTGAAAGCAGAAAATACTCTGAGCTAAACACCAGGCTAATATATATGTTGTAGGTTATTGAGACATTCCCTCCCACATTCTGGGATCTATGGTATTAATTCCACCTGGAAAACACTGTGGGGATCACGTGTCAGTCTATTGCACCAACCAAGAAAAGCAGAATACTTTGTAAGAGAACAGAGAAGGGTAAAAAAAAATGCCATTGCAGAAGCTGACAAACAGATTCATCTTGAATGGGATTACTACCTCACACAGACCCTGAGATGCTGGTGCAAAATTACAATAGGTTCAAAAGCTGACAATGAGAATGAACAGAGGACTGGAAGGAACCTGGGTGAAAATGCTGCACATATTCTGATCTCTTTGAGGACGTGTAAATACTCCTCATCTGTTTACTTTCTTTCATAATACCAGAACACATACAAACAAGTACACTAAGACATAAGAAATTGCAAAACAACAGGTAGTTCGTCCTGTAGAAGTTGGTCACAGGATGTTGCCAGTCTTACAGATGAGAAAAATCAAAAAGGATGAGAGAATTCAACCAGCAAGATTTTTTTCAAAGCTTAAAAAATAAAAGCTCATTTTGTAAAGGACACAAACCCTCATTTCAAGCAAGAAAATACTAATTTCAGCAAGTGAGAGCAGATTTCCTAGATCAGTCTGCTACAAGATCTTGAACATTTCATATGAAACTACTGGACTAGCTGGTTCACTGACCCGAGTTCAGTGATTATTATTGCCTCGGTCACATTAACAAACCTGACATTTCTGCAGCCAATAATGGTTTTTCCAAGACCATGAACTCATCTAAACACAATCCACAGCATGTTGTAAAAGAAGGCAAAAAACATGGTATGTATGGCAAACTAAGTATACCTTATCCAAATATGTGCACTTTTATAGTTTAAAGGTGACCTGCAAATCAATTTGGGAAATTTCATCAACATAAACAATACATTTTTATATGATATGCTTCATCAGCCAGGCTAAGAGAACAGTTTATCCATCAAAATGTTTTTCTTCTTAGGCCTTGAGAACTAAGAAGAAATACTACAAGTGACACCCTCGAAATGGGCTGTGGAGTTTGTTTTCAAGCGGTACTTACCTGACCCCTTGTAGGCCGGCTCCGAGCTCCAGCAGGATCCCCGGGTGATGTGTTATCACCAGCATGGTGCATGCGTGGGTGTTACAGGGGAGCGGGAGCCGGAGGTCCTAGCGGGGCTGGACTTCACAGAACCTGAGGAAAAGAAATAGTAAGCATTTCGGTGATGTGCTGGACGCCGTCCTCTGCTTAGCCTGGAGAATGAGAGCATTCAGCACAAACACTGAACCAGTGTCGTCAAATTGATTTGCAGACCACCTTTATGTAAGCGAATTTCCGATCATGTGCCACAGATCTCCCTGCCCTGTCAGAAGAACAACATGCCTTGAGAGAAACATGTAAACACTGCGAGAAGAGGCGAGTCCCGCTGTCCTTTGGCTGCGCTGCCTCTGCACATCGTGCCAGCGACCTTGCTTCAAGTCTCATATCAAACTCCTTTGGTTCTGCAAGCACCGTCCCTCTTCTCTGATACTGAATATTAACACATCAGGACTACACTATGTTTCTAAGCCTGCCATGGTAAGAAAGAGATGTGACACCTCATCAAAGAATAGGATTAGAGAATTCTAGCCCCAAATGTTCCTACCCTTACAGGTGACCTTGAGAAGAAAATGTATAGTTTTACCCTTTTGTGTAAAAGGACTCACTTAAATACCAAGAAGCCCAGTAATATTTTCATTTCTTCTCTTTACAGTTTTACTATCAGAGAGCACAACAGGTAAGGTAAATAAACCACAAGAACTGATGAGCCAGAAACCAAGCAGCTGAAAGGGAAAACTATATCTTAGCCACCCAGGGCAGCTTGGTTTCCCATCCCCAGTTACTACCTATCCAGCTTAAATTCCAAATAAGAGTCCAGTTCTTCCCCCTGCCCACACCTCCCAAGATTCAGCATCTCCCATCAATTTAGTGGGAACTGAAAATTCGCAATGAATGTCTCGAGATGTCCCCGGTGCCCTGCAAAAATCACAAAAGGTTGAACATGTCTTCTCTCATATCCCTACAGTGAAAGCAGGAAAAAAAGACAGCTTTTTCTAAATACAAACTATGAGCCATATCCTAGGTTGCATATTATATGCCAATTTTAAACACTCCTAGGTTAACACTTGGTACCTAAGAACATACCCTGAAAAATGTACCGTGATCACCAGAAATCCCAGCTGATAGCTGACAGACCTCACTTAGCTTTGCTGCACCGAGCACAATATCCTGAAATGAAGCAGATTTCCTATTTGATTTGTAACATAAGTAATGCCATTAAAAACCCCGTATTTTCTGTTACTTCACTAAAGAATTTACCTTAATTTAAAACCAAAATAACAACACGCTTTTTGGTGGGCACTCAAGTCTTCTTCATTGACTTTGGGGTGAATAAGATATTTCTTAGCAATACATCACTTCAACTACATATTTTTAGTTTTCAAGTGGAAGCAAGTTTGTTCTTTCAAGGTGGAAGGTTCTGAAAGACTTAATATTTTATGAAATATTTTTTATTCCTCCATTTAACAAACAACAAGGTATGTACCTGTAACCCAAGAAGGTAATTAAGTTGCTGGGCTATCAGAAACTCCTGAAGCTATGGGCCGCAGCAGCGATCCGAACATCCAACCCCCAGGCTGCCACATTTGCCAGCCGTGCAGCACGCAGCATCCTGGCCCTGATCCGACACGTTACCCTGATAACTTCTGCCAGGAATGCAACACTGGGACTGCAGCTTGAGGGGCACTTGAGAAGTTCCTGTTTAATCCGCCCCATCCCACTCGTGAGGCCAGCTGTGCGTGGGGTGATGCGGCACCCACACATCGGATGAGAGAACGGGTATTTTTACACTGCCCTGCCCTGGGTTATCATCCAGTTCCACAGGCACATGAACCCAGCTAAGGTGCAGGAATTGATGCTGAGTGTCACTCAATCAGCACTGAGGATAAGCACAAGCTGTGTTCTCATGCTAAGGAAATTTTAGGCACACTAAACCAGTCAGGCTAGAAGGAACAAGTTAACCAGAGAACACAGGAGGAGTGAACAGGGCTGCTCCTGCTCTGGTTTTGGAGAAGAGGCGCACAGGAGAGCGTGGGTCAGCCCAAAGGCAGGTAGCCGTGGCAGGGACAAGTCACAGCAGCGTTTGCTCCTCACCAAGAAGAACAGGTGAGCAAAGCCAAGAGAAGTCCTGGCACTGAAGGAAAACGTACAAGGGCCAGTGTGACAGCTAAAAGTGCTGGGATGGGGTTCTGTGCAGGAGACCTCCCCAGCAGGAGTCAAATCACCCTTCGTGCGAGAAGCAGAAGGCGGAGATGCGCCTCCATGGCTACAAGTACATTCCCCAATGGAAAACAAGTTTGGGATCCAATAGGACAAAAATATTCACATTACTCTGGAAGTTATGCACTTTTTTAGTAACAATGTACCAAATGCAAACAGAGAATATTACACCTCCGAAAGCAACTGAGATAATTTTCACCAGCCTAGACTAACATTCAGAAAGCCTAAAAAACTTACACAAGACAGCTTCAAGTTACTGAAGAGTTAATTCACAGGGATCTCAAGGATTCCTCAGACCATGTGCTAAATAGAAAGAAAAATTAAAAACATCTCCTGCAAGGAAAAACTACAGAAAATAATAATCTCTTAGAAAGATACTAGAAACACATAACACGTGGAGTAACAACAACCGCAGCGCCTTCGGTATATCCTTAACGTTGTCAGTTTGCAAGTTTGCAAGAGCACAATGAAACAAAACCCTAACACAGTCTTAAATCCAACCAAGTCCTTTCAGCGACAACGTTAAATGTTTCTGCTGGTGACACTACACTGTCACAGCCTGCTCACCTCCGGCTCTGCAAGGCAAGGACTCCGCAAGAACCACTCAGGGCTGCAGTTCAGAAATCCTGAGCTGAAAACCCACCCTGATTGCTCCCCCTTGTACCAATGTGAACACAGAACTGCTGTACCGTCAACCCCTCCTTTCACACCCGCTTCAGCAGATGCGAGACCTGAACAGATGGAAACACAGTGGAATTTAGGAATCCTGCACTATAAGCATTCTTGAATCATTTAATTAAATCTTAGAACACCTAAGAGCAGACTTTTTATAACCAGACAAGGTAAGCAGACTGTCCATGATATAAGTAATTAAGCATTTGCCTTTAAATAAAAAGCTTTGCTTTTTATGAACAAGTGTTCCTCTGTTGCATTTTTGAGACAAGACTCCCTTTCAATAAAAGAATGCTGGTTTTCAGCTGTAGACCAGAATATTACTTTAATGGGTGACACTGCCTGGAAAAAAAGATACGTAACGGGATCTACTATGAGCAGCTTTCTCCTCATTCTTGCCCCAGTGCCTGGCTGTTTGCTCTCACCCTGCAGTGCTGAAAGCATCTGAGAGGGTGTACATGGAAAAACAGGATTAGCAAAACTTCCTCCTGCCACCTCCCCTCTTCCTTGGAGGGTTATTTTTAACCCCGGGCAGTTCATTCACTATGACTACAGCTCACAGCAGCACCTCATTTACAGCTGTGCCTGCACATAAAAGGAAGTGGTGACTGCAAAGGAAAATACACGTGGAGCTGCAGTTCAGCTCCCACCCTGGAGCAGAGCCAGCTCAGACACAGCTGTGTTCTCTGGAGGGATACACAATGTGCTATGCCTGTAGGAAAGTGCAGAATTTTTGTAATTACCATTGTAATGTTATGCTTCTTGTTTTTTCAGTGTTTTACTAGCTTTGGAGACAAACTCACAATCTAACACTTCACAATACCCTCACACAACAGACTTGAGAGAAGCCAAATGTCCTTCCCAGGCATCCTACCTCCCCACGCCTTTGGCTGCAATTGAAGAAAACAATGACACAGGAGCTTTCAGAAAAGCTCAGATGTTACAGCTCAGCAATGAGGTCACGACAGAACAGCACCAAGCGCCCTGTCACAGCAACCCACCCAGTGACAGGCACACGCTGCACCAGAGCATATTAGTGCAGGACTTCACACTGGCACAAAAATTTTATGGAAGCAACATCCTTGCACTGGAACATTCTCAGATGAGGAAGGTTGAACTTGTGATGAAGGGCTGGATTTGATGTCCCAAGCGCCAGGTTCAGCCATGAGCCTCAAAAGTTCATTTTGCACTTCATGTGCAGTATTTTTTATTTTCCAGCTGCAACAGAGGATCACAACCTTTGCTCTCCTCACCAGATCTCACAGATGACTGGAGACATCTCATCCACCATACGTACGTGAAACATCAAGCACAAACAAATCCTCGGCTTCGCTGAAGTTTTCCACGACCGCAGTGGAACAAATAGTTTAAGTGCCAGTCAAGAGTCTATTGAGAACCCCCAGTCACAGTTACCTGGGTGCTGCACAACTACGCTGGGTGTTAGTAGAGGCAGAATACAACAGCTTAGACTTCATGCTACCCTAATAACAGCCCCAGCGCTTTTGGGTGACTTGGAGCTGGAGCTTGCCTAAAAACACCAGTGAAAGTGTAACCATAATGCAGACATAGATCATAATCTCTCCAACAGGCTTGTAGAAAGTTCCAAACTGCAGAAGAGACACCCAACAAAAAGTTCTTTATTACCCAGGGCCATGGCTTCCTTTGTGTGAGGAAAACACCTCCTGAACACTGCACACGCTGAGCTGCTGCTAGAAGGGCTGCATTACTCCTAAGTCATGCAAAAGGTCTATAGGAAGGCTCAGGTTTTGAGAGGGGAAATAAAAATAAAATCAGCTTTTATATCTTGAAATCAAAGCAAATGTTTTGTAGCATTCTTCACATCATAGCACCTTCCCACTTTACTCACACAAAGATGTCATCTTTTGGCATGATATGATTTAAACCTTCATCCATTTGGAAGATTTTGTGGAACCGATGATTATACACGTCTGTCACCACCATCTAGAACAGCAAGTGATATTTGCAAAGAGATTATAATAAAAGCTTACATAAATTTAGGAAAACTAACTTTAAAATCAAGCAATGGTTTATTCCTATTGGTTCTTTATCAGATTTTTTTCAGCACACCAACATCAACACTATTTTCTATAACAGCACCCAAAAGCTAATCAGTTGTATTTGTAAAGATGGACCAGAAAAACAAAGCAAATAACAGATTCATTTTTACAGAGGTACTGAGGAGATGCAACTCCAACAGCTGCAAGTCAGCCTGATGGAAACCACAGCAAAGATCCCAACATCAAGGCGGGAACAGGCTAAGATTTCAGGCACAGATCACTCACATCTGTAATTAATTGAAATTAAACTGAAGTGCTACACTGGCATCCTGAAAACACCCCAGCAACTACAAACCCATTCTGTTATTAAAAGGATATCCAAGAAGAGGTGCACCCAAAACAGATATTAAACATCTCTCAGTACTTAAATGACACTATCACAAATGTTGGGGGTGGCGACTAGCTTTCTTCTCCTTCTTTTAGGCCTATCTACTGCAATGGAAGTATCAAAATAAATGAGGATTGTTTCATCCTTCTTTTTATTTTCCAATCAAAGAACAGCATTCAAACTTGTTAGAGTTTTGCTACTATTCTGTTAAGCTTAGCTTATCACCCATCTAAAAGCTACATCACCAAAATACTTCAAGAACAAACATTTATCAGAACTACTGTGCTGTATTCATCCTTACATTTTCTGCAGGGACACCAGAGAGTCTGGAGAGCGACTCGCACAGATCCGAGATGGCTCCCATCATCGGCACCACGACCCGGTACTAGAAACAAAGAGAACATCATGTTTACACCAGGCAAAATAAACCCATGCAGGGCAGGGTACAAGAAAACAGAAACAAAACCTTGAATTTAAAGTTCTGCTGAAGTTTAGGTCACAGTCACGCACTTTAAGGTCTTCTGGATTTCAGCCTCATCTTACAAAGCAGGGATTTGGAGGGAATGCAAGAGCCTTGAACAGCTGGCCTTTTGTTTTGGTCAGGCTCAGCTGTAGTAAAACACACCAAAAAACACCAAACAAACCAACCCTCCTAAGCAGATTAGACCACCTAAATATTTATTCGATGAGCAATGTCATCAACTCAGACTGTAGTTTACTTAAGTGTTCTGTTCTGGATTCAGACTGAACCAAATCCCCAGAGCTCACCCAGCCCAGCACAGGACACACCACGTGTGACATACCGCACTGGGCTGGCTGGGAGGTACTTTCCTTATAGTACCCTCTATGGTGTCACTTTTTGGATTTGTGGCTAAACCAGCATCAGTATCACACTGATGCTCTTAGTCACTGCATACACAAAGCACAAGTTTTACCACCTGCAGTTATTTGCACATGCAAATAGTGCCAATAAGAGTCTCCAAAACTGCTTTGCTTTTTCCTTTGGTAAATGCCCATCTGCCATCAGGGCATCTAGTCACTCTGCCTGGGCCTCCCAGATCGCGTGTTCTGACTCACGTGGCAAGCACAAGGTTGCGCTGGGTACGTGTGCGCCCGCCCACAGGCCCACTTAATAAATAAATTTAAAAGCCTACCTCGAAATCCAGCAGGCTTTAAAAGCAATCAAGTGATTTCTGCGCCCCACTTCCCCCAACAGGGATTGTTTTTAAGTCCTGTTTGAAATTCAGACGCCTTACCCATTTAGGCAAGTTTCACCTTTACATTTTCCAAGGTAACAGCAGGTAAACATGCCACCGGAAACATACTACTGCTTTCAGGGAGCAATGCCTCACAGCCAGGTAATCCCACCACAGGAACAGCTAAAGCCACTTCCAGCTGACCCATGACCCTAGTCTCAAAAACTGAGATTTTACAAAGTCACCTGCTTTCACATGTTCAGCTCCCCGTTTTCACATTAAAAATCCCACCCTGTCTCACTCAAAGGTGGACATCAATGTCCTCTTGATTACTTGAAAAGTCTCCACTTTAAAACCTAAGAGAAAGACTCGGACGACACAATAAAAGATACAAGAAATGTGTGTTTTCAACATGCCTCACCTGGACAGGTCTGTGCTGTGGGTCTGCATATACCAGGGTAACTTCCATGACACGATCTCTCCTCAAGGGCAGGGGAAGGGTTAAGTAACAGAAGGGATCAAAGGTCACAGAAACTTTGGAGCATTTGGGACAAACAAGGGTAGATTTGAAAAGACCATGAAAAATATCCACAATGATAGAATCATTCCTCAGTCTATGATTCTCCCAGGCCTCTTTTGCCACCTCCTAGAAAAAGAAAAAAATACATGCATTAAAAGTTATTTCTCACAAACACATCAATAACATGGCAAGCATAAGGGTCAAAGAGAACTCAGACAACTGATACTTGATGAGTAAATTTCACAGAAAGGGTTGGGGGGATCAACCAGTGTGTCCAGCATAACATAACACAATGGGTTTTTTCTCAATGAAACTAAGGCTTTACATCAAGTCAAATGTAATGTATCTATTTTAGCAGGGTCACTTGGTCAGGTATTCCTTGGTGCACACAATGCCGGAAGCGCGAACGGAGCCGAGGGGACAGTGACAGGGTTACAGGCTGCTCTTCAGGACAAAGCTGCTGACAGGATCTGCTCCGCTCTCCTCCATGAGGAACAGAATGCTGCCCCTGCTATTTTAGTCTCGGAAAATGATGGTGTCTCACAAAGGAAGTATAAAAAGGAGACAAATTACAATCCCTTGAAGGCTTTAACAACACAACTTACAAACTCCTTACCTAAGAGCATCTGATCTGGCAATTATCTATTCAGTGCAAACAGAGGTTCTTCTCCGCATGAGACTTTTAGTTTATGGTACAATACTGTAAATTTCATGTATACCTCAAATGAATTAAGTGCCATAGATATACATACACTGCAATGTTACTGTCACTGACCAGGATGCTGAGATGGGAACAGAGTAATTAAGCTCCAACAACTGCAGTGATAGGGATGCAAAGCAGAAATACACATGTATCTCCTACATCGAGGTAGGGAAGTATTTAAATAAAATTAAGGCATGTTGGGCATCCTTTCCATCCCACAATTCCCAACATTTCTTGGGGAAAAAACAAAACCCGCTTACATTTGACACTCTGCTGTCTACCAGTGGGACACCGGGCTGGTTGCCTGTAACCCCCAAAACCAGGGCACGTGCTCAGACCCTTATTTGAGGGACACTCCCGCACCTCCACGTGAGAGCACTCTCGATCCCACCCAGGTCTACATGCAAGTGCGATGGCCCGTGCACAAAGCGCTCTCCTCAAACTGGTGCCAAAAGCTGCTGCTCAGTCTTATCTGTAGAAGATGGTGGGCCTAGGTAGTTAGGAAGAAAGGTTATGGTAGTAACTACAGCTGTTACATCACAAGATCAACTTCCTTCCTTTCCATTGCAGAACCAGGTCAGTGTTCTATCACAAGCACATCTTCCTGCACAGGAACAGACATCCTGCTGTAAGACAGAGCAACAGCAACATGCTACGAGGTGTCACAAAGAGTCAGCTGGGCCATACAGCACAACAGGCTTCTCTGCTCCCAGGTACACTGCTTTGTAGGGAAGATGTTTGTGTGGCGTGTGAGCAAGAAGGCCAGGAATTGTCATAAAACCCAGTTAAACTGCCTCAGAAGCACGGCCTGCCCTGTCCTCAACCAACGGGAGCATACCGAATCGGGCCTGCCATTGGCATCCTTCAGCTCCAAGTAGGGCTTCTTCTTCACTCTGTTCAGATCCTCGTGTAAGCCATCTAGCAGAAAAGCCAAGAGCTCCTGCGAATCTTGCTGCTGATATCCCGAAAACTGAGGAGCAAATCGTCCAACCTGCGTCTGAAACACAAAAGCAGTAGTCAGAGAGGGGTGAGCATCACCTATGCGTGAAAGACAGGAATAAAAACCCTCACAGCCTGGCTTTTGCAGAGATCAACTCCGTGCCACCTTATGCCAGCAGCAGAACACACTGAGCTGGATGCTAATGCACTAAGGGTGCAGAATAACTTTTACAACTATTTTTCCCCCTACTGTTGAGAGGGAAGAATGCACTTAAATGCTGTGACACTATAAATCTAAGTTATAAATAATAATTTAGGAACCTGCAAACAATCAGTACATAAAACTTGCCTGATGCATTTTACTTTAATTTCTCTCTCAAAAACCTAGAGTTTCCACAACGCAGACTTGCTATGAGGTACCATCTTGAAGCAGGTGGACTGCAAGACTGAAAACACTTGCAGAAGATATTTATGAACTAACTGGCTTAAAACTAATTTTGAAATCCTTGCCACAGTAATCTCTAGCTAGTCTAAAAAACGTGATACAAAGCTAAGACAGATAATGGTCTGAGTTAGTGAAAGACAGAAACAGCACACCTGTATACGGCGTGTTATTTCATAAGTGTTATCTCACAACACTGTCATTTAGTGTTCCTGCTTCTAAAAAAAACATATAGAAAGGGGTCCCACAGGAAAACCAGCAATTAGCTAAAGGAGTGCTCAGTCCTAGTGACCATCACTAGTCTTCTCATAAACACAAGGAGTCCAACAGACTTGCAGAATTACGCTCAGTACAATGTTACAACTCAAGATGACAAGTGCAAGGGAGCCCAAACTGAAAGGCTATTCCATCATTATTGCTTTCATAACTCCAAAGTTTGTGGAAGACATATTAGCTGTCACTTACTTTAAACATACGTGGGGCCACGTGAGAGTGTCTCCCAGACCAAATCTGTTTGATGAGCTCTGCATAGGCTTCTGCAATTTCTCCTCTCATCCCCAGTGGATTGTTCTGATTTATTTCAGCTTCATATTTATCTTCCAGGAAATATTCAGTCAGAGGAGGGGTATTGCTCAGACACTGAAAAAGCATTAAGAAGATGAACTTACTGCACAGGACAATAAATCTGTGCAACAATGAAATAACAAACCTGACTTTCACATCAGAACGTGTACTGAGCTATTAAAACTGGTGAGACTAAGTCTACATATACATTTAGTTAGTAATAATTAAAACCAAACCAAAACAAAAACAAAACACAAAAAACCCACCACACACACAAAACAAAACACCAGAACACACCCCAGAACTGTGTGCAGTGCCCTGCTCATGTCACTTATGCTGCACACACAGGTTAAAACATCTTCCACACCAGGCCACTTTTGCCAGGACACCGCATTAGGACCTGACGTTACAGTTAAGCATCTGTTTGGTACGGCTTCCCACACAGCCCTTTCAGCAGCCACATATTTCAGATCCAGGCCTCCTCCACACTGCGCTATGTTTTATAGTACTAACATGCTGAGCACAAGCTAACCTAAATATGAACCGCTTTTGGGGTTTGGGGTTGGTTTTTGGGTTTTTTTTTGGCAGGGCATTGTTGCTGGTTTTGGTTTTGGGTTTTGCTTGTTTAGTTTGGTTGCCTGTCTGTCTTTCCTTCCCATTCCAGTCGCAGTCTCCTCATTGAATCACATTAAAACATGTCTTCCTCTCCCCAGATTTCAATCCACGATCTCTGCAAGACTGCTCTCTTATTTAATTCTAAAGAGGGCTCTTGCCAATTCTCACCTGTAACGCAGAATTCATGAAGCAGGTATTTCCAAGGTTACTGAGTCCGCAGAGTCCAGGCTGTGACAGGGAAGCACCGTCCCTGCAGTTGTAAGAGTTAGAGACAAATCCAGAACCTCTGGAAGAAAGACAACACAGTGAACTCCACAACGAGTTCACCAATGCTCGATACTGTTTAAGAGTCACACTAAATGGGAGTAAAAAACCTGCTTAATTAAATTGTTTAACCAGCCTACGTGTTTCTGCTTCTTCATAGTGGCTATTACTGAATACAAGGAATGTGAAGTATATGTGCTAACTTTTGAAATTAACTAAATTAATGTATGCCTCATAACACATTAATTTTCTCTGTCTACAAGTACACAGCACACTATCCTAATGCAGCAAGAGTCTATATGATAAACTTTAAGAACTAATACAAAAATTATGATTTCTACCTGGAAAGGCTTCTACCACACTGGCAGATGGAGAAAAAAAATCTAATCCCTTCCCTCATACCCCACATCACCTCAAAAACCAGGCAGTGACCCCACGGTTAGTAAGCTCTGGAACATGCGCTACTTGTGCAAGTGAGCAGGAAACAGCAGAACGCAGCGGTTTCAAAAGCAAAAAGATTGATAAACAGGTACAGAAGAGTAGCAGAACTCCTCAGAGGGCACCACCACACTTCATTTCTATACAGGCGAGGGTGCACAGGAGTATTCACTCACACGAGGGACAAAGAAACAAAAAGAACATTCCTGCTCTTACCCCCTGCCCAAGTGGGAGCTGTTCAGTCCATAGGAGTTACTGCTATCACCGTTAGTAATGCCAGAAGTGGCAGACACTGAGGAATAAGAACTTGCTGATGATTTTGAAGAGGTAGTAAAGTTTCTGCTAGTTGCAGTGCTTGATCTGGGAGAAAGGAAAAAGAAGTAGAAACAATGCTACTACTTTTCTCACCTCCAGCCCCACCACCCACAAAACTCTGAGGACTTGCCACGTTCCAGTTATTTTCTCCCACACTGAATGTACTGTTTTGATCTGTGTGATCACACTTCCAAACACTTGTCTGGAAGAGGAACCTCAGACAAAAGTATCAGAAGTAACAGTTATTGCTTAACGCAAAATCTGGGTCCCAGACTGAAATAAGTATGTAATTCAGATGGTAGGAGTGACAGGGAAGCAAGCTTGAAGTTTACAAGCAAAACATCTTGAAACAAGCGAGCAAAAAAAATCCCAATCTTACAACCATAAAACACTCACCCCGTAATAAAAATGGCAAAGTTCTTCCTCCTTGAAAACCAAACCACGCACTCAAACAAACCATTGATTAGTACAAAGATAACCAGGACAGGCACAAACTTTGTTCCTGAGCCTAGTTGACACAACTATTACACGTTGCTTGGAGGCCGGACACACTGCGAGGTACGCGCAGTGCGCTCAGCAACCCTCAGCATTTTGAGACTGGAGATATTGAAATGGATTTTAAAAGTTCGTAAGTCTCAAGTCTATCCGGTTGCGAATCCCAGGCTACTCCACACGACTGTTCTCCCGGTCCAGAACAGACCTGAACACAGTGTTACAAAAGACCAACAAGGCTCTAAAACTCAACAATGTTCTGTCACAGACAGCTTTGGCTCCATAAAAACGCAAAACCATCAGATAGTGCTACATAAATAGGCTTAAAGAAACTATTATGATACCAATTCATTTCTAACTGGGAAATGGTCTACTCTCTCCATCTCTGCGTGACTAAATGTGCACAACTGAATGCAAAAAGGTGCAAGACACCAACAGTCACCCAACAGCAGCTGATCCAGCCCAAGCACAGCAGAAGACAGTGCCATCAAGCTTCAGCTTCTTCCTGGATCTCTTTTAATGTGGCCGTGATTCTCAAATAATACAAACATAAAATGTATATTCATAGCTCAGATGCTACTAAGAATACAATGTTGGCAAACTTCTGTGCAGCAAAAACTACAAGACAAAGAAAAAGCCACAGTGGCCAAGAGGAAGCAAAGCAGCTGGACAGCCTCACCAGTTTGGAAACATGACAGCAGTAAAATAAACCCAGAAGTAAACAAGTTAAAACAGGAACTTCTACATGAGAACACAAACCACAAACACAACCTAAATCTGAAGCACGCTAAAAAAAACCTCAACCAACCAACCCCAGCAGCCAGCACAACCAAAATTATACTGGGAAGTATACTAGCAAGAATGAGTCAATCTACCAAAATCACTAAGACAACCTTTTCTGGGACAACACACAACCTTCTGGTCATTACATGTTGGAGGTAAAACTTCAAGTCTACCTGGACACAAATGTAAGATCAATGAGAGAACAAGAGGGTCTAGACTACAGCAATTATCAGGCTTATGCTCCACATGCGGGAGTTTCAAAGGTCAAGAATAAAATAATTAAGCTAACAAGAGCCAAAAAAGTGTGTTAATAGATTTACAAAGTTTGAAGTAGAAGTGAATTATCTAGAAGAAGGGCAACCTAGAAAATGCCAGACTTGAAAATGTAGCATGTCTGCTTGACATGTGTGATCCCAGTGAGAGAACAGGATAAGATGCTCAGAAAATAAAATGAAGAAAATCTAATAGGGAGAAAAGAAAAGGAGGACAACCCTTAAGGGATTTCAGAATGTTCAACAGAAGCATAGCAGTAGTGCATTATCAAGAGTCAGACAGCAACTGAGGAGTTCCAAGAAGTACTTCAATAACATGCTACACACACAAAATGTAAGAAATATGGGGGAAGATTAAAACAATGGATCAGAAAGCAAAGATAAGAGACAAGTCACAAAATCACCAAGGACCTTGGGGGAATCTATTCAGGAGTAAACTACAGCAAAGAAAGTTCATCTAACCGTGCACGGGCGAGGTGTGAGTGCTGAATCAGGCTTCCTGCTTAAGCACAACTCCAGTCTCTCAATATAACTCCCATCTGAGCTAAAATACCTCTTCTAGAAAAATCTACCATCATGGTTTCACAGTCATCAGCAAGAGCCAATCCAGCAGAACACAGATCAACTGTTGCAATGACCAATAATGCTAATGGTCAGAAGAAACTCACATTCTATTTGCAGCATGAGTATCTGGCTTCATCACCTGGACACTGGATTGTGCTCATCTCCATCTGCTGTCTGTCAAGTTCCTTCCTCAGTTTCCATTTCTCATATCCCGCAGAGGATTTTAAGTGTTAAAATTAACTTTTGAATTTCTCACTGATATGATGCCGTGACTTCTAGGTCCTCTAGCACAAAAAATATTTGCCAATTCTTCAACAATTCACCTGGCTCCTTCCAAAATCTCTCATTAGGCTACTTTTCAAATGTGTTGACAACTTCACAAGACACAATCATTTCACACACGGTTTTACCAGTGTGCCAGTGATCAAAACTCTTCTGATGCACGCTCAGCGTTTCCCTGCTGCACCACTGAGGTTATCTGTTTGCTTTTGCCTCAAGGCTCTTACAGGACCTCACATTCAGGAGACGGAACCAACATCGCCATCACATTCCCTCAGAGTGCAGCATCTATTTTGGGCTCATGTTCTCCATTCCCACGTACACAACTCCACACTTCACAATACCGATGCACATTGTCCCTGTCAATCAAAGAGAGTTGTTTCACATCTTGACACACAACCTTTCAAAAACCCACACAAATGGCAAGTGAGGAGAAATCTGGGGGCTAGCAGCATAGAGAGGACAAAATCAGAATAACCTAGTACAGAAACTGTGAGGCCATATGGTTAATAAACAGAAAAACTGCTGAGCTGAACAGCTTGAAAAAAATACTGTAAACGGCTTTCAAGTGGCTGGAAGACAGAGATAGGAAAAGCATTTCAATTCAGTTGAGGCTGCCCTCAGAGCATACAGTAAAATTAGCCCTCCTTTAAACTACCAGTATAAAAAAAAACCCACAACACAAACCCACACCATTAAAATTACTGTGACAAGTTTGTGCCAAAGCAGGAAAAGCTAGAACTTATATTTAATTTGCAAAGCAGAGGCCATAGTGGATTTTCACTTAGAAAGTTCTTCCATGCAAAAGCCTCCTTATCTTACATACTCATCTGATGCAAACTCAAGCACTTGAAAATCACATAATAAAGATCTGACCACAAAACATTTAGCCCTGTTGCTGAAGGGATCCTCTGACAACATTGGCATACAAGGAACTGGGGGAAGGAGACGAGTTTTAAATATGAAAGAGCATTTAATTATGGTATTATGTACCCACATAATACATATCAACCACTAAGGTCTTAAAATTGTACAGTAATGTCTGGCATGAATGTTGTGTGGGGCTGAGCAGATGCCTAAATCAAGACAGAGTAGTTGAGAAAATCCTCCTGTGTTACAAGATGGGTGAAATAAGCAACAACTCACCATTTTTACTGAGGACAGTGCCAGGTGGGGAAAATAAAGTCCACTGAGTATACAGAGCCAAATAGGAGAGTAGGCAGAAGAAACAGCAGCCAAAGAGCCAAGAGGTATTTTCCTGCTGTGTATTGCAAAGGGAGGCAGGCAGCTACCAGGCAGATGCTAAATACAACTTCACTCCTGTTTTCAAATGCAATACCTGATGGAAAACGTGCTATTTTTACAGATCTGACACAATTTCTTGTTTATTTGTGCTAATAAAATGATACCCAGGATAAAAAAGTGTGTGCTAGGACTGAGCTAGAACTAGCTCAGGATTTTATTTTTAGAGTTTTTTCTATGTAACACTTAGAGAGGACTAAGTTCCATGTATGACTCCCCTTCAGGAACAAAGTATGCCTCCAATTCTGAAGTTTCTAGAGTATAATCCATTCCCTCTTCTGAAATCTTCTCTAGTAATAAAAGCATTTGCAAACTACAACAAGAAAATACTTTGTTCCTCAGGGAGCAGCAAACTAACAAAGAGCAGTGGCCAGGCACACTCTCAATATTCCAGCCCAGGACTACTCTGGAGGGGTTTTTCTGTAAGACACCAGCCTGCCTGCTGGCTGGGGAAACACGTGTAAGGTTGCCAAACGTGGAGATGTGGCTTCCCCGGTAGGAGTCCAGTGCCTCTGACCAGCAGCCAACGGTGGGAAAGAGTCTTCAGGACAGGGAAGCCACCCAGCCCATGCAGATTCTGCGAGCAGGGAATGCGTGAACTCCCAGCTTCACGAGGCCTCTTCGGCCCATCCGCAGCAATGCAGCGGCTCACTGTTCCTCCACCCACAGCAGAGCGCTCTGCATCCCTTTGGTTTACATCATCGAAACTCCAGCCACAGAAAATCTCTCTCATAAGCTTTTAAGTATTAAAGCGATGCAGCTGAAAGAAAGATCTCCAAATATAAAGTTACCTATGGTCTTGGCTAAACAGTATTTTCTCCAGCTGAGAAAAAGAATGTTGGAACAAAATGTTTTCCTGAGCTAGGATTAAAATCTGGAGTTACGCAGCTTTCTTCCAAACCACACCTGAGCACAGAGCATCTGCAGTTCCTGCTGACACTAGATGCAGCTAGGAGCCAGATTCTTCAGAACTTCAAAATGTAAGTTTATTTACAACACTTAACAGCTTATCAAGATGACAGGCTTGCGTAGCCTCACAAAAGAGCAGAACAGGTTTTCAGAGTGATAGTCCCGCTTATCCTTCTTAGTCATGCTGTTAATGCAGCTTCCAACTCTCTTCTGCTATCAGCATCAGTTGTTTCCTACAGACAAGAACGTCCCTCACTCCAGAATTAATTCCTGCAATGTTAGCACGGTGTCACCTACCCTGAACACCTCAGCAGCACAGCACAGGAGAAGATATTTACACTCTTCTGGGCTGGGAACTCTACCTTCCCTCTGGCTTCTGGAGTCTTAAACATGTAGTATTGATTTAATGCAACACCCATATGCACACAAATGCCCGTGGAGAGACAAACCGCATCCCAACCCAGTGCTGAGATTTGAACCCTACGCTCCAGGTCAGTGAGTCTTTTACCAGCTCACAGAAACAGTTCCAATGCCGGCAACATTTCACGGCACTGCAGACATCTCGTATTTCCAGAACAAAAGAAAAAATGAAATTAAAATATCAATGCGGAAATCAAAGAACATGGTTAAATAAGCAGCTATTTTAATTATATAGAAAACCTTTATTCATGATTTTTTTTTATTAAACTGCTGCTCTCCAAGGGAACTAAATCCATGCTGCTCCACGATTAACTTAAGACTCAATCTGAGTTTAATAAGAAATCTTTGCCCTATGCTTTCCTAGACTTCAACTTCATAGGGAGGTGGAATTTAGAGTGTATTCAAAACTAAATGAAATACTAAACTAGCCTTAATAAAAGGAGTGTCTTGAAAAAACTAAGGATTCTCAATAAAACAGGAGAACTAGCAGGAGAATATTCAAACCGAATAAAGTACAAACTAAAGAGTATGAAGTATTTCTGCATTTATAGGAAGATATGTTAAAAAGGGGAAGAAAACCAAATAAACTTCAGAATTATGACTGTTGTGAAAGGAAAGCACAGAGCAATTATAAACACATTAATATGGAGCAACGCCATGATTCAAGAAAGAAAAGTTAAACTTAGCTTCCTCACTAAAAATATATTACGTAACAAAGAAAAATAGAGCTTCACTATTTCTCTTTTAAACATAAATCCCTTAAAAATAGGTTAAAAGCTTTATGAAATAACCTTTGAAAGGGCAGCAGAAAAAAACCTAACATCTCCAAATGATCCAGCCTAGACTGTCAGCAGCCCACTCCCATTTGACAGCAGTGATGACACGCAACAGATGAAGCACGGAACTGCACCAGAAAAGCCCCCCCCAGACTGTCAACATATATTTCAACATAAATATCTAGACTCAGCCACCTCAGGAAAAGTCTGAACTGCAGGCTATGGCCACACAGCGGTATTATCACAGCAGATACATTGCTAATTACTCCCTCTTCTCACAGGGAGCTTTTTTTTACTCCTCCTACGTTCATCTGCTACTTCCCACACTACTGGGCACACTGGGGCCAGATCCAGTATAGCGTTCCTCATCATCTTCAACAGTACAAGTGCGATTCGTATGTGGGTTTGGGGCTATCAAGGCAATTCCTGTACAATATTAGTAGCTTAAAGACATAAAATGGCACTGAACCTAACAGGAAAACTTGTTCACTGTCATTTTTTGTTATCATACATCTATGAAAGAATAAGTTCTCAACTTTTTCCTCCTTCCATTTCAAACACAGAACTTTCAAGTCCAGTCTTTCTATCCAACTTGCCGTATATGACACAGCCACCCTTGGCACAGGAAGGCACAAAGTTAGTCTAGCAGGGCTCATTATAACCCAAAAACAGTAAAGTACAACTGCTTTCCTGAGAAACAGCCTTTGCCCTGGCCACTTCAGCAGGCCCTTCTGATTCGATCAGCAGTTTGTGTGCTGATCAGCACACACCAGTGTCAGTTCTGAGGAGGAGGGGCAGTCCAGCTGCTTCCTCCCCATTTTGTCCTCCCAAAGAGTGTTTTTGAACAAACAGTTATTATGCATTTAACCTACAAGACTAAATAAGGCCACAAGAGCAAGGGAGTAGAACTTGCTACGCCAATGTGGAATATACACCTTAGTTTCTTAACTAACAGAGATCCTGGCAAAGGAGGTAGTTAGCCAAGACAAATGAACAAATAATCCTACAGGTATGACTTACTACGGTTCTTTCAGCCACCATTATCAGCATCAAGTCAAACAATTTCATGCGTTCTACATTATAATAAACAAAGCTTTGTTTCTACATCATTAGAAAATATTAATCTGCATACTAATAACCATTTTCATTCAAGTATCACTAGAGGTTAATTAAAAGTACTTATCAGACTAGCTGCTGAAAAAGAAGAAAAGACTGAGGACTGGAAATGCTACAGGCTCCCTTTTAGCTTTGCTTCCCATTGAAACAAAAGGTTATAACTGGTCTTGCACCGCTGCCTCTCTACTACTGACCATCAACCAGGACTCGGTCAGGCACACGGTAGGAATGTTTAGATGCTTTTCACGTTGCACTCTTACACTTCCATGAACATTCTCCTGATCCTTTTACCCAGCCTTCTATCTCAGAAGTAAATAATTGTTTCAAAATAGGTTTCACTGACTTATTTGATCC
Source organism: Nesoenas mayeri (assembly GCF_963082525.1). NCBI lineage: Eukaryota > Metazoa > Chordata > Aves > Columbiformes > Columbidae > Nesoenas > Nesoenas mayeri. Next base: position 6,932,279 of record NC_137560.1, read on the forward strand.
ATTATTTAAGATTAGCAACATCTTGATCTCAAATGAGATCACTTGGCAGCAACTTCTGTAAGTTAACTGTGTTGTGCAGAAAAACATTTTATCAATGTAAAGTCTGATGGCCTGCTCATGGGAAAAGGAGTAGGACACCAGCCTAGTAAAATCACAGAATTCTACTTTCTGTGGTACGACTTGCTAAGAGCAGTTCGTTATCACTGCATGCAGCTTCCATTCTACACCATTCACTCTATACACACACTATTTCATCAGTCCCTCTCTTACTCATCTCTAAATTAGACAGTAGAGAGGGAGTATCTGTGTCAATATTTACAGGCTTCTATAATTGGCTTTGGTGGCAGGAGGGGCTGCTCAGCTATTTCTACACCCTTTTTAAGGAGGAACTGCTAGAACTCTGAGCATCCACTACTGGCAGTTTTGGAAATACACTCCAAGATCCTTTTTGTTCTGCAACGGTAGAAGACAGATTATTTTTTTCCCCGCTGTGCAGTCTTCAGAGGCAGATTTTAAGTACACTAGCTCAATGTAAATAGCACTTTCATCTCCTAAGCGCTATAGATACCTAAGCTATTTAATGCTTACACAACCTATTTGAAATCAACTCTACAACAGAAGACTGCTACTAAGACAAGAAACCAGCAGCAGAATCACCAAAGAGCATTTACGTTCAAGATTTTCTCTCCTCCTTCAAAATACCCAAAGCAAAGAAATCCACAATAGCCAGTGAAAACCAGGCTTTCACAGAGAACATGTGATCACCAAAACCAAGCAAACAAGCCAAACAAAACAGCAGAAAACTTGAGAATACGCTTGCTTACTTTGCCAGGAAATGTTGCCCAGGCCACGTGCCATCTTCATTTCTCACTTCTATTAGAACAACCTGAAAGAGAGTTCAGATAATAAAGAAAGGTAACTGCAAGTCTGCTACACATTTCGCAAAATCCTCAACAAGCCACATTTTCAATGTTTGCTCAAAGGGCGTTGAAGTGAAAAAAATTACCTATCAGCACAAGCAGTTCACAAGAATCTAAACAAACAAACAAACAAAATCCAACAAAACACACACCAAAAGCAAACACCAAAAAGTTCTGCCCCTTACCTGACCATGATAGAGCCACGCATCTTGCACAGTGCTGTCCAGCTTACTGAGCTGCTCGTAAGTGTTACTGGTATACCTGTTCCATAGCCTGGTTTCCTTCTCAGCTGGGATATTAAATAGTTTTCTCATTTCTTTCTCAATGGTAGCTGTTCAGGAGGAAAATACAAAACAAAACAAACAACACCAAGATTCCTAAAACATGAGTGCTTTTGAAAAACCTGGCAAGCCAGAAATTCAGCAAAGAGATACATCCATGACCCCTCGAAATCCTTTGAGTAGAAACTGTATTATGAAATTTAGAATTGCTCATGTAGCTTGTTTGATATTTAGTCTGAAAGAACGAAGAACTTCTGCTGTCAGTCATGTATTTGCCCATCAAGTCCTCAAACCAGTAACATTCAGAACACATTTAGAAGTTCCTGTCCACAGGCCAACTTCTGTGAAACAGCCTCCATTTGAAAACACAGGCTCAAGAAGGGAGTGTTTTCAGGTACTATGGTCAAGCCATACATCACCAAAGTGAAATAAAGGATCTTTATGGACACATATGACAGCTGACATTCAGCATTTTTACATGAAAAAAATATAGTGATGACACAGAGAGAAAGAGGGAGAAGAGACATTTCAGGAAGAAGTGTAGGAAGAGCCATTAAGAAGGTGTCTAAAACATGCACACACTGGGAAGAAGGAATCGTAGGAGAACCAGAGACAGAACTGCTTCACATTAGTGACGTGGATGTTTCTTAAGGACATGAGTTAGTAACCAATGTGCTCCTCAAAGCTCTTAACCACAACTCCCTGTGTTGCACACAGAATCACAGTGGCTCAAAGAAACTCGGGAGGTTGCTGGTCCAGCCACTCCAAGCAGGGTCAACATAGAATTCAGAACAGGCTGCCTGGGACTTATCTAACCAGGTGTTCCAAACTTACAGGAAGGAAGATTCCCCCGCCTCTCTGGGCCCTGTTCAAACGTCTAGCTATGCTAATACGGAAAAGTTTTTCGTTATATTCAGTTGGAATCTGTCCTGTTTCAATTTATGACCATTGTCTGTTGTCTTTTTGCTTTATGACTCAGTAAATAGCCTGAGTCCAGGTTCCAGTAACCTCCTCGTAGGTGCTACGAGGTCCTCCCAAAGCCTCCTCTTCTCCAGGCTAAACACAGCTCCCTCCGCCTCTTCTCGCACATCACATTCCCCAACCGTCCTATCAGTACCCACTAGATTCGCTCCAGTTTATCAATATCATTCTTGTTCTGGAGGGCACAAAGTATCTCCAGAGGTAGCATCAGAGCACAGGTTAACGTATCAGAGAACCACTTACCAACAGTATCTGCTTTGCTAAAGTGGCAGCTAATTACATTGTCAGGATCACTGCTCTCACACAACTTCAGCTCAAGAAGATAAACTTCAACCTTATAGTGCTTCACAAACAGACCATACTCCACTACCTGAAAACAGAAGGCAGATGCAATTAACAAAATAACACAAAGTTAAAATACTAAACAGTCCTCCAGAAGGTACACTCATCTAAATAGTCTGTCTTTAGGAGTCTTGCAAGCCAAGCCATAAACAGAACACTGACTTGCTCTGAAGTCCAGATTCAGTCACAACCTCTGGCAGCTTGTTTTGGGGCTTTGTTTTTAAAACTAAATAAATCCCCATGCCTTCCTTCCACAGTGCAAAGTTCCAAAGATCCATCATCACAGCTGAACTGATAGTGCGAGCTAATTACCCGTGAAAAATACTTGATCACACAATCAGATCATTCTAGAAAAAAAAATACATTTTGCCTCCAGTCTTTGGCTAAGGTGTATATATATTAAAAAAAAAAAGCAAAACCAGACAAATACATCAGAACTCATCTTGATGACATTCCTTTATTTCAGAGTCATTTTCAAATCAATTTTGCATTTGAGAGGATGTTCCAGTAGGTACATCTGCCCATCCCCTAACTTTGAGGGTATTTTTAGAAAGGTTATCCTGCAAGACTAACACCACTCTTCACCTACAGATAATGAAATACATTATGCCAGAAAGAAAAGCACATTTCAGAGGCCAGTTATGAGACAACCCTGATGTAACTGGAGAAAAAGGCCAAAACAAAACACACCTCAATTCCCTCCATAGTTCTTTGGAACTATGAAGCCTATGAGACCGAGATGGTACTTCATTGAACCAGCAAGTATAATTTTTCAAACTAACAGTGTTTAAGATTAATTTGGACAGTGTCTTTAATAATTTGCTTTAGCTTTCGGTCAGCCCTGAAGTGGTCAGGCAGTTGGACTAGATGATCGCTGTCGGTCCCTTCCAACTGAAATATTCTATTCTAGTACATTCTCGTGACAGTAGACTTGCTGTGATCTACATCTGTACCATTTTACAGAAATAAACTTTACTTAGTCTTGGAAAGAAACAAAGAACTAAGACTAAGATTTATTGTGAAAATTTGGCCAAAATATGCTTCCCTCTTCTGAACTTTTATAGGGTTGTATTAGATGTGCAAGGTGCTTTAAAGGTGAATAATTAACAAACATATTTGGAAAGATGTTCACTATTTTGCTATTACAACAGAAAGTAAAACTTCCTATTTAACCATCTTTTTGACAGGTAAATTAGACTCTTTTTTTTTAAAGAGTGCAAAGGAACCAATTCACAAATTTTCGATTTTTTTTTTTTTCAGAAGGAATTTCATTAAATGAAACTTCCTGTTCTCCAGAATTCTGTAAAAAACCAATAAATAAGAACTGTATTCAGAAATGGAAGATGTCCTTCCAAGAAGTTTCTGATCAGATAACTGTGTCTGTTAGGAGAGAGGAATGGCAAGAGTCTCTAATCACCTGCAGATGTCGTTTAAACAGCGTTTGATCGGGTAGCTTGCTCTCTGACAAGGTAAAACTCAGGTCATCCTGTCGGACAGCAATCTGAGCACAACACGCATTCAGCCGCTGAAGCAGCGCACCGTTCTGTACTTTGCACATTAATGCACTTCACAGTGGGACTCTACAGAAGACTGCCCAAAAATATGGTTTGAGATTACAAAAAGAAACCTGAACCACAAATAAACCTAATCTAAACCTCCTGTACTTGTCTCTGACCATCAGGCACATAGCAACAGAAAACCAGCTTGTAAAATTACGAAGATGCCTGAAAATTACTTCCCAAATCCTACTTTTATGGATATTTTGATGTAAGAATTACAGTTGATCCAGCTTCAGGAAAAGGATTAAACTTGTGGTCCCTGAATGCTTTCAATGCTTTACTTCCAATGCTACCTGGAGAATTCTGTAACCAGATACTGACCATGTTCTACTGAGGTGCTGCGCTGCAGCTTGCGTGTCCCACTGACCTTTCGCTTTTTATTTTTCATGTGAGGCTGTAATATCCCACAAACCTACTACTCCGCTATACTTCAATATTTTTCTTTTAAATGAAAAAACTCACTTCAACTACCAGGTTAACAATAAACAAACCAAAACTGAAACTCTCACAGCCATTCAAAACTCCCTCCACTTTCAGTTTACACAGGAGTTCTGTCTACTGAGCAGAGTGAACCTGGGAACGTTCCGCTTTCTGAAGATGTCAAAATTTCTCATTAGGTACAATTTCTAGCCCACACTGAATGGCAATGTTCCAGTACCACTGATCAGCATGAGTGGGTCTGCAAGAGAGGGATCTCACTTCCTTTTACCATTCAGGTGCCACACTTTCCAGGGTCTTGCATAGCTTACAGCAGCCTCTGTTGTAACGTAGTGTTACTTAAATGTAACCCATATTAATCCTGTACATTATATCAACACTATTCACTTGGTGCAGCAGTTAGTCTTTATGAACTCCACAGACTGGCACTGCTCAATTTAGTCAGTGCAAAATCCTAAGAATAATTAAAAAAAACCTTTTATCCATAAACAAGCATCTGACAGATTTCCAAAAATAGCAACTTGCAAATTACACCTTTTGGAACAGGTTATATCCTCAGAATGCATTAATGACTGTTTGCCAAACAAAGATAAGACTTACAGAACAAAACCACAAATAAGTCTCAAGACTTTTAGAGTAACAGAATTTTGGAAGAATAACCAAGAACCACCTTAAGCTCCATAGGAAGTCTCTAAGCCATCTGTACTAAACCACAATTGAGTCCAATGCCTCACTCTGTCCTGGAAGATCTGTAGCTCTTGACTAACAACATGCATTTTTCAACAAAGCACAAACTAATCCATACAACATAAAGGCACCGCACCAGTCCAAACAACCATAATGTCAAAAGCTAACCAGAAAAAGGTTCATGGTTCTTGCCCCATATAAACCATCAACTGAGAACCACTAAAGATTCAGGCTCTTTAACTGTAATACTGGAAGATCATTCTTTTAGACAACAAGGCAAAAAGACATCATATTATCTCCAATGAGCTGCTGTGCATTCTGTCTGAACTCACATCCAGCAAAATAAGCATCACCTATGCTTGGCAGAGATCAGCTAAGGAGATGAGGTTGAAGATAACTCTGTTCACCCATACTTACTTTTCTCACAATAGGCTGCTGTCCTTCTATGCAGCCATACCACGTTACCAGTTTATTCCAGGCTTCGGTGGGAACCAATACATAATCCAGCTCCTCGATGAGGTGTTCTTTTAAACTCTGACTTTCTGGATCTAGAAGGGAGGTGCGAGAAAGCATCAAACAATCTTTGCTGCTCCAGAGCCACACACAGCTCCTGTGAAACACCGACACCCCGCGGGGAGGCAGGAACCTCTCCGGGTTCCTCACTCACAAGGCCGGGACGGCCGCTTTTGCGCTCCCAGAGCACAGCACCGCAAACGCGAAAGCTGCACCAGACGGACACGCACGGGAGTGCCCGAGGGCAGCCCAGCACAGCACAGCACAGCCCCCGCACCGGGCAAACCCCGCACCGGGCAAACCCCGCACCGGGCAAACCCCGCACCGGGCAAACCCCGCACCGGCACCACTCACCGCTAAACAGACCAGAGTTGTCCACCGGCCCAGGGAACAGGCAGGGATCGTCCGCGCCGGCCATGTCCCAGCAGTCGAAGCCCACGTACTTCTTCCATTGCTTGAACCACCGGCTGTCCACCAGGTACCTGCAACACCCGGCACCGGCCGGCACGGCCCCCTCAGCCACGGCGCGGCCCGGCCCGCTCCCACAGGCCCCGCCGGCCGGAGGGGAAAGGGGCGGAGGGGAGGAGCGGCGGGATGCACTCACCAGGACTCCCCCGGCCTGAGGGCCGTGGCCAGCAGCGGCCCCAGCTCCGCCCGCTGCACCGCCGTGTCCGGCCGCTCCGGGCCGCCGCCGCCATCGGCGGCCGCCGCCATGTCGGTGCGCGAGCCCCGGCGCGGGCGGATGTCGGCCCGCGTGCGCATGCGCGCTGGGTGCGCCCGAGGCGCCGGCCCCGCCCCGCCCGCGCGCCCGCTGACGAGCTGGGCGGGGCCGCGCCCAGGGGCGGGGCTGCCGGGGCGGCGGCGCCATCTTGCGCCGGGACTCGGGGGATTTGCGGCGGCCCGAGCCGGGTCTGCGCTGAGGGGCCGCGGGACGGACACCCCCCCTGAACACCCCCAGTGGGACACCCCCACCCATGGCGGGGAGCAGAGCAGCCAGGGCTGGAGGCCTCGGGGCGCCAGAGGGCTCGTCCCCTCCGAGCCTGGGCCGTGTCCCCGAGGTGGCTCCGCGGCCAAGGGTGTAATTGAAGTGAAGCTGGCAAATTCATGTATACTGTGAATAAGTGATAAAAGACGTACCCATCATTAACCGATTGACATTATAAATGCTTTCTGACCACCTGCAAAACGGAGGGATATTTTTCAAGTTTTACATCCTTCTGCATGACAAGAGACAGAAGATCAGCTTATATTTAACTAATAATTAATATGTGTAAAAACTGAAACAATTATGACTAACATCATCAATTATTTCTTAGTATAGATGGATGTCAACATTTTCAAAAATTGTAATCCCTAGGCAATAATTATGTGAATATAAGCAACATGAGCATCCAGTTGCTGGATCACTCATGGAGGAAGATCCCCAGTGTTTCCGCGATGCTGATAAAATAAAGCACTTAATAGTGTAACTGACTCTGCTGTTAAGTTTATTTCTTCGTTTCATAAGGAGCCGTTGAAGAGGGAATGTTGGTGCTTACAAAACTGGGGACCCGGCACCTGCTCCCAGCGGGGACGGAAGGACTGAGAGACATCAGACCATGAACCCTGCATGTGAAACAGAGTCTCTCCAAACAAACCCTGGGATGCAGACTGATTGTTGTATTTAAAAAGTTAAGCTGGAAAGAAGGGTAACCGAAGAGCCAGGAATCCATACTTTAGATAAATCCATAAGGGGAGGGAGTTGTTAGAAATAGATGAATGAGACAGGTAAACTGAGGCAGGGTCGGGTGGTCTGTAAACCCTGCAGCACCAACCAGTGGGGAACAGGGCAGGGAATTTGCAGCCGGGATTCGGGTAATGTAAGCAGGGGCTTTTTGCCCTGTTCTGTGTGCATCCCTTTAGGTAGGACACCTGGACTTGCAAAACCGTTAATAAAATACATTAATAAAATAGAGATCCTGCCTGGGCCTTTCACATTGGCAAGATGGTAGTTTCCCCAGGCAGCCTCTTCCAGAGCAGGTGGCAGAAGCATTGGGTGTGGGCTGTGTGGTTTCAGTGATAAGTGCTCCATTTCCCCCCATAACAGACTTCACCGTCAGGGCCTTGGCTGGGGAAGGAGACTTCAAATTGTTGAGAACAGAACCAGCTGGAGACTGCTGAGGAGTGTGAAGGTATCTCTGGAAAGAACCTCTCGATAGGTGATGTAGGCATTTGTGTCTCCGGTAGCACGTCCTGTGCTGCGCAGGGAGCCCACCCTTGAGAAGTGGGAAAACAGAAGGATTCACGCGGTGATTCAGAGACTTAAAAAACCCCCTTTAAACTGATAGACCGGGGCTGTCAAACTCATTTCAACGGCGGCCACGTCAGCCTTGCAGTTGCCTTCAAAGCACCACATGTCATTTTAGGACTGTAACTACTACAGTTGAAATGCACTTATCTCATGGAAATGCAGAATGTTGAAGTATAGCAGAGTAGTAGGTTTGTGGGGTATTACAGCCTCTCACAAAACATAAAAAGTGGAAGGTCAGCGGGACACACAAACTGCAGCGCGGCACCTGAGTAGAACGCGGTCGGTATCTGGTGGAAATGGGTTTATCTCATGGAAAGAAATGGGAGGGTGACGTGCTGGGCTGTGTGCGGGGGACGCTCTCCGGGCAGCGGGTTTGGGGGTGGCTGGGTGGCAGTGCTGCAGTGTCCAGGGTAACGTGCCAACGGCCTCTTGTACTTTTGAAAGCAGGGAAAGTCCATCCAGTTAACACTGAAAAAAGAAGAAAGACCATTTTCTCCTTCCAGGAAGAGCTGAGTCCTGTTACTGAGTCCTGCTTTTCTCAAAGGGCAGGGCCCCTTTGGGCTTCAAGAAGCTCATACGCCCTGTTTTGGCAAGCCTGGATGTGTTTTTGAAATGAGTCAGCTATCCTGAGATAGTAACACGGCTGACCTCACTCTGCCAATGAATTACCTGCTCCTAATAGAAAGTGCAGTAAACAAAACCATCTCGTTCCAAACTTTCTGATTCAGTCCTAGGAGATGACATTCTCGCAGTTTCTCTGTCGATGGGGGTGTCTGTGTTCTCCTGTCTCTTCCCTTCAGCCATTTGCCTTCCTGCGCTGGTCTCCGGCTGCTCCCACGCGGGGGTGCCCAGGGGATCCCAGCCGGCAATGCTCAAAACCGGGGACTGGGAGCTGCCTTAAAAGTGAGTGGGTGCAACAAAGCTCAGCAGGAGGAGAAAGGAATTTTAAATAGCTGAAAGACCATTTAACAGGCTGAGTGAGAAAGATCTTCAGCTCCACTCAACAGGATTTCCGTTGAGTAGACGCTTCTGAACACCACATCTCACAGCCATGATTGCAGATGTGCTGGGGTTTGGTGGGCAGAGCACCAGGGGACCCAGGAGAGGGAGACGGGGCAGAAAGGATCATTTTCCTTGCAGGTGGTTATTATTGGTGTAATGACTGGTCTTCATGAGCTCCACAGACTGGCACTGCAAAAACCTAAGAATAAAATAAAAACAAAAACCCTTTCTTTTACCCATAAACAAGTATCTTATAGGTAGCCAAAAAAAACCCAAAAAGCCACTTGGGAAAGCTCCTGACAGCTTCAAATATCTGAACTTGTTTCAAGATTTAAGAAGTTGATGGCAACCATCAGCAGGGAAGGGGGCAGGGGGCTCTTGGGGGGAGGAGAAGCAGGTGCATTCTCTGGAAATAGGGATATTTGGGACTCTGATATGCAGAAGAATGGAAAAGTAGGGTGAACACTAAGAGGTTAGCTGTTTGCAATAGAAGTGTAGAAGCAGAAAAAGAGTGTAGGAGTGTAGATGTGACAGACAGAAGATGCTGATGGGACAACCTCCTCAAGCCACAGAAGCCTCCACGCGTGCTGAAGCGTCAGTATTGATTTATTTATTTTAAGCTTTCCTACTGAGTCTGTTTCTGTCTGGAACGGCAGAAGTAGAACTGGCCCATTTTATAAGCCCTGAGGAATCACCTGGGGTTCCTCAGGTCTGCTCTGGCGCTGAGCTGCTGCCTGCAGCCAAACGCACCCGGAGTCACCTGGGGTTCCTCAGGTCTGCTCTGGCGCTGAGCTGCTGCCTGCAGCCAAACGCACCCGGAGTCACCTGGGGTTCCTCAGGTCTGCTCTGGGTGCTGAGCTGCTGCCTGCAGCCAAACGTCCTCGTCCCCTCCACTTGCAGCACCGGCTGCACTCAGGACCTGCGCGGGTCCTGCTCCTCGGTGGGGGCTACAAGTTGGGCCTGGGACGTGATGGATAACAGGGCTGGGAGGCTTCCACCTCCGCTGCAGCGTTCCTCCGGTGTGCTCACACTGGGGTCATTCCTTCCCAGCTGGCATGGCTGATTTCCATCCCGGAGCCGCGTCGCTGCGCTTCTGCTGGTGTGGCCGTGTCTGTTGGGGGCTGCCGCTTTGCTTTTCTGCTCGCGCAGCCCCAACAGCCAGAAAGAATAAATCCCTTGGCCATCAGCACTGAATAATCATGATGTAAGATGCTGTTCTGAGCTGCGGGCTCGTTCCAGAGCCCCTTTTTGGCAGGGCTGCCCTGGGGTGGGACAGCAGCCGGTGCTGCGATCTGCTGCCCCGCTGTGGGGGGCTCAGCGGGGGCCGCAGGCTGATAGGAACAGGCGAGGCAAAGGAGGTCCCGCTCAAATGGCTTGAGTTTGGTGAGTCAAGGTTAAGGAAGCTCCACAGGTCATGCGGAGAGCCGCTGTCCAACACCATGAGCACCTGCTGCCCGTGATCCTCTGCGCCCTCCACGTATTGCAACATCCTGCCTGAATGAGGGAAGTAACTGAAAAAATAACCCCCTAAATCAAGCAGCTTCTGCTCCAAAGCTGAAACAGCTACGGAAAACATCTGCTTTTTTTTTTTCTGCAGACCTGTACTGGAAGTTAAAAAATAGCCGGTGAGGGTTGTGCAATGTGAGTTCAAAGCTGGATGACTCAGCGGGCAGCCAGTCGGTGGAGGCAGCTGCAGGGTCTGCCCCTGTGTCCCAAGCCAGCCCAGGGGGGTCTGGCATGGAGGTACAGTAACAAAACAACCAGTGAATGGTGAGGGGAGATAACAGGGAAAAAGAAGGGAAGGGAAGGGAAAGGAAGGGAAGGGAAGGGAAGGGAAGGGAAGGGAAGGGAAGGGAAGGGAAGGGAAGGGAAGGAGAAAGGAAAGAAAGGAAAGGAAAGGAAAGGAAAGGAAAGGAAAGGAAAGGAAAGGAAAATAAAAAAGAAAATCAAGAAAATAAAAAAGAAAGGAAAGAAAAGAAAAGAAAAGAAAAGAAAAGAAAAGAAAAGAAAAGAAAAGAAAAGAAAAGAAAAAAAAGAAAAGAAAAGAAAAGAAAAGAAAAGAAAAAAAAGAAAAGAAAAGAAAAGAAAAGAAAAGAAAAGAAAAGAAAAAGGCAAGACCCCACAACACACACACAAACCCAACAACAACAAACCCCCACCCCAAAAACAAAACAAAAAGAAAAAAAAAGCAAACAACAAAAAAGAACAAAACAAAAAAACCCAACAAAACTCAAACCTCAAGTGTTTTTAATAACAGAAACAGTGCACTAATGCTTGGAAATGTTATGCCTTCCCTTTGAAAGCCCGAGTTTCCAGACCGTGTTGGTACTCCTCAATCCAGCACCAAGTTTATACTCAGTACTACGGGGCCTCGTGAGAGGTGACTTGTAAAGAAAATGTGCTCGCAGAGTCATTTATGGAGTGAAAATTGACCGGCAGATGGGCCTGAGCCACTGGGCAGTGAGATGGCAGGTGAAATTTGGCACAGGTTTGCTGTTTCCCAGGGAAAGCCAGTCCCAGTTCCTAATTCCAGCTGTTCCGCAGCAGGCTGTAAACCCAGGATCTCTGCTCAGGAACCTGTCAGGATTATTTTAGCAACTACATGAAGCACCTGTCAGCTCCGTGCCTGGCAGCAGTGGAAAAAAAATGTGTTAGAGGAGTAAGAAGAAAATATTGCCCGAATCCCGGTGTACCTGCACTTGAGTGTCACATGCAATTCCTGTGCCTGAAGGGCAACAAGGACACCCTGAGGCAAGGCACGGTTTCGGTGGGAGAAGTGGTTGAACAGGCTGGTGTTCTGCCCTGGGAACACAAAAGAACCATTTATTTGGACTCGATAATCCTTGTGGGTCCCTTCTAACTCAGGACACTCTATGATTCTTTGTGTGAATCCCTGCATTGCAAGGCATTGGGATGCACAAAGGCAATATGGGCTTCCTGTAGGACTGGGCCAGCATGAGCTGTGTTGGGCTGCCACCGGTCCCAAATGGGATGGAGCTGGGACACAGCTGAGCCAGCAAGGGGCTGGCAGCTCAGCCACAAGGAGGGGGCCGGTGCGTGCTGCTCCTGTTCTAGGTGTCCCCTGGGTATCCACTGACAGGGGCCAGATAACGAGACGCGCCTTGGCTGATGGGCTCTTCTCCAATCCTTCTGCCAGTGTGGCTGCAGAAGAGCTCCTCTGCCTGTCTGAGCAGTTATCATCCTGTCACGGCTTGTCGGTAGCCAAGCTGGGAGTTCATCAGCCGGTGTAAAACCAGCCCTGTCCGTGCGGCACCGTGTCTCTCCTCTACAGGGAAGCCCCCAGCGAGGCCCAGTGAGCTGTCTGCCAAGGTATTTGTGTTCTGTGCTGCCCTCCCGCTCTGCCGAGCTCATCACGCACGGGTAGGACGTGGCACCCAATCCGAGTTTGCAGAGCTCACAGTCACTGTTTGCCCATCGCGCTGCCCTGCGTTTGCATTCTCACCCCAGCCTGACTGCACTGCCTGGGTTTCAGTCAGCCCCTGCGAGCGCCCATGCGAGCTGATGAACAAGTAACGTGGCCACCATGCTTTACCCAGCTTGCCCAGATGTACCAAGCCACAGCCTTAAAGAAACTACACTTTTTCTTTTAATTATTATTTTTATTCAGAGAATCACAGTAAGCTACTGAGACTCACAGCCGCTTTCCCCAGCATAGTTTCCCAAACATTCACATGCAACTTTTGAAAACATCAGGTACATTTCGAGAATTTGGAAGATGCACCATCACAAGCAAAACTTGCACGAAACATTGGGATTTCTGCCAGAGCAGCAGCCACCTGCGAGAAAAACAAGCAGGAGCACAGTGAGCTGAGCAGGAGGTGAGGGGGCCAGGCAGCGAATTCCGTGGCGCTTTGCTTTATTCAAGGACATTCTTGGCAACCTTCTGCAGAAGCAATTCGATATCGGCCGCGATCTTGATGGTTTCGAAATGCCGGCTGTAGCGTTTGAAGGGCACGCCGTCGGGGCCGATGAGGAACTTTTCGAAGTTCCAGGAGATGTCGTTGCGGCAGACCGGGGACCAGATGATGAACTGCGGGTTGGTCATCAGCGAGGACGGGTCGTCGTGCGGGAAGGGCAGCGCCTCTTTCAGGAAGGCGAAGAGCGGGTGCGCGTTCTTCCCGTTCACCTCGCACTTCTCGAACATGATGAAATTGGGCTTGTACCCCTTCCCAGGACGGACGTGCTCCAGCGACAGCAGGATCTCCTCATTCGTAGCATTCTCCTAAGGAAAGAAGAACAAGAAACCGCCCCGAGCAGAGCCCGTGAGAGCGCAGGCGGGACGGGCGGCTCTTCCCCGCGGCCCGGCCCCGCTCCGCCGCCCTACCTGGTGCCCGAACTGGTTGCAGGGGAAGCCGAGGACCTGCAGTCCGCGGGGCCCATAGCGCTGCTGCAGCTCGTTGAGCTGCAGGAAGTCGCGGGTGGTGGTGCCTCAGAGCGACGCCACGTTGGCCACCAGCAGCACCTTCCCGCGCAGCGAGCCCAGCGACAGCGGCTCCGCCGCTCCCAGCGGCCGCGCCGACATCCCAGCCAGCCCGGCCGCTCCCGCTGCCGCCGCCGCTGCCGCTCCCGTGGCCGCCATGGTCAGCACTGCCGGGCCCGCCCCGCCGCGCTCCCCGCCAGCGCTGCGCCCCGCCCCGCCGCTCCCTTCCCCGCCTCTTCACCGCTCCGCTGCGGGCCCGGGGGCACCGCCCCCCCGCACCCCGTTCCTCCCGCGCCTTCCTCCTGTCTTCACGGGAAAGCTTTGTTGTTTTTCTGATCAATTGAAAGCTCAGAATTGGGTGATTTGTACATCCGCGGTTCATACACGGGGAAGTATCACTGATTCTCAAAACCGCTGTGATATCAGCAAAACACAAAGTGGTCCCAGGAGCTAAAACGTTTGGGGTAATAAGACCGTCAGAGCATGGAGTGGCACAGCGCAGCACCACGGGCGGCAGCGTCCTCCTGCTGCCAGCTGAGAGCAGCTTTTGAGAGAGAAACACCTTCCGTTTGTGTGCCAGGAGGAGGAATAGGAGGTACGCTGAACCCAAAGTCAAGAAGGGCCCACAAATTCCCTTCTTGAGCCTCCTTTTATAGATTTTCCACGTCTTTGAGGCTGGTAAAGTCTTCCCTTACTTTAGCAGTTGCTTTTTTCCCTGTTCCTGGCTTTTAATTTTTTTTTTCCTGCCTTAATGCTTTGTCCCATTTTAAGGAGTTTTAAATCACGCAGTGGCAAGTGCTCTTCTTGATCCTGGGCAGGCCTAGGTGAGCTACACCGACTGCTGACCATACCCACAGCAGGCAACATGGCCCAGCTGCTCCTCCACGGGTCTTTGTGCTGAAGCATCACCCCACTTCAGAGCACTCTGCGAGAGGCAGGTCCGGGGTCAGGCCTGGAGGTGATGTCCGTGGGCTGGACCAACAGCGACCATGGGGCAGCACAGCTCGGCAGGGACCAGGAGCAAAGGCCTCAGCTTCCCCAGGGAAGCGGGCAGCCCCCGCCAAGGCTCCTGCCAGTGTTTGCACCAATCGAGCTCCATTCGCAGCAGCCCCAAGGTCAGACAGCTGCTTATCAGCGCTGGCCCCCAGCCAAGGCACCCTGGGCCCCGCAGCGCAAGGGGATGCGCTCAGGGCCCCTCTGCTGCCGTCTGTTCTCTCTCACGCTTGGTATCGGGGACTCATCACAAAACACCAGCTGTCACTAACGTGCCACCATAGAACGGTGCATCCCTGGTGCAGTGACCGCAGGATCCTGGGGCTTTGCTTTGGGCTGCTCTTGGCACCTGCCCCCGTGACTGGGAGCTGGAACAGTTCTTGTCTGCAGCGGGTTTTGGGGGCTCAACTGATTATCTTGCGTTTTTCTGCAGGGCGTTGCAGGACTGATTGCAGGAGCGGTGACAAGTGTCCCCAGGGAGATCAGAGCAACCAGGAAACGGCTGATGGGACGAGCAGCGGCACGTGACCCGTGCTTGCTCTTGAGCAAACTGACGGTTACAGTCCGCGCAGACTCCTCAGCCGCATGGCGAGCCACGGTGGCTTGGACAAGAGGGGTTTATCTTCAGAGGTCACCTCTAGGCCAGTGCCACAGAGGCACCTCTACTGACACGTCTGACGTTGGCTCAGGCTGGCACCTCCAGTCCTCTGGCTGGACCTGGGGAGCTCATCTGAAGGAGGGAGTTCCCTTCAGGGGCCCTGCCCTTTTCAGATAAGAGCAGAATAAGGCTTTGTCTTCCTCTATGAGTGAGTTTTGAGGAAAACGAGTTGAACTTCCTTGTTGTCTTGGAGCTACACCCTGTGCCTGGACACATGCTGCAGGGCCAGCTGGGGTGCCGGGAGCTCCCAAAGGACTAGATGGGTTCGAGGGACCCCTTTTGAGATGCATTACAAGTGACGGTTGTCCTGTGGGGTCAGAAGATGGCTGTTGAACAGTCACAGCAATGGGTAACTGCAAAGGTTGCAAAACACACCCTCCTGCTTCCATCTTCCCGCCACTCCTGGTCCCAGACTCCTTCCCCTGGCCGGGGGGCTGACTCTGGGCTCCCAGCTTTTCCCTGCCCTGCTGGCAGCTCCTTGCCCGGCTGGGTCACTGTCCTTGAGTGCTGAGCTCTCAGTTCCTGGCTCTGGTCTGGCCATCTGTGTCCTCAGCTCTGTTTCGATCTGGAACAAACGTGGCACCCAGAGGTGACAGAAGGGACTGGAACCCAAGGGCATCCAGGCTGCCAGCCCTTGTAGGCAGGAGAGCCGAGGACTGAAAATAACCACGCAGACTTCCACTCTGATGCCAGTGGTCCAAGGAACAAGGAGAGGAGCTGGAACTTCTGGAAACCTAACACCAGGTGGTGGACAGGAGAGAGGAGATGGGGAGGTGGTGCTACGGGTTAACAGAAGCTTAGATTAAAACTGGGATAAGAACCTCTTCTGGGTTGAAGTGCATTGGCAGATCCACACAACCCACGAGCTGAGTCTGAAGCGTGTGCAGACCTTACTCAAAACCCTTGCGGCTGAAGAGCTGCTCTTGTGACCACAGGGAACTGCAACCCAGTGGCTCTGCAAGACTGAAAAAACCCACTTTTGCTCAATTTCAACCACCCCCACCCCCCCGCCGCCAAACTGCCCAACAACAACAACTACCACCCTAAAAAAAGGGAACTGCAGGGCAGTGACTGAGCTTGTTAACAGCAGACAGTGAAATCCTCACGGGCAGCCCATAGCTGGGAACTGCCTGCACCCTGTCACCCTGCGTGGGTGGAGAACGGGCACCCAGGAGAGGAAGGAGGGACAGGGGGGACAGTGCCACCACCCTGCTGGCCAGATGCTTCACTGAGGGTGTCTGCGGCTGGATCAGAGGTACTGGGTATCCCCACGGCCAGGTCTGTTTCTCCTCTGTTGCGGGGATTGGAATCAGTAATATTATAAAACAAACAAACAAACAAACCAAACGTGCTACATTGGCACTTTTTAGGACATTACTGGGATGCAGCGCGGTGTCACTGACATGGGCTGTCATGGGCACCTGGACTCCCCTGCCCAGCCCTGCAGGCAGAGGCTCCCGGCCCAACAGCAGCTGCTGTAAACGCCAGAGCAAGCGCAAGGACATGTGCTGCTGCTCCTTGTAGTTTCTCACCCAGCAGCAGCACAACAGCCCGAAGGTGGAGCCCACCCCTCTTGAAAACAGCACAGCACAACACCTCAGCGCGCTCCCGCGCAGACCAGCAACGCTGCAAACCCTTGCACACTGCAACCGCAACACCGCTGTCTTCTCCCTTCTCCCTACACATCCTCCTCCTGCGCGTCTATTCCCGTGCTCGAGATGAACAAATTCAACTCAACCGCCGTTCCCTCATGTGGTTTGATGTCAAAAGCAGGTCTCGGGAAGCTCTGCCACTCACCGCGGGGGCCGGGAGTTCCACCTGTGCTCAGCTGCGGCGTTTGGAAACCGCTGTAAGCAGCAGATGGGTGTCACTTGCTGGGAAACAATAAGTATTAAAGCACTTGCAACTGCTCAGCAAATCCTATCACGGCTGTATAAAAAAGGGTATTTCTGATTCCAGCTGTCAGCTGCCAGGCCAAAAACCCAGAGTGAGGAATACAGACACCAGGATACAGGGAGCTTAGAAAACTGCCTTTATTCTATTAGTTGTTGGAAAAATGAAAATACAGAAAGAGTTTAGTTGGCTGCAGAACAGCAAGAAGTTCACAGGTTAGGAGTCTGATCACTACATGGTAACCAAACTTACACAAAAAGTTTCTTTCTTTTTTTTTTTTTGTTTTTTGTTTTTTGTTTTGAAACTGGGTCCAGCAATGAACTTAAGGCAACTGAACAGTTCAGAAGCTTTGAGTGTGAGCAGGCTGTCTGTTCTCATCCCTACGGCACATCACGGAAAAACTCTTCCTGGGTGTGCAGACCACTCAAGTGATTCAAATGGGTCAGACACAAACGAACGGGGAAGAGGATCAGCTGCTTTCCATCGGACTTTATTTTCAAATACAGTTTCTTAAAAAACCCAGAACACCTTAACGCAGAGGTTACAAGTAACAGTATTAGGAAATCCAATTATACAAAAAATACTACATCTAAGCTGGGGTAAATAGATTTATTTTTGGTAACATACATTTAAACTGGCACTAATTACACAGTAACTAAAAGGTAACTAACATGAAACCACAGAACCCTCACTTTTCCTTAGCTGAATGGGACTTGGTCATTTCAGAGTGATCACATTTTCAAACTAATGTTTTACACCACTGAGCCATGAAAATCAGATCTTCCTAAATGTGATAGCACTGAAGCTACACTTGATTCCACATACAGCCATGTAACTGTTGTACTCAATTAGAATAGGACGTTAGTTATAAAGTAGTTACAGAGCAATCCTCTGTGTTGACAGCTTTTTCTCTTTCTAGAGAGAAGAAACGAGATAGAGAATTGTCTTCAATTAGCGCCTGGCATATCCTGTGAGTGCAGAAAAGGTTTGTTAGAGGAATGTTGAGGTTAACCTTGGGTGCACAGATGAATTTGATGCAGATTGTTATAAAAATCATGGTTGGCTTCTAAATACTGGTAGCAAGATGACTCGATTTTTAAATCTCTTAAGTAAATTATAGATAATGAAAAAGGCCAGTAATCATACACTAAGATTAATAAACAGCACTTCAAAATTACTCAAGTGCAGGGTGCTGCTTTGGCCATCTTCCTCTGGCCACATTTTATAAGAGAAGGCACCCGGACTTTTTCTTGCCACGCCGGGCTTGCAAAGCAGCTCTAGTGGCCATTTCAAAAACCTCCCTCACACCGTCTTTGGTCTTTGCTGAACACTCCATATACCCAAATGCACCAATGCGGTTTGCCATATCTCTTCCTTCTTCGGGTTTGACGGGCTCCTGCAACAGCACAAAAGCCACAGGTGAGCGCGATCCAAAGCCACAGCAACGCACACCCGCCCTCCCCTTCCCACCCAGCTTCCCAACGAAGGCAGAGGCATTTCTGGATTAAATGCGCCTAAGTAATTGGTTAGTTAATAATTAATTGCTCCCCTGAGAGTGATCCTGTAAATAATAACAGCAGGTTTAAAATGAAATTTGCTTATTTTCTCCAGGTGCAGCAGGCACTGGATTACACAGACAGGACACAGAGTTGCGTGCTGCGCCAAAGCTTGAGGGCACGATTGGTTTTCTAACACCTCTGAGCTTGAAAGCTGCAAGACTCTTTGAAACTTGAGCAAATTGTTTATTTCTGAGGAAACGTTTATGCAACTCTTTGCCACAATTGTAACAAAAGCCTATGAACAAATCCCAAAACTAACGCCTCAGTCTTTGTTTACAACAAATATTATGCAACAGGAACAATAATTCCAGGACAGAGCAGAGTATTTGCAGTCTCATACCCAAGCAGGGGGTTTCAGACACAATTGGACTATGAAACATAGTGACAGGCTCAGGAACAAGCTGCAGCACCTGTGGTTATTACCTCAAAACATTTACCCATTAAATGGTTTCATTTCATATCCTGAATATACAGAACAAAGAACAACGCAAGTGTGCGTGCACTTGATGTGTTGATGGCTGCTACTGGATTCCTTTCTACCCCAGGGATCCGGCTCTCCAGCATGGAGAGCAGCTGACTGCTAGGAACCCCATAAAGCCATGTTCATTGTTGAAAGTGCCTTTTTCTAAAAATTAAATCTCTAAATATGAAAAAATAAACACCTGATTAAAGCTAACATATACTTTCTGGTTTCTGTCACGGGGAAGTGTTCATTATGCAGCCCATAGGCAGCTGCGGCCACTCATTTAATGCTCTACAACCACTACACCTTTTTCATTCATTGTGCAACTATCAGAAAGGAACTTGCCTGCTTCATTTTGGCCAGCTCTCGTCTTGTGTGCTCGTCATTCCTCAGGTCCTTCTTGTTTCCTACCAAGATGATAGGCACATTGGGGCAGAAATGCTTCACCTCCGGGGTCCACTTCTCTGGGATGTTTTCTGAAAAACAATCAATACAAGTATGACTGTACCAAAACCCACTGCTGCGGAGAGAATTATTTTATAGCTTTTACCTGCTGCCTGAGTGGTTTTAACTTGCTAATCCACACCGATGCCTTTTTTCTACTTTTAATTTGGGAAGCAAATAGACCTGTTCTGGTATTACCAAAAAAGTCAAGCCTGCCTATGGTGATTTTAAGGTTGAAGGACGCCTAAACCCTTGGCTTCTCTACATCTCTCAGTAGCTACTTGACTAGGGTCAGCATCAGAACAGCATGCAGAATTCTAAGTAGAGCGTTACAGAATATTTTGCCTCAAGAGAAACATTTTCTTTCTCTCCGAAACTGAAGATGGGCACAACCCCGAAGTGTAACCCTGAAGCGCAAGTTTTTATGTCACTTCTTCCTTATAAAAACGCAACATCAAACAACTACTCCGAACTCTCCTATTAACTGCAGTGGAAATGCTGCTCTACGCACTAATTACAAATGCGCAGAAACAAAGACTTTGTGTAAGTCACTTGCAGATTTGCCATTTCTCCCTATATGCAGCAAATTAATCCACACTTGTACACAAGAAAACTTGAGGGCTTTTGAAAGCAAAACCTTGATAAATTCTATATAGCAGGAAGTGCTGAACAGTCCAAAACATTTGGCTTTGCCTTCAGCAGCTCTCAGACACCTGAGATTCAGCAGTGGATGTACCTGCAGGCTACATAACCGCTTTTCTTCACAAAATTCCATTCCGCTTTTGAAGAGACATTAGCTATCATGGTATTGTTTTCTTGCCTGAAATAACAACTTAGGCAAGCATTTCGAAGCCAGCTTTTGCACTACAGTCGAAACAGCAGTTCTGTGGCTGCACCCAGACACAGCAGAGCGCAGCCAGAGCCTTCCCGCTCGCTTGGGGTGTGAATTTTGAAACTAGGAATGCTGGCAGCCATTACAGCACACAAAAATATATTTTACAGCACAATTTCCAATGAGAATATAGCGACACATAGTTACAATTCAGTTAACGCTCTGCTTACCTAAACTATCAGGGCTATCAATTGAAAAACACATAAGTATAACATCGGTATCTGGATAAGAAAGCGGTCTAAGTCGATCGTAGTCTTCTTGTCCTGCTGTATCCCACAAAGCCAACTCAACCTGCAGAAGAAAGATCAAGGCAGTTAGCCAGATCACCAGGGAAGTTTTGAAGCTAGTAACCCAAGAGAAGTGGGTAAAATATCTCAGTCAACAGCACTCAAAAGGAGGAGACTACAGAACAAGCCACTTTGACAGGAGAACTATGAGAAACTTTACCTGCAATAACTCAAAAAAACTAATTTACTGCACCTTATGGGGCTTTTATTTATACCCATGACCAGTGTCAGTTCTCTGAAAGGACATAAAAGCCATCAGCAGAAAAGCAAGACAGAAGAATCGAAGGGAACTGGCTCCAAAGGGCTGGGAATTTCTCTGATAAGCATTCAAGAAATGCCCGTTTTCAGTGAAAATGGACTCTAAGTATATGCTTTTTAGGACTATTCATATTTTCAATTGGTTTACGTCTGGAACCTGTAGTGATTGAGAAATGTCAAGACTGTACCTACGTGTGCACAAGTTCATTGAAGCCCCATCACAGCAGAAATTTACACTTGCAATTTGCTTTGAAATAAACCTGATGTGTGTAAAGCAGCTTCTTACCAAGAACTGAGTAAAGCAGCTAACATTCTCAATATTTCTACTTAGAGTGGAGCTAGGGGAGAACACCCTAATAGGATTGTGTAGCACTGTAGAAGGAATAGCCAACATTTAAACTAGGAAATTTTAAAACTATAATCAAGCTCCTAAGGTATACTCTTGCTTGAGATTCTCTGATGCATCTGCCTTTGCAACAGCATGGGTTCCTTCTTGTTTAAGCTCTTATGTTCAAAAGTTTCAGGGAAAAAAACTCAGCAGCAGCTCAGATAAAGACAGGCAGGCAGAACTAGAACCCAAATGTGAGCCTGAATGTGCGATGCAACCGTCTGGTTATATTGCAAAGGTACAAAACCTTAGCTTCTCTCAGAGTCACTTCTGCATTCTCATTTGCAAATGCAAATTCGGTAGCAAATGTTCATATTTTGTACAGTGATGTCTGGGTGCTGAAATCAGCTCCTGTGGCTCTATCTAAAAAAACTACATCTCGTACCATCACCGTTTTGTCTTCATGAGGCTTCTGAACATTTCTGGCAATGCTCTTCTGGGACGACAGAGGGAAGTGGCTGTCAAACAGCACGGTCTGAAGCACCGCTCTCCTATCAACTTTTGTAACCAGGTCTTCAGAAGAAAAAGTGCTTAGATAAGGTATGTTATCTAGTTACAAAAAAATGCACCTTTTATTTCCACAACAGAAAATGCATTGCTCAAGCTGCTCATAAAATTTTTATTTAGATGCCAGCTGCACGTAGCTGATAGGGCACAACTCTGTTCAACCCATTTAGAGATGCAGAGATTTAGGCAGAAGGGAATGATAAGTTTGACTAGATAATAAGAGAGGGGAATTGATATCATGCATATTTTAACCAATAGTCCTCAGAGTCTAAGATACAATATAGAAATTGCAGAAACTATCACCTGGGGGGAAAGTATGTTCCAATATTAATCTAAAATCCTTTTTTTTTTTAACCCATTCATATAAGGGAACCAAAAGATCTTTTTAGACTAGAATAGCATGAACTACCATGACTAAACCCACAAACAACCCATGCCTGTAACAGTAGGAAATCAAATTTAACATAAAGCCCAAAACCAGCTCAAAAAGTTTTTGTTCAAATCAGGATCAAAACTGAACAGTTTCAATCCATCTGCCATTGCATCTGAACTAGAACTGACTGAAAGATGTTCTGGCTGCACCTGAACCCAGTGCAAAGGCGCATGTCGCAGCAAGAGGCGAGGCAGCGAGCTCAAATAGCTGAGCTTTCAAGGCAGGAGCTTTCTGCTTTCTGTGCTCCCAGAGTATCCCCGAAAGTGACAATTTTTACATGTCACCTATTACCTTGCATGACATAAATGCAGAAGGCAACCCAGCCAGCGTTCAGACAGCAGCCTGCTGAAAACTGCCCCTTGGAGCAGGGGTCCAGTGTGCTCGCTGGTTTGGCAAGTTTGTGGTTTGGCAAACAAAAGGAGCTGGGGTCACATGGATTGAAAACTGATTTTCAAAATATTTTAAACTAAAATGAAATATTTTAATGATTTACTGAAGTATAAACTATGAATAAAGCTCAGGGAGCTGTGGGTATGCTCGGCTGCTTTAGTATTTCAATTTGTCTAAGGTTAGAAATAGGATGTTAAACGGACACTGGATACAAGCAGGTCGTAGCAAGGCTAATATTTGTTCCACAGGAAAATGCTTAATACTTAGAAATGTATTTACAACATAAGCACTAAGCATGTGTACTAATCACTTATTAAAGAAGTGTAGAGATCTCCATGCTATTCTGAATAAATGCAAGTTCATTTTGACTGTTCCAGAAATGTACACATACCTGCTTTCCATCCACTTCAATATCTGCTACATAATTTTCAAAGACGGTGGGAACATACACTTCAGGGAACTGGTCTTTGCTAAATACAATCAGCAGACAGGTCTTTCCACAGGCACCATCACCCACTATAACCAGCTTTTTTCGAATGGCTGCCATATCTGAAAAACAAAACAACGACTTATTAATTCTTCCACTGCAGCTTTTCACTGAGATGCCAATAATTAACGAGCACTAAGTTTCCAGTTAATAAGCACTTTTAAATTGAGCCTACATGTCCATTAGAGACACAGACAGGTGTTTGGAATCACGCGAGTTGAAATTCCCATTCTTTTTTAGAAAAACATTCTCTAGAATAGTCAACACACCACTGGGCTACTGGGTGCAAAAATAACAGAAAGGAGAGGAGCCCAGCCTGGTCTGGCATTTCCTTACGCATTCTAAAGGTTCAGATGGGAATGTCCAGAGGCTGTGAGTGAGCAAGCAGCACTGCCCTAGAGCACCTTCTGAAAAGTGTCTTGTAGATAATCGAATATGAAATGCAGGGCAGTAACGTTTTCCTGTCACACCGAATTGTCTTAATGACAAAGTGCCATAAGCTGAGGAGCCGCTGCCCCTTCAGAGCACCCACGGAAGGAACTCAAGGCAACCAGTCTGTTCCTCAGGTTACAGCCACCATACTGCAAAGGGTTTTGGAAGTACGCACCCCGCTTTCCCAGACATCGCTGTTATCAGGTTGTTTTGCCTGCTATCAGCTTACAGTAAGCAAAGGGGGACATAGAGGGAGACACCACCCTGATGCTCCACAGACCTGTGCTGTTCAACATATTGATTTGTACCAGGACTATACAAATTCATGGCTTGCTCACGTGCAGCTTTGACCTCAAAAAGATGTTACAAAAGCTTCTAAAGGTTTAACAGAAGTCTAGAGTCAGGGTGGGACTGAACAAGATGATTGTGTTGGATTTATTTTGCAAACTTCTACAAAGTCACAAGTGAACCCAAATAGTACAGATAGAGACTGATTGTTCATCAACACTTCCCACAAACAAATGTGAGCGGGGTGGGGGGGATACAAAGACAGTAGAAAATGCTTCAAGTAAATGAGGTTTAAGCAAATGAGGTTCAAGGCAAGGAGCCTTAGGAACAAGAGGATGTTGTGGACACAATAAATTTATACAGGCCTAAAGGAGACTGGGCAAGTACATGGAAGAAACTTCCTGCGTGAGTTAAAGAATGCAGAAAACACATCTGCCTTAGAAAATCCCCACAGTAAAAGTACTTTGGGGCTGTGAGAGTACTTTGGAAAGCATTATACATGCGCCTGCTCTGTTCTTTCTTTTCCCTGGGCATTTACTTGCAGCCATTGTAGGAATGAGCCGGAGATTTAGGGAGGGATCTGGCTGCAAGGACTGGAATGAGGACAGACCCGTAACTACTTTCTTCTCTAGAACACGAAGGCGTTTCCAGGGGAAGCCGCTTAGTCATCACATGGAGCTTCCTGGAAATGGAGCAAATAGCAACGCCACCATAATACCTCCCATTGCATGACCAAAACAGCACGGGGGAGCACCCCTGTGAGTTAACTTTTTCCATGACAATCCCAGTACAAAGCTCTGTGAGGACGACTAGGGCTGCTGACAAGGCAAGGGCAAAACGGTACAAAGAGGCACAGAAGAGAATTAAAAGACATTGCAAAAATGTTTTCTCCTTTTCACCTCTTTTCTTCTCTGAGTAGAAAGGTAAAGCTAACCACCTAAAAGCAACCTTTAGCACTATCAGGTGGTGAAGCAGCAGTGGGTGTCACAGAGGTTCTGTACGTCTGCTCCAGGTGCAGACAGAGAAGGACCATTTCAGCACATGAAGCAGGAAGGGCTCAAGGGCTTGCAGAGCTTGTCAGACACAACTGCTCAAGTAATCCAAATCTATCTCTAAAATGAGCTTCTTTCACCTTGTAAATATATATGTTCACACACTCAAGTTATTTACCTTAGGGACTGGGGGTTATTTTTACATCTGTGGAAGGTTTTAAACGATCCAAGCTTTAAAAAGGTATTCTTTCATTTGTTTTAGATGGTTTTGAAGAGTTTCTAGCACTGGTAATATTTGATATTTGCAGAACTGAAAATCATCTGTCCTCTGTACCAAGTCAAGATCAACTACTTACAAGTTCTACCTACTCTCAGTTTTGTCTAATCTGACCTTAAAACCTGTGTTGCTGAGTCCTACAAAACCTCTGAAGCCATCTACTCCTGTGCTCCACAATATTTACTATGAGAAAATAACCCCCAATATGTAACCTCAACCTTCTTTGATGCAATGTAAGCCCACTACTGTTTATCCTGTTTGTCACAGGCATAGGAGAAAGAGAGAATTCCCTTTCCCTAGTGCCGTTGAGAATATATGCCTTCATGTAGTCTTCAGGCCAACCAATTCCAGTTTGTCTAAGCCTTCGCTGTAAATCATATTTCCTAGACCTTCCTGTTGTTCCCTGCTGGACACAGTCCAATTGGCACAAATTTACCACAGCATGGAGCCCAAAAGCTGAATCCAGTATTTCACTTAGGGCTTTACCCACATTAATTAGAGCTGAAGGATTATTTTATTGATCTTCCGGGATATACTACTGCTCAAACACCATACTGGAAGTGTCCATCTTTCCCCCCCATACCTTCCCAGAAGACAACATTGTTGATACATTCCACTTTTAACTCACAGCAACTCCCAGGTCTTTTCATTAGGACTGCTACACAGTGAGTTGTTCTCTATTCGCACAGCTGAATGTTCTGCTGTCATGCTTTTCTCCCACCTCCAAGTTCTAGTGCTGTCCTGCAGCTTAATCACAGCCCTTCTCAGGTGCCAGCCTAATAATCACGATTCCCAAGTAATTATCTAGGTCATTGATGAAACCCCACTGGACACAACGCAGGTGGATGTGGGAATGGGATAACATGTCCATCCTCAGGATCCTCCCTCCTCTCCCTCCCGTGCTGAGCACGTGTGCGACCTGCAATAGTACCCAGGGCAGGTGACCTTTCCGGCATCACCTACGGATAACTGTCTTTTTCTGTGGATTATCAGATCAACTCTGTCTTTACCTTCCTCCAAATACTTCTGTCACTCTAGATTTTTTTTTTTCAAGTGTTCCTTGTCCATTGGATCTCATTTTATGCTTTGGCTTCTACATACTTATGCCTAAAGTCTACAAGACAATTGCAATTCTGTAAAAAAAAAATCATAATTTGAAATAATGATTTCTATAAATCTCTCCCTAAAACCAACAAAAACAACAGACACCCCCCTCTAACACCAAAACACAAAACCAAAATAAACAAAAAACCCCCAAACAAACAAAAAAACCCTCCAAACAAACCAAAACAACAAGCCCCAACCCCCAACAGCCTGAAAATTATATATCTAAAAAATTATTTCAAGAGTTTTACTTGATCTCAGTACCCCTTTCCTAAGAAAAGTCCCTTGCCTGAACCCTTCGTGAGCTCTGTTGACGTTACCTGGACCCCTGTGCAGAGCGCTCTGTGAGCGGTGCCCATCAGCGGCGTGTGCTCAGCCGCCTCCTTCCCACTGCTCACCACCCACCCCGAGACTCCTCTGCTCAGCCTCTGACGTGCAGGATGGTCACCAGGACATCTCAAACCTGCTGAACGGTCCCTTCTGTCTAGTACATTGAACATCAAGCAATTCAGCTTCCCCCATCACCAGCTTCTAGAGCATCCTGTCAAGATGCTCACAGAAAGCCCCGGCTATCTTATCTTTTCTTGGTGACCTATGGCACTCTCACCTTTTTTACTTTAGTTTCACCTTCCAGAGCATTACCAGTGAATAATTCCCTCTGCATAATGTCCTTGGAGCAAATATGTTGTATACAATTCATTTCAGGATGCAAAGATCACCACTGTTATCCTTGGAGCCTTCACTTGTCTCCAAAGCCCTAGCACCTGCTCTTGCTTCGCTCACCTCAGGCATTAACCTGGGCATGTAGCACAGGCCAAGGTTCCTTTGTTTATGGACCTCAACAGATTTTCAGAAACAGCTCAGATTATAAATGCTGGGTAGACAGAGGTGGCTCAGGATGCCAGGTCTGATCATGGGACAGACCCCTCCATCAACCTCAGAAGTCACCAAACATCACAGCCACTCATTCCTGGACACTAGTGATTACAAACTCTACAGCTTCACGGTACTTGAAGTTTCTTCTCTGCTGATGAGGTTGAACCCTTATTTGCTGCCAGAACAATATATTTCAGTTCTGTTCAACATGTGGATGTTCAAGGGTGGAATGCTGCTGCTGGGCCTGCACCAGCTTTCTTCTTACAACAGACTCATCTCCATAGTGCTGGAGGCCTCCGTGCACACAGAAACTGTCCTAGTGCTGCTACAATGTCCCAAACCCCCATCTGTGGTCTCCAAATTTTAGCAGATATCTGGCCACAGCAACAGCCTCCTGCAATCCACGCATTAGCATATTTACAATAATAAATTCCTAATTTAGAGAATTCAGTGTACAGATCAGCATCTTTTATCAAATTATTTTTAGATAAAATAAAAACATTCCTATCCAGTGGGGAGCTGTAAGTGATCGTCAGGTCTGGCAAATACTCAGACGTACAGTACTCACATTACATGCAAGTCAGTATTTGCTGCAGTACAGCCTGTCACTAGTGAGTATGTGTCTACATTCAGAGGTTAAAAAAATGCCAAACTATATGAACTACCTAAGAGGATATTACAAATAGACCAAATACAAGGTACTACTGCCTCACTGTAACTGAACATGTATTACACATTCATCCTTTTATGCAATGCATAGAGTAGGGAGAGACCAATAAATCCCGAAAGCTGCTGGAACAGCATCACTGACGATGCACACAGAACATTGAGCAAGAAATATTCTACCCCAATTAGTGCAGCAGAATGGCTGCAGTGACCTTCTAGGGCAGGGCTGTCAAACGTATTTTCACCAGCACCACATCAACCTCGCCGCTGTCTTCAAAGGGCCAAATGTCATTTTAGGACTGTACATGGACAATGGCTGGTCTAGAGGAATCTGTGCCGTCTTCTGCAGCAAGATGACAGATCTGCAGTTTTTCCTACTCTTAAATGAACCACTCCTCCCACATTTGCATTTACGGGTTTCTTAAAACCAGCTAGTCTGCTAGATTCAAAGTGGAAACTCTCACAACATGAGTCAAGTGACTCATCTGAATGGAAGAGATTCAATTATGACATTTCCTCAACCTAGGCCAGGGCCTTTCACGGGTATTACAAGAGCTTTAGACATCGTTTACTCAATCCCAATAACATCACAGGAGGTTACAACACAAGGAGCTCCTGTTTGCTGAGAGCTGCCACACTAATATCCTTGTTACATGAGGCTGCTATTTCTAAGTGCAGTGACGCTCCAAGACTCACGCAGCATAAAGCCTTGCTTGTTAAGGGAATCTAGCAAATACTCCAGAAGAATGATAAATAGGGAAAATATTTTTTTTCCATGTTTTAAATGCATTCCCCCCAAGTATTGTTTACTGCAATGGAATTGCCTCTTCAGCATGCTACGTATTTTTCCAAAGAACATTTCCAGTGCCTCCTCTCCTACAAATCCCAAGGCCACACAGCACGAGTGAGAACTATGGACATACTGTTGACATTCTGAAGTTGGATAAGCTGGTAACAAACATGCCAGGTTTGCCTGTGGATCTCATCCTGGAGAAAGTAATAAAGTGAGAGAAACAGCCCTTTACCATCACATAGGCATCCCAACTAGACTTAATGTCAATTACCAGTCAACTACTAGCAAATTTCTATTGCCTGCTATGCCATACCAGCAGATACCTTGTATAATGCATAGTTTTGTCCAAAAAGATCTGCATGACTGCATATGTTAGCAAGAACTCAGAAAAAACAGTTCAGCAGGACCATTAACGATGTTTCTGATGCTGAGGGGGAAATATCTTTTAAATTCTCTCCCACCTAATCTTGCTGAAGTCCTTCAAACCAAAATGTTGGCGAGGGTTTTGAAACCTTGTAGAGGCTCTTTTGCCCCTGTCCCCTCTACACTCGGTGCTCGCAGGGTTTGCAGCTGAGCACTCCCAGCCTGCTCCTCTTCTCAAATGCTGCACTTCCCCTGCCCTGGGCCAGCGGGAGGAACCAGAGCAAGGCTGAGGGACCAGAAGATGAAGCTTTGCTCAAGCGTCCCCCATCCTGACCAGTCAAGCCCTGCCCTCTACCTACCACAGAGGAGAACTGCCTCTGCACCAGGATCTGCAGTTATTCTTAAAATATGCTCACTTTTGTTCAAGCTTGAGTGGGAGGAGGAACGAGTTTCCCCAAGGACTCCAGTGATGAAGACGACATGGATGAACAGGCTTTCTCCACAGTTTTCTTCTGGTTGTTTAGCAAAGTCTGGCATAAAAACCGAGAACCACCAAAACAGTTTGGAGCAGAAAGCAGATCAGCCCAAAAAGCAAATAGCTCTGCTTTTAGGGCAGCTGCATACAGACAGTGAGGAAACTGGAGCATTTGGGTGGGAGAAATGGTCCAAAGACCATGAGCAGAAAATGGGGAGGGTGCAGGCGAACAGGCCAGGAGGAGGACAGCAGAAGGACATAACCGCTCCAACCTACCCTCCTCTAGTGCAGAAGCCACGGTTCCCACATCTCCCAGCTGCTTATTTGCCAACAGGAGGTGAATGTCTCAAAACCTTCTCCTTCATGGAAGTACCAATGGAAAATGTCAGCAACCATATATTCTGTACTTTTTTTCCCTCCACTACACTTCTCATTAGTGAAAGTATGTACAAACAAATGTCAGAAATTTTGCAGTTTGCTGTTGAAATGCTATCCATGTTACTTTAAATCAGCTCCTCTGAGCATACGTAATCCCATATGTGCTATTTTTTTTTCTACATAACCCACACAGGATGGGCTATGCTCTTAAATAGCAACAGTTGTGAAGTAAAGGAAACTATGACCCTAATTCACCTCTTGCAGAAGTTGCAAAATGGGTAGCAAACAACCACGGGACTGCAGTCAATCACATGAAGGAGTTAGATACATCCTATGCTTCTGTTACAGGTTCCTAAAAAGTCCTGGAAGAACTACACACACTAAACCATGCAGCAAGTGACCACTTACTTATTGTCTTTATTTCTAAAGACATCCAGAATAGAACCCACCTGTACAGCTGCACTGCAAATAAAGACACATGAACTCCATGCCCAGAGTAATCATGCTCACTTGGTACCATATACAACTTGAAATCAAGTATTACTGGGGTACAAATACAGTTCAATTACAAGCCAATGGAATACAAACACTAAAAACGTGAATGCAGTCACCACTATAAAGGAGACAGTAAGCACAGCTTATTTCAATAACACTTACTTAATTCTGTGCAAATCTGCCTGTGGACACATGCATTCATAAACTGATAAGCCACATTATTTACAGCATTGCTAACAAGGCCTTTGGGAAACAACTATATTTATATTCCTTACAGCATCCAGCACATAAAGCAGTTTGACAGTACTGCAGAATAGACCTATTTCCAACTATGGTTCTATGTGGGAGCAGTTGCTAAGAAAAAGATAGCTGATGGGGTTTTTTTTTGGAGGGTTACATATGAAATTTAACACTTGAAAAAAGTTCCAAAACTGGCAAAGCACAGGGCAGGCTACTGACATTGCACATTAAATGTAATCCATGACGAAACAGAAATTATCTATTGTAAGACTGAGGTACAACTGAAAAAATAACACAGAAGGTCAGTGTAGTATCCAACAGGATTAAAATACTGGACACAGGTCCTTCAGGAAGGTCCTTGGACAGGGCGAGCAGAGCATTCAGCTTTCTGCCAGCAGCTTATTCAGACTGCGTGCTAACTAGGCTCCAGCCCAGCAAGTTTTACTAGTTCACAAAAAGTGCTTTGCACGCATAGCCGTGCAATTCCAGAGCCAGTTTTAAATTGGGAGCACTATAACCGTGTTACAACCCTGGCCAATAAACTTCATCAGGTGTCAGCTAACTCCACAAATAACCAGCTCAAGCCTCTTTGTACCACATCACCAGAACCCGGAGCAGGGTCAGCTTAACTGCATTAGGTCTTAACAACATTGGTTCAGTGCCAGCCCCGGTGAACCCTTAACGACCGATGAATTTTATATAGTCATAAAGAGTTATCCAGAGGTACAACACTGGTGTTTAATAGGCATACGCATACAATGCATTTCAGTTAGCACACAGTCTGTTGTTTATCCTGCCTCTATGATGGCTGCGATGGGGCAGGTGATACCTCATCCAGCATAAAGCCTGCCAAGCGCAAAATTTTTGAGGAAACCTGAATCGGCAGCCAGTACTAGATCCGTGTTGTGTGCCATGCGGACACAGAACGTCTAATCTGAGATATCATGTGAAGCCTCAAAGCTGGATTCATCCTATCAAATTACAGCCTTTGCCCTTGCTCTCCTCTTCAGGATAGATCTTGTATGACAACATACAATTTATCTGACTCTCAAAGAAAACTGCTTTTGATTCTGATAAATTTTCTTGATTTCTAACCACCACAGGAAAGAGCAAAACATTTTGCTTTGCGCGCTTTCGCTGTACAGCCCACCTGCCCATGCTTTGCAGAAATAACACCTCAGCACCATCAAACTCTCCCAGGAACACACAAACTATCTTCTAACACCCAAGCTGTGAGCTGTGCAGCCCTCTACACCCAGCATTATGTCCTGCAAGCAGCTCCAGCACAAACACCGACCAGGGAACCAACTTGTCCCTGCAGCTAAACTTATATTTCCTACATATAAAGACCCCCAGACCATCCTTCACTACAGGCCTACACACATATAAAAATGGGTGCATGGGCTTGGGACTTTGGTCTCTCCACCTCAGCGCCTGGCATTCAGGACCAGCTTAGGAGTGGATTCCTACAGAAAAAAGGTGGAAAAAAGAGTGAGAAACTTCGCCCTCCGTGCCCTCCAGTCTCCAACCATTTCAGCTCAGGATCTTCTTAGGTCAGATGTGGTGCCCATGAATTTGGTAACCTCAGATTTCTCTTCCATGAGCTTGCCCAGACTCCCTTTGAACCCATGTAAACTTCCAGCACTCACAATATCCTGTTGAAGGGAGTTCCCACAGCCTAATTACATATTGTGTATAAAGCCACTTCCTTCAAATTCAGGATTGTCCCTGTAAGGTTCTTTTACTGCCTCCTAACTCCCAAATGAGAGAACAAAATGAGAGTGAACAATTTATGTCTCTCACTCTCTTTCTGCTGCTCACGTAACAGACCTTCCAGACTGCAGCATCCTACCATAGAGTTGCAGTGTTTTTTGGTGGTGGTGGGTTTTTTTTTTAAATACCTTCACACCTTCGACAGCAGCGACTGCCTGATCTGTCAGCTGGCTGCTCTTAGCATAAGGAGTAATAAAGCTGTAGGGTGTCACAGTGCTTCAGCCAGGAGGGCCCTTGGAAGCCTGGCAGCACAGCACCATGTACCTTCCCACCCCACACCATCCCCCAGGGGCAGCGGGGCTGCTGCAGCCCAGAGACGCCCGTTTTGACAAGGGTGTGCTGTTAGACCCACTCAGCCCGTATCAGAGAACCACACCCTGAGCTGCGTTTCAAGTGCAAACAAGCAGCAGCTGGGCCATTCCCCGTACACCTTTCACTCTTTGCACTGACTCAAGCAGGGACTAGCTTGACTTTAACAGGTGATAACAGAGAATCCCCTACTGTGCTTCTTGATCCAGCAGTTAGTTACATTTTCTGCATTACTGATGGGGCTTTATTTGTCACTTCCTTGTTTATTTGGCCTCCTCATACTGATATTTTGTGTTTCTTCCAGGTGATTGGTAAGAAATACAGCCCAAGAGCTAACTCCTTCATGTTCTTGCTAGACACAGATGCACTGCAGTCTCCACTTGCCTTTTAAAGTGTCCTCTTTCTACTAAATTTAATATGAACCATATTGATTTTCTATTGCCTTAGTTTCTCACTGAAAATGACATGCAATTACTATCAAGTGTCAGCTGAAGGCTAAGATGAACACCTGTACTTAAGAACCAAACTGAAACAATTAACACTAATTGTTTCTATTTCCCCCAGTCCAGGTTGAGTGACATTGCCTTAATTCTTTCCTGAACACTTTGTTACTTATTCCATTATTGTACCTGGGATTGATACCTTAGTCTGATGGGATTATAATCATTAAGGTTGTCCTACTTCTCTTTATTATTACTGCATATTAGCATTCTTTCAGATTCCTTAAACTGCTGCAGTATGTAAAGAACTTTCTGGAAAAATTATGTAAAACCCCTCCATTCTCAGGCCAGAGATCTTCAGAGCTGAGTTACGAATCAAAACAGAGGTGTCAATTACCAAGCCTGGCCAGATTAGGCCTGCAACACCATTCCATCTTTCCTTTATTTTATTTTTTTTTTTAATTTAAGGAGATAATCAAAATACCTGATTACAGAGAAGTTCCCTGTGTAGAGATAAATAACTTGTGCAAGGTAGGAAACCAGAGAGAAAGAAATGCTCAGCTCTCACATAAGATCACCAGTGGAACCTGCACAGCTTGACATACATAAATGACCCAAAACCGCGAGGACAAATAGCAATACAATAAAATTTACTGGTGATGCCAAGATGTTCAGGTAATAAAGGCAAGGGCTTACTGTGATAAATTTCAGAACCTTAACAGGCTCTGTGGCTAAGCAATAAAATTTGAAATAGATAAATGTGCAGTGATATATGAGGTAAAAACCAGATTCAACTTCTGATATGAAATGATGGACTGGCAGCTGATTGCTGCTATTCCAGGGTTATATAGTTAATTCCTTTGAAATACAAGCTCAACACTCTGAAGAGCTATTAAAAATAAAAATAATAAAAAAAAAATCATCACACGTCACACTAAAAATTCCAGTATTAAGAATTAGGAAAAATGAACAAATCAGGAATCATTAAGCTGACACAGGAATGCCCAAGCACACCTACATCTTTTGACTCTTGTGTGCAGTTGTGATCCTCCCCATGTCAAAAGGCTACAAAGGAACTGGAAGTGACTCAGAGCAGAGCAACACAGATAATTAACTATAGCACAGCATCCATATGAAGAACAACTATGGCAGAACTGGAAAAAGGACAATCTGGAAGAGACACAACCAAGGAAGAAAACAACTACAGTCTCTTCTCTAAGATCCTAAGCAGTGGTGAGAAAAGCTGGTGCCTGAGCGTTCAGTCGGTAAAACAAGGACAAGGGCACAGGGGACGAGGCAGGTTCATGGCAGGGCACACAGCAAGGCTTCACTGTTTGTGACACATTTCAACTCTTCAGGCTCATCATTTCTTTGCCATAAGTTTCTCTTTGAGCTCCCTTTTTCTCCCAGTTACTCTTCGTGCTTTTGACTTTGTGTTTTATATTTCTACTTCCAGTTTTTACTTTTCTCCATTTCATCTGTAGGGCTTACTTGCATTGTTTTTTTTAAGTGCAAACAAAACAGATGCCTCTATTTCCTTTCCAAGTCAGGTTATTTAGTTTGTTTTCAACACTTGATTGGGGAAAAATATCACAAAAGTAGGTTCCTGAAATGTTTTTTTTTTTAAGCCTGTTTACGCCAAAATTGTTAGAAACTAAACCAGCAATATGTGCAAGCAAAACTCTCTGTCTTAACATTGTCATAATGCATCCTGTTTTGCAAACTCCAAACTTAGCAAGGTCCTCCTGGTCTACTACAAGTTTTCTTTGTTCTCAGCTACCTGCAAAGTTCACCCCTATGCTGTTCACCTCCCTTTTTCTATACAATTAGTAAATTAATACCATTTCAGAACCCAGGAAAGAAGTCTAATTACAGCACTTCTCCCCTGCCTTACTCTATCTACCATGACAAGTCCCTGTTCCAAGGCTGAAGGCAAAGCTGGGACTATGGGGTCAGAAAGCTTTATTTTGTCCCCAGGACCCATGGCTGCCATTGCCATCCTTCCACACACACTTCACATTCTTGTTACTTTGCCACTGCTGGCTAGATCCTTGTTATCTGTAGGTACGATGACTTACGAGAGCACTTATCTTATGCAATACCGAGTCCCAAGATTACTTTGAGCAAAATGAGATTAGGGCTTAATATTGAGGTAATTATAGTAGATCAGTGGATTTCCACTCCTGTGCAACCTGCAAAACACTTGACATTTGTGACATTATTTCTTGGAATCCCCTTTGTCCAGAGACCCCCAGCATGTCAAAGAGGACACGGGCAACCACGCGTTGAACAAGGCAGGTTCTGCTTGGCTGAGGTCACGGTCTTTAGGCATCCACCAGTGCCCCAGAGCTGGCAGCAAAAGCACACACGGACAAGAGAAACTAAACCCAACTCTTTCTGTACGCAGAGCTGGCGCTCTGACCTGCGTTCCTCCTCTTCTCCCACCACAAGACACCTGTTGAGATTGCGCTGGTTCAGATCGAACACCCATCAAGCCCA
This sequence comes from Nesoenas mayeri, assembly GCF_963082525.1. Lineage (NCBI taxonomy): Eukaryota > Metazoa > Chordata > Aves > Columbiformes > Columbidae > Nesoenas > Nesoenas mayeri. Next base: position 6,967,785 of record NC_137560.1, read on the forward strand.
GCACCCTGCCTGACACATGCAAGGTTCTCAGATGACAAACATAGAGCAGAAGCAGCAGCAAATGTATTGATACCCCTGCAAGTTTACTTTCTCAGTTTCCAGCTTGGGGGTATTCTCAGGTTTTTTTCTCTTTGTGCTCAACAGTCAGTTTGACAGCATTTTCTCCTGTGATTTCATCTATTGGATTCTGAAGCCATGTAAACCATTTTCATTCAAAACAATTTGCGGTGTGCAGTCTGCGGTATCTGTACAGACTGCAGGAGAGGCACCACTGGTGCTGATCTAGATCAGACTGGGCTCAGTCATGTCTCTGCCAAGCTGGAGGGTTCAAATCTTTTTAAGCATCCCTTCTATGGAATTCATTCCTTACCCCGATCATTCTTCTCAGCCTCTTCTTTGCTTTTCCAGTTGCACTGTATCTCAAGGCCATCTTCCTTCACACAAACCCATGGCAATCATTGTGCTAAGAACTGAGCGCCATGATGCTATCCCCTGTTTTCTTCTTTATTCCTTTCCCCAAAGCCCCTCACCTGCGCTCATATGATCACTGTTGAACATTAAACTCACATTTTCACAGAATTATGACAAGCTATTCCTCCTAAGTGGCAATAATTAACTTTTACCCCATCATTGCATTAAAAAAAGGCTAAGATACATGCGCCCCGCCCCCCCACCCCCCCGCCTTGTATTTATTTGGCACAAATTTCATTCGACATTTCACTGCCTGTCATTCGGTCTCAGAAGGCTAAGATGCAATTCTCCCTAGTCAGCCCTTGTCTTTTCTTCCCTTACTACTCAATGCCTTTCTCACCAGACCATTTGTGAGTACACTGAACAGCAGAGGTGCAGCACAGATCCCTATTCTTCTCTTGTCCCAAACTTCCCTTCTCTGTGCTTGCCAAGTCATTCAAAAACTTCAGTAGATTTAATCAGCACTGTTTCCTTCGCAAAAGCCATGTTGACTTTCTCCCACCTTAAATTGTCGGTCCATCTGTTTACTTTCCTTTTTTTTTTTTTAAAAATGTGTTTTTAAGAAGGGCGCTGAACTCTGTAATATCCTGCTGAACTGCTGCCTTGCAAGCCATCTTCTACTTCCCCGGCTTCAAGGTATTAAGTAAAAAGTTACACAGCATAATTAATAATTCAGTCATTTCATCCCCGAGCTTCCTTTGGAACACTTCGGCAAGCACCATCTGGCCTTGGCATTTTGCAACTATATTTATCATTTTGCTCTAAAAACTTATTTGCTGACACTTCAAGCAGAGACAGATTGTCCAATGAGTCCTGTTCCCTATAAAGAGAATTTCTGGCATAGGAACCTCTTTGGACTCCTCCACAGTAAACAGGAATGCACATAAGTCATTTAACTTTCTACTGATGGCTCCATCATCAAATATTTCTTTCCCTTCTTCATCGTCTATTGGCCTTCTAGACTCCAACAACCTTCCTGCTTGGAAAAGAAATGTTTTTTGCTATTAGTATGATGTTGCTCAGAGCCTTTCTGGCAGTTCCTTATATTTTTCATTTGACTTGCTAGAGTTCACGTTCCTATTTACTTTTCTGGTCAACTTCATGACTTGAACTTTCTGAAGGCTGTGTTCTTATTTCTAATACTTTCTTTATCCCAAACGACATGCTCATTCTCATCTGTCAACATTCCACAGTATAATTTAAAATCTTCCCAACAACATTTTCAATTTCAAGCACAGAAGCCTAGTTCTGCTGTGGTTTACATGGAACCCAGCCTTTCCAAACAGCTTTTGGACTGAGGTTCAAAAAAACAGCCAATTCACTTTGTCAGGACGAAGTCAAGATCCTATTGTAAGAGGATCTTCTTATCTCGCACAACTTCAACTGAACAGAGGGTGAAGGTGAAGAACAAAGAGCCTCCAGGTGTAGAGTATAAGAAAAATGAAACATTAGCGAAGAATGCAAACAGAGGTAACTTGTACTTGGAGAGCTGCGAGTTTTTTCAAACTAGTGATGCAGGCAAAGACAACCTTCTTTAAAGCTGCGAGGATGAGGAATCACTTTGTCCACATCCACACCTAGAGATCTGCTCCAAATGCGACAGTTCGATCAGTTAGTACATGGTCAGGGGAGTCAGAACTACCTATTGTTGCAAAGCACTGCTAATTAACTGAGCAAAGAGACTGAATGAAGCCCTTTTTCTGAATAAAAACAACAACAAATGAAAACCCCCAAACTGTCAGAGCTCGAGGTAAAAAAAAGCCCGTGGGCACAGAGCCCAGTTTTGCTTGGTATACTAGTGACTCTCCATCCATTCGTTCTACCAGGGACCTTGGTCATGAAGACCGGTCAGAGAAGGACAGTGAACCTTGTTCTGATTAGTTTAATTAGGTGATTCACTTAGAAAGGACTTGCTGTTAGTTGTGTGTATGCAACAGTGGATAGCAAAGATTGTAACTAAAAGGTTGCCTATGGATATCTTAGTTCTTTTACTGTCCCAAGCGCCCTTCTCAAGTGAAAATATCGTGATAGGAAAAGGATAGAAGAGAGGATGTCCTGACACATCAGAGCTGCTCTACCAACCCCAATTATGCTTTTGTTCACAGATCAGAATGAGGTGAGAACAGAGATCATATCAAGGCTAGAAGGCACCTGGACACCCAACAGTGGTGTAAAATGGCTTAAAGCAATGATAACAAGCATACTGAAGACAGTCTTTGGGGATATTTGTGCTTATTTTTAAGATGATCCCAAAAGTAATAGGGAACTACTGCTTGCTACTCAGCTGCCTAGCTATTTATAACATCCCCTGTGGCAGGAGAGGAATCCCACCAATACACAAGCAGCAGAGGATTTTCATGGTGCATCCAGGTGTGCACGTTTGCACAGCTGTATCTCTGCGGCAGAAGGGGAGCTGCCATCAGGTGCATCTACTTCATGCAGCACTGTTCTGTATTATGGTGTTTCACCCTTATTACTTGTCTACTAGGACAGACTCACCATGAATCAATTTCAGATTTAAAGGGCATGCTGGCTCACCTTTATCGACATACTGACTTCCTCACACTCACTGATTAAACTTTTCCTCCCCATTAGCTGAACTGCATTTGAAGACAAGTTGTAAGAGAACAGAACGGTACATGAGAGCTTGAAAGGATGTGGAATAACACGTAAGATAGATTACAATTCAGTGTAAAAGTGTCTGAGTAGAAGCTTGGAAAGAACCTAATGATATCAGAGCAGCAGGGAATAAAATATTACAGAGAGACTCAATGAGAAGATCCATAGGCTAGCGAGAAGGTAGTAGTCAAGGTTGGAAATTTCTAGGGCTGAGTGGAGAGCAGAGATGGCATAAGGACAAGCCAACAGGACTTGGGGCAACATTAATACATTGAGGGGAAAAAGATGAAGTGTAAAAAGTAGGAAAAACACAAGTTACGATTTAAAAATGCATAAGGACAATGATATTTCCAAGCCCCTAACTATCAATTTGTTTTTATTTGGAATTTGCTTATCTGAAGAGCCATCGCTAGTCCTGCATCCTGGTGGCGGTTAAGATCATTTAGGATGTTTTTACTGTCAATTCCTGGCTCAGAGAACTCCCCGCCTCTGGCGCTCAGTTGCTGTGGCACTCGGCCAGAGCGTAAGTTTGGTGAACTACGAGGGATAACATAATAGTTGCTCAGCTTAGCTCTCTGCCTACATTTCTTTTGCCCCTTGTGTGAAGGTGCATTTATGTGTTGAGAAATTATTAAAAAAAAATAACCCCAAACACATATTCTAGTGTTAAATGATACAAATCACCCATTAAAATTAATTTATGTCAAGCATTTATGCTGAATATGCTGTCAAGCATTCCAGTGAACTAATTAAAATGAAATAAGGCTAATGGCAACTTTTTTTTTTTTTTTAAACATGCAACCTTGGTCCAAATCAGAGCCAAAATTAGTCTGCGTATTTGAAACAGAAATGCCAGTGTTGTGTAGCTGGAGATGTGGGTAAGGCCAGAACAGGGCAGGACGAGGGCACACACAGATGCATTAAAAGAGCCTTCAACAGAAAGGAAAAATTTTCACGAACAATCTTTTCTGGGGGGGGAGACACTTCATATTTCCCTACTGAAAAAAAAAATCCCCCATAAGGCTATTGGAGAGTCTAATAGTTTGAGCCACAAACAACATTTAGGACAAGTAAAACTAATTTTTGAGATTTCTGAGATAAAAAGAGAGTTATAAAAGTTTGTTTTTAGAAGACATGCACTGTCTTAAAAATCATACAAACAGAATTGTCACCTAGCCTAAGCTCTGGGGGGAAAAAAGGCAACAATAAACCTAACATTCCCTAGGAAGGTCTTAGGATTTAGTTTTCTCCCAATCCTGCATCACATACAGAAAGAGCACGTGGGAAGCGCTGCTTGTGAAGGGTTCCCTGCCACAAACAGGTGAACTGTACTGGGAGCGAAACAAAAGCTGGATATGAGGCAGCAACTAAAAACAAACAACCCCCCCATTCCAGATACCTCACAGAGACAGACTTAAAGGGATATCAAAGTAGCTATGGCATCATTTCGCTGGGGACAATACTTTTCCCCGAGTCTCTCTAATAACTTGAGCTCTGTGAATCTCTAAAATGAGTTTTGCGGGGCTATTTCAGAGCCAAACACAACTGAAGTGGTCTCAAGGCTCCTGTTGCCCCTGAAGGAACGGGCTTCTTGGCAAAGAAGGTTTAGGTAGCAGATAATTTGAAGCTGGGCAATTTTCAGTCTAAGGTAAGGCTGTTGTGCCACATGAAGCTAGATGCGCTACCAGCTCATTTCAACCCCAAACTGAGCTCTTTGCTACACACTTGCCTGTGTGCCCTCAGCCTGCTGAGGCTGCACCGGCTTCGGCTGCCGTAAGAAAAAATCCCTAACAAAACCAAACCAAAAAACCCACCAAAATTAAAAGTTTGTAGTTCTACTCCAAAAGGCTTTTTCTGGCCCAGCTGAAGGTTTAACCGCCAGCAAGCCCCGGGAAGCGCTTCCGCAGGAGCTGCGGGCTCGGCCCGGCCCCGCGCAGCTGGCGGGACACGCGCGGAGCCCCGCGTGCCCCACGCGCGAGGCGCGGCCGAGGCCCCGCTCACCCCCGGCCCCGCGCTCCGGCGTGGCGGCGCCTCCCGCGCGCCGGGGTGACGTCACCACAACAAGCTGCCAGTCAGCCGGGTCACCCCCACCGCCCGGTACCCACTCGTGTCACACCCCACAGTGGGGGAGGAGAGGGGGGCAGCACCGCCTCCGCACCGCCCACGGCGGAGCTGGCGGGAGCGGGGTCCCCGCCGCGGCCCAGGCGCCGAGGGCCAGGCGAGGCGCGGGCGGTTCCAGCCGGGGAGCCCCCGGGGCCGCGCCCCAGCGCACCCGGCCCCCCCCTCCCCGCTCCCGCCGCCCGGAAAAGGCCCCGTTAGCGGCCCCGGAAACTTGGGGGCTCTCAGGGGGGTGGCCGTGCCGCCGCATACGCCCTCCCCTTTTGTGCGCGCGATGCCGCCCGGACGCGGCGGCGAAAGGCCCGGCCCGGCCCGTCCGCCCCCGCCGGCAGGCCGCGGCGCGGGTTCCCGGCGGGGGCGGGCGGGCCCCACCCGGCGGCAGCAGCGATGGCGGCGCCGAGAAAAGGGGGGAGGGGGAGAGCCGGTGAGACGTGCATTCCCCCACCCCGGGCAGCGGAGAGCCCCTCCCGGTACCTGCGGCCTGCGCTGGGTCTCGCTCCCGCCGCTTCCTGCTCCACAGGCCCGAGCTCGAGCAGCGGCGAACGGAAACGGGCGGGGCGGGGGCGTGCGCGCTCACCGGCCCGGCGCGACGCGGCGCTGCGCTCCTCAGCCCGGCCCCTCCCGGCCCCGCCCGCCTCCGGACCGCGCGCGCGCGCGCCCCCGCCTGCCCGATGGCCAATCGGCGCGGCCGGGCGCGGGGGCTGCCGGGAAGCGGCGCTATAAAAGCCCGGGTGCTATTTACGCCGCGCGGGTTGTGCGGTTGTGTCTGTGCTCGTTGGAGGGTGTTGTGCTGGGTCCTAGCGCCGCCGCTGCCCCCGCTCCAGGGCCCAGCGTTCGTACTGAGGCCTTGTCTGGTGGAGCAGGGCTGAGGAAAGGTGCCTGTGGTTCTCCTGCGGAGCTCCCTTCGTCCCAGGCGGTACGAGGCCTGGGTAGGGCAGAGCCGAGCCAGCAGCCCTCAAGCCTTGCTGCTGTGCAGGACTGCCTCTCTTGCTGGGCAGGTGTGGTGGGGAGGTGGTGTATCTGGGTGCCCCGTTTTCCTATGAACCTTTCAGCTGTGTCTGTTGGGGCTGGGAGTTGGTTCTGTGTTCCCTCCAGGGGAGGCACTGAGCTCTGCACAGAAGCTGAGCTGGGGTGCTGGCAGGTGGTGTGAGAGAGACCTGGAAAGGTCAGACCTGGCACCACATTTTGCTCCTGGTATCATCTGAATATCACACTGTTGATGTGCCTGGTGGCAAGGGTTGCCCTCGTTTTGGGATACAAAACCTCCCAGTTGATGCAGTGCCTGCTTTATGTCCCCTAGTGAAGGACTGTGCGTCACTTGTCTTGTTTCCCTCACTGCGCACCTGAGAAGGTTCAAGAGGTGAAGCTGGCCTTGGGGTGACACGGAGTTCACATGAATGGAGGGGGTTGATGACACACAGCCTCTGCACAGCTCTCAAAGTTCCCTTGTGCAACAGGCATGGAAGCCCTTAGCTGGCATTTGGGGGTAGCCTGGTTAATCCAGGTTCCCCTAAGGGAAACTGGGTGCTGTGCCAATTCTGGTATGTGATCCTGTTAGTAGGTGCCTCTTTTATTCCCTCCTCATTTGGCTGCATTTGCATTGCCAGCTAACTTTAGACTGACCTTTTTAGGGACCGCTCTCTGGTGTCTGTAGAGGAAGGAGCTGCTTAACCCCAACCCCTGGCAGTAAACAAGTCTCCAGGACTAGCTCTATTAAGCATTTCAAGGAAGCCGACTGTTTTTAATAAAGCAAACATTTGATTCAAACGGATAACTGGTTTGAATGCATACAGCTTGGTAGCGATTCTCAACGCGCAGTCAATGATGCGTGTGCTCAGGAGGCCCTGTGATAGTTTGTCCTGTGCAGAGGTGTGTCTTCCTATACTTTTAACATTATAGGAACAATAAGACAGAAGTTCATTTGTCTGAAGTCATTAGTGAAATTACCTGTGTGGTTTGGACACCAGCTTGGGGCTCTAACGACAAATCAGTCATTCCTAGGTCATATGGGCTTTTCAAAATATGTATTTTTTAATTCTTACGGTCTGATAGAGATCCTTGCGGTCTACTACTTGTTTTCATGTTCCAATGGGAAGTTTGGCCTTTGTTTACAGAACAGTGTTGAGTGTTTTGATCACAGTGTGTGTGTGTTCCTCCTTCTAGCACAGTATCTCCTTGCCCAAGGGAGAGACCTCTCTGGATTTCAATGAGACTATGGCCCCAGGTCCTGTTCTGGCAGATGAGCCCTGTTCCTGCGGACATCATGTTAATAGAAGTGCTTCAGGAGATACTTTTTTCCAGTTTGGTAAATGGGTAGCTTTTAATGGTTGAGAGCTTTGATTTTAATGAAGGTGGTAGCCAATGAGCTGTGCTACCAGCTAGGAGGATCCTCAATCTAACTCTCCGTTAAACCACACAGTTTCAAGGTGTCCATAGTGCTATTTTGCCATGTTCTCTTATCTCTGTCTCCTGTGTGTCATGGTTCAAGACGAAGTCTTCCTCCTGACTTTTATGTTTTGGTCAGGACAGCCCTAGCTTTCGGCTTCGAGGACGCGGAGATGAGGGAGAGCAGCAGCTCTTCTCGGGTGGCGTGCAGAAGCTTCATTTATGAATTAAAGCAATATGTTTCGAAACAATTACTTTGGTCCTAACTGTAAGTTGTTGGGTTTTTTTTTCCTTTCTCAATTTATTATTTGCCAAGATAAGAGCCTATATGGGGAAAAAAGATTTCTTAAGTGATAGCAGTAGCACCTAAAACATTCCAGAATGTATTTCGCAGATATTTTTATTGCAAAGATACCTTTTGAAATGAATTCCACTTAAGTCAGGCAGTCTCTCAAGTGTATTTACAGCTACCAGAAACAACAACGAAAACTGAGAGAAAATAATAGAAAAAAAGCAGCTGATAAGATTTTTTTTTTTCTTGGAGAACATAACAAGGGTTATATTTTTAGTTAAGCTATACACTTGATTGAAGAGTGAACGGTTTCCATGCTAGGAAAGTATGAGAGCTTACTTTTAACACCACAGCATGACATTATTTAGCAGAAGTCCTGCCAAACCTTACCTGGCTCAAATGTTTTCTCTTTATTAATTGTATCATAATTTGCTTTTATAAGTTTTTTTTTCTAGATCCCATTCCCAGTTTCAGATGTGCTCACCAGCATAACATGTTGGTATGTTCGTGTTGTCATTGCTTTAGAACTATGAGCTAAGCAGTGTGAAGCATCTGTCCACCCCAGTAGCAATGTATTTATAAGGTGGTGGTGTATGTGCTGTTTAAAAAAAAAAAATCACCAACTATTTACTTTTCCAAGCTGATTTGGGTATCCAGCTCCTCCCAAAGCCAAGAACTTTTATCTGAACCCAGCCTGCTCAGACTTAGGAAGGATGAAAATTAGCAGGTCAAGCTACTCCAAACCTGTTACGTGTCTTCCCGGGTTCCTCTTACGTGGCCTAGTTAAGCAAATGGGAACTCTCCCAATGGTGCCAGTGTTAAAAAAGTAAAACCAGCAGAGTCCAAACCAAAAGGACAGACCTATTTCTTCCATTTAGGACAACATGCTTCCCTTCTCCCAGTCTCTGCAGCATTTAGGCCAAGCACAGGCCTTGATGATGTTGGTGTTTGACCTGTCTCGTAGGCAAAGAAGCCTGAAGGCCAAGTTGCCTGTCCAAAGTCCTAAAGGAAGTGGCTGCCTCACAAGCCAGTCCTTTAGTATCCTCTTTCCCTTTTGCTCTGGCAATTAACTCACTTATGTCTCTCCACAGGTGTTTTCTTGCAGATGGACCAATGGGCACTGTGTTAATCAGTGTTGCTGTCATGATAGCCTTAATGACGGGGAGAAATCTGGTGCTCTAGATGGGGGATTCTCACAGAAGAAGGAACTGTCCTTCCTCGGGGACCAGGAAATGCAAAGCCTCTGATTTGCACAGGGGGAGCAGAAGCTCCAAAAAGCTGCTGACCTCTGTCAAACGCAGGCTCTTATCCACAGTTGGAGAAACGGAGTCTTGGAGCCCCAGCTTGGTGCAGCCGAAGTCTGTGGCACTGGCATGGGTTTGCTCTTGGCTAAGACACCTGCCAGGCGGCATTTGCCAGGAGCAGTGAGCTCCCTTGTGGGATGGCTGGAGGAGGAGGCAGCTCTTTGTTCCCGCCAAGAGAAACCTGGTACAGAAACCATCAAGGTCCAGAGGAGCAAAGGCCTTCCAAGAACAGGCTGGGTCCCAGCTGCTCCCCTGCCTCCCTAGCTGCAGCAAGCCCTCTTTAAAATCCTACAGCAAAGTGACCAGAGTTCTTTGTGTTCTGTATTCCCTGTTCAGCTGTGGGATCCTCCTGATCTTCTCATGTGAAGGTGATTCGCTACATGAACTGAAAGTTTATCATCTGGCTTTCCTACCCAGGAATACGCACCCAAAGGTCTGAACCTCTTGGAGACCCTGGCTGGCTCTTGGGCATGATGGCTTCAGACAGCAGTGACTTTCACAAGCTCATCTCTTAATCCTAGCCTGACCCACCTTCCTCTCTCCCACAAATAGGGCACAAGCAGCTCATCATGTGGTTCTGAAAACCTTTCTTACATTTCACTATCATTTTCTTATTGCTGCAAGTTATTTTTCTGCACAGTTCTTTTAACTCGTACTTCAGTTGAAAGCTGCTTTGAATTTCAAGTCACAATTGTTTAGCTTCTTTCACACCAACACAGCACCTTTGCTTTAAGTTTGTACATGGCATTCTACAGGCTTTAAGAGCACAGTTGTGCTATGGCAAGAAAATGCAATGAAAATAAAATTACCTTGTGGTATGTGCAGAGAGATTGAATTAAAAACCCCATCAGAAAAATCTACATTTAAACTTGATCTGGTTGAAGATGTCCCTGCTCATTGCAGGGGGTTAGACTGGATGAGCTTTGAAGGTCCCTTCCAACCCAAACTGTTCTATGATGCTATGAAACTGAACAGAATGTATTGATACAATTTGATTCTGAAATAATTTCCACACCATTTTACCAGTATTTCAAAATCTGTTTGTCTGTTAAGTGCTTCCACCACCCCCCAATTCTGATTTTATTTCAAGAACCAGCAAAAAAGCCCTTACACTATTTGCTCCATTCCAGATACAACCTCTGCAGGTGGCACAAATGTATAGCACAGTCCGCTTATATCCCAGGCTGGCCTGTCAGCAGAGGGAACGCAGCAGAAATAACATCCTGCTTGGACTAAATTTCCATATGTGATTTCAACCTGTCATTAACACTCAGCGAGACCACTATTTTTCTTGCATGCAGAAGGGAAGGACTAAGTGATACCTCCTCAGCGTGAATCACGCTGTGCCTGAGCAGCAAGGACAGACCTGCCCGTGACCTGCCAGAACCTGCAGTCCCGCCTGAGCAGGACAGAGCCCCAGCTCTGCTCCCTTCCTGTGCTGTGCTGCTACGCCCTGGAGAAGCTAAATCCCAGAAGGACCCGAGCAGGACACCTGGTGTGTGCTTATACAGCTGGAAGGGGAAGTAAGTCCTGGCCGTGCCCTGCTGTTGGCTGTAAGACTCCCCACAATAAGCTGCAGTGCAGCAGGATGAGAACTGAAGCCTGAGTAGCACTGAGTGTGCTTGGCTGGGATGTCCTGTACCACCTGTCTGGAGAATCTCCCTACCTATATGTAAAAAATGAGAGAAAATGCCTAATATCCTCTGTTATTCAAGCCTCCTGTTCCAAGTGACGATAGGACAGACTTTTAGGCTGCATTTAGTGCTTTCTGACAGAGGAGGGAGCTTTCAGCTCACCATTGAACTGCTCTGCAAGCAGGGATGCCCACCTGCAAGCTGGTTAAGCTGTCTGTGTGGCCCACGGAAGGAAGATGTTAAGCCTGGCTTGCAGGAGGTGGATGCTAGCCTGAAAGTGCTTAAATGTTTTGCTCTAGTTGCATATATGGAGTGTTTTTGTGTCCCTGTACAATGAAAACCACAATTACTACTCTGTGGGGACAGTGGGAGCAGCAGTCCTGAGAAGCTGTTTGGAGGTGGAATGTTTGGCTGTGGGCTCTGGTGCTTTTTGTTGCTGTAGCAATGCCCCTCTGCCTCGAGAGCCCCCAGAAAACTGCAGCCAGTGCGACACCTTCCTGCTAATGGCCAGAGACAGAGCACCCTCCTCTGTGTCTGAGCTATGCAAGCAGCCCTTTTATCTGGGATATCTGCCAGGCAGCAGAAACAGGCAAGAAATAGCCAAGTTCTGAGGTTGACTCAAGCCAGCATGGACTGGTCTGAAGTGGAATAACAACCTCATCCCATTTGCCATTTCCACTGGTACAACTCATCGGTAGCCTTCCTGCCTCAGCCAGTAGCAGTGTGACAAAATATGGCTTAATTACACCCTGAAATAAAAATATTTTCATTACATGTTGCTTTATGGCTGCATCTGTCGTCTTCTGTCCAACTGCTGGTGGCGGAGCTCCAAGGGGGCTGAATCGCGCTGGTTTGGCAGGTGTGTGCTGGTGGTTGGTGTGTGCAGCTAGGCAGAATGGGGCTCTGAGTCAGAAGCTCCTGGTGACGTTGCTAAATTCAATTTGCCACAAAGATCTTTTTCTACTTTATACTGGAGCTCTCTTTAAGCAGTCTTTTCTGCCTTCAGAAATATGGCTCAGACCCAATTCTTGCGAGTCATAGGCATTCATTCGTTAGCCGTTGGAAAAGGCAAGTAAGAAAAAGTGGTGGCCGTGTTACATGTTTGTGGACTGGTTTCCACCACACTTGTCTTCTGACAGCAGCTGGGTGATGGAAAGTCAAGGCAGCCTGTCTTCCTACCCAGGATATTGTGCTTTATTTCTCCAGCCTCTGTTAGATGACATAATTTTAAATTATCATGAAAACCTGAGCTGATGATTTAGGAGCACACACCATCCTCATTGTGGCTCTGATTCTGGTGTGTCACTTTGTGCCCAAGGAAGATGGATTTTGTTATTTGGCTAAGGCTAAATGAGGAGGGAATACCAAATGCCATACGAAATGCAATATTTTTTCAGCCCCAGTCAGTCCTCCAAATCCTGTTTGTCTTTCCACAAGGTCCTGGTGCTAGAAATCAGCAGCCTTTCCTCCACCGCAGCTGATGCATCAGCTTAGCGCTAATGGTTCTGAGCTGGTCTGAATTCATGGTAGAACTTGTGTGCCTTGTACAGCGGTGACTGACTCACATCAGCTCACTCGATTGCTTATTCCAGGAAAATAACACTCAAATTTGCCAAAGAACTGTCCCTGACACACTGAAATATTTGTGAATTCAGAGCTTTTGCAACTCACAATGGCAATTTTTGTAAGCTTTCCTCTGAAGTTGTTCATATTGAAACATGGGGATTGGGTAAAGCACGTTGCTAGACTCTTCAGTTTAAGGAGAGTTTAAAATTGGTCACTCGGACCAACAGGAGCCTTTGTTCCAGGCAACTCTGCTCAGACTGATGTAGAGCTGCACAAAAACCTCCTTAAGAAGAACCAGGATATAAACTTGGGGCTTTATCTCTCCATTTCATGCTGAATTTTTTTGAAGAACATTTTAAGTCGGCAAAGGGCTATTTCTATCTAGAAAAACGTCACCAGGGAGGAGTGCACCCATGGCGGGTGGTAGCGCACTTGACAGGCAATGACACTTGTAGGAGGGAAGGGGAGGGTCATGTTGAAGTGGCATAATGTCAGAAATCACTTGTGTTTAATAGCTTTTATTATGAATGCTGTGTCCACTGCAACCCTGAGGTAGCAGGAAAAGAAAGGGAAATAGGAGAGCATTCATTACCAGGGCTTCTAAAGGTCTTTTTGGAAGAGCTCCCACTCCACAGACTTACAGCAGCTCCCCACAGATAGATGTTCTTTAGCTGGAAGAGGCTTACAAAGTATTTTTGCAAGACAGTTTTCTTTTGCCAGGAAGGAGATGAAGATCTTAAAACAAAAATGTCTTTCAACTCTAAGTTTGGAGTTGTCATTGTAATGTAATTCTTCACAGAGCTGCCGGGGAGGTTTTTAAAAGCACTATTTGCACGTGTGCATTGAAAGCAGGAGCACAACATGGCTTTAAAAAATTAATCTTCTGTTTTTGAAGCTAGCAATTAAGGGTGGGACAAATGCTCGTGTTTGTTGTTCCTTCCGCAGTCACTCTTGTAAAACTGAAGGGGAACCACTGACATGAAAGCTCTGCTGGTGTCATTCCCGCTGGGCTGCTCTGCTCCTCTCTGGTTAGAGCGCGGTTGTGTACAGCCCTTCCCATCCTGCTGAAATCCCCGCAGCCTCTTAGGGGATCCCTCATTAAAAATGCTGGGTGGCAGTGTCACTCGCTTTAGAGGACGAGCTTGTTGACAAGATGCATTAAGCCCAGCGCCTTTTGCAAGCACAGTTTGCAAACCCAATGAGACAGAGTGCACGGTGTTCATGCTTTCCTTCTGGTTTCTGTCTGGATGGGTAAAATATCTCATGTTTTCAGCATGAAAAAAACCTAAACTTAATCTGAACTTCACAAACAAGAGAGTAGGTTAAAAAAAAAGAGACAGAAAAGCGTGGTTTGTATATGTGTATTCTTCTGTAGCTCGAAAACAGTATAAGATCATCCTGAGGATGAAGAAGGAAGCACACAATTGCCACTAAGACAATGAAAGTTGAAGACGTGCCACAGGGGGAGAAACTAAGACAATATTTCAATGCAAATGGCCCCCCAAAATACATTTTCACCAGGAAAAGATGCACAGGATCCTGTTCTTCACACGTGCAATACACCACAGTAGGAGGTGCAAATATTCCCAGCGCAGGTAAAGGGAGATACTCCCCTCTGGGTCACACACAAACAGCGGTGAGAAGCATCACCACCGAGTTCATGAGGACAGAACGGCGCTGCGGAGCAGAGGTCCCTCCTGAGCCCTGCTCGGCGTCGCGGCAGGGATTTGACCAGACCCGTTTGGCCATGAGTCAGAGTTGTGCTCCCTGGTTCCAAACAACTGGAGCTATACATGGTTTAAAATTATTTTAATGGGAGATCAAAGTTGAATGATGCATCCTGCCAAACTCTGCTCACAGAAAATCAATGTACTAATGTGATTGCTGGCCTTGGGGAGGGGGATCTGAATGCCTGCTGATCACTCTCACAGTAGCTACCAGAGGTGATGTGGCATCTAAAAGGAGCAGATGAAATCTCCATCACAGTTTGTTAAATAAAAACCATCTCAGTATCTCACTAAATAGCTGACAATCAGAGGTGCAGAATTCTGTTCTGCTGTTCAGTGCTTCAATAGCAAAAGCAGAAGCTCATAGGCTACAACCTGCAAATGATTCTTCTTCCATAACTTTGGGAAAGTTTGCTTGGGATATCCATGGAAACTGCCCATGGCAGAAGTCACTATTAAGACAAAGGGCCTAACAAAACACCTGGAGTAATCTATCTAATTCTATATATTACTATTTGAAAATATTAAGTCAAAATGGAATAGGTGTAGAGAAGGGGAATAGAGGGTGATTTGTAAGAACACTGATTTTTTTTTATTCATTTCCCCAGCAAAATTCAAGCTGTAATGAGATGTCTCCCCTGAAAGTAATAGAACTCACCAGAGACTGAAGTCAATATATACACAGGAAAAGATAGGTACATACTAGTTCTAAATAAAAGTGAGTTGGGAACCTTCTGCTGACCCCCATCTCTTCAAAGGAAGTATCTGGAAAAGCTATTTACAGGAGCAAGGAGCCTGGTTATTTTAAAGGTAGCACATGGTAAATTTATTGAGAAATCCTAGGACACCATGAATCAGACTGGATAGGACCGGTCTCCAAATGGGACATTCCTCTTTGTCCCGCTGCTGTAAATCTTTGCTGCTCAAGACACTGTGTGGGCATCACTGAGTGGGTTTTGTCCATCACTGTAGCCTGTTCTGTTTGGTTTGGTAGCTTGAGTTCTAATTTAGCAAGGGGGCCCTACCCCATCGAGGTTCATATGGTTCGGGACTGGGATCTGAAAACCAGATGAATATCTAAACTTGACCCTTCTGGTCTCAGCAGGCAGGAGTGGGGGAGGTTACGTGCATGCCAGAAAACTTCATTCCATAACTTTAAAAGTTTGTATTTAATTACAAAACCATTTTAGCTAACAGATCCAGGAGGAAAATATTTAGCATTTAGCATTTGTGGCCTAAATAGACAGTTAACCATAACACTAATTTGCATATTTCTTAACACTTTCAAGTTTGTCTGAAACTCTTTAACACTGTGAATTTTGAATTCCTGTCCCAAGAAAGAAACATAGAAGAATGCAGTGGGAAATGAATTTAAATCTGAGGGCAAAACAACAGATCAATAGCTAATCCCTCAGTGTATTTCCTCGTGTGTGTTAGCAGAGGCACCACAAGCTGAAGGGCTGAAGTGTCCCTGTGCTCCTCATGCTGTTTGTCCCTGAGCCGTGTGGCTCTCACAGGGTGCCAGGACGTGTGCTTGCCCTTCCTAGTTTCCTGTCGAGGTTTTCCCATCACACTCAATTTCATTTCAACAAATTAATAATATTTTAGAAAACTTATCAATCAGTACAAGAACCTCCACGGTGGCAAATATTAAAAGTCTGTGGTGCTGATGGTGGGTGATGAGAAAGTGGAAGCAGTTACATAGAGGAGTAAACCTGTGCTGTCTTGTGTGGCTTTGGGGACAATTTCCAGAGGGTCTCCTGCTCCTGGCACCCCAGTGACACCAACCTGTGTGTCAGGAGGCCAGCGGCCAACCTGGTTTAAATACTGAGCCACAGCCTGTTCCTGGCTCACTGGCCCAAGCAGCACCCTTTGTGCCCTCACCCTGACCACAGCGCCCAGTCCTGCCCTGCGCCCTTCCAGCACAGCCCCTGCCCTCTGCTGCACTACCCTCTGGAGAGGATTTCTCCAGTTCCAGAGAGGGGTGGATTGGGCAGGCGGTACACAGGGAAGATTTCCAAGCAGGTCCCAAGGTTTCCGAGCGGGTCAGTTCAAGAAGGACAGGGAACTGCTTGGGAAAGTCCAGATGATTAAGGGAGTGGAGCATTTCCTGTATGAGGAATGGCTGAAGGAGCTGGGGCTCTTTAGTTTGGAGGAGACTGAGGGGTGACCTCATTGATGTTTATAAATATGTAAAGGGTGAGTGTCAGGAGGATGGAGCCAGGCGCTTCTTGGTGACAGCCAATGATAAGACAAGGGGCAATGGCTGCAAACTGGGACACAGAAGTTTCTGCTTAAATATGAGAAGAAACTTCTTCCCAGTGAGGGTGTCAGAGCCTGGCCCAGGCTGCCCAGGGGGTTGTGGAGTCTCCTTCTGTGCAGACATTCCAACCCGCCTGGACACCTTCCTGTGTAACCTCATCTGGGTGTTCCTGCTCCATGGGGGGATTGCACTGGATGAGCTTTCCAGGTCCCTTCCAGCCCCTCACATTCTGGGATTCTGTCCCAGCAGCACGGGCGGGTGGCAGGGCAGCCGGAGATCCTCGGGCAGCGGGACGGCTGGAGGTGGCACACGCAGCTCCTGGGACGTGGCGCCTGCCTGGTGAGGCAGGTGTGGGCCAAATGGCATGTCACCCTTGTACCATTTAGTCATGCAGCTTGCTCTGACGAATACAGCTTTGGGCTTCTTTGAGAAACAGTCCCTGGCCTCTGGCTCTGCCCCTGCAGGCAGCCTCCTGCCCACCAGGTGAGCATTTGCCACATGTCTATACTGCCTTCCTTCCATTTATTCCCATAACTGCCCGTCTCCCTTGTTTGTAAGGGACTAAGGGCTAGTGTTGGTTCATCAATGTTGATGCAGAGTTGCCATGTTTCAGGCAGCCAGGGAGGACTTTCAGAGTCTGTGTTGGTGCTGATGGAAATTCCCCGGAGCCGCATGCTCTCTCCTGGCCTCTTGCCTGTCCCTCTAGGGAGGGTATTTCCATGCTGAGTTAGTCAGAGCTGTTTGCATTTTGCCTTGTTCCCAAGGCGATAAGCATCTTTACCACATCCAAAAGTGAACTTTACGAAGCTCAGCTCACCTTCTCTAGCAGACAAAGGCACTCGGGACAACTGAGAGAGGAAGGACAACAGCCCAGCTTGCTGGGGCAGGGGATGGAGGGTCCAGCGGGTGAGAGCAGAGCTGGGAAGCCAGGGGCTGGGCCACAGGCTGAGCCTGGGGCACGAGTACCCCTGCACAGGTCCCACGTGCCCTGCTGAGATGATGTGGAGCACTGGGGCAGTGGGGTGAAGGGGCTGCCCTGCTGGGCGTCACTGCCAGCTGCTGCTGCTGGAAGGAAGCTGAAGTTCCTCCATATGACGGCTGAGGTGGATGAAGAAAGGTTGCCCAGAGCCTGAGAGGTGTGATGGCGCAGGGCCAGCTTGCTCACATCTGCTCCTGCTCACAACCTGCCCCATTTCTGTCTGCCAAAAGAAAGGATTTAAATGAGAAGGGGTTGATCTGTGTGCCCCATCAGAGACCTGTGGGGCACAGCACGACCCAAACAAGTCTGCTGTGGCCAAGTGTCCGGCATAACTGGCCGCCCAGGGTCCCGCTGGAGAGCCGGCCTGGCTGGCTGCCATCGTCGGGGGCCAGCGGTGGGTGTGTGATGTGGCTGAGCAGGTAGGGACAGCCAGGGAGCCTGCCAGCGAGCACACATTTTACCTCCTTCTGCCTCGGCTCCTCTCGATGTGCTGGTTCAGAGCAAAGGCACAAAGCTGTTAAATGAGACCCAAATTTTAGCGTTTGCTATTGTGATGGGAAAATGTACATGTTAAGTACTAAATGCATCCTGAGTTAAATAACTCCAAGGTTGGAGGAGAGAGGAGTGTCTGATGGCCAGAGCTGCCAGTTAAAGGGTTTCTGAGTGCTGTTCCTCTTCCTGCCTGTGATTCACTGCATGGCTCCGGGTGAGACACGTAACCAGGCTGAAGTATTTTCTTCCAGCTGCAAAAGAGCTGTGACACCAATACAAGGACGGCCTCTGAGGTTTAGCTAATTCCAGTTTACAGAAAGCCTCAAGATCCTCACTAGGAAACTGCTGGAGAAAGGCAAGTATTACTGTATTTCAAACCACTGTTCATAAAGGAGCTCTTCAGCTTCACATGGGTGAAAAGCAGTGCCTGGAACTGCCTCAGCCACAACGGAGGGGGTTGAGATGTGTGGGAAATGGATGTGATGCTGCAGCAGGAGAGACAGCAGCAAACTTCACCGCTTCTTGTTGCTGCACCTGGAGGTGGCTTGGGCAGGTTATTGGGAGTGCCAGCGGAGAGAAAACATTCCCTGCTAAGAGGGCTGGAGAAAGCTCAGTGTGAAGGTTGCTTTTATACAGGTGGAAGAAAAGGAAGACAGGAATTAAGTCTGGACCCTTCTAGCATGCCTCTCTTGAAGGAGGTGAGGAGGACTGTGCTCCTCTCAGGTACTGTGTCTGGTTCCATTCCTTGAAAAGAAATGGTGACCTGAGGAGTTGCCTGGGAAGTGGCACAGGCCGTGGGCTCTGTGGTGCTGTGGGAAGTGGCACAGGCTGTGGGCTCTGTGGTGCTGTGGGCTCTGTGGTGCTGTGGGGCAGCACGGGCTCCCAGAGGTGGCGTGAGGTGGGAGCGGCTGTGGCACCGCCATGGAGCAGCTGTCCGAGCACAGCGGAGCCGGGGGCAGCGATGGTGCTCCTGACCTGCTCCTGTGCTGGCTGGAGCTTTCCAGACCTTCAGCAACCAGCTAATGCAGCTCCCCTCTGGGTGATCAGGCCCAGCTGATGGAAAAGCAAGCAGTCAGCTCCTGACCGCTGCTGGGGAGCGCCCCACGCCTGCACAGCGCTGAGAGGCTGCCGAACCAGCCGAGAACCTCTGGCCAAAGCCCCAAACCCCCTGAATCAATCAAACAAACGCCTAACTCCTAATTCTCCTGGTTCTCCCCCTTGCTGACTAGTGCTGTCGGTGTCTGCTGAACTATCTGCCCGCTGCCCCGACCGGCCCAGCCCTGTGCTCAGGGCCCTGACAGCGGCGGGTGCGTCCCCACCACGGGGGCTCCTGTTTGCCCAGCGCTGGCCCAGCCCCGCCGGCTCTGCACCCCCGCGGCGCAGCGAGGGGCCCCCAGGCTGCGGGCCGCGGGTGCTGCGTGGCGGGGAGGCCCTGGGAAGAGCCGGGAGGCACTGGGAGCGGGGTCGGCCCCGCCGCACCGCCCGGCCGGGACGCGGCCGCCGGACCGGGCTCCGGCGCTGCCCGCCCGCCCGCAAGGGGCCGCTCTCATCCGCTGGGCGCCGCCTCCTCTGCCCCGGCAAGACAGACTGAACCGCGGCGTGCGCCACCGGCCCCGGAAGCTCCGCCCCCCGCAGGAAACCACGCCCCTCCCCGTTGCCAGTGGCCACGGCCCAGCGGCCCCGCCCCTCCCGCCGGCCCCGCCCCTCCGCCGCCAGCCCCGCGCGCAGCCGCCGCCTGGCGGAGCCGGAGCGGGCCCGGCGGCCCCGCGCGAGAGGGGCGGGGCGGGGCGGGGCAGGGGGCGGGGCGAGACAGCCGGGAGCGCTCCGGCCCGGCCGTCACTGGCGAGCCCCGGGTGAGCAGAGCAGGGGGCACCGGGAGTCCTTCGGCTGTTACTGGCGCGGACGGGGGGATCTGCGGGGCAGCGGCGGGGCCGGGCAGGCAACGCCGTTCCACTCCGCTCCCCCCCAGGCCGCGGCCTGCTGGGAGCCAGGGAGCGCCGGCTCGGCAGGTCCCTTCCTGCCCGGCGGCCAGGCCGGTGGCGGGGCTTGCAGCCGGTGCCGGTGCCGGTACCGAGGGCGGTGTCGGCAGCCAGGCAGGGCCGGCAGCTGCGCAGGCCGGTGCCGCCCGCCGCGGGCACCTATTGGGGCAGCTCGGGTCTGACCCCCGCGCCCGGGCACGGGTACCGCGGGGGCTCGGCCTCCGGGACGGGCAGGTGGGAAACCGCCCGCGCCCGCCGCCGGTGGGGAACCGGCCCCGGGGACCGGGAAGTGGAGCCGAGAATTCCCCCTTTCCTTCCGGGGCCGACTGTGCTCCGGCTCGCGGGCCGGGCGGCGGGCTCACAGGGAACCGCCAAACCCGTGATTTTCAAGCAATAAATCTGTGCCGGTGACAGGGAGGAGCCGAGGCGCTGCGGGGTCGGGCCAGATGTGTGGCTCTGGCGCCAGATGTGTGGCTCTGGCCCAGCTGTAGGTGCGAGAGCGCCCGCTCCGGGGTCACCTGGGAGCAGCACCAGGTGCGGCTCAGGTGTCCCGGGGCAGTCGCGGACACCCAGGCTGGGACGTGCCAGCAGAGCTGGCTGCAGGACATAGTCCTCCTTCACCATCACTTTCTAGTTTCTGTGTTTCTTGGTGCTTCTGTGTTTGGCCGGAACGTTTTGGGAAATCTTGGCCTTTGGGGTCCTGCTCCTGGGAACACCCTTTCTCTGGGGAGCAGGTCGGAGATGACCAGACGCCTTTTGGGTGCTCTGCCGTTGCTCTGTTTGTCTTTTGGCCTTGTGAGTTAGAAAGGAAGCAATGATATTTATTTTTTCCTGCTGCAGCGCTGCGGATCCCACACCCCTGTGGATCAGATGTCGTGATCTGGTTCTGGGCTGAGCTGATTTTTCAGGTGAGTAGGGCTGTGGCACGGGACGGTGCCCGGCGGTGCTGGCTCTGCAGGGCTTTGTTTTGCTGCACCCCAGCTCACCGGGGTGGGCAGAACCGCCCGTGATTCCTACCAGGATGTGGCTTTTCTCTCACCGTGAAGCTGAGCAAGCAGCAGCTGCCACAAGCGACTGTTTTTTTACACAAAGCGTGTTTATAACACAGAGGTAAAGGTGAATTGTTTACTTCAACCTTTGCTTTCAAACCTGGCTCCTGTGAAAGTCCCAGGGGAACGTCACAACCAGCCCTTGTGACCAGAGCCGTGTTTCAAGGGAGAATAAAACACAAACAACTCTCCCGCGCTGGGCTGGGTCGCACCTCCCTAGAGCGGTTGTGCTTCGTGGGTGAAAACAAGCAGGAGGCATTCGCCAGGCTGCTGTGTCCTGCAGTCAGCACAACAGAGAAAGAGACGCCAAATAGGAAGCCTTAGTTGGGGTTATAAAAACTCTTTTAGGTTGAAAAAGAGACATCTAAAAGGAATACTGATAATGTGTTGTACCTGAGTGTGTTGGGGCTGCTTTTTCTAGATGGTGCTTCAGCTTCCTCCAGGCCTCTCTGGGTGCTTGGATCTGGATGCAGGGCTCAGCTCTGGACCAGCATGGTCTTCATTTGGGTCGTTAAAGGCCTGGGCTTCTAGACTTTTTGCCAAAGGGACTGCCCTCATCACAGTATTTGTCTGGTATCTATAAATGATAAATTATTTGATTATGGTCCCAAATCCCTAGCCCAGTGCTGTGTATCTGTTGGGTGATGTGGGCTCCCAGGATGGTTTTTAGTCTCCTGGATGCAAGGCTGGACTTGAGTAGTGCGCCTGGCTCAGGGGCGATGGGGACAGTGCCTCTCCCTCCCCCCTCCATAACCACCTCATTCCCAAGGGGTGCAGGAACAGTATAATTTGTACCTGGTGACCAATTGGAACAGGCTGATGCAACATGGGACTAATATACAGGAGGTTCCAGGGAGGGCTTCACTGTCTTTTAAGCTTCACGTGAAAGAGCAATTGGAAGTGGGTGTGTTCTGCTGCAAATAAGAAGCTTTAGAGAGCGGTTGCTTGTCCTGTCCTAGTGCTGGGTTAACTCCCCTCCTTTTTCTCCTCTTGCTGCTAGTATATCTGGAAAGCTGGAGCACCACGTGTCCATCATGTCCGACTGGGTGCTCCTCGGGATGATAGCGGTGCTGGTCACGCTGCTGCTGCTGACTGTCTTTGGTTTCGCTGTCTACTCGGGGCTCTTCACGGAGGTGGTTGTCAGTGCCGGCTCCCCGCCTGTCGGCAGCATCACGCTGGCCTACAAGTTCAGGGTGGGCCCGTACGGCGAATCCGGGCAGCTCTTCACGGATGGCTGCAGCATCTCTTCGAAGCTCTACTCCATCGGTGTCTACTACGACAACCCTCACACGGTAAGGTGTGCCTGGTGAGGCTGGCAAGCTCTCATGGTCAACACCTGGGTTCCTGGCTCAGGATGCTCCCTGACTGTATTTTAGGCACTTGCAGCTCATCCTCTGTAGATGGGCACTGGGGTTCACGAGGTGTCATAGATCTGTAGACGATGCTTTGTGGGGAGGCACCTGAAAGCAGATGGATTCTTGGATAACCTTGACTGGAAGGCATTGGGCAAGTAAAGCTTGCTGTCCTCTGGTAGCTCCTGCTGAACAGGTTATCAGCAGGATAACGGAGCTGGTTATGACGCAGAGGCAAATGTCCATAACCCTAAGGCAAGGTGTTCCTTGGCAGATCCCCTGGCTGCAGGAAGTGCAGCCAAGGCTTCTTCTGGACTTGCCACTCTGTGGTTGAAAGCAGATGGTCACTTCAGCTTGCTGTCACCTCATCCATAGTCCTTCTCTTGTTTCTAGTGCTCTCATGTATTTCTGAGCTTCCCTGTCATCCTTACATCCCCTGAGAGTTCTTACTGAAACCTCAGGTGGTGCGTGCTGAGGGCTCCTGTCTGATGAAACAGTTGCTCCGTGATGCTCTTCAGGCTGAGGTGAGCAGGAAGCGCACTGCCTGATGGCTGCCGGCCAGAGCTCAGTGCTCCAGCGGCTGTGGTTCTGGACAGGGAGCAAACAAAAGCTCGTCAGAACTTGCTGGGGGGTGAGGAGCCTGGCTGCTGATGCTTGGTGGCACCGGGGTCTCCGGATAACAGCATGTGGGCATTTGTCTGTGCCAGACAGCCTGGCTCCTCAGTAATTCTGCTGTAGCTAGTGTGACCGTGGAGGAATGCTGTGGCGGGGAGGGACAGTGGGGTGGCCAGCAGCCATGTGTTTGGGCATGTGTGCTGGGGGCTGGTGTAGGGCATGTGTTTGGCTGATAGCTCTTGCCCAGTGCTTCTGCCAGCCAGTACCTGCCCCTGTTTCATTGCTTGCAAGATGGTTCTCCCAAGGGTTGGACCCTGTTAGAGGGAACATGTCCATAAAAAAATGCTGAGTGGCTCCTTGGAGCGCTGTAGCAGGAAGATACCGGAGGTGAGAAAACACTGAGCGGACTGCTCAGCGGAGCCTGGTGTGGTCAGCCACCTTGTGTCTTTGTATCCTGTGGGGAGCTGACTTATCTTTACCTTCCCAGTTTTGCTTCTGGATGATGGGGCCAGAGAAGAGACAGTGTAGTGCCTGTTCCTGGCCTGAGAAGGGGCTGGCAAGGAGTGTGTCCTCGGGCAGAGGCAGGGTTCGACTAGATGTGCTTCAACACTTTTGTCCGCCAGAAGTGTTGCGTTGGAGGGTGTGAGGGGTGGGAGCCATGGGGAGAGCCTGGTGCACTACGGTGCATGTGGTCAGAGTAGCCAGTTTCCCTGCCACTAATTTGTGTGCTTGTCCTTGTGTCAAAGTCGTCTTCTGGAGCTGAGGACCCCAGTGCTGCTGCTTCTTCCCCTGGGGGCAGAGCGGGGCAGTCGATGCTGTCAGAAGGGTTCGGCGTCTGTGCTCGGTGCTGCCCTGTTCCGGCACAGATCTGCGTCTCGCTGACGGGCAGGTCAGGCAGGGCGCTGAGTGAGGGTGTCCTTGGGCAGGAGGGGCAGAGGGCTGCCTTGCCTCCAGGCAGCTAAAGAAGGGGCCAGTTTTTGGTGGGTCCCTTGCCTGGTGGCTGCAACATTTGTGCTGGGTGTGCTGGCTCAGGCGCTGAGCACCCCAGTGTCCCGTGGGGCGCCCCTGTGTGCTTGTACCTGCTGTAGCCATGGTGGTGCGGGAGATGACATGCACTGCTGGCTCCTCGTTCCTGGAGGACCAGCAGGGTGGGATCAGTGCCCCAGGCTGCCTTTCTCCTGGAAGGATGCTGCCCAGAAGAGGTGACCTCCTCTTCTTCCTCTTTGTCTTCCTTGCTCTCCTGACCTTGGTGAAGCACCCAGTGGCAGAACCTGCTCCACCCAGAGCTGGCCACCCGCCACAGATGTTGACTTGTCACCAAAAATAGACCTTTTGTTGTCAGGCAGCAGAACGTGCTTGCTGCCTGCGGTGTCCCTGGCCGAGGGCCAGTGGGCTCTGGCCAGGCAGACCCTCCTGTTGGGCTCTTGGCCGGCAGCTCTGTGGAGGTTTGGTGCGCCCGGTGCTGCCGCAGGAAGGATGACCAGCAGGTACCAGTGTGGTGTTTGCTGTGCTGGTGGACGTGTGTCCAAAGGAGGCTCTGTGAGGAGCGAGGATGGGGATGCGAGAGCTGGGGAGTGGGGCCGGGGGCAGCCCCGTGGCCCAGAGCATGCGGGCTGCTGGGGGTCACACCAGGCCTTGGGGCCATTGCTAACATCCCCAGGGCTCTCTGCTGGCTCCTGGCTCTCTGGTGTTCACACAAGAATGCTCCTCGAGTGCTGCCGAACCCCTGCCAGCAATGTTTTATGTGTTTTAATGGACAAGATTAATATTAATTTGCACTTTTTTTTCCCCCTCTTCCTTTTTATTTAATATTTAGCAGCCCAGAGGACTTCTCCCTCTTCTCCCACCTCTGGCAGGAACAAAAATAACTCCTCTAGCAAGGACTGGATGTGACGGGCGGGTTTGTGCTCGCTCCAGCTGTAGACACACGCTAAGGCCTTTTGCCTGCAGTCTGCATGGTCGTGTGCTCAACACCCAGCCTGTGCTCTGGTGTTGGATGGATGAGTCCAAAATGCTCCCTGGATGCAGGAATGGGTTTTGCTCCCATAGGCAAAGCTGCAGATGAGTAGGTTAACTAATAGTTTCCAGACCTTCTCTGTTGGGGTGCTTGGGGGAGCAGGAGCTTTAATCAGCATCTGCTAACCCTGAAAGGATAAATTTGGTAGGGAAAGGCTGGTTTTAACTGGAGTATTTCCTTCCTTCCCTTGAGATGGGCTTTGCCACGCAGGGGAGGAGGCAAATCTGCCTTGCTGCTGCCCTTGAGAAAGCATCTGCAGGGCTTTTTTTATGAAAAAGAAAGTTGAGAAGGGAAGAAGTGAACACGTCTGGCCGATGGTGCTGCCCGCTCCGGCAGCACGAGTCCTTTAGGTGATTCCTCTGGGGTCGGGGGTTACATTCGCTCCAGATGTAAATAAGGATATTGTGTTTAAAGGCATTTTATCTAGATTTCCTTTACCTCCTTGCTTCATCTGGCCCTTTCCCCATGGATACATTTACTGCTGCCTCTTTCTGTCTTTGGGCTGGATCTGCTCCTCCATCCCGGCCCCAAAGCTGCTGTGCTGCGCTCAGCCGGCCTGCAGCTCCCTCTGGCAGCGCAGGAGGGCAAGAGCGAGCTGTCAGGCACTGCTCACGGGCTGGCGTCTGCCTGTTTGCATCTCCTGCTGCTTCCCCACCGGGGTGATCCTGCCCTGCAACATTCGAGGCTGTCTGAGGGAAAGGGAGGGTGGGGAGTGCAGTGTGGGGTGGTTGGTGCTGTGGGAGGAGAGGTTGCTGAGCTCTAGCACTGGCAAAGTTAGGGATGAGACCGGGGAGTGCAGAGCAGAGGTTTGGGGAGTGCAGAGCAGAGGTTTGGGGAGTGCAGAGCAGAGGTTTGGGGAGCGCGGAGCAGAGATCTCCTTGGGGGGCGCGTGGGGATGGGAAGTGGGTGAGTGGTCTCTTTGCACCCTCTCTCTGCTTCGTGATGTCAGTACCTACAGGGTGTCCATCTGTCTTGCCGCCACTGTCAGGTGTTGTGGCAGGTCTTGGTGAGTTTTGCCACCGTGTATGGTGGGAGTTTGGAGACTTTGTTTCTCCAGGCCTTACCAGAAGAGGAATGATCAGCAGAAGGTGGCCAGGCTTGTGCATCTGCCACTCCTGGTCACTGCTGCCACGTTGTCTCTCCATCCAACAGGCTTGAGAGTAGGTGGCAGGAGCAGAAGCACCCAGATGATGCCTCCTTCCTTGGGTGCCCCCATATTCCCTCTTCTCGGGAGGCTCCTCTTTTAGGCCAGTGTCCCCTGGGGGAAGGAGCCTTGTCTCTGCCTGCTGCTCCTTCCTCAGGCATCTCTTTGAGGGTGGAAAGGACGGCAGCTGTGCTGGGGACAGAGGCTGGAGTTAGGGGAGGGACCTGGGCTCCCCAGCCATAGGAAGGTGCATCCTGTCCTTTGGTGATACCTCAGGGGGAAATTCCCAGGCTCTCCCGCCCCTGCCATGTTCCTGCCAACTGCCACAGGTGGATGGGGACTCGTGTGGTGGGATTTTGATAAATACCAGAAATGAAAGCCTTAACCTGGGTCAGCTTTGGCGTAGAGATGGCAGGAGTCCTGTGGGCCATCACTGTGCTGGTAGCAGAGCCTTCAACACTCCCCTTGCTGGGCTGGGAGCCCTGCAGCCTCCTGGCTTAATGGGAGCCATCCCCAAATCTGGAAAGAGCATGTTCTATGTTTCACCTGTTGTTGCAATCCAGGATGGGAGGGGATGTATTTCTCTTTGTATTGCTACAAACAGCTCGATAATGACATGCAAGTCTTATGTGCCCCATTTTCCCCACCCCTGAAGCTGTGCCTGATTGTGTGTGCCCGGTTAGGAGTGACCTAGCAGCCTCTGGATTTCTCTCCAGCTTAGTGCTGGTGGCCCATGCTGGTGGGTCATGTGTCCAGGGGACTCTTCTCCTGATGCCATCTGTCTGTCTCTCTCAATCAGGTGTCTCCAGAGAAGTGCCGCTTTGCCATAGGCAGAATCTTGTGTGAGGGAGACGCAAAACCATCGGAAGAGCAGATCAAGCGGTTCCAGAAGTATGGCTTCAAGATCTTCACCTTCCCTGCTCCCAGCCACGTGGTCATGGCGAGCTTCCCGTTCACCACGCCGTTGTCCATCCATCTAGCAGTCAACCGTGTCCACCCAGCCCTTGACGTCTACATCAAGGTAAGCAAGTGTACCATGAAGAGCATTTCACGTGTCTGGTGGACTGTCAGAGGCTTCTCCTGCCAACAGCTGATGGGGCTGCTCAGATCTGTCATCTCTTCATGTTTTCCCTAGGGCACTACCATCAAGATCTCCTCCTTTTGCAAACTGGCAGGTAGTTCCCCAGCAGGGATGTCCTCCCATTTGCTTCACAGGGGTGTCTATTCTGCTGTTTTGTGTTTACGAGAAGCAAGTTCTCGTCTGGTGACTTGCTGCTTTTCTGCTTAACGCAGAGATAAAAGCTGGTTTTCCCCTTGAGCGTCTTGCTTGTTGTTAGGATCTGGCAGGTATGTGGCCCTTTGGTGTAATGTATCATGCCATAAAACTTCTGTTTTGAGTGTCAGTCTCACCCATGGGGCAGCTGTCTTCTGCAGGGGTGGAGGGAGAAGCTAGAAACTTTCTGTCCCGTGGGCTTATAAAAACTTGGTTTCAGGCAATACATGGCAATTTGTGGCCCTTGGCCCTGGCTGTGCAGCCGGCCGCTCTGGGCTGTGCTTGCCCTTGGCCCCGAGCGGAGCAGGTGGCTGTACCCTCTGCTTCTGGTCTTTTTGAAGCCAGATCTGCTGGCTGCCAGACCAACTGCAGCAAGGGTGTTCCCAAGCAGCACATCTGACACAGCCGTGTCCAGATCCTGGCTTTCTGGAGAGCAAGGATGGTCCTGGCCAGCTGGGCGGCGGAGGGAAGGGACGGGACTGTCCTTCTGGAGGAGGTGGATGCTGGGGAGGGGCTGACGCTCAGCCCCTGCCTTATCCGACTGTCAAGTTCTGCTGCTTTCGTTTGTTCGTGTTGAAACGCACTATTTATACACTTGCTTTTCTTGGCAAAACTCCCAGGCCTGTGGGGGAACTGTGCGAATCCCTCCAGCCTGCACTGTGCTGCAGGATGGCTGCCTGGGTGCCAACCCCACAGCTTTAGCTGGGGGCTCTTTGCTGACCCTCTTGTCCACCCCGGCCTTACGCAGCTGCTGGGGAAGATGCCGGCAGTGGCTGAGATTGCTGATTGTCCTCATCCCGTGCTGGAGAGCTGGTGGAGAGCAGAACCAGCTCCCCATTCTCTCCTCTCTCCATCCTCTCTCTGACTCTCCCTGGAGCTCTGCCGGCTGTTTTGGTGCGGGGGTATTGGGCACTGCTGCCAGCCCTGCGGCGGACACGTGGGTGTGCGGGGAGGGGGCTGGCGCGGGCGGGAGCCGCCAGGTTGGCTGCAGGAGCGCTCGACAACGCGGGGCTGACGCTGCTGTACTTGGGGAAAGGTCCCGGCGAGCGCATCTGTCGCATGAGAGATGGAGCTGTTAGAGCTAGAAAGGGATCCACGGGTGGTTCTGGGAGCACCTGGCAGCATTTAATGGGAGCGGCTTATTGCAAATTAAAATAAATAACTGAAATTGTACAGAAATGCAGCACCCAGGGCCACATGCAGGGGGAGGTGACACATTTTCATCTCTACCCCAGTCTCAAGGGCACGTGTGTTGAGGTGTGTGCCTGTGTCCATCCGCAAGTCCTGTGGCAGAGCATGGCCACCCTGCCCGTGTTATACTGACCGTGGGGATGCAGGCAGGGAGGCAGTGGGGTTGCCTTGCTGGTGTGGGACAGAGAAGGGCGGGTGCAGCTGGTCCCTGCACACTGCACTGTGGGGATGCCTTGGCTTCCTCTGACATGGCATCGGGGCCTTTGGAGGCCTTTTCAGCCACTCCCCGCCCCTCGGCTGATTCTCATGCTGGCTGGACCGCCTGCGCCCCTGGGGCTGTGCTGGCACTACCTGGGCTGGACGGATCGGGGGGCAGGGGGAAAACTAAAACTTTCATGGAAACAGATGACCTGTGTCTGCTTGGTGGTGGGAATGGGGGTTGCCATGGAGACAGCTTCTCCAAATAGCATCCTTCATCCCACCTCTGACGCCCAGCTCCCTTAAGCAACCCGAGACAGCAGCGAGACAGAGATTTGCTTTATTTATTTATTTCATGCCATGCCTGCTTTGGGAAGGGCCCCATTAATGAGAGCTGGGGGTCAAGGCTGCCAAGCATGCTGGTCCCCCTGCTGCCCTCCCATCTTGGTGGCAGTGGAGAGGAGGGGGATAGGATGGCAAAAGCCAGGAGGCATGAAAGGAGGGTGCTCCACGGCAGGGGTGAAACACTGGCGCCCACGGAGAGAGGGAATTAGCTGGAGTGGAGGGAGGATGGCATGGCCGCCTAGTCATAGGAAAGAGGTGTGGGAGAGCAGGGGATGGAGAGGGAGGTGGAGGAGGCAGGGGAGAGGAGTGGAAGGTGGGGAGGGAGCATGCAGAAAGCTGTGGAGATCCTGAAAAATACAGGAGAAGGGGACTGGAAGGAATGTGTGGGATGAAGGAGCTAAGGGTTTGGAGACTGGCAGAGGGAGAGGGATGGTGGGAGGTGCTGGGGAGGTCTGGGCAGAGCTGGAGGAAGCCTCACCACAGGTGGCCCTCCAGTGCCTTTCCCATGGTGTCTCCTGAGGTTAACTGTTGGGGACATCAGGCTGAAGGCTGGTGTGGCTCCCTCTGGACATGCTGGTACGATGTTGAAGTTACTGGGGCTGCATGTGGCTCATAGAATCATTTAGGCTGGATGAGACCCTCAGGATCACCAAGTCCAACCATAACCTAACTCTAGCACTAAACCATGTCCTTAAGAACCTTGCCTAAATGCCTTCTAAACACCTCCAGGAGTGGTAACTCCACCACTTCCCTGAGCAGCCTGTTTCAATGCCTGACAAACCTTTCCATGAAGAAGTTTTTCCTAATATCCAATCTGAACCTTCCCTGGTGCAACTGGAGGCCATTTCCTCTCGTCCTATCACTTGTTACTTGGGAGAAGAGACCGATACCGTCCATGCTACAACCTCCTTTCAGGCAGTTGCAGACAGTGATAAGGTCTCCCCCCAGCCTTCTTTTCTGCAGGCTGAACAGCCTCAGTTCCCTCAGATGCTCCTCATCAGGTTTCCTGAGGAGCGCAGGAGCAGTGGTGCCAGTTTGCAGCAGCCTGGGTTTCATGTGTCCTGGCCTATTGTTGCTTCAGAGAGACAGGGAAGAGTAAAAATAAAATTATAACAGTAATGAAGAAAAATAAATAGGCTGTCAGAGTCTTCTTTTGTTAGGGACGGAAGGGAGATGGGT
Organism: Nesoenas mayeri; assembly: GCF_963082525.1. Taxonomy (NCBI): domain Eukaryota; kingdom Metazoa; phylum Chordata; class Aves; order Columbiformes; family Columbidae; genus Nesoenas; species Nesoenas mayeri. The sequence continues at coordinate 6,997,977 of NC_137560.1, forward strand.
TGATGTGGAGTGGGATGCGCTGCGGCCAGGCTGCCCTTGCAGCGTGTCCCCTTGCTCCCCTGGCTCTCCTGGGGCTCAGGAGCTGGCGCTTCTGTGAGTGTTTGGGAACTGTGGGGAAATGGCTGGAACCCTCCTGGCTGTCCCCAGCAGGTAAGAGGACATCCTTCCTCTGGAAAGCTGTAGCGACTTGGTGGCAGGAGTGGCTTTGGAGAAGCCCAGGAGAGCCTGCTGGCTCGTGGCTCCCAGTGTGAGTTATTTAAGGCATGAGCTGGGGTGATCTGGTTATTCCTCTGGCCACTAGCTTGGAGTGAGCTCTGCTTCCCTTGTTGGCTGTGGCAGTTCAGGATGCAGTTGCCTCTTGGCTCTGTCTTTGATAAGCTAAATATACAGAGTCAAAGTCCTCCACTGACATATTTTCCAATCTTAATTCCTGGGTCCCTTTTTGGACCATTGTTTTGACTGGTTGTCAGTTTGGAAAGTTCTCTGATTTGTCAATAGCACAAATGGATGCTTTGTTTCAGCAGTGGTCTTTTTGCTGTGGTGCCCAGATCTCTGGTGGAGATATTGGCCCCTGCTGCTGCACCCCACAGTCATGGGCTTGTTCTGATTTCAAACATGTGCCCCTGTCCTTTTGTGGAGTTGTGGTTTCTTGATTAAAAATGGGAAATGGTACCAAGTCCTACGTCTTCTCTGAGTTCAAATGAATGGCACAAGTGCTGGTTTATTTATCAGTCAAGTCTGCAACCCCCCAAATTACATCACATTTGCCAACAGGATCTGACAGCTGTAAATGTGTGTTGGTTGGCATTAATTATGCTGGTCTCCTTTGCTTTCTGGTGATCTGGTTCGGTTGCAGCCATCCCTTTATTTTGCCATCCTGTGCTTGCCCGAGTCAGCTATTTATGCATTTGAATGTTGGCAGGTACAGGCTGCTACCTCTCCTGGGACTTCCTTGCATCTCCAGCTGGCCAGAGATCACTCTTTGACATGTGGACAGCTTGTCAGCTGAGACTCCAGCATGTTTTAAATGTATGTTATCTGGACCTGTGAGCCATGTGTTATATCTTCCCACAGAAGAGCGAATATTTTATCCGTGTCTTCTGCCCATGTTGTCCTAGGCTTTGTCCTAAATCCATTGCAGAAATACTCGCTGAATGCTCCTCCCTTCTCAGTGGTGCCACCGAGGTTTCCCCTGGCTGATGTGCCTGGGGTCTGTGCGATCCTCCAGACTCTCCTCCCCTACCCAGCGCCCCGAACGGCTTCTTAACGTGAAGGGCTTTTTGTCTGTAGGGGACTGGGAACCCACACCTGGTGTTGTACAGCAGCTCAGCCTCGGTGCCCTGGCGAGTTTGGCTGCACCTCGCCTTTCCACTCCTGCTCCCCTGACCGCCTTTCCACTGCTGCCGCCTTTGCTCAGATCTGTTGATGCTGCTTTTCTCCCACTTGTTATAAATGAAGGTCTGTGGATCTGTGTTCCCATCCCAGGTGGTTTGTGTTTAACAGCAAAACCATGGAGCAATCTTTTTTGCTTGGTTGTGTCAGATGGTTGGGGTCAGGGACTGGCAGCTGGTAGAACATTTAAAAGAGGGATCAATTATTGGGATGTTTTTCTACCTAAATTCTTTCTCCTGGCTGATTTAGTTCATTTATTTGGGTTCTGTGGATGAACCCTTTTTGAATACCAGCTTGTCGTCTGTGAGAGACCCAGTGGCAGCGGCACCTCCAACCGATCGACTCCCACATGAGGTTTTCCTCCAGGGGTTTAGGAAGTTCTGTAGGTGCCCAGCCCTCTCTGCCAGTGCTGTCAGCCAGGGCCACCCAAAGTTGTGTATCCACCTCCCCAGGGAGGCTGAGGAGCAGGATATCTTTATCTAGAACCTATCACCACCAACCTGTGGCTTTGCTGCCCTCAGTGTCTCATCACGTGGGCCTGAAAGGACTCATCCAGAAAACCACCTCCCTGCTTGCATCAGTGGGTCACTCTGCAGAATATGCCTGCAGCTTTCTGAGAGATGGAGCTCTTCATCCCCCTCCTTCTCTTTTCCTGTGCCCCAAGGTGACCATGGGGATTGGTTTGTGGGTGCCTTGAGAAAGGTTTGGGGTGCTGGGGAGAGAGGTGGTGCCTCGGCTGCCTAGATAGCTTGGATGACCTCCAGTTTAAGTCCACATGCACCTGAATATGAGTCTGTAGAGTTCCTAGGAAGACAAGAAGTTGTCTGATGCTGCTGTTAAGCGATCCTCATGCATCAAATGAAAACAGGGTGAGGAAAAAAAAGCCCTTGAGAGTCACAGAAGATTTGATGTGTCTAACCCATATTGATGGCAGAGATGAGACCAGAGTTGACAGCGTGGCAGGCTGCTGGGCCCTGGGCTTGGAGTAAGGATACAGACTGAGGGAAGTGTTTTGGGAGCCCTGGCATGTAGGTCAGGTCACACGTGGCTTGTGCACTGCAGAGGGACCTCGCTGGCCCTGGTGCCACTGGTTGTGTACCTGGGTGCTGTAGCAGTGGCAGGTTGGGGCGGTTGTCCCTCAGGTACGGCTGGTGTGGGTGTAGCCACGGACTGGTAAGAGCTCCAGTGTCTGGTGCTTGGTTGGGCGGTGGAGATGGCAGATGGTGGGAAACCCTGGGGAGGTGTGGATGGTGTAGACTCCCAGTGGAGTGTGTGACTTTTTTCCTTTCCAGATTTTTTTCACTTTTGTTGTTTTTTGACCTCAGCGTTATGGTCTGACTCAGAGTCGGGGACTGATGACAAGCCACCTCCCTGGTTTTTCCCTGCTGGTGACAGCCAGCCAGCAGCAGGGTTTGGAAATGAGGGGGAAGAAGCAGGACCCATCCTACTTATTTTCCCCACTTAGTTAGAAACTCAAATGTTGCTCTGGCTTGGTTTATCCTATGACCAAGGAAGCCCTTGGTGGTGTTGTCTTTGTCATGTGTCACTCATATCCGTGAGTACTACATAGTGGATTGAGTCTATTGTCTCCTTTAGGACCCTGGTGGGCTTAGGGATACAGTCTGCTCCCCTGAAGGGCAGTGGAGCACTGCCTGATGCTTACAGCATCTCCCTGCAGCCAGGGAAACTGAGGCACAGGGGGTGTTGCATCCAACCTGCCACGTGCTGCTGAGGTCTTCCACCACTGCTCGTGGCCACGGGAAAGGAAGGGACAGCAGAAGAGGGCAAGGTGAGGAATGGCTTTGAGCAAGTGCTTCTGGTTGCCTGGGGGCTGGTGGGTGTTGGGGCATGTGGTGGTGCACATTGGGTTCATCACTCTCTTTCCTCTCACCTGGGCTTTACAGACCTTGTTTCTGGTAGAATAGGTGATGTAAGCAGAGGAGATTTTGGCCTTACCTGATTTTAAGGAAAGACATTGTAAGGACAGGGATCCCAGTAAGATACAGGTCTCTCCCTACCCATCCCTGTTTCCTCACCAGCCTGGCTGATGTTGTGACTGAGCGCTGGAGCAGCTCGGCCAGCAGCCGTGGGGGTCACCCAGTGCTGGTGGTGCTGTCTGCCAGGAGCCAGTGAAGCTCTTGATCCCCGGCTGGGCTCCGTAATGCTCCAGCCTGAGCCCCTCTGAAGGCGACATGACATGCGACTGCAGGAGCTGGAATCGGACCTGAGATGTCTCTGCACGGGCTTGGTGCCTTTGCGGGCATGTTCCCCTCCACTGACCTGCACTGACAGCTGCTTTTCGGCAGCGTCTGTCCAGTGAGGCCGCTCGCTCGCTGCTGGTTGGCAACCCCCAGCTGCATGTCACATCGCATCAGTTCCTACATTTGCAGTGAATTCTATTTACTAAATACTTTCAGTGACAAAACCCTTTGAAGAAGTTTCTGTCCTGCGAGCATGAGTGACCTTGCCTTCAGTGCAGGGGAGGGCAGGATGCCCGTGAGGTCGGGCCAGGAGCTGAGCCAGGTGGAAAGATTTTCATGCGCAATGTCATTTAATGCCGTAGGGACCTTTGGACCTGGCTCAGGGTCAGCTTTTTGAGCAGAGCAGGTCCGCTTAACCTGTGTCTGCAGGGAAACACGTTCCTCCTGCGCCGCTAATGGAACATATGGGGATCCGAGGCTCTTCATCACGTCTCCTGCCGCTCGCAGCAGGTATCCCCACTTTCCTGCTTCTCCAGGAGGAGTTTGGCAACCCCAGGCCACTACTCATCTGCTTTCAGTTTTTCCATGGTCCTTGCAGGCGAGCGGTGACTTAGCGCTGGCCGTGCCTTGTGTTCAGTGCTGGGTGCTGCCCTGACATGGCCGGCTCGGGCTGGTCGGTCTGTGTGCCAGCACCAAACCTGCTGCCCTGGCACCTTGTGGTCACAAACACCTTTCCTCGCGCAAGCGCACGGCTTCTGTTCCAGCTCTGACGTTCGGTTCCACGGGGGCAGGTGTAAAAACACAGCTATGGCAGTCTTGCTACTTTGAGCAGAAAAAAGGTTTTCTGACCAGCTTTGAGCTCCGGTAATTACAAAGGCTTCTTCCCTGCCTCTGCAGCTTGTCTTGTTTGAAATCACCTGTTTTTTCCACAACTTCTTGTTGAGTCTGTGCAAGCATCAGCCCCAGCAGCAGGCAGAGGAGTCCTGGTCCCGAGGAAGCGGCTGGTGTGTGTTGAAGGCTTCTGGCTGCTGTGCTTCCCTCAGTTCTAATTGATCACAGAACGGGAACAGCCCAGATTGGAAGGGACCTGGAAAGATCATCTGATCCAACCTTTTGTGGGAAAGGGAGCCTGGATGAGGTTATCCAGCACCTGATTACATCTCAAAAGCTTCCAGTGATGGAGACTCCACCACTTCCCTGGGGAGGTTGTTCTGGCTGGCGGCTCAGCCCCAGGTCTTTCCCATCGTGGGTACTTTCCTGGGACATCCGGCATCTTGATCCTATTTCCATCCCAGTGCCTTTTCCAGGAGTATTTCCAAAGGCAGCTTGTGGAGGGAGAGCAAACTTCAGGAGCCTGCGTTCCCACACGTGCCAAACTACAGGCATCCCTGTTGGCCCAGCGGCCCAAAGCGCAGCCCAGTGCTGCCTGCCAGCTGCTGGTCCTGCTGGGGGTCTTCTTCATCCTGGGGGGAGCACCCGGCTGGGGAAAGCTGGGGCTTGTAGCCTCATCACAACTTACCCAGCCTTGCAAAATTGTCACAAAGATTTGCTCCCTGCCTTGCCTTTGCAGCGAGGATTAATGATCACGGAGCAAGCCCGGGATGTTTCATTTAGCTGTCCAAGGGAGAGAAAGAACTGAAATGGTTTGCCTTGGGCAAGGAGGTAAAGTACTACAGTGCTTTTCTGTCAGATCTCTTTATCGACTCAGTGTGTACGTGTGCTCTCCCTGGATGTATTTATAGAGAATCCCAGAGGATGCAGTCAGCTCAAAATTTTCTTTGTCAGGCACTGGAGACCGGTCCGTCTCTCTTAAGCAGCGACATAGTCCCAAACCCTGGAGTCTTCCCTCCTTGCCAGCTTGTCAATTAATTTGAGGATGAGATTGATCTGCCTCTCTGCAATTATTTTAGCAGTGTCCTAATGAGTTTTTTCTGGGCTGGTTCTTCCCCATAGCACTTTGAGCCAGACCTTGCCAGCTGTGCCAGGCTTGAGAAATAGCAAAATGAACCTGATCAAATGCGAAACAGCTTCTTAGAAATACTGCTCTTTTCCAGCAAATGCTGCTGGCCCACTTTCCCAGGCTGTGAAGCTCCCACTTTGAAACCTGTGGAGCAGGGAAATAATATATTTGAAAGCAGTGGTACTTTTACCTCTAGAAAAGGGACTGTTGTGCTATGACTAACTTGCACTTTTTCAATGCTAGTTAGGTATAAAATGTAGGAAAGGTCCTACAGGTGAAAGAAAACGTTTCTCTTTTGCACTGAGTCAAAATATGGACGGATGAGTCGCGAGGTTGGGTGGTGATCAGATCACAGGGATGAAAGAACAGAATCAGCTCTCGCTCCTTCCTGTGCCGAGAGCGGACGTGCCGTAGGCGAGGCTCAGGCTTTGGGCTGCACTGGTGGCTGGAGCACCAGCGAGGCTACAGAGAGTTGCACTGAGAGTCCCTCAGGGTCTCTTCTTTCGACAGAGGTGTCTATATATCTATCTTGACCTGCTGTCTCTGCCCGCCTGCCCTCGGGGTGCTGTCTGAGTTGGTGCCGCTGTGTGCTGGTGGCTGCGGTTGGAGGCAGCAGGCTGGAGGTGTCCTGAGCTGTCAGTCCTCGTGACAGCGGCAGGCACGGTGGTCTGCAGAGCCGCTCGCGCCTCGGGAGACTTTCATGGGCTCAGCGTGTGCTTCTCCTCTGTCTGTGCTGTTGCCTGATGGTCATCACTCTGCCCGCACCCATTGGGACTTGCAGCCTTTGCTGAGCAGGTGCAGGGTACGGAGAGGTGAAATGGTTTGGTACAGACCTACGTACGACCAGTACATCCCGTCCTGCTTTGAGGAGCAAACACCTGGTGCTGAACTCACGTTGTCCCAAAAGGCTGTGGAAAATCATGCTGCCAAATCCCAGCCTTATTGAACTCCTCTGGACTTTCCAGGACTGGGTTCATCTTTGTGGTCTCCAGCTGCCTCTGCCATCGCAGGCCTCCGGAACAGCTTGCAGCCTGCTTTGTGAGCTCCTTGAAAGAGGCAGGTCAAGCTGTGCTCAATTCTTGGCTTACAGGCATTTGGAGAGTGCCGGGGAGCCCTCAGCTCCAGGACTCCTTTTGTCCCATTTCTTTTCCAGCATGTGGCAGCTTATTACAGCCTCTCTACTTCAGCCAAACTGGAGACAATTGGAGCCTTTGATAGAAACATTGGCAGTTTGTAACTCCAGCACCCATACCCAGAGCTGGCAGGGATGTCTCCAGGTTTGAAGTGCCCCGAGGCAGCTGATGGAGGTCAGCAGACAGGTGGGGATGCCCAGGCTTTCTGCACTGCTTCCCCTGCTCCATCCCAGGTGAGCAGCAAGCTGTGGCAAGCCTCTTTGCCTTTATGGCCAGCGGGCAGGGTGGGTAGGCATCTACTACTTCTCCTCTTCGCCTGATCGCATAAGAGCGAGAAAAGGCGTTCATTCCCCTGCTGTCAGACCGCAGCGGGCAGCGGCTCCCTGGGGACCGGCTCGGGGATGTGCCAGTGCTTGTGCTCTGTCACCCTTGAGCTGACTTCTCTCCAGATCTCTTCTGTGGTGTCTGGCATTGGTACGAGACTGAAGGCACCTGTTACCCTCGAGAGGGGAGCAGCACCTGATGGACCAGTGCCTTTGGCTGTGCCAAGGCAGTGTCCCCTCTCTTTGTCCCCAGCCCAGCTGACGTTTGCCTTTCCTGGGCTCCTCGATGCTCTGGGAGAGCCGGGAGTCCTGAGGCAGCACGGAGCGGGCAGGAACTGGCAGCAGCCTCCCCTGGTACTGGGATGGCAAAACTGAGACGCTGGCGCCATGAAATGGAGGCACCGGTGGGGCTTGGGGTGTGCTTGTCTTCCAGGCCACTGACATCTGGATTTGGCACATTACATTTTGCATGACTGCGTTCCTCCTAAAGCTCAGCAAGGCTCTGCCGGTCTGAGGCTGAGCTCCAAATTAAATGACACCGAACAGTGCGGCTTTACATTTCAAAGGGTCTGAGGGAGCGGAAGGATACCTGCGAGTTTCTGGTGCTATGGAGTAATTGGGGTGATTTATTTTTTTTTGGACGGCTTGTACAATGCCCTCCGGGTGCTCGCTCTGCAGATGGATGGTTTTACCTGCTCATCTTCTGCTAATGTGAGGAATTATAATGACGCCACGGGGATGAAGGGGGGTGGCAGAACCAAGTGCAGTAGGGAGGGGAGGTTGGTAACCACTCCGCATCCCTGACTCTGGCTGCTTATTGCAGTGATAACGTGTTCACAGGACCCCTGGAAACTTCTGCCTCTGTCTCCCCCTTCCACGCACTGCCAACCGGAAGATCTCCTGGTATATGTAAAGCTATTAGAGTGTCCATTTCCCTTATCTTCACAGCTCTGCAGGCAAAAAAGGCAAAAGTGCTGTTTGAAGGTCAAGGACAAACCTTTAAGGCATCTGGGAGAATTGTCGGTCTGGGAGTCCCTATCCCAGCGTGGTGCTGGGGGCTGTTGCCTTTCAGATGAACCCCAAAGGGGTGTCCTGGCCCCATGGGGCTGAAGAGGATGCGCTGTGGCTGCTCACAGAGTGAGCCTGTCAGCAGCTGTCTGCCAGCGTCGTACATTTGCCACCGGGCTCTGTTCCTGCTCCGGGGGGTTGTAGGGAGTCCTGGGAAGGCTAGAGGGAGGGAAACTGTGGCCTCATTCCCACTGTGGACACTGGCGCTTTCTCGCTGCTGCTGGATGGCCAGTTACTCTCAGCTGCTCCTCTGGGTTTTATTTCTGCCGGGAGCTGATAGCAGCTCCTTGACATGCAGGAAGGTAGATATCCATCATCTGCTGTGGCCAGCTGCTCTTCTTTTCATGCTGTGCGGATTCACAGCTTGGGGTAACGTCTGCCCAGCAGTACAGTAACCAGACTGTGAGTTAGCAAAAGCTTACCGAGAGGTCAGTGCTGGAGAAAGGCTTCCTCTGGTACTTCTCTGCCGAGCGGTTCAGAGCCGAGCCGCGTGGAAGCGGCTGCTGTGGCTGCAGGAGCTGCCTGGTGCTGTGGGCTCGCAGCGGAGGAGCGCAGCCATCGACTTCTCTCTGCTCTTGCATCCTTCTCCTCCTCTCTCACACGTATCTCTATATGCCACATTCATTTGTCCCTTCCTTGCTGGGGTCCTGCCTCCCCAAGAAGCCCCAACCTGCATCTCCCACCAGTTCCCCTACAAAGCTGCGTCTCCTGGTGAGAGCTACTGTGGTATCCACAGCATCAGTTCAACTCTGGCTTTACGCTGTGCTGTGGGGCACAGAACCAGTGTCCAAACCCTTCCAGACCCAGCAGCCTTCCCAGGATGGGGCTGCAGAGGTGCGGGGCAGGATTGGCTCTCTGCTCATGGAATCATAGCACAGTTTGGGTTGAAGGGACATTCCCAGCTCCCCCAGTGCCCCACCCTGCCATGAGCAGGGACACCTTCACCAGCTCAGGTTGCTCAGAGCCCCGTCCAGCTTGGCCTGGGATGTCTCCAGGGATGGTTCATCCACCACCTCTCTGGGCAACCTGGGCCAGGGTTTTACCACCCTCATTGTAAAAAAAATTTCTTCCTCATGTCCAGCCTGAATCTCCCTTCCTTTAGTTTAAAACCATCACTCCTTGTGCTGTTGTAAGGGGCCATGCTAAAAAGTGTGTCCCCATCTTTCTTATAGACCCTTTTAAGCACTGAAAGGCTGCAGTAACGTCTCCCCAAGCCTTCTGCATGCTGAATACCCCAACTCTGCCATCCTGTCCTCCCAGCAGAGGTGTTCCAGCTGTCTGAAGCTGTCCTGAGGTCCCCAATGGATGTTTTCCTCCCTTACCCCCCGCTCACCTCTGCCTGCGTTTCCAGCTCCTCCCGTGCTGCAGGCAGCCTGCCTGTCTCTTTGCCTTCTGCTTTCTGCCCGCCAGCGCTGTTTGTTCGCGCTGGGGATTTCCTCGGGCGCATCGCTACCGCTGGCAGCATGTGGTGGCTGGAGGCTCTGGGGGATTCATTAGCTGAGCTCCCTGGCGGGAGCTGTCACCACACTGGGGCTCGCCGGGGTCACCGGCCCTTCGCTGTTTGCCTCACAGAATTGCTGGCTTTTTGGAGTCGAGGTGCAAGCTCTTGGACGTGGGGGTTTAAAATTGGCTTTCCTAGAAGCTTGCAGGGAAATGTCTCTTGTTCGTTCATAAAAATTCAGAAAGGTGCTTGTCCTTGGCTTGGGCTTGCTGTTAAAACACAGGGACATCTGTCCCCAGGGCAGAGAAGGAGGAGCAGTGAAGCGAGGGTGAGTGGTGGCCCCTGAGCAAGTGTCTTGCAGCAGAGCCCGGGAGGGAGCTCTGGCACCCGAGGCAAACCCAGGCCTCGCTGAGCAGGGGCTCAAACAGTCTTCCTCCACTGTCGGCTTCACTTAGACGATAGCTTAGAAGATCCTTCTGTCCTGGAAACTTGCTTTCTGCCCTCAAATTTGCCGACGTGCTGTACTGGGGATGTGCTGATGGATGTTGTGATCATCTTAACCATTCCTCCTTGAAAAAAACAGGCTGAAGCTCCCTTGATCTTCCTCTTTGGTGGCCTTCCTTGCTTACTAAATGAGGTTGGTAAGCCTGACCGGTAAGCCTGACATTAAGTCCGTGTCAGTGGGGAGGGTAGGACTGTTTTGTCTGGGAATGAGGCGGTTGCATCCTGGTTTGCTCTGGGCTGCCAGTGGCTTTATCTGCGCAAGTTCAGCAAGGTCAGGTTCTTCAGCTTCTCTTTTCAGCTTTCTCAGCTGTGAAGGGATGGTGTGAGGCTGAGCTTAGCTCATCGTGAAATATATTCCATGAAGCCTGGGAGCTGGGGGCGTTGCAGAAAGACAAGGTTGTTCAAGGAGGTAGGAAGGGATGAAGGGGTATTTATTTCACTGTGCTATTTTCCTGGGGGCATTTAGGTGACACATGTCCTAAGTTTGTCCTGGTGACAAACAAGCTATAGAAGAGCAGCTGGAGATGCCCATGATCCCAGGAGGACGGCTTGTGGAGCCGAAGAGCAAGAGGAAAGGGCTGAGATTTGTGGAAAATGGCCCGGACCTTGCCTCAGGAGATCAAGAGCTCCTACTGCTGCAGGCACTGGGCAGTCCTGCTCCATCTCTGTCACTTTGGTTTTGCTGCACAAGAGCTCCACCGCAGGACCTCTTACAGGCGAGGATGTGCATGAGAAGATTGGTAACAACAAGCCATCACTGGACATCCCTGCTGCGGAAGGGCAAGTACTCAAGCGCGTGGTGGCCTAGGAGATAAAGCCATCAAGGTGGTTTGGGAATGTCTGCCTGAGTGAGGAGCGCTGTGAGTTAGCCATGGAAGAAGATCCCTCACTGCAAGAACCAGCCTGTTGTTGGATGTCTCAGGGTGGGAGGCTGCTGTCCGGTGGTCTACCTGTCTCAGACAGGAGAACGTCAGGGGTGATGATTCCTTTCCTCAAAGGTCACGCCTTGACAAGAGGCAGAGAAATTGCCACAGCTGCTGCTCCTGGCAGCCTCGCCGAGGCAGCAGAGCAGACAAAGCGATTTAGCATCGCTCCAGCCATCCGTGATGGCAGAGATCATTGCATCAGCCTCTTCAGCTTTGCGATTAATGCTGAAAAAGCATCCTCTGAGGGCTGGAGGGAGAGCGTTGGTCCCCGGAGATGTGTGCTCCGAAGCAGAGGCAGCCCTCTCCAGCTGTGGTCCTCCCGCAGCCTCAGCCGCCTCCTTTCACATGTGGCTGTTGACCCACACACTCCTGTAGCGATGGAGTTCCTAGGGATAGGAACCCAGCACTGGTTCCTGGAAGAAGGAGACTACGTGGGTTTGTGCAGGTTTCTTGTTTTACAATGAAAAAGCAGTGTTTGAGCTTTCCGAGTGGTTAAAACCAAAGTCCCCTTTGAGAGCTTGTGTGTGGCGGTGATGGGAAAGGAGGAGGAGAGGAAGGGATGCGGCTGGGGTTGGGTAGGAAGAAGAGTGTGAGAACATCCAGTGGAGCTCTGGGAAGCTGGTGAGAACTGTCTCCCTGACTGGCTTTGCTTACCCGTCACGGGTACAGGAGCAAGGCAGGACTTGGTGACGTGGAAAGCACTGAGTTTTAAGGAAATTTTTTAATGCAAAAGTTTGCTTCACCTCTGAAACTCTGCTCCAGGGCTAATTACTACCAAATAACCATCACACCAGGGGGGACCCAAGCCCCATGAATTGTGAGTGTTTGCACCATCTGCTCCTTATTCTGCAGGTGACGTTCCCATAGATGGGAGCAGTCAAATATGTCCCTGGAAGCACACGGACTAAGGTACCTGAGCATGTCCGAGCTGACAGCCTTGTCCTTCCCCCACGCCAGGGGCTCTCGCTGCCAATGACTGCTTTCTGAAAGGTTTTGTCTCACTGAGACTTGTTGCCAGGCTCACCTCTGAAGATGGGGGATGCTCCTGGATGTGCTGCAGGAATTCTCTTTCAGCTCAGACGGGCACTGGAAGGGGAAGGGGTCCGGAGCCCATCTGCACCTGCAGCAAGGCAGCACTAGAGCTTCCTCCCTTTTGCTGCGGGACGGGAAGGAATCTCCATCCCAGGGAGGAGAAGAGCGTTCACGGCTCTCACAGCAGCTTCCAGCAGTGACCTGGGAGCCGGAGCCTGTGTCTGGTCCCCTTCAGCCCTCTTGGGGCCCTGAGACTTTCTGTATCCACCAACCCACCCGGGCTGGTTCCTTGGCCTCAGTTCGGCCGTGCCTGCCAGCTGCCTCTCTGCAGCTCCTGCGGCTCTGCCGGGCCGGGAGCAGCCGGGAGATTCGGCCCTGGGAAGCGCAGGCAGGCAGGCAAGGTGTAAATTGCATGGCGGGCTGCCTTCGCCAAGGTGAAAATGAAAAACTCTCCCAGCTATCGAGCCTGGCATTTCACAGCTCCCATGGCCCAATTGCGCTGCCTTTCGCTGCTGTGGAGAAGATGGTGAGGGCTGATTTTCACTTGCCTGTCCCAAAGCCACGGTGCTGCCGCATCAGGAGGATGGTGTCTTGGTTGCAGGCAGGACGGGGGGAAGCTGATGCTGATGGGCATGGGAGATGCTAATTGCCAGGTGCTGTATTTTGCTACCTGGAGGATTTGCTGTCCTTTGGTGAGACTTTTATTTTCCGCTGCTGTAGTGCTGGTGGTGCCTCTCGTTTTTCCTCCTCGCTGATAGAAACGGCCTTTTCTTGATTGCAATAATATCACCTTCTGTTTCTGAAACACCTCGCACCCCGGAGGATTTGAAAGTAAAGTGCATGTTCGTGGGAGCAGTCTCACCGCCTCTGAAATGGGAGTTTCTCCAGGCTGGGAAGCAGCAGCTGTTCCGCAGCCCTTGGCAGCCCGGTGTTCATGGCTGTGCCGGCGCTGGCTCCATGTGCACCCTCCTTGAGCTGCGAGCTGAGATGTTGGGGTTTCTTTGATGCTTGAGGTGTTACCAGTGGAAAGCACATCTGCCCACCAGCAGCTTGTCCTCCTTTCTGCCCGCACCATCTCTCGGGCAGGTGGTTCCTCCGCGGCCCCGGGCACCCAGGCTCCATCCTTGTCTCCTGTGGCCAGGCTGCAGCTTGGCAGAGAGGGCCCGGATCACAGAAGGGTTTGTGTTGGAAGGGATCTTCAAAGATCACCCAGTCCCTGCCATGGGGAGCGCTTGAGAGAACTGGAGCTGTTTAGCTTGGAGAAAAGGAGGCTGAGGGGTGACCTTATCGCTGTCTACAACTGCCTGAAAGGAGGTTGTAGCGTGGAGGGGATTGGTCTCTTCTCCCAAGTAACAAGTGATAGGACAAGAGGAAATGGCCTCAAGTTGTGCCAGGGGAGGTTTAGATTGGATATTAGGAAAAAATTCTTCACGGAAAGTGTTGTCAGGCATTGGAACAGGCTGCCCAGGGCAGTGTTTAAAAGGCATTTAGATGAGATTCTTAGGGACATGGTTTAGTGCTAGAGTTAGGTTATGGTTGGACTCTATGATCCTAAGGGTCTCATCCAACTGAAATGATTCAGTGGGCAGGGACATCTTACACTACATCAGATTGCTCAAAGCCATATCCAGCCTGGCCTTGAACGCTTTCATCAGGTCGGGCTTGGGGCTGAGGAGCTGATAATCTCGAGCTTCTGCCCGGGCAAGGAGAAATGGAACAGGGACATCCCCATTCTGGGACTAGGACGGCGGTATGGCCCAGCAAGGAGCCTGTCCCCTGGCTGACTGGGAGAGCACCGAGGGGTGCTGTGCGCACTGGGTGCTGTGCAAGCCGAATTGCAAAGCCTCTCTGCACTACCTAGTGCCTGTGGTCTAAGATAAGCGGGGATGCCACACCGAGCATGGAGCGTGTGACAAAGAGAGGAGGATGTGGCACGCCGCGCGTTCCCTCCGGTCCTCGCTGGTGGCTCAGTTTCAACTCTAATTTTAGCAACTGATTTTAGGGCCCTTCGGCTCCATGTGGTTTTGTTGTTTCTATAAAATCCCTGGGATGAAGCATCCAACCCCTTCCCCTGGAGGAGGAGAGGGAGATCGCCTCCGGCTGGGAGAAAGACGTGGGGCAGTCGTGTTGCCTGAGCAGGCAGGAGTTGCTGGTGTGCGGGGACATGGCTGGTGTGTCCCCTGGGTCCCCCGCACTCCCTTGGGTGCCAGCTGACTTGCCAGCACTAAACGGAGCGGCCCAAGGGCCAGTGGTGAGGGGAGTGAGGTGACAGTGCGGGTGTGCTGATGCTTTGGCTAGCTGGCTGGGGGGTGCTGGTGGGCAACCCCCCCTGATGGGCACAAGCCTGCCATGTGTGTGCACCCACAATCCGTTCCCCTTCCAGCTGCGATAAATGGAGGGAGGGGAGCCCTGACGCAGCGGTGGGGGCTGGAGGGGTGTCCCTTCACATCCCCCTGGGGCAGGAGCCAAACACCCGCTCTGCGTCACTGGTGTTTAACAAATGGTCGGGTTCGGTAACCTGGGGTGGGCAGACCCTGCTCTACACCTGCCTCCAGGAAGCCCTGTCAGACGGGTGATGCTGCTCCGCTCACAGCAGGATGCAGATGGAGCTGACCCCGTGTGCCCGGTGCCCTTCTGCTCCCCTCTAACAGTAGCAGCACATCCCATCGCTGTGGGAGCAGAGGCGACCAATGGGCACTTGTGCCAAACTGATGTTCAGATGGCCCCTGGTAAACAACCTGTGGCTTCTCCTTGAGCCTGGGTCCCCTCCCAGTGCAGGTTGGGGCAACGTGCTCATTGGCCCCTCTGGGAAGTTGTTTTATCGACTGGGACTGTGTGGAGAGAAGCTGATGCTTAGGCTGGATCCTGCACCACCGCCTTCGCAGTGGCTGGCGGGCTCCAGCCTGGCCCAGCTTTCTGGCAGTGCCCCGTGGCCCATGCCCTGAGGGTGGTGGCAGCTCTGGGAGCTGCTTGATGCCCCGAAGGCAGAAGAAAGGGAGCACCTACCAGGTGACGGATTGCTTGCTCCCCACAGCTTTGCCAGTCCTGTGTGTTTTTCTCTGTGTTACTGGCAGGTCCTCAGGCATGGGCAGGTGACAGCTGTGTGCATGTGGCACGCTGGTGGACGTCTGCACTGGAGCCAAGAGCTGCCAGGTGGCACGGAGAGCCCATCCTCCAGTGGAAGCTCAGAGGTGCCGTGAAGAGCCTCTCCTTGCTGCTCCCACAGCCTCAAAACAGCGACTCAGTGGGCTGATGTGGCTTAACCATCACCACGTGAGCTGTGCTAGGAGGCCCAGGTGATGAGTTGAGATGGGTGTGGAGCCAGAGGGCTTATGGCCCAGAGCAGGGCAAGGACAGTAGCTGTCTCCCCACTGCTTTCCCAGGGACCCTAGACATTGTTTTGGGCAGACCGTGGGCTCAGCTGGAGCCTGGATGGTAGCGTGTCCAGGCTCGGAGAGGATCCTGAGAACATCTTCAAAGCTTGTTGGCTGATCTAACAGGCTGAATTCTTCTAGTAGTGGCAGGTGAAGCAAACCCAGTTGGTGGCATTTGAATTCCTGAGCAGAGGAGCCTGACAGGGCGACAAAGCCAGTCCCCGCAATGCCCCAGCTCGCCTTCTGCTTCCCGGCACCCACAAGGGGCACAGCACAAGCACTCTGCCACCTCCTTCTGGTTTGGCACCATTCTGATGGGATTTTTTATGGCTGCATGTCATGCCTCAGCTGCCTTATCATGTGTCCCATAGTGCTGGGACTGCTCTCCTGCCCAGCCAGGGACACAGGGGTAACTTCTGGCCAGGAGGCCATGCCCAAGCTGTTCCATGGACAGATTATGTGGTCTGTTGCTTAACAGACAAGTGGGGAGAGGAAAATTTGTGCTGTTGGGGAGGTGCCACCTCCTACTGCTGGAAAAGATGTCCCAGAATGCTGGTTCGAACCATGATCCTTGTCCTCCTTTCTGATGCATGAGGCCGGGGAATGTATCCATAGAGGAATGAGGCCAACCTGGAGAAAGTCCTGCAGGGAGTCAGGGGTGGTGGATGATTTGGAAACAACCAAGGGGGAAAGATTAGGTGGGGTGTAATTTCAACTGAGACAGAGGAGTGCAGGAGTCTTCCCCTACATGAACCCTTGTTCCCCAGGGGCTTGTGAGCAGCACCCACCACGGCCCTCGGGTGGGCCAAGAAGGACTTGGCTTCACGGGAAGCAGCACGTCTGACACAGCAGCCGTACGCCAGAGCTGCTGCACGTGTCAGCACTGAACTGGTGGGCTCTGGATGCGTTGCCCTTTGCTCTGTGTGTGTAGCTTGACAGTATGAATTACGTGCAATTAATCCCACTTTCCGGATGCCTGGCGGAGGGTCCTGCATAGAAATAAGCCTTGTGCACTGCACTGCCGCCTCCACCTCTGCGGGCCCTAGGGAGGACGAGCTCCCGGCAGAGGCTGGGAAGGGAGGTGGCACAGCGTGACCTTGCGAAGGGACAAGTCCCCTTCCCTGCCCTACTTACCGGGTCCTGCTGTCCTGGCCGGCAGCCTGGCCCTGACGCTGTCACCGTCCCACTGTTCACCTCTCGCTGGGCTCCTCCGCCCGTGTGAGACTGCATTTGATTTGACTCGAGGGCTCTGCCTTGCGTACTCCACGTCCACCTCGCTGCTCCATCTGTCGGCTTAGCTGCACGGTTAGTGAGGGGCTCCTCCTCGGCTGCAGAGCGCTTTATTGCCTGTTGAGTGTCTCTGTTGTTTTGCCATGTTGTTGAGCCTCCGCTCTTTCACCCTCTGCTTGTGCCTTCGCCTTTGGACTCTGCTCTGTAGTTTCTCCAGGTTTCTTCTTTCCCTGGCAGCATCCTCTCAGCCCTCCTCTGTGCTGCGACCATCCTAACCTCGCTCTGTCCTGTGCTGACACCTGCCTCTCAGTTACACTTTGCTGCACCTCTGCCTGTGCTTGCCTGGCCTCTGCCTGCCTCCTGATCACCTTTGGATGATCCCCTTATCCATTTCTGTTGTCCTGCTCCCCACATCATCACCTTTTCCCTTTCCTCAAGTCTTTATGCAGCCTCATCACTTTGGTCTCAGCCTGGAGGGACAGCATTCCCAGCTGCCACCTCCTTGCTCCTTCTTGGGGACGCTGTCCTCTCCTGAGCCCGCTGCCAGCACTGAGCTCTGCAGTAGCCTTGCCAGGAGCTGGGCTGCTCTGGGAAGAAGCACAGAAGCAGAGGCCAGCTCGCTAGCCTGGCTCCCAGATTGAATTCTGCAGGCATCAATTAGGACTGCCAGGCTCTGGTTCCCTCCATTTCCTTTGGGGAGAACCCCTGGGTGAATTTGGAAGAAGTCAAGTATTAAGCATCCTCGCAGCTGTCTGTAACGAGGCAGGGGTTGGTTTCAACTGTAAATATCCAGCCACTTCAGCATCATCCCACTGACTGGTCCATGGCCGTGGGTTTTGGCTGCAGGGAGACAAAGCCGCTTCCCAGCATGGCAGGGGGAGCATCCTCATCTCTCTTGTAGGATAGTCCTTGAGTGTGAAGCAGCATTTGGTGCTAGAGTCAGTCAAGGATCCTGCTCTTTATGCAGGTGTGCATTTTCATTCTTTATAAAGCCATGATTCCCACCTTTCATGTGTGTGGAGGGGGCATTTTTTTGTGCTTTTGGGGAGTCACTACTATGGCTGTGTAATGGGAAGGGCAGTTGTACCAGCCTAGGTAAACTGTAGGAAGAGGATACGTCCTAGGTCCGCTCTGTAGGAATCCCTGGGTGGGCTTGGGAAGCCAGTTTGGGGTGTCTTGGCAGCAGGACTGGAGCCCTGAGGTTACAGACTGTTTAGAGACCTCATGTGAGTTTAGTGAAGGTCTCTTTAAGATTCTTTGAGTTGTCCCTGTCTGCATCAAGTGGTGGAGAGCCAGCTGGATGCATCCAAAAATCCTGAGAACCTTGGAGATACCCATCTCTGTTATATGTTGCAGTAACCTAAAATAACGAGCTCAGCTGAAGATTGGTTGGTGGGCTCGTGGTTGGTAGAGCAAGGGGCAGAGCAACGGGGAGGGTTCTTGTCTGTGTTGTTGCTGAAAAAGTGGGAGTGATATGAGCCGCCTCTGCTCTGCTGCTAAAAACAGCCCAGCGTGTTTTTATTTAATACAGTTTTGACCTGCGTGTGTTAGTGTTTCACCTGCCTGCGAGTGGGAACTCTGGGCTCCGAGTGCCGTGGAAGCCTTCCCGTGTCCCTGCTGCACCAGGATCATGAATGTGGTTCCTCCTCGGCTGGAGGAACTCGGCTGAAATGCAGGCTGGAAGGTGTTGGAATGGAATGAGTAAAGCTTCTGCTGAGTTTTGGGTTCTGCCATGGTGATACCAATGGGTGAAGTGGGCTCTGCAGAGCCAGCTCCTGTGGGCTTTCCTGGGAAAACAGACCCGAAAATGCCTCATGTGGGGCTTTCTCCCCAGCATCCTGCCATCATGGAGGTGGCTCTCCAAGTGGCCTTGCTGCCAGCAGCAGGGAGAGGGTCAGCATTGGCTCCCCTCTGTCATCGATTCTGCCTGGTGCCAGTGTTAGACTGGGAAATAAATAACTTGGAATCGGCCACGTCCATCCCCAGGGCCGAGAGGAGCTGGGAATGAACAGGCTCTTGTAAGGTCACGATTGATGTGTCCGTAGAGAGGGGTCAGCCCTGGATTTGGGGAGCCCCGGAGGGATGGGGACCCTGACTGAGGGTGTCTGGGCAAACTGTGCTGGGGGGACGTGGCAGGGAGGAAGAGGATAGTTGGGGCAGGGAGAAGGGAGAGGAGGGTAGTCAGGGCAGGGAGGAGGAGGATAATCAGGGTGGTTTGTAGGGTGAAATAAAAGCTGTCAGCAATTTGAAAAGGGGAAAGAAAAAACCAAAAAGAAAGAGAAAACCCACTGAAGAGACACTCTCCCTTCTCACCAGGGTTGTAATCAGCCTCCCCCTCTCCCAGCAAGCAGCCAGCAGGCAAAGAGGGGGTGGCGTGAGGGGTCCAGCTGCTCCTCGGCAGGTCCTGGCACCCCAAGAGTCCCTGGAGCCCCAGCTCGGTGTGGGCTGGGGCATGGCTGGGGGGATGAGCCCCCATTGTGTGTCCCTGGCAGGCCGGGGGGGCTGAGGTCTTGAAGTGCACTGCCGGGGGAGGTGGGTGAGGAAGAGGAGGAGGGGGAGCTGTCTGAAATGCCAGGGATTCATCTCCCAGTCCCCCTGCCCTCGCTGTTCTGAAAGGAGCTGCTTGAGCTGTCGGCTCTGGATTATATTAATTAGCTGAGAAGTGCTACGCCTGCTTGTGGGGCTGTGCTGCCAGGAGGAACCAGAGACTTGGCAAGTCTGTGTGAAGCAGCTGCTGGGCTCCCCAAACCCCCTTGCTTCAGCCCCAAATAAGCACGCCAAAACAGGCTGAGCCAGGGGAGCTGAGCCTCCCTGGGGCTTCAGCATCTCCTTGAGCCCGGCCGCCTGCTCACCCCCAGGGCCAAACCCGCCGGCCCTGGCACATGGTGGGCTGCTGCAATAGGGAAAGCAGCACTGCGGTTTCAGGATGGGACCCACTGCTCCTCCCTGGGCCCCCATATCTGTGGGTGAAGTGGGTCTGTCTGTGACACTCCCAGGCCAGCAGGTCCATGTGGCGGGGGCTGCTGGGGGGGCAGATCGCTGACCTGCAGTTGCCTGCTGTCTTTCAGGAGAGGAAGCTGTGCGCCCACCCCCGGATCGAGATCTACAAGGAGGACCGCATCTACTTCGTGTGTCCCCTTGCCCGCCAAGGGGACTTCTACGTGCCTGAAATGAAAGAACTGGAGAGAAAGAGCAGGGCTGCTGCAGCTGAGGCTGAGGATGCCCAGACAGACATCACAGGTATCCGTGGCCTGTACACGGGCTCTGTCTTTGATCAGCATCAGCCCTCCCAAAGGTGGGAGTCCTGGTGTCCCCAGTGCTGCCACCTGGGCAGGCAGAGAGGAGCCCCCCTGCGCCCACTTGGCACCCAACTGCTGAGTCTCAGCACACCTCCTCCCCTCACCCCGGGCTGACATGGGATCTCAACCCTGAGGTGTCACATCGCTCCTTGGGGAGCATACGGGCACCCCTGTGGCATTGGGACGAGGGCCAAGCTGCCGACCCACAGTTGTCAGAGCAGAGCTGGATCTTGCAGCTTTTGGCTGCAGCTGGGCTTGTTTTTCTCCTTGTCATATACATTTTCCTTGATCTCATATTCATCTGTTACATATTGGGATTGCGAAGAGCTTAAATACCAGGTTGCTGTAGCTGGTGGTGGAGTTGCCCGATAGCATCTGCTCAGTGAGATCTGTTGGATGTATTCATACAGGAAGGGACCACAATGGCTGTAGGCGCAGAACAGCAGTGCTATAGTAACCCGAAATGCTAGTTGCCATCGCCAGCCCACGTGCTCACGTGTCTGCGAGATGCGGGAGCGGCTGGGCCAGCGTTCCCAGGCGCTGGACACAACGGCCGAGCCGGCCGCTGGCGGGGGCAGCCGCCTCCTCCTGCCCGCAGGTTGCCCACGCTTGCGTAACTGGCATGAAAAAACCATGACGGTTCTCCTCGCCTGCCGGGGAGTTTGGTCGTTTTATTTAACACATCTTCAGGTTTGGATTGCTTTAATTCTTAATCGCGTGCAGCGTAAAAGCAAGCCTGGAAATTGCTTTCTGGGAGCTCTGTCCATTTAGCGCTGCAATGAAGAGTCTAATTGGAGTGGTTTCCCAGTGCTTCAAGGTCCCGTGTTTTCACAGCACTCAGCTGGCTCTTTGCTTTTTTGTCTGCCTGCTCTCGAGGTGGCAGCTTTGGGTACCAGCCCGGGTTGGCTGAAGGCTCCTCGCAGTCCACTGCCTTTGGCACCTTCCCACAGTTGCCCTGTGGTTTCGGAGAGGGACAGCAGGACCCGTGTGAGCAAAAGCTGTGTCAGTTTGGTGGCTTCAGCAGCTGTGCGTGCTCCTTTCTGCACCGCTGGGGGATGCTCGGTGTAGCCACTGCCCTGCGCCCTGGCTGTCTTGGGGCTTTCCCTGGGACGCCACCGCCAGTGCGCCCATGGTGGGGGAGTCTCCTGCCCAGCTGGAAGAAGGGCTGGGAAGGTTTTTCCAATTTTAGATGGCAAATGATGTTGGACTTTCTCATGTGAGAGACCCCTACCCCAGGCTGGGCTTCCCAGCAGCAGCTCTTGGCAGCTTCTCCACCTCCCCTCCCCTTCCAGTCACATAGATGGGCTTTTGTAGGTGCAGTCTGATGTGGTGTCACCTGCTGAGTCTGCACAAAACCAGCTTAAAATAATAATAGCTGTGAGAGGTTGGCCTTGCCTCTAAGACTGAAGAGCTGAGCTTGGATGTCAGTACTGTGATCACAGTCACTGCTGGGCATGGCAGCAGAAACAGGTGTGACGGGACACCGCATCCCTGCTCCGGCTGTCGGAGAGGGCTGAGGACATGGCAAGCTTTCAGGTTGCTTGTGCTGCTCCTGCCAGAGGATCTTGGAGGTCCACATCATCTCCTGAATCCCCGTCATGTCACAGTAGCCTGGACAAGCACAACAGCTGTCACCTGGGGAGAGTGACACCTCATGGGGAGGTCCTGGGCTTGTGCAAAGGGAGGTGGTGGCTGGTGACCATCCTTGTCCCACTGCTGCTGGCCTGCTTACACCAGGGACTTGGTTTGCTGCAGCAGCTGAGTGGCTGTGGGGCTGCCCTGGGTTCAGCAGCAGGGTCGAAGTCGGGGGGCAAGGTGGGAGGCAGCGGCTGGCCTGCTCGGGGTTTGCATCTCGCTGCTGAAGTCCCGCATGGGTTTTCTGGCCCCAGTGCGAGAGGAGATCCAGCGGGAGGGGACAGCCAGCAGATCTCCTCTGTGTCCAGCCACTCACTGGAGAGGCCTTGAAGACACCACCTTGAAGATGATGCCTTATGGATTGAGACTGGTCCTCCCTTCCCAAGTGTTTTCTGTGCTGGGATCCATGCAACCACCTCTGAGTTGGAGGAAGAGAAAGCCACAAACTTTCCCCGTCCTTTTTTACTCCCTTCTTGCTTGGGGAGCTGCTCAAGGGAGACACTTTCAACAGGCATGATGGCCATAAGATCTTCCTGACCCTGCAGATCTCAGGGTGTCTGTTGCAGCTTTCAAGCTTTCCTCTGCCAGCCGGAGGCTGGGTGCAGCAACGTCTGCTTTTCAGTGCGGTCCCCCCTCAAACCTGATTGCCTGGGTTGGGGTTATTTCTTGACCTGCCTTAGCTCTGCCACTGTTCCTTGGAGCACATCTCCATCTAGGTTGTCTGCTGTCCTTCTTGCTCCTGAGCTCTCCCTGCAAGGTGCTGGGTGCCTGTGGCTCCAAGCAAAGCCAGTGGCCATAAATGCTGTGGGATGCGGCACGGGGTCTCTGCATTCTGGTGCTGCTCTGTGAGGAGAGCAGGATGCTGGCAGCTCTGCTGAGGATGGACACACTCAGCACACAATGAAGGGGCCGGCGGCTGCAGCTGCCTCTGCACGAATTCTGTCTCTTCTTTGCCATCGTCAGGGTCATCGGAAAGACAGGAAGCATTTTTGGAAGGCGGCTGACAGGTCTCCAGGGGGCCAGTGTCAATCACGATTAGTTGTTTTGTACTTAATTATTTTCTAGGGCTTTGGCGTCAGCGCGGCGCTCAGCGGGCCCTCGCTCCCGGCGGGCGCTCAGCAGTGTGCTCTCCAGCGTGACCCCGCTGCGCCGCCTGGAAGGTAAAAGCAAACAAAAGCAGCCTCTTGACACGGGTGTGCTGGCATGAACACAGATGGTTTCTGAGCACGTGGCTCTGCCCAGCGTCTCAGGTGCTCATTTTCCTGGAGCTGAGTCTGTCCAGCAACATCTGGGTGCAACCGATGGCATCACCTGCTGCCCCCCAGTGTGACGAGGGGGCACCTTCCCTGGTGTGCTTTGCCTCGTCCCCGCTTGCTTCCATCCTCCGAAGAGCCCTGCCTGTTCTGCCTGCCTGTGCATCACGAGAAGGGGCTCAGCGGGCAGCTCCTGCCTGCTGCTCTGCCTGCCCCAGCCCCTCTAGTGACGGCTGCGTGCGTGCCCTGGCAAGCGCGGGAGGCCTGTGCCCCTCCTGGCAGCACATTGATCTATTATTTAGCAACAGAGACAATGAATATTTGATTGAATGGATGGAAGGAGAGGGCCCCGGTGCACCAAGAAGGGAGTGATGCTCGGGCATCTGTGTTCTGCTGGGGCCATGTGGGAGGGGAGCGGGTCCTTCCCGGGGGTTTGGGGATGCAGGGTCCTGTGGTGGCACAGGGCTGAGCTGCCTGGGCGTGCCGGCTCCCTGCCAGGCTTCACAGCAGCCTGGGGTGAATGGTTCCCGTTGCCCCCACCTCTGGTTGATATCTTGGTTCTGGCTGCTTGGCTTCCCATCTTCCTAGGTGTCCCTGGCCTTTGCGGGGCTACTCAATACCCTGGTTGGCCTTCGGCCCAAGCTGTGCCTCTTTCTGCCAAATCAAGACTTCCCAGGTTCCTCGTTTCTGCTGAGTGAAGGCTCGGTGGGATAGCTACACTGTCCTCGGGGGAGCGGAGCGGAGCGGGGAGTTCCCATGGGCGGGCTGGCACCTCACCATGTGCCACAGAAAAGCCACACTGGCTCCGAGTGCTGGGCTGGCTGCCGGTGCAGGGATCGGCCCTGGCAGGTGGGATGCAGCTGGCTGGGGCACCAGGCAAGGTGACGGGGCAGGATGGAGAGATGGGTGTGGGGGCTGACGGAAACCTCTGTGCCCAGGAGATGAGAGCTGAACCCCTGCTCGCCCACAAGGCGCCTTCCAACGAGGCTTTGGTTGCCCACTTGCAGCCCCACCACACTGTGCCTGGCCTCTCCGGGCTGTGCTGGGCCGGCTGGGGCTTCCTGCCGTGTCCTCCTGCCAGAGCTGACCCCACACCGTCCCCAGCAGCAGCGGCTCCATCTCTCGCCCTGGCCATCCATCCCCTGCCACGCTGGTGGCCGTGCCGGAGCCTTGTCCTGAGCAGAGAGCGAGGCTGCTGAAATGGGTAAATTCGCCAGCTGAGGCTGCTCAAACATGATCAGAATTGACAGAGCGGTGGAAAAGTGCCTGGCTGAAAGGAAACGGGGCTCGATTGTCGCCCTCAGAGCGGGGAAGAGGGAGGCGGCTGCCAGGGGTGAGGGCAGCGGTGCTGTCCCGCGGTGGCGGCTCGGAGCAGCACGTGCGTCGGCTTCATCTCTGTCTTGCCCTTCCCATGCTGCTGCTCCTCTCCAAAGCTCCTTTGCTTTATGGCATGTGGTTACGTGGTGGCTTCACAGCCAAAAGGGTCCCTGGGGTGACACAAGAGGGGTGCTGCACAGGCAGGGCATAGCTTGGGGTTCATTCTTGTCCTGGATTTCAGAGGGATGCAAGGTGACCATGAATGTCATGAAGCCATGGTGGTAATGTGTCTGTGTCAACTCAGGCCACCAATTTGGCCAAACTGGATTTTTTTTTAAATTTTGAAATCCCTTGCAAACCCCTAGTTGGCTTTAAGGCTTGGGGTCACACGCTCCCCTCCATCCCTCACAGTTCTCCATCTTCCCAGCATCTCCTGCTGACCCACTGCCCTGCCGTGGTCCTGCCGGGTGGAATGACATCTCCTACCTTTCTACTGCTGACTTGGTGGTTGCCATCCCCTTCAGTGAGTGCCTCACCAGCAGCGTGCAGAACATCCTTTTTAACTTAGAGTAAATGTAGTTTCCATGTCAAGGTGCTTTCTGATGCTGCAGCGAGGGCAAAGCGTGTCGGCGGGCGACAGTTCTTTTCTCCTTTTCATGGAGGGGTCACCAGGCGTCGTTTAGGTAGGTGGTTGAGGGCTCGGCTCGTGCCATCTGCCAAAGAGCTTGTGTGCCCTGGCCATGGTGAGAGGGTGGAGGCTCAGGCTCCTCTCTGGGCACTGACAGGGTGGAATGGAGCCGATACCCCATGCAGGTGGCGTGAAGCAGAGAGTACGCTGTGTCTGTGGGTCTTTCCCAGCTGCTCCTCATCCTGCTGATGCTGCACAGTCCTCTCCGAACAGCCCTCGCTCCGGCAGGACCGTGGGATGATGCTGCTCGGAAGGCAGAGGACTGCCATTTACAAGGAGTTCTGCTGGCAGCTCCCCAGGCTGGGAAGAAAAACAGCAAAAAGAGGGATTTAAGGGTGTTTGGAAGGAAAGTTCCCTCCCTGGCAGGTCTCATCCAGGAGATGGGTGGCTGCCATGCAGCTGGAGAAGGGTGAGGAGCCCAAGGAGGCTGGAGATGCCTGTGTGATCCTGGGGCAGCCCCGTGTCAGTGGCTGGAGATGGAGCCACGGGGCAGGAGCCAGGGTGGAGGAGAGGGCTCTCCTCTCTCTCCTCTCTCTCCTCTCTCTCCTCTCTCTCCTCTCTCTCCTCTCTCTCCTCTCTCTCCTCTCCCCATCTCCTCTCACCCCTCTGCCGGCATCACCATCCTCTTTGCCGCTTCCCGGACTCTCTGGTGATGAGCTGTGGTCCTCCACCAATGCAGCTGCCGAGCAGGGCTCCTCCTGGTTTCCCTCCTGGTGCGGGGCACGGTCCTGGGCATGGGCGTCCAGCGCCGTGTGGATGGAGCCCCTGGGAGCGGCGGTGCCAGGAAGCGGCCAAGCCCGGCATGCGTGTCCCGCCATCGTGGGGCAGGTGGTGATGGAGGAGTCCACCTGGTGTTTGCTGTCGTAATTAGCAACGTGGATCTGCAGTGTCGTAATCAGCAACGTGGATCTGTGATATCATAATTAACCATGTGGATCTTTGATGCCCTAATTAGCAATGATTAATGTTTTACAGGAGAGTTTTCTCTCCCGGCTGGTTGCTCCGGCAACAGCACTGAGCTGCTGGTCTCGATCTCACATGCTCGTCTTGTTGTCGACTCCTTAGTTGTGTCGTCGACTGAACTAATGGGGCAGGGATCCAGGGAGGGGGCTGTGGGCTGAGGGTTCCACCCGGGCCGGCAGGGCAGCCCCAGGGGCTCGGCCATGAGAAGGGCTGTGCGCTGGCAGCCGGGTGGCATGGAGAGGTGCTGAGGGAGCTGGGAAGACTCCCCCCATCCTCTGGCTTCCCGAAGTGTGGCTGGACGTACACCTGCCTCTGACAGTGGCACATGCAAGGACCTGTCCACATGCCGCCTTCTCCTTGGGTGCTCAAGCAATGCTGCTGCTCCCCATCACGCTCACAGCACAGCGTCCCGCTCCTCGCCTCGTTCCTGGTGCTGTGACAGGGGCAAGGGTGTCCTCCGGCTCCCACGCCATGTGTTCTCCCTAAGGAAGGACTCCCTGGGTGCTCGGTGTGTGCACAGGGAGCAGCAGCGGGGCCCGGGCATGGCGGGAGGTCAGGGCACGGCTGGGAAGAGGGGTTGTTTGTGCTGGCTGGGTGGTGCCTTGGCTTCAGGGAGCTGCACAAGTCCAGCTCATGCTTTTCTTGGCCCGGTTGAGTCTCAAAGGCACAAAGAGGTGACAAGAGGTAGGAGCTGCTCTCCACTGTGACCTGACGTCTCTGAGGTTTCTGGTGGTTTTGAAGGCTGTGGCACCCCATCCACATCACCTTCCCGCAGCATTCATTCATTCCTTCCCCTTCTCTCTCCATCCCAGGGGCTGACACCATGAGTGAGACGAGCTCCATCAGCATGGAAGCCACAACCGACAGCAGAGACACCTCCGTGGCCACCTCTGTCCTGCTGCCCTTCCCAGCCAGCCGGGGCCGGGAGGAGGCGGACAACCGCAGCGAGCACAGCTACAGCGAGTCGGGAGCCAGCGGCTCCTCCTTCGAGGAGCTGGATCTGGAGGTCACCGTAGACGGGGAGGGAGCCCCAGGCCTGCTGCCTGATGTGGGCTATGTGAGCAACCAGGAGGTCACAGACAAGTGGACCAAGGAGCCCGTCGCTGCTGAGAGAGGAGAGGAGTGAAGCTGCCTCACCTCCCACCAGGGCCTGCGTTACTGGGAACCAGTTGCCTTTTCCACCTCCTTCCTCTCCAACCAAGAGATTTTGGTCACTGATTCCCCCTGGGACCCACTCTCCCTCTTTGCAGAAAGGGTGTTTGACTGTTTTGGGGGTGCTGGGAAACTGGGGGGGACTTCTGCAGCGCTCAGCAGTGTGGGGTAGGTGCAGACTGGGGCGGAGGCAGCAAAACGCATTTGCCGTTTGTGTGTCTCTGGATGCATCGCAAATTCCTTGCAGGCATCTCGGGGGGGTGGTGACGGGTGTCGGAGGTGTCCCCTCTCGTCTCTGCCGGTGCCCCTCTCACCCACAGCTTCTGCCGCACCGCCCTGTATTTTCTAGCACCAAAGAGCCGTGAGCAGGGCCGGCTGGGTTTGTTCCCCCCTTCCCCTTGCTGAAAAATGGAAACATCCCATGTAAACCTGGTCCTGCTGGAGCTGCCACAGGTGCTTTTGGGGTCTGTAATAAAGTGGATGCTTTTCCTTGCTGGTGGCCGGTGGCGTTGCTGACTGCCCCTCGGCCCATCGTGCTGTCCTGCCCCGCGGTGGAGAGAGGGCTGTGGGTGGGGGGCTATTGGTGGGCTGCCCCTCGTGCCCCAGCCGAACTGGGGAGCTGCTCGAGGGCTCTGTCTCCCCGCTGCTCGGCTCGCTCCCTGCCCTGGCAACCCCGCGGGGTCATGGGGGCTGTTCCCAGTTCTGCAAGCTGTGGGCGAAGTGGGGAGGGGTCCTGGCCGCAATGCTGATCTGGGCAGGGCTGGGCTGGAAGAAGGTGGTGCCCCTCTTCATCTTGGGAACTTACTGAGTAAAAGCAGTAAAGCCAGGTCCCTGGCCCGCTGGTGGGCTGCATCAGGTCCCACGGTGGGGGCCACCAGCCTGCCCGTGCAGTGTCCCCCTGGCATCTCCTCTGCCTGGTCCTGCAGCCGTGGGGCTGCCCATGCTGCTCCCAGTTCCCTTTTACCCAGCATGGGGATGAGAGAGCAGCCTGGACATCGCCACCACGGTGCCCTGGGGCAAAGTCAGGGGCTGGAGCACCTTGCCTGACGGGCAGAGCTCAGCCCCTGCCCTGGTGCCCACGGTGCTTCCGGCAGCCCAGTGGTTGGACATGGTGGCCCAAAACCAGGGCTTGAGGTGGGGGGACAAGGGGCAGGGGACGGCTGACTGTCCCTCTGTGGTGGGGACATTGTCCTCCCTGGCTTGGAAAGGTCATGATTAGTCCTCAGCCAGTGATTGACATGAGATTGTTCATAAATATTTTGTGCTCTCAGTGATAAAATATTAAACTCCTCCAGCCCACATGGAAAAATATTGCTCTTCCCGGTGTTTATCTTTGTTGCCGGTTATTACAAAACTGCCAAGCCCCCTGAAATATTTATGGCTGGCTGAGGCTCTGGGGGGGCTGGAGCCAGGCAGCAGATCCTGACGCCGCTTGTCCCTAACCCCACTGAAGATGGGGCCGGGGAGGTTTTGCCATCATCCTTCTGCTGTCAGCAGTGCTGAAGCAGCAGCTGGGAGGACGCAGCCGGTGCCAGCGCACGTGCGAGGCTCATGCCAGGTCCTGTCTGCTGCGGGGAAAGCGGCACCTCGGCAGTGCCAGCATCCTTCAACACAGCGTGTCTGCAGCCCTCCCCAGCTCTCTGCCCCCCAGCCAGCAGAGCTGAGGTCCCCCAGCCAGGCACCCTCTTCTCCCCAGTGCCTGCTCTGTGCTCACAGCCTTGGAAGGAGACGAGCTGGCAGGGGCCGAGGTCCTGGTGCTGTGTGTCCCCAGGGGGGACGCTGTGACGGAGTTCCTCGGTTATCCCCCCTCCTCAAACCACAATTGCTGCAGGGGAACAGAGTGGATCTGATTCTTGCTACAGCGCTCTAACCCGAGCCTGCAAGCAGAGCAGCCAACAGTGGGGAAACTGAGGCGCAGGGCAGTGAGGTGGTCGCTTGGGGTGGTGACCTGGATGCACCCCTGATCCCTGCCCACCCTTGCGGGTCCTGTGTCATTTCTTGTCTCTGAGATGCTGTACTCTCTGGGACAGCCGGCCTGCCAGCGTGGGAGCGATGGGGACAGAGTGTGGTGGGATACTGGGTGGCCAAATAGCTCCAGAAAAGGTTTGTGCAAGCAGTAGAGACCTAGAACGCTAAATCCAGCTGCTGCTTCTACCTTCAGATGGTCCAAAGCCTTGCCCAGCTTGGTGCTTGGGCCAACAGTGAGTGCTGGAGGCTGCGTTGAGTGCACAGGGACAGTGGGGTGATGTTGGGGCTCCCGGTGCCCCCCAGGGGCCTGGCGTCAGGGGTCTTTCTGGGAAGAGGGAGAACGGCCCCAGGGGCACCAGGTTGCAGCTGTGGAGCTGGAGTCGGGGCTGGGACCCCTCTCGCTGGGCTGGGACTGAGACGGGGCGCGGCAGAGCAGGTGCTGAGCTGCGGGTCTGCCCGGCTGCTGAGCAGGTCCTGCCTGCTCTGGAGGTATCCTGCCTATGCCTCGGCTCGGTCTGACCATGCCCTGCCTGGACCTGGCCGTGTCCTCCCTGCTCTGCCCAAGCTCTGCCAGCCTCCGGCTTTGCCGGTGCCCTGCCCGGCGCGGCGGTGCCGGGAGCGGGCGGAGGGCAGGTGGAGCGGGCCGGGCTGGGGCCGGGCCGGGGCGGGGGCCGGGGCCGGGCCGGGCCGGGCTGGGGGCGGAGCGGCTCCGCTCAGCTGGGGCTGGCGGAGTGTCAGAGGCAGCGGCGGGAGGCGGCGGCAGGCGCAGCTCCGAGGCAGCAGCTGGACCGGCACCGGTTCCCGGCGCAGCCCGCCGGGCCCAGGTAAGGGCTGCGGTCCCACCCGGGCGTTCCCGGCCGCGCCCGTCCCCGTGGCCCCGGGCCGCGCTGTGGCTCGGCGGCGTTCCGGCGTCCCCAGAGTCCCCGGTGCCCGCGGCGGCGGGACACTGCGACCAGCGATCCCCCGCAGCCGTCGGGGCCGCGGCACGGCGGGGCTCGGCAGCTGGTGCCCGGAGCCGGTGTCGGGGCTCCCGGGGCTGCGGGAGAGGACCCGAGCCCCGGCACGGGCTAGGCTGGAGGTGCGGGCGGGCGGGGGGCACAGGGACGTGTCCCACGGGCTTCCCCATGGCCGGCGCAGCACGCCGGGGCGCCGGACATCGGGAGAAGCCCCCAGAGGGTCCCCACCGCCGCAGACCCCGGCCCCGGGCAGCAGCTGCCCGCCGGCACCGGGACAGGGCAGCGGGGGTGACCTTCCGGGCGGCGGGGACAGTCTCCCCCCGGCTGCTGACTCCTGGGTCCTTCCTCCAGCTGCCCGCAGCCGGGGAGACCAGTGGGTCTGGGGGGCAGCCGGACTTCAGAGCGGGTTTGGGATGAGATTTGGAGTGGATTGCCTAAGCCTGTGACCCCCAGCCCCTCGAGGAGCTGCGGTGGGGTGGGCAGACCCCTCCTCTGCCACCTGGCTAATGGGGCGCACGGGTGAGGGCTTCGTCAGCTCCTCTCACCTTCGCCAGGTTGGGCAGGAGCAGCTGAAGGGCCGTGATGGTGGGGGGTGACAGGGTAAGCGCCCGGGGAAGGTGCTTTGGCTTCATGGAGCATCAGGTCTCGCAGGCTGTGGGGCAGAACAGGTGTGGGGGTCCTGGCAGATCTCGGTGGTGGCAGGATCTCCAGGACCCCCAGGGGAGGTGTTGATAGATGCTCATGCAAGGTGGGCTCGTCCCGTGCCCTCCCAGCCCGGCTGCTCCCACACACACCCCACGCCACCTCTAAGGGTGCTGGTGTCAGAGAAAGTCAGGTCTCCTGGCAGGGGGTGGGTGGGAAGCACTTAGGGCACGTAGGAGCAACAGCACCTTCTCACCCATCCTACTCACTGATGCTTTTGGAAGGGGAGGCTGCTGGCAGCAAGCAGGAGTCTTCTCACTGCACTGTAGCTATCAGGCTGGACTGGGCTCTGCCCTGCTCAGTGCTTCACCTCCCCAGCTGTTCCCCAGATGTTCCCGCAGTGCTGTCCTCCCCCTGGCACTGTGCCAGCCCAGCTGAGCAGCTGCAGGGATGGCCACAGCCCTGCTCACAGCATCCCTCAGGGCTCACTGCAGGGTGGGTGATGGTTTGCCCTTTTGGGAGAGCTCTGCCTGAAAGTGCCTTTCATTTGGTGAGTGCTGACAGCTGCTCCAGAAGAGATGGACCCCAAGGAGCTGGGTTCCTGATGCTGCTGGACCTCTATGCCAGGCTCAGCCTGCTGACCATGGGCTCCATCAATAACCAATTTACCTGCAGCCTCTTTCCTGCTTGAGGAAATCCCGAGTCCCTCAAAAGCATTCACTGCCTGAAATGAGGTAGGAACCCTTCCTCAGCCTCTTCCCCAAACTCCTTTAAATTGGAGGGGCAGGTGTGAGATGCCCTGAAGTGGCTGGGGGATCATTGCAGGCAGACAGCACCTGGGTACAGGCACTTTGGGAGCACGGAGGAGGGCTGCAAGCATCTCACCACCCCATCCCATTCTCCCCCATGCCATGCTGCCGTCTGCATCCCCTGGGCATCACCGCCAGCTCTGGCTGCTTGCCAGCGGGCTCCTGTAGCCACGGACATCACCAACCTGGGAGCACCATGGGATGATGGAGGGATGCCCTGCTTCTGCTTGTGGGGGAATGGCCTTGGTAGAAGATGCGGGGGCTGCAGGGGGGACCAGCACTCCTTGGCATCGCCCTCCCACCCCGTGTACCCTCACGAGCACCCTGCTCTGCGGGGGAGCCCCAGGACCTGCCGCGGCACCGGCAGCTTCCCGTGCTGAGACAGCCTGAGGTTTCTGGGCTGTCAGGGGATCTCCTTCTCCCATGACCCCCAAAACAACCGCCCTGTGGGATTTCAGCAGTCAGCTTCAAATGGGAAACAAATCTCTCCTGTGGTTTGGGAAAAGACAACTGATCTCAGAGGGGACTGCATCTCCTGCCAAAAAAAGGCCTGCCTGCTGCAAAAGCCTTTGATTCCCCCGCGCCTCTGTGCTTTCTGTAGAGGGAGTCAGCAAACCTGGCTCTTACTTTTACTGAAATCTCTGAATTTAGTATAAAGGGAAGGAAGGGGCGGTGGTGAGAGAGCAGGCTCTGAAGCACTGTGGCTGCCGGTGCCCGCCTGGCACGTTGCTGCGGGAGGAGAAAGCCAGTGGCGTGTCCCAGCTCCGGTGCCACGGGCAGCACTGGTGGCAGTGGCAGGGCAGGTGGGCTGCGGGGCTATGAGGTGGGAATTAAGCTACAGTGGTGGCAGGGTGCTGGGTGCTACAGGCACGGCCGGCTCACGGCCGGCTGCTTTTGGCAGCACTCTTGCCTGGAGGTGGGGAGCTGTTAGAACCCCTAATTCTGCTGCATAGACCAGGGCTTGGCTTGGAATCTGCATTGGCTCTGCCCGCCCAGCCCAGGCCCCCTGCCCAGACTGATGTCGCTATCCTGGGTGACCCCCCCTGGCTCCTTCTCCCACCCTCAATGTTTTAGGGGCTGGCAAGCTGCCCCCTGGCAGGCTGCTCTGCCTGGTGCTGCGGGACCCAGCTCTGTGCCCCTCCGCCCATGCTGGTGCAGCCCAGACAGTGCTGTGGGGGGACCAGACCCTGTGCTCCTGCTTGTCCCCTGGGGTCTGTGTCACTTGCGGGTGTCCTGGGGGTCCTAGGTCACTGTGGGAGATGTTGCATCTGCTCAGCTCACCCTCCTGTGAGGGCTCCTTCCTAAGGGCACCCCGTGGCGGGGGGGCACTGGAGGCGGGGGTACAGACAGGCTCATGCCCTTGCTCACCCATGCAGCGCTGACACTGTCCCTGGGGACAGTCCTTGCCTCACCTCGCAGCCCACAGACCCAGTGGCTTTTTGCTTTTCCAGGTGCTGAGAGCTCTGCCAGGGCAGCACGATCCCCCTCCTGCGGACACCACGCCGTGTCACCTCCCACCCCCGATGCCTGGAGATTGCTTGCCCTCGCCTTGACAGGTGGCAGCGGGTGACACGGGGGTGGCGCGGGACCCCTGACTGGCCCAGCGCACCCCATGGCGGTCCCCTTGGCTGCCTGGCTGTGGCTGATGTGCTTGGCCAGCTGCCTGGCTGCCGGGCACGGCATGGCTGGGAAGAAGGAGATCAGCACAGATGGGGATCTGGTGATCGGGGGCCTATTTCCCGTCCACGAAAAAGGAGCGGGGAGCGAAGACTGCGGCAAGATCAACGAGCACCGGGGCATCCAGCGCCTGGAGGCCATGCTCTTTGCCCTGGACGAGATCAACAAGGACAGGAGCATCCTGCCGGGGGTGAGGCTGGGTGCCCACATCCTCGACACCTGCTCCAAGGACACCTACGCCCTTGAGCAGTCCCTCGACTTTGTTCGCGCCTCCCTCACCAGAGTGGATGGCTCTGAGCACATCTGCCCCGACGGCTCCTATGCTGTCCACGATGACCTGCCCACCGCCATCACCGGTGTCATCGGGGGCTCCTACAGTGACGTTTCCATCCAGGTACCCCCCAGGCAAGAGAGGCTCAGATGGGGCTGGGTGGATGGCAGAAATGGGATGGGAGGGTAAAATCTTGGTGGCCAGACTGTGATGCCACCACTGGTATGGCACAAGGATCCTCTCATGTCCCTTGTGGTGACACTGTACCCCTTTCTACAATGGTGGCGAGAAGCCAGCCCAGCACTTGAAAGGTGCCACAGTGGTCCCTGGCTACTGCCATGGTGGAGCTGCAGCCGTGATGGCAGCTGGGGTCCCCCCAGGAGTTGTGGGCAGCCCCTCCACCTTCTGTAAGCCATGGCAGCCAAGCTGGTGGATCCGTCCCATGCTGGGACGGGGATTTATTCCTCTCCTGGGGCCGTAGCAGCAAGTGCAGCTCCTCAAGCCAGGCAAATCCTGATGTTCAGGTCCACGCTGTTATCAGTGCCACCACGCTGCTGTGTCCCTCGCCGCCGCCATTGGGTCTGGATAGTGCAAGCTGCCTCCCGGCGGCGCCGGTACCACTCCCTGGCCTGCCACATCCTGGTGCATGCCTGGAGAAGGACGACGGCCCTCTCCCTCCTGACGTACGCTGCCAGCGCCCGCCGGCGCTGCTCTTCCCGCTGACGGCTGACAGCACGATGCCACCAGGCCTGGATGCGGCGGGCACTGCTGTTGGCCACCTCTAGTGCCCGGCGGACCAGTTGCCCCCGCCACCAGGCCTGGATGGTCACAGCCGCGCCGTGGCTGTCCTGGTACCCCCTGGCCAGCATAGTGCTGCGGGGGTAGCTGCTGTGGTGCCCTGGCACCCAGTGGGTGGCGGTCCCCAGGGTCTGCCGTGGTGTGGGAGCGGGATTCTGCTCACCCCCAGCCCCGTGGGTCCTGTCTCCCGTGGGATGGGTGGGTGGTGGCCAGGCACAGGGGCACGTTCCGGCATGGTGATGACAATCCTCGTGTCAGAATGGTGCTGGGGACACTGCAGTGGGGATGTGGGGACACTGCTCCCAGCAGGCAGAGCTGCCTGGTGTGAGTGGGCACCATCCCCTCTGCCCCCCCAACCCAGCCCATGAGGTGTGGTCAGTGCAAGGGGCACTGCGCCCACGTCCCAGTGATCCCAGGGCAACAGGCACCTCAAACCTCGGACCCAGCTGTCACCCTGGCTGGGATGCAGCTGTCACCCTGGCTGGGGTACAGCTCAGTCCCCAAAACTGCGGCTCTTTGTAGCCAGGGGCTGGCTTCGACAGGGAGAAGGCATCCCCGGAGGATGTAGGTAGCTGTGGGTGGCCAGTAGAGTCCTGTGGGATGCTGGTAGAGGCCACACACTCGCTGAGATTTAATGAGTCCCCATGGTGCGTCAAGCTAAGTCTGTTGGTCCCCAGGGTCCCCGCATCCCCCTGGCTGTGGGGTGGAGGAAGCCAGGGCTGGGTGACAGAGGCAGCATCCCAGTCCAGCCCCCATGGGCACTTGTCTCTTCCCTTGCTGGGGGACGTGGCATGTCCCCATGGCCAGGGCCACCGTCCCAACCCCAGTGGTACAGCGGGCTGGCAGCTCCCGTTGTGCGGCGAGGCCAGGCAGCAGCATTGCTGTGCTCGGGGGCCTTCTTGCTATTCGGGGACTATGTCATGGAGAACATTTGTCCACGTTAATTAAGCCACATCTCTTGCCTGGGGAGCAGCGAGATGTGGGCAGGCTCAGAAGTCTTCATGGCATGCCCAAGCCCCCCCTTGCTGCTCCAAGAGCCTGGCTTTTTAACAGCCTCGTTAGTGGGGCTTTTTTCCCCTTTGAAGCTAACGAGGGCTTCTGCCGAAGGTCCTGGTCCTGCTGGGCTCCTGATGGCAGGTGCACAGGCACTGGTCCCCAGGCCCAGCTCTGCAGCCCCCCCCGGCTGCATGGGGGGCTCTGTCCCAGCTCCTGGCCTCCACAGCCCTTTCTCCCCACACCATGGGGCTGCCAGGCTCCCTGGCTCACTCCTTGCCCAGGAGCGTCTCCCACCAGGCACCTGCAGGGCACTTTCTGCTTTTGCCATGAATCCATTTATCCTCTACCCAGCCCTGAATTTCAGAGGGCAGTGCATGAAATATTAAAAAAAAAATAAAAGAAATGGGCACATCTGAGGGCTCAGGCAACCGTGTGCATGCACTGTCCATCTGTCTGCCATGAGAGCCAGAACCCTACGCATGGCAGGGGTTGCTCATCAGCCCCGTGGTCATGCTTGGGAGCATGAGGCAACACTCTGTGTTGGGCAGGGGTCCCCTGGTGGGAACGCCCCTCCCTGGGCCAAGTCTTCAGGCACTCACCTCTCCTTCTCCACGCAGGTGGCCAACCTGCTGCGGCTCTTCCAGATCCCACAGATCAGCTACGCCTCCACCAGTGCCAAGCTCAGCGACAAGTCCCGCTATGACTACTTTGCCCGCACTGTCCCACCAGATTTCTACCAAGCCAAAGCCATGGCAGAGATCCTCCGCTTTTTCAACTGGACCTACGTCTCCACGGTGGCCTCAGAGGGTGACTACGGGGAGACGGGGATTGAGGCCTTTGAGCAAGAAGCCCGCATGCGCAACATCTGCATCGCCACCTCGGAGAAGGTGGGGCGCTCCATGAACAAGAAGACCTATGATGGGGTGGTCCGGGCTCTGCTGCAGAAGCCCAATGCCAGGGTGGTCGTGCTGTTCACCCGAAGCGAAGATGCCCGGGAGCTGCTGACGGCTGCCCAGAGAGCCAATGTGTCCTTCCTGTGGGTGGCCAGTGATGGGTGGGGAGCCCTGGAGAGTGTGGTGGCTGGCAGTGAAGCAGTGGCGGAGGGAGCGATCACCATCGAGCTGGCAGCCTACCCCATCAAGGAGTTTGCTGCCTACTTCCGTAACCTCCACCCCTACAATAACAGCCGAAATCCCTGGTTTCGGGAGTTTTGGGAGCAGAAGTTCAGGTGCAGCTTCCACACCCAGGACTGCAGCCGGTATTCCCTCAAGACAGGCAAGTTTGAGCCGGAGTCCAAGGTCACGTTTGTGGTCAATGCGGTCTATGCCATGGCTCACTCTCTCCACAACATGCACCAGGCACTGTGCCCCAACACCACCAAGCTCTGCGACGCCATGAAGCCCGTCAATGGCAAGAGGTTCTACAAGGACTTTATGCTCAATGTTAATTTTGATGGTGAGTCCAGAAATGGAGATGTGGTTTGGCTGTCTAAATGGAAAGGGATGGGTGGAGGGGCAGGGAAGAAGGTGAGACATCCAGATTTGGCCCAGTGCTGTCGAGTTCCTCCAGCCTGCCCACACCCGGGGAGCTGTGAGCTGTGGTTGTCCCAGGATGCCAAGAGCCCACTGTCACCCTTGGGCAGCAATCCAGGCCTTCTGTTCCCAGTGTGGAGAAGCCAGTGACCAGCTCCATCCTGCCAGCGGTGGGTGGGGCCACCCCACAGGGGACCCTCCAGTAACGTGGGTCCTGAGAGACCACACTTGCAAGCACCACAATTTATTCATATTCCAGAAACTGAACTGGAGGGAGACCCTTCACCAGTGATCCACATAGTGGGATGAATTCAAGTGTGTCCTCCATGGCTTGGGGTGAGCCCAGCTACCCAGATGTCACTGAGAGCCATGGAGGCTGCAAAACCCCCCACTGTGCCCCCTCAGAGCTGGCTGGGGCTGCTGAGCTCTTGGCACATGGGAAGATAGTTCTCCACCACTGCTTTCCTTCTCCTAACATGGGTATAGGCAGCAACTATGAGAGTGAAGGCAGGGAAAAGGTTGGACATTTGCTTGTGGCTGTGGCAGGATGTGACCCTTTGATGGAGCCCTGCCTCCAGGCTGGGAGCGAGCAGTCTCCTGCCCCACGGCAGTGACCGTCTCCCCTTCTCCTCCCTCCAGCTCCGTTCAGGCCAGCAGACACCGAGAGCATTGTTCGATTTGACCGCTATGGTGATGGGATTGGGCGCTACAACATCTTCAACTATCACTACGTGGATGGGCGGTATCGGTACCAGAAGGTGGGCTACTGGGCTGAGGGGCTCATCCTCAACACCAGCCTCATCCCATGGGCTGAGACCTCCATCCCTGTGTCCCAGTGCAGCGACCCCTGCAAGAAGAATGAGATAAAGAGCATGCAGCCTGGAGACATCTGCTGCTGGATCTGCATCCCCTGCCAGCCCTACGAGTACTTGCTGGATGAGTTCACGTGCATGGACTGTGGTCTGGGTTACTGGCCCAACGAGACCTTGAATGGCTGCTATGAGTTGCCTCAAGAGTACATCCGCTGGAAAGACGTCTGGGCCATTGGTCCTGTCACTATCTCTTGCCTGGGTTTTATCTCCACTCTCTTCGTTTTTGGAGTCTTCATGAAGAACAATGACACACCCATCGTGAAGGCCTCCGGCCGGGAGCTCTGCTACATTCTCCTGACCGGGGTCCTTATGTGCTACAGCATGACCTTCATCTTCATCGCAAAGCCCTCGACCGAGGTGTGCACGCTCCGGCGGCTGGGGCTGGGCACATCCTTTGCTGTCTGCTATTCGGCCCTCTTGACCAAGACAAATCGCATTGCCAGGATTTTCAGTGGAGTGAAGGAGGGGGTCCAGCGCCCCCGGTTCATAAGCCCCACATCACAGGTGGTCATCTGCATGGCCCTCATCTCTTGCCAGCTGATTATCGTCATCATCTGGCTGCTGGTGGAGACTCCAGGCACAGGCAAGGAAACAGAGCCTGACAAGAGGTACATCGTCACCCTCAAGTGCAACAACCGTGACTCCAACATGCTCATTTCACTCACCTACAATGTTCTCTTGATCATTCTCTGCACGGTCTATGCCTTCAAGACACGGAAATGCCCAGAAAACTTCAATGAGGCCAAGTTCATTGGGTTCACCATGTACACAACCTGCATCATCTGGCTGGCTTTCCTGCCCATCTTCTACGTGACCTCCAGCGACTACCGAGTAAGAGGCTCTGACAGGGCCTTGGTGATTTGGGCACTGTGGGGTTTGTGGCTAGGAGATGCATGGGCCTGGGGAGGGTCTTTGGCTGTGGACCTGGTGATGGTCACCTCTGCACTGGGGTACTTGGGAGCAGGTGAAGTGTGGCTGAAGGGCCAGTGAGTCCTGGGGAGACAACCCCTGCCCTGGCAGACTGCT
The DNA here is from genome assembly GCF_963082525.1 of Nesoenas mayeri. Taxonomy (NCBI): domain Eukaryota; kingdom Metazoa; phylum Chordata; class Aves; order Columbiformes; family Columbidae; genus Nesoenas; species Nesoenas mayeri. Next base: position 7,036,415 of record NC_137560.1, read on the forward strand.
AGAGTAAGGGTGGGAAGTGGTCCTGAGACCATGGTGGTGCCTGGGGAGCTGAGCAGTGCTGGGGTTGGGGGACCATGGGGTGCACACTGCAGCACCTCTGCTCCCCCCAGCAAGGCGCCCAGCTGTGTTCTTGCCAGGCCTGGAGGAGTGCATGGGGAAGCTGCAGTCAGGAGCTTCTGTAGAGGACTTGCACCCTCCCCGTGGGAGCGGGCATGGGGGTGAGGAGTGCTGACAAGGCTGGGTGGGGGTGCTGCTCAAGGTGCACCCACTTTGCAGGGGCAGTGAGTCCCCATCAGGGCAGTGCCCATTCTCTGCCCATGGATCTCCAGCAGGTCCACCCTGCCAGAGGGACCTGGTGTGAGGTGGGATGTGTCTGTGAGGGACAGGCAGGAGCCTCAGCTGGGTGGGGGCTGGCCAGTGCCACAGCAGAGGCTTCATCCTGCCCTGCTCAGGGGATAGGGCTGGTGGCAGGAGCACCTGACTCCCCACCTCTGTCTCCAGGTCCAGACCACCACCATGTGCATCTCAGTGAGCCTCAGCGGCACTGTGGTCCTTGGCTGCCTCTTCACCCCCAAGCTCCACATCATACTCTTCCAGCCCCAGAAGAATGTGGCCAGCCACCGTGTGGGCACCACTCGGTTCAGTGTGGCAGCTGCCAGCTCCAGCCAGTCCCACGGTGAGTGCAGGGGGGCTGGGGAAGGGCTGAGAGGGGGAGCACCCCAGCATGGGCTCCTGAAGGAACTTGGGGTGCAGGGTAGGGCACAGCTGGAATTGGGGGGATGGAGGATGCTATATCCCCTATGGTTCATCCCTGACCTCTGCATTCCTGGCCAGGCTCAGCCTCGCAGTCCGTGCCCACAGTATGCAACGGTCGGGAGGTGGTGGACTCCACAACATCGTCCTTGTGAAGGATGGGGGGACCAGGCCGTGGTGACACCACTCCTGCCCACGGCTACATCACACCCCATGGACAGCAGTGCCCATGGCACGGCCAGCGCAGGGGCCAGAGGTGGCAGAGGTACACATCTCACTGCTGGGTCACGGTACATGTCACCCTGCGCTTACACTGAGCCACGTTACGCGTCCCCTGTACTGAGCCCTGGGCCACAATCCCCTTCACTGAGCCGTGGTGAGCATCCACCCTTCTCCCTTGCACTGAGCCATGGTGAACATCCGCCCTTCTCCCTTGCACTGAGCCATGGTGAACATCCGCCCTTGTCCCTTGCACTGAGCCATGGTGAACATCCGCCCTTGTCCCTTGCACTGAGCCATGGTGAACATCTGCCCTTGTCCCTTGCACTGAGCCACGGTGGACATCCCCCCATTGCCTGCACCAGCCCACGGTGCATGTCCCTCTAAGTCACCTGCACTGAGCCATGGTGAGTGTCCCCCAGCCCTTGTCCTGAGCTGTAGCACACATCACACGTCTCTTGCACCGAACTGTAGCGCACGTTCCCCATTCCCTGCACCAAGCTGTGGTGCAAGACCTCCACCTTGTCCTTGCACTGAGCCCTGGTGCAAATCCCGCCCCCGGCACCAACCGCACTGAGCCCTGGTGCTCATCCCCTGTCCCTGGCACTTGGCCATGGTGCACAACCTGCCTCTCTCACCGACTCGCCTCCCAACTCACGCTTTGCTCACACCAAGCCCTGTGCCAGCACACGCTGCCCGTGCCCCTGCCACATTACCCACCCACTGCCCTCGCCCCATCTTGCATCCAATTTCCCCTGTCACCCCCCCGTGCCAAATGTCACTCTTCCCCCAGCGCTTTGCACAGTTTCACCTTTTCCTCCTCGTTTTTGGCCCCAGGAAAGCTGCCAAGCGCTGCTGGGCTGGGCCCAAGCCCCTTCCATCCCTCCCCTTGCTGGCTGTGCTGCTTCTCACCCCTTTGTGGGAGACAGGGCAGGAGTGGGGCAAATGCCCACTGCCCCGCCAGCCCCTGCAGAGCCCGGGCCGGGGATTTGTTGGGGGGCTGGGTGTGAGTAACAGGACCCAAGTATTTGAGCCCAAGTTTTTAAGAGTAGATTTTTCTGTGAGCAAGAATGTGATTTTTTTTTTGGTAACTTATGTAAATAAAGTGGTTTTGTTTTTTAAAAAAGGACTCTTCCAAAGCTCAGGGCTGGCTGAATGTGAGGGAAGGCAGCATGCCCTCGCGTGGGGCAGACCCACACCACGTTACAGGGACCAGCAGGGTTGGGAGGCCACACAACACCCTCTGCTCATGTCCTGCTGGTCACAGGAAGGTCGTCACACAAAGGACACAGGGCGCAGCTCTAGAAACAAGATTTAATGACCCAGCTTCAGGGCCTAGGAAACATCAGGGGCTTTGGGGCTGGGGGCTGCAACCCTCTGCCTCAGAGGGATGATGCAGATGCTGTTCTTGGCTTCTTTGATTCTCCACCACCGTCCGAGCCTGTAGATGACAGAAATGGGGGTCACCCTTCACCAAGCCCCGTGGAGGGAGGGCCTGTGCCCCCAGGCAGGGCTGGGGAGGGGGGACGGTACCGGTGCTCCTGCCCAATGCCGGCCACCAGAAAGTCACCAGCTGCTGAGAACTTGAGGCTGTTGACAAAACCCACCTGGAAGGGACAAGGCAGAGTGAGGGACTCCTGCAGCTTTCTCCCGCTGCCCAGGGTCAGCCCCCAGTGAGGAACAACCCCCAGCCCAGCTACAGTATCCCCAACCTCCCCATCCATACCACGGGGATGTCGCAGAGGGGCTCCAGTTTCCGAAATCCCTCACCGCACTTCCAGAGCTTCACGCTAGCACTGTGGGAGCCTGGGATAGAGAGAGGAGACTACCATGAACCTTGACCCGCAGAAGGGAGCAGGACCGCCAACCCTGCACCGCCAAACCCCCGCTCCAAACCACCAGCCGCTCACCTGTAGCCACGAGGTCACTGTTGCGCAGAGCAGCCACTGCCGAGATCCAGTATGGCTGCTGCAGGCCCTCGGCATCCTGCATGCCATGTGCTTGCCTGGCCAGCGCCAGTGGCTTCTTCTTCGTCAGCCCCCACAGGGCTACGGAGCTGCCAGGGAAGGGAGGGGTGAGGGCCATGCGGGCAGTGCCTGCCCAGCCTAGGCCTCAGCCCAGCGCTCACCCGTCATCGGCGCCCGACACCATGTGCTCCTCGTTGATGAGCTGGATACAGTCAATGGAGCCCCTGTGAGGAGAAGAGCACTACCACCAGTTACAAGTGTGCCTTGGGATCCTATTTACAAACCTTATTTAGGGCCAATTGGGGCATCAGCATCCCCAGGTGCCGGCAGGCTCCCGTTGATGCTTGGTACCCGTACACCGCTGCCCCAGCTGGATACACCTGCCCACAACCGCCTCTCCCATCCCACACCTACTGGTGCCCAGAAAACACGAGCTGTGACTCCTCGGGAATCTTCCAGAGCCGCACGCTGCCGTCTCGTCCCCCTGCTGTCACACAGCAGTCCCGGCTCAGGCTGTCCAGCCCTGTGATGATGTCCTGGTGCCCAAACCTGGAGGGGAAGGTGGCAAAGACCTGCGGTGGGCAGAGCTCTCTGCTGCCTCACATCCCTCGGGACTGCCAGAGCGTCCCACGGCAGCAGGGTCAGCAGGGTGTCTTCCCCGGGTCTTACAGGGTCTCCATGTATGCATTCTCCGCCACACTCCAGACCTTGACAGAGCGGTCGTGGGAGCCACTGTACAGCTGGTACGTGCCCTTGCGGAAGGACAGGCCCTGTGGGCAGATGGACATGGGGGCAGCAGTGAGGGGTTCTGGGGAGGGCAGTACTGCCTGGCCCAACAGGCATTGTGGCTGATGCTCCAACTCACCGAGACGGCATCGCGGTGCCCAGTGAAGATGTGCAGGCGCTTGCATGTGGCTGTGTCCCAGATCATAATCAGCTTGTTCCTGTCTCCCGTGGCCTGGCAGAGAGCACAGGATGCCTGATACTTCTGCCTTGGGGACCCACAGCCTGCCCCAGCCTCTGCTCCTACCCCATGTGCTTCAGGGGATCCGAGGGACACACCTTTGACTCTGGCAGGGGGAGGGCCGGCTTTAAGCCAGTGAGGTACCTCTGGGCATGAGACATGCCAGGACCCCAAAAGGACATGTACTCCCCACAGCCACCTCTCCACCCCATGTGGCAGTGCCATTCCCCCCTCCTCGTACCAGGTACTTGCCGTCTGACGAGATGGCCATGCAGAGGACCTGGGACGCATGGCCCATGTGCTGCTCCTCAGTGCCCTTCTTCCCCCCAGGCACCACGCACAGCCTCTTCCCGCTCTCTACCTCCCCTGTGAGAAAGGCATCACTGTTACCGCCTGTGACCCCCCGACCACTCTGGAAAGCACCAATAAGCCTTCCACAGAGCCCAAAACGGTGCACATGCATGTCCTTGGAAGGACCAAGGCACTTCCATGGGCACTTGTGGTCCTGCTGCTGTAGGGTCCCTGCCAGGGTTCAGGCTGGGCAAATAGCCAGTTGCAGCCCCAAGGGAACACTTGCATTTGATGAGGGCACCATCCTTGGAAGCAGAAAAGATGAACCTGTCATCCGGAGAGATGACCAGGCAGGTGATGGGCAGCTGGTGGCCCCGCAGCACTCGGATGCTGGCAGGATCTGGAGGCTGCACCTGCAGGGAGAGCAGGGTGTGAGCTGGGCTGCCCCAGTCCCTTTCCCCAGCTAGAAGGGCCCTGTCCCGTAGCTGGCACCACAACTCAGGGCGCTGGCCGTGGCTGGTGTCCCCCAAAGCCAGCATTTAAGTCCAGCACCCCTGGCAACACGCACTTACATCTTTGGCGACCAGGCGCTGCAGCCGGCCTTTCTGCTCGAGCTGAGGAAGAAGCAGGAGGCTCAGTGAAGCCGGTCCTGGCCCTGCGGGACAGGGGCAGAGCCCACTGCCACCACTGGGGCAGAGCGGACGCGTCCGCCCCCCTGCTCACCACGTCCTCCTTCAGGCGGTCACCGATGAGATCCACCGGCTCTGTCTCCTCTTCCTCCTCGTCCACTGCTCGCTCCTCCTCTGTGGTGGACACGGGGCATGAGGGTCGGGCTCAGCGCCCGGGGCCGCCCCACCGGGGCACCGGGCGGGACTCACCGTACTGGCGGAGCTGCTCCAGGTACAGCTTGGCCAGGCGCAGCTTCTTCTCCTGCGGCGTCTCCTCCACCTCCTCCTCCGCCGCCTCCCGCCGACGCCGTCCCAATGACGCGCTGCGGGGACACGTGTGAGCACCGGCACCAGCACCGGCACCAGCACCGGCACCGGCACCCCCACCGGCACCAGCACCGGCACCCCCACCGGCACCCGCGCGGCGCAGCCCGTACCTCTCTGGCTCGGAGTCGCTGGACACCTCCTCGTCGACGGGCCGGCCGGCCGCCGCTCGTGGCCTCCCCTCGGCGCCCAGGACCTGCGGGACGAACCGCGGTGAAGAACGGGACGGGACAGGACGGAGACGGGCGCAAAGCAAGCCGCCGCGACAGCCGCCGGGACAGCCCCTCTTCGGCCCCCTCTCTGCGCCCCCGGCCCGGCCCTCACCGCCGCCCGCGGCCGCCGCCGTCCCGCCGCCCCGCGCGGGGCCTTGGCCCTCCTGCCTCCTGCCGCCGCCATGCTGCTGCTGCCACACGTGCTGCCCACCCCGCCCGCCTGCAGGCAGCCAGGCCACGCCCCCGCCCACATCTATTGGCTGTAGGCGACCAGGCCCCACCTCTCCTTCCCCGCTCCCGCTTCCTACCAGCGGGTCGCGCTGTCACTCGCTCTGGCCCCGCCCCTCAGCACTGAGCCCCGCCCTCTCCCCGCCCCCTGGGCGGGGCTCCTCCCACTGGGCGTGTCAGATGTCCATTCACTTACGCCGATGCCCCGGTCCAAGAGCCAAAGGCACTTCTTACCTTAAAGCTTTCTCTGGCATAGGTGTTCAGCCAAAGCTGGTGGGAATATCTCTCTTGCCAGCACTCCAAGTGCTGCTGCTGCTCTGATAATTCAGAGCCAACTCAGGCCACCTGCCTGTGGAGGAGCAAAAGCAGGGTGGGTGCTCAGAGAGGGGGTGCAGAGCTGGAGGTGCAGTCTGAAAGCACTGGGCAGAAAAGTCGCTGGCAAAGAAAAACGGTTCCCAGACACGTCTGGGTCAGGGGTCTGCGATGTGGCCCATGGTGGAGCCGGATGGTGAAAGCCCCAGGGCTGGGCTCCCCTTGGCACACAGGAAAGTCCACCTGTGGTGGGCTGGGGCATGAGGAGAAGGGGCTCTGGCAGCAGCCAGCAGGCAGGTGCCTGGTGAGGGAGGCATGGTGGGAAGGAGGGATGTTTCCTGCCTCTGTCCTTGCAGCAGGTGCTGAGGGGGCACCACTGAAGCAAGGGGTCACTGCCCGTGGGGGTCTTGTGCCAAGGTCAGACCTCCAAGATGTTCTGCAGCTCCTGGAAGCCAAGGTCACCAGCACCGGACACCAGCATTTCAACATATCATCCATTGCGGCCAGGGTCTGCAAGGTGGACAGAGTCTTGGGGGCAGCCCCGGTAGCCTGGTGGGGGCCAGCTGTGGCGATGCAGTGCCCAGAAAGGGGCCTGGGGGTTGGAAAGCTCCCCGTGGTTCTCCTTATGGCATACCTGGGCATAGACAGACTCCTCGGTGGCCTTCTGTGGAGGCAGGTGGAAGATGCTGCTGAAGCAGACTCGGAGGAGGCTGCTCTTGTCCTCCTCCTTAAGCAGCCTTGCTTTGCTGCAGGGACAGAGAGGTGCTCTTCAGACCCGGCCATGGGGAGGCAGACATGAGGTCCAGGTCCTGCACTTGAGTGTTGATCGGCAGTCACCTGAACGTGAGCCGGCGTGCGCCCAGGTGGCCAAAAAGGCCAACAGCAAGGATGAGGTGTGTCAGAAACAGTATGACCAGCAGGCCCAGGGCAGTAATCGACCCACTGTACTCAGCACTGGTGGGGCTGCACCTCAAATCCTGGGGTCGGTTTTGGGCCCTTCATGGCAAGACCTTGAGGTGCTGGAGCGAGTTCAGAGAAGGGCAATGGAGCTGGGGAAGGGTCTGGAGCACAAGGGTGATGGGAGCAGATGAGGGACCTGGGGTGGTTCAGCCTGGAGAACGGGAGGCTGAGGTGACAGGGACATTGAAGGAGGAGGCCGTTGGTCCTTAGGGAACTATAACTTTTGCAATACAGATGTGCAACAAGCATCATGTTTCCTGGAACTTCACACTTGCCATACAGGGGCTCATCTGCCCAGAAACGGGGTGATGGGGGGAAGGTTCCCGGTTGTAATAAATACCGGGAAGTTTAAGCAAGTGGCGCTCTCAATTAGAGGAAGGATCCTTAGAGTGCCTGGTGTGTTGCAATAAAGAACATCTCCTGCTTTTTAACACTTCCAAAATGGTGTTAAGGGGTTTTCTGTCTGATTTTTTGGTGTCAGAGGGGAGAACTTCTCGCTGTCTACAACGGCCTGAAAAGAAGTTGTAGCACGGAGGGGGTTGGTCTCTTCTCCCGAGTAACAAACGACAGGACAAAAGGAAATGGCCTCAAGTTATACCAGGGGAGGTTTAAGTTGGCTATGAGGAAACATTTATCCTCAGAAAGGGCTGTCGGGCAGTGGAACAGCTGCCCAGGGCAGGGCTGGAGTCAGCAGCGCGGGAGGGCTGGCAGCAGACGAGGCTCCAAGGGACAGCGGCGAGTGCCAGAGCTGGGTTAGCGGTTGAACGGGTAACGGCTGCAGCGGATGATCCCGGGGGTCTTTTCCCACAAAATCGGTTCCCGGACTCCCGCGGGGAACGCGGCTCCGGCCGCCAGGGGGCGCGGTGCGGGCGCCGAGATGCGGCGGCGGCGGAAGTGGCGGCGGCGGAAGTGGCGGCGGCGGCGGGGCCGGCACAGCGGTACGGGCGGGACGGGAGCGGGAGCGGGGAGAGGGGAGGGGAAACGGCGAGAGGGAGAGGGGGCGGTGGTGGGTCGGTGATGGGCCAGTAACGGTCGGTGGTGGTCACTGATTAGCCAGTTATTGTGAATGAAGGTAAATGATGGTCACTGATGGTCTGTGATGGTCAGTGATTGGTCAGGGATGGTCAGTGATTGGTCAGTGGTGGTCACTGATGGTCAGTGATTGTGAAAATGATGGTCAGTGCTTGTGAATGAAGGTGAATGATGGTCAGTGATTGGTCAGGGATGGTCAGTGATGGTCAGTGATTGGTCAATGATGGTCAGTGCTGGGATGGGGCCATGTGTTCGGCTGGTGCAGCCGTGGGCTGGGGGCAGGGATGTGCGAGGCCTTGGGCAGACGTGTCGTTCACAGTGGGGAAGCAGAACCAGGCGCTGTGGTTGGCCACGAGCCTGGGCTGCTTCCTGCTGCGCGGGCACCGCGGGCACTGGAGCCGGCAGCAGCGGGCAGGGTGAGTGAGAGCAGGGGAGTGAGGGCAGCGGGAGCGGCAGGCAGGGTGAGCAGCGGGCAGGGTGAGCAGCGGGCAGGGCAGGCAGGGTGAGCGGCGGGCAGGGCGGGCAGGGTGAGCAGCGGGCAGGGCAGGCAGGGTGAGCGGCGGGCAGGGCGGGCAGGGTGAGCGGCGGGCAGGGTGAGCAGCCCTGCACCCCAGCACGGGGGTTGGAGAGGGGCAGACATGGGAAACTGGTCACCAGAGTGGGTGAAGCTTGGCGGGGCGCTGCAGGCAGGAGGGCAGGCAGGAGGACAGGCATTACAGGGGCTTGCCCCCGCACTCAAGGCCCCCCTGAGTAGAGAGAGGGGTGCTGGCATGGTCCCAGCCGGGGGGACGGAAGGAAGAGCACCATCTGGCTGAGGGTGCTGGCAGCAGGGCCTGGGGTGCTGCCTGGCCTGTGAAGAGGGGAGCGCGGGCTGGGCTGGAGCTGGGGAGCTGACTTTGGGGGGCCCCCTGAGGGTGTGGGGTCAGAGCCAGGCCCTCCTCACTTGCAGCGGGAGAAGCAGGGCAGTTTGCTCAACTCCGCTGATAAGCCAGTGCAGTAGTTCCTTCTTCCCTCTGCCTGTGGCTTCTCCTGTGCAAGGGGAATGGCTGCTGGGCTGGGAGGGGGGTTCCCACTGCTCAGCAGTTGTGGCAGGGGCTCCTGGCCCCCTGAGCCCATGCACCGGAGCAGCATGGCAGGGTCTGCTCTGCTCCATGGTGCTGCAGCCCTGTCTCACAGGCTGGGGACATGTGTGACGAGCTGGCTGGTCTCAGATGAGTGCCCAGGTGGCAGAGGCCAGTGACAGCCCTGTGCCTCCTGCCCCTCCACTGGTTTCGCAGTGCCAGACCAACCTATGGATCTCATGGTGTGGGTGGCTGATCTGGCACCACGCAGCACTTCCCCATCACAGTGCCATCGTTCAACCTCGTACCCATCGCTAACCCCCGCGAACCCATCCAGCCATGCCACTGGGGAGCTGCGCCGGGGCTGGGGCTGGGCCAGCAGACACACACGTAGTCTGTGCCCCACCACCTCTAAGCTGTGGCCTCCTTGGTTTCTCATCAGTGAGAAGAAATGTCGGAGGAACTCAGCCTGGTCCCCTTGCACCAGAGGCCGGAGCTGCTGGAGGCCTGTGCCGAGCTGCTGCGCGAGGAGTGGGGCAAGAGCCGGGCGTCACGGCTGCACACACTCCAGCGCTCCTCGGATGCTTTCCCTGCCTGCCTGCTGTTGCTGCGGAGCCGGTGCCCCACTGAGGCCCCCACCGCCCACGACGGTCCCTGCCAGCTCGTGGGCCACGTCCGGCTCTCCCGTGTGGCCGGTCGTCCCCGTGACCTCTTTGTGGAGAGCGTGGTGGTGGCCCGGGCGCTGCGGGGCCAGGGCTACGGGCGGCAGCTGATGGAGGCCACAGAGCGGTGGGCACGGGCCCGGGGATTCAGCTGCCTGCACCTCACCACCCACGATAAGCAGCACTTCTACGCCCACCTGGGCTTTGTCCTGGGCGAGCCGGTGCAGAGTGTGGCCTTCCTCAGCCCTGCCATATCCGCCGGGGTGCTGCAGCTCTTTTCTGCTCCTCCTGGCACTGCCACCACCATCACCACCAGGCCAAGGGTGCTCTCCGCCCCCCCTCCTCCCCTCCCACCCCCAGCCGCCCCCCCGCCACCCCCTCCACCAACTGTGGTGTGGGCAAGGGGAGTTCTGGCCGAGAGCGTCGGGGAGAACCTCCTGGAGACCCCCCACCGTGACGCCAAAGGGCTGCCCATCTTCTGGATGAAGAAGGACATCTGAGGGGCTGGGGCCCCAGGCTGGTGATTAAAAGCAAGTGTGGGCAGGAGCTGCCTGCCCTGGTGCTGCCTGCCTGACATTCTTCAGGGCTGGCACCAGCTCCCGCAGCCTTCCTGTTTTGTCCTGGGGTGTCAGTGTGGATGTGGTCCCCGCACCCTGCCCTGCCATGCCAGCTGCGCTCCTGCCAGACCCCTGGCTGGCCCGGCCAGGTCCTCACTGTGGGGCAGCTGGGGCTGACAGCATGCTGTGTCTGCCGGTGTGACTCCTGCTCTCTCCACTGAGCAGCCTGGGGAAACTGAGGCACGCGATGGCTGGAGGGGCGCTGGAGGAGCGGGGCAGTTGCAGGGTGTCCTGCCTCGCACTGCGAGGGGGACAGGCAGCCCAGCCCCCTCGAGGCAGCCGGCAAGGGCTGGAGTCACGGTAGCAGGAGCGGGAAGGTCAGGGAGAGCGCCCGGGCCCGGCGCCGGGGGATTAGCACCGTCCTTGCGGCGTCAGGCGGCCCCGGCCCGGGCAGGTGGCCAGCACCAGGCAGGGGCACCCAGCCCCCTCTGGCCCTGCCTGCGCTGAGGGGACAGAGCTGCCCCTTTGACTCCACCATGCCAGCCAGGGGCTCAGGCCCTCAGCAGGACTCCCAGCCTGGCTCAGCCCTGCTACAAAATGGGAAAAAGGCGGTTGCGGTGTCTCTGCTATGGGCAGCGCTGGGAGCCGGCGGGGAAGCCAAGGCGCCAGGGCTGGCAGTTTGCAGTGCCGCAGCAGAGCCGTGCCATGGCTGCGGTAGTGCAGGCGGGGACTTTGGGCACCAGGGTGCAGCAGGCAGAGGTGCCCACCGGCAGCCCTGAGGCAGGAGGTGTCTGAAAACTCCAAATTTGTTCACTCCCGTCAGATTTTTGGGGTGGGCAGCATGTGCCTGTGGGGCAGCCCAGTCCCTGTGGCCGATCCCTGCCCAGCACATGCTAGGGCGGTAGTGCCAACACAACCAGGGTGCCCGGTGCACCCTGCCACCTCACCCTGCCGCTCTCCTTTCCCCACAGGGTGCTGGCCCCACAGGCAGCTGGTGACGCAGGATGGTGCAGGTGCTGTGGGCCTGCCTGGCGCTGGTCTTGGCCAGCGGGGAGAGCCCGGCTCCAGAGCCCCTGGCAGGTGGACAGCCCTTTGCCGTGGTGTGGAACGTCCCCACTGGCCGCTGCCAGCGCCGATTCGGTGTGGGGCTGCCCCTTGGCGACTACGGCATCGTAGAGAACCGGGATGGCCGCTTCACCGGCCAGAACATCACCATCTTCTACAAGAACAAGTTTGGGCTGTACCCCTACCTGTCACAGCAGGGTGTCTCCCACAATGGGGGCATCCCTCAGCGCGTCCCCCTCGGCGCCCACCTCGCCAGGGTGGCTGGGGACATCCGCCGCCTCCTCCGCCCTGCTTTCCGCGGGCTGGCCGTGGTGGACTGGGAGGAGTGGAGGCCCCTCTGGGCCCAGAACTGGGGGTCCAAGCGGATTTACCGGGTGGCCTCGGAGCGGTGGGTGCAGGACCGGCACGGCCTGCTGCCGGTGCGGCGGCAGCTCCGGCTGGCCCGGCAGGAGTTTGAGCAGGCAGCGCAGGCTCTGATGGAGGAGACGCTTCTGCTGGGCCGGACCCTGCGCCCGGGGGGGCTCTGGGGTTTCTACCGCTTCCCTGACTGCCTCAACAGCAACTGGGCCAAGGACACCAACTACACTGGCCAGTGTCGGCCAGCAGAGGTGCAGCGCAACAACCAGCTGGGCTGGCTCTGGGCTGCCTCGGCCGCCCTCTACCCCAGCATCTACCTGCCGCTGGCGCTGCCGCCCGCCCTGCGCCGCCGCTACGTGCACCACCGGCTGCGTGAGGCCCTGCGCGTGGCTGCCTTCGGGGTGCAGGGCCCCCTGCCCGTGGTCGCGTACTCCCGCCTCTCCTTCCGCCGCTCGCGCCGATTCCTGGAGCGGGTAAGCACTGCAAGTGTGCCAGAGTCCCACTGGGCGCTGGGGACAGCCTGTGTCTCCTCCAGCCCTGTCGCGTCTCTCTCCCCGTCAGGCTGACCTGGTGCACACCATTGGGGAGAGCGCAGCGCTGGGTGCAGCTGGACTCGTGCTCTGGGGAGACATGTCGTACTCCCGCTCGGCTGTGAGTATGGTCCCTCGCTGCGCTGCAGTTGCCATGCGGTGGTGGTGGCACGGGCATGGGGCAGCCACATGCCCTGCGCCAGGGCAGGTTCTCACCAGTGCTTCCCCACAAGGAGAGCTGTGCCAGCCTGCGCCACTACCTCGTGTCCACCCTGGGTCCCTACGTGGCCAACGTGACGGCAGCCACCCAGGAGTGCAGCTACGGGCAGTGCCACGGGCACGGGCGCTGTGTGCGCCGGCATCCCCAGCAGCTGGACAGCCTCCTGCACCTCGGCATCAGCGCCAGCCCGCCAGCAGCGTTCCGCTGCCACTGCTACCGCGGCTGGGCTGGCAAGGGCTGTGCTCGGCGGGTTCAGCCCAGCCCTGCCACCTCCTGCCTGGCACCCACCCATGCTCATGGCTTCTACAGGCACAGTGACCTCCCGCCCTCCGATACCTGTCCACCACGAGGCATGTGGGGCTGGTGACCAGGGCTGGGGACTGCTGCAGTTCCCTACCCTGGCAGCGATGCTGCCTGGAGCTTCCTGTGGTCTCATTAACTTAAATAAATCCTCCTGGTACAACTGGCATGGTCCTTGTGGGCAAAGCTGGGAGGGCTGCAGGCTGGGAGCAATCGCTGTTGCTGCTGAGAGGCAGCAAAGAGCCCAGTTTGGCTCTGGACGGGCCCACTGGTGCCTTGGTTGCCCTGCACAGGCTCTGACTTGATCCCACGGTGGGCTGACAGTTCCTTTACCCTGGGAAGGGGCCATGGGGCACTACCACAGGCTGCTGTCCCTTTGCCACACTGGCACTGTGCTGCCAGCAGCCCTGACCATGCTGCTGGGCCACCCTCCCCATGGTTATTTTTATCCCCTCCCAACTGTGTTTCTCACTGTCCTATTTTAAGCGGTGCAGTTGGCGCACCGGGAACCCAGTGCCCAGCTCTCGGGGGCCCCGCACTGCCTCGCTGCCCGCTCACACTGCCCGGGCACGGGAGCCATGCCCAGGGAGGCTGGAGAAGGTAGGCTGGGGGGCTGGTGGGGGCCCTGGCACCCTGGGGGGCACCGTGGGGCACAGAGCCACGGGGTTGGGATGCGAGCAGTGGCCAAACGCTGCCCTCCACTGTGGGGGCTGCGGGCAGAGCTGCCTGCCTGGGGAAGAAGAAGGTCCTGGGGGGGCTGCAGGTGCAGGGCAGCAGGGTTTGGGGAGGGGGCAGGCAGCTGGCTGGCACACCCCCCCCCCCCACATCAAACTTTCATGAGCAGCTGTGCCCTGCAGCTGGGGGGGGAATTGGCTGCAGGGGTTATGGGGGTACCCATGGGCCTGTCCCCAGCCAAAGGCAGAGCCCTGGGGAGAGGCTGGGGGGGACCCTGGGCACCATCTGAGCCCCCCAGCACTGATGCCTGCCAACCTAGCTGTCGGCACGCACCGCCCTGACAGCAGCGGCACAGCGCCCTGTGACACACCACTGGCCCTGGGAGGGACTGGGAGCGGGCACCGTGCCACCCTGCCCTGCTCCACCATGGGCACAGCGCCGGGGCCCTGCCCACTGCTCAAAAATGCACTAATACCCAGAAAAAAAACCCCTTCCCTCTACCCCAGCGTGGGCATGGTCGCTTCCCAAGATGGTGCTTGTCCCCCCTCACTCCCATGGGGGATGTGTTCACTTGGGTAGGGGGCACCAGGACCCCTTGGCACAGCACACACACCCAATCTTCATCCGTGCACCCCTAAGCATGGTGCCCACAGTGCACACCAGGCTGTATCCTGGCTGGTCTGGCTCTGCCCTGCCCGCTGGCCCAGGGGAGTCCCTGCTGGTCCTGCAGTGCCTGGGCTACCCGGGCTGCAGGGTTGGCACGTTCCTGCCTTCAAGCCAGGGCCAGATTCCAGCCCCACTAACGAGGCTCTGGGATCATGGCCACCAGGCACCCGCTAACTGCTCCGATGACAGCACTAGGGCCTGGGGGACACAGCCAATGCTTGCCCGCCTGTAGCCACGGGGCTGTGCCAAGGGAACACCGCTGCTGGCTGCCCGCCCTGGCACAGCACCATGCTGGTGTCACAGCTGGGGTCACCTCCAGGAGGGGAATGGTCCCCACAGGGCCCCCGCTCACCCTCTGCCTTTGCTCCTGGCAGACAGCATGGGACGGACTGAGAGTGCTGTGGCAGCAGAGCCTGGGGACCCCGACGGTGGTGAGCCCGGAGCAATCAGCCTGCACCCCGTGGAGTCCATCAGCGACCTGCACTGGGCCTCGGGCGGGCACAAAGGTGCCGAGGGTGAGAGCGGGGAGCGGGGAGGTTGTGCCAGCCCTGGCAGTGCCACCAGCTGGGCTCTGACCTCTTCTCTCCCCTGCTTGCAGACAACAGCTCGGCTCCCTCCAGCAGCCTGCGCCGGCCCCCGCCTCGCCCTGCACCCCTCAGCCCCCCAGTGCTCCTGCCCACCCTGCGCCCCGTGCCCCCCGCCGGCCCCTGCCCCTGCCTCGGTCCTGGCCACCCCCTGCTCCTGGCCCTGCTGGGACTCCTGGCACTCGCCAGCCTGGTCCTGGCCACACTGGCCATCTACCTGAGTGGTACGTGGCACTGGGCAAGGTGGGGGGGGCCTGGGGGCTTCGGGAGGGCCAAGCCGCCCGTCCCCAGCGTGTCCCCATCCTGTCCCTGCAGTCTTGCAGAGCCAGTCGGTGCGGGCGCTGGCCCAGTGGCTGCGGAGCCAGGAAGAGGCCGTGCGGCAGCTGCGGGCAGCCAGCGGGCAGCTCTGGGCTCGCCTCAATACCAGCATCGAGCCCGGCGGGCATCGCTGAGCTGCTCCCAGCACCAGCATGGGAAACGGGACACGATGGGAAGGGGCACCGAAGGGCAGGAGGGGGGAGTTGGCGGCCCTACCACCCCGCAGCCTGCTCAGACCTGGCAGCATCACCCCATGGGGTGCAGGGGACAGTGGGGGAAATGCTGGCCCCCACCCCAGGCTGCAAGAAAAAGGGACGGGGCTGGAAGGACCAGCACCTGCCCCAGTGACAGCCCTTCCTCTTCACAACAAGGAAAGAAGGCACCCTCCAATTAGTCTTTTAATTACCTCCTGTAATCAAAGTCTTATAAAATCACCACCATAGGTACATTCCTGGGGTGACAGGCACTCCTGGCCAGCGTGGCCCCATGCTCACCTGGGCAGCGGCCCCTGAGGCTGCATGGGGAGCACCAAGACTCACCTGGTGTGCCACCCCCTCATAACTAATTTCCCCACAAGAGGACAATTTCATATAAAGCATTTGGCTGGAAAAGGGCTCAGGGTGGGCAGCCGGTAGGGCTGGGCAGCACCTGTCACCCTGCGCTGCCCTGCCAACACCCCTGCATGCCCAGCGTGGCGGGGGGAGCGCTCCTGCCACCGGCAAGGACAGCAGGGCCAGCTGCCCCGCAGCCCTGCACAGCTCTGCCCTCCCACCCAGCCCTTCAGCCTGTGCCAGGCCACCCCAGTGCCCCGCAGCACGAGGGAGGGGGGATACGAGCCCTGCCGCCGAAAGGGGCTGCAGGAGCCCTGTGAGATCCCTCCCGCCGTGCCCCGGGGAGCCCCAGGTGCAGAGCAGGCACGCAGCAGCACACGACCACCTCCTCCCTGCTCTTCTTTTATCCTTATTTTTTGGTTAAAAAAATAAAAGAGGGGGCAGCCCCCAGCGGGGCAGCTCCAGGCATTAAATACTCTGCTGTACATGAATAAAAGCCCGAGGGGGCTGGGGGCACTTGCCCCTCACAGTGGTGGGTCTGCAGTCCTCGTGGGCCGGGGGCTGTGCCCCCTCCACCCGTCACAGCACGTCTGCCCGCTTGTCCCGCACCCGGCTCCGGGCTTTGGTGCGGGCTTTGAAGGCAGCCGAGTTGTAGAGGTGCTGGGAGGGGAGTGAAGGAGAGATGGGTTAGCAGGTGCCCCTCCGCTCACCCTCGCACCGGTGCGCACCATGCTCAGGGCTCCATGGTCACAGGCAGGTGCTTGGCTGGAGCCCACAGCAGCACAGGAGGGGACTGAGGGCACAAATCTGGGTGGGGGCACCCACCTTCTCGAAGCGTGAAACCTTGCTGGCTTTCAGAGCAGCCGCATCCAGCACCAAGGGGGGCCCAAGGCCAAAGATCTCCCGCAGGAGCTCATTGTTCTGTGGAAGCAGGGGCCTGTCAGCACCCACCAGCACCAGCCCAGCACCACCCACCAGCACCACCCTGTGCGGCTGCCTGGCCCCTACCTGGAGGTGGTGGCGGATGCCAGAGCCCAGCACCTCTTTAAAGGCTTGGTAGGTCCGCTGGCGTGCCCAGCTGTCCAGGTACATGCACTCCAGGCCAAATCGGATGGTCTCCTCCTGGTATTCCCCAGTCTGAGAAGAGAGAGGGGCATCAGCAACAACTTGGGTGCCAGCCCAGCGCATCCCCCAGCTCCCACAGAGTGCGGTAAATCGCCAGGCAGCTGCCACATGGTCGCAGGCTCGGCAGGGCACTGTCAGCCTCCAGTACCTCAATGAAGCGCAAGATGTCCCGGAAGATGGAGCGCTGCTTCCGTCGGTCCGTTTTGGCTCGGTACTTGTTGCTCTCAGTAGCCAGCACCTTAAGCTGGGCACGTAGGAACTCTGTATCTTGGTGGCCCAAGTCCTCCTGTCCAAAAAGCAAGGGGTTCCGGGGGGGATGCAGTTCCAGGCACTGCCCACCACTGCCAGCACCAGGACAGGGCTGGGTGATCACCAAGGCCAGCGTCTCTGCCTGGGCACCTGCTGGTGACACCAGCCTGGAGTGTCCCAACACCCCCAGTGCCAGCTCAGCCAGGCCACAGGGAGGATGCCTGTGCCCACAGCTCCCTGACGCTCTGCCGCCCACCGCCGCAGCACCCTGCCGTACCTCCATGTCCTGGGCCAGCTCAAAGACCAGCGCAATGGTTTCCCCAGCCAAGATGCGCAGAGCAACGCTGCTGCTGGACAGCAGTGGTGGCAGCTTCAGCCAGCGACTGGGGCAGGAAAGCAGGGCAGTCACGGGGGGCCAGGTGCCACCCCAGAGGCTGCCCTGTCTGCAGCCAGCTGCCCCAAACCAGCCCCCACATCCCACCATGCCCCACTCACTTGTCCAAGATGCTCTTAATGTGAGAGGGGGGACAGATGGTGAGGAGCAGGGACCATGACTGGAGCGCACTGCAGTGCAGAGGGCCATGCTGGGTGGGTGCAGAGCTCCCCTCACCTGTGCTGGCAGGGCTGAAGATGCCTTCCAAGCAGGACAGGCATGAGATCAGGTCCTGGAGTAGGGAAACCCACCCATCAGGCCACAACTGCCAGGAACATACCAAAGCAAAGGCACGCACTGTGCACCAAAGGGGATCCACCCTGCCCAGGGGCACCATGAGCTCCCCTCAGCAGGAGGGTCCCCTCCACCTGGGACACCCCATCTTTGCAAGGCAGGTTTCCCTCCCCCAGCTCAGCTTCATGCTGCCCAGGGAATGGACCCGACCTGTGACTGATGTCCCCACGCCCCTTCCCCAGCTCAGCTCCAAGCTGCCCTGGCACTGTGGGCCAAGGGGGGCATGGCAGCCCCAAGGGTACCCTCCAGCGGGGGTACAGGCAACACACGGGCTTAGTTACCTCGAGGTCAGCAGCAGCAATGTAGCAACACATGCCCAGGGCCGTGGCACACTGGCAAGAGATGTGGGGAAAAGGCAGTTGGAGGAGGCAGTGCCAGGTCAGACCCAGCGCCCAGCCAAGGGGAGGCAGGGTTAGGGTGCCCCTGCTTTACCCCACTGCTCCCCAGAGCACCCAATCCTGCAGCCCACCCACGACTGCAGGGCTCTCCTGGCATCACCTGGGCTCCCCCCACCACTGATATGTCCCTCACGCCCAGGAGGAAAGGGACCAGGCCTTACGCTCTGCCGTGCACCGGGGCTGGCCACGCGGTCTGTCAGGACACTGACGAGCAGGGGCTTCAGGCTACGAAACACCTCTTCCCCCTCCGGACCAGAGCCCATCTGGAGGCAGAGGAGGGTGAGGACTGTTCCTGCCAGCGCCTGTTCCTCCCCCTTACCTGCGGGCAGCACGAGACCTCCCTCAGACACTGGTCTGAGAGACCTCCCTCATGCACCGGTCTGCCAGCCCTGCCACCCCCAGCCTGTGCCCAGACCTTTCTTGAGACACTTCTCCAGCGAGTCGGTGAGCGTGAGGCGGCGCTCCAGCAGGAACTCGGAGAGGGTTTTGGAGGAGAAGGCGAGGCGCAGGCTCTGCAGTGCCGCCTGCCGCGTCTTGGCGCTGCGAGAGACAGCGGGAGGTCACAGGGTGGGGTGGCCCGGGCCGGGGCACGGCCCTGGCTGCGGCCGGCAGCGCCGGCGGGACGAGCAGCGCGCCAGGCGGGCCCGCGGAGGGTGAGAGCCGCCGCTCACCTCTTGTCCAGCAGGCTGTCCATGTGCTCCTTCAGCCTGTCCTCTGCCTCCTCCTCCTGGCCCTGCTCACATGCTGCCTCGCTCCCTGCCGGGGTGGCACCCACGTCACGGGGGTGCCCGGGCACGAAGGCGGCGGGACAGCGGGTGGGGGACCCAGCAGCGGCACCGCCACCCCTAGGGGGACACTGCGGGGGACGGTGGAGAGGGGCAGCCCGCGGGGCTCACCTGCGCCCTCTTCGGCGGGGCTGGCCCCCTCGCTGGCGCTGCTGCAGTGGCTCAGCACCTCGCTGCCGGCTTCCTCCTCGCTGGCGGGCGAGCCCGCTCGGGCGCTGCCGGGACCACCTGCGCGGAGAGCCGGGGACAGGTCGCTGTCAGCGCGGCCCCGGCCGCACGGGGGCCACCGAGGCCTGTGCGGGCCACGGGGCCTCTGCCACCACCCGCGCCCCGCTGCCGGGAGGGGACGGCAGGGCGGCCCGGCCAGGTGGCCCCCGCAGCCCCGTCGCCCCGCGGCTCCCAGGGGCCCGCCCGGCCCCGCCGCTCCCAGCCGCGCTCCCGGTCCGCCGCCTTCCCGCCCCGCCCCGCGCCCGGACCCCACTCACGCCGCGCGGCTCGGCGTGAGCGCGGCATGGCCGGCGCGCGCGGACCCCGCGCCCCGCCCCGTGGGGAGGCCCCGCCTCTGGCCCCGCCCACGAGCCCGCCCCCTCGCCCCGCCGCGCGGCCCCCTGGGAGCGCCCGCCGCCGGCTGCGCGTGTGTCCTGCAGGGGGCGCGCTGAGCCGAGCCGGGACTGCGGGTGTCGCTGTGCCCCTGGCCCTGTGCCTGTCCCTGGCCCTGTGCCCCTGGCCCTGTGCCCCTGACTCTGTGCCCCACTCCCTGTACCCCTGCCCTGTACCCTGGTCCTGGCTTGTGCCCCTGGCCCAGTGTTCCTGTGCCTGTGCCCCTGTCCCTACCCAAATCCTAGCTCCTGCCTGCATCTTTGCCCCTGTGCCTTCACAAATCCCTGCCTGTGCCCCTGTCCTGTCCTTATTTCCACCCCCACCCTGCCCCTATCAATTTTTCTGCCCGTCACTGCCCCTGCCTGCATCTCACTAGGAAAATCTCATTCCCTAATTAGTCTTTATAGTATAGTACCAATTAGTCTTTATAGTATGAAATGGTGTGAACTTTTCTTAAGATATATGTTTCTATATTTTCTTAAGATATATATTTCTGTATTTTCTAGATATATATTTCTACAGTTTATGCTGTATAGTTAGGATTCAGTAGGCATGGCTACAGGACCTCAGGTCATTGGGAGGAGGAGGAGGCGGAGAGCCCCACCATGAAGGAGGAAGGCTCTGCTCTGAGATAAGGCCAGCACCCCAGCCCCTCCGACAGCTCCCTGAGACCTGGCCTCACAGATAAGAACCTGTAGTGAGACCGACTGTAGTGATGTCTGGATGAGGAAACAAGGGTGACAAGTACCATGGAGCTGCAATGGCCTTGCAAAGCAAGTGGGGGGGTAAATGGGGATTAGTTGAACCTTTCTGTGCCCCAACACTCGAAGGGTGTGAGAGCCACATGTGAAACCACATTTGGGGTGCCCCTTTTTGGCTGAGACACCCTACGGGTACAAATAAAAAATGGTTCCTGTCATTTTTGCCTTGGCATCCTGTCCTCACTCCTCAGGCTGCACAGGCCAGATGTGAAATGTTCATGAGTCCTGTCCCTATCCACAACTCTGCACCTGCCTGTATCCCTGCCCAAATATGCGCTTCTGTCCCCATTTCTGCCACTGCCACTGTCACTGTTCCTGCCCATAACGCTGCTCGTATCCCTGTCTCTACCCCTGGCTCTGCCCACAGCCCTGCCCATATTTCTGCCCTGGCCTGTACTCCTGCCCCAGTCGCTGTCTCATTGTCAGCTGACACTAAGGGGACAGCCATTCTTGCTCCTGCTCTGGCCATGTCACCACTCCCGCCAGTATCTCTTCTTCTGTCCTTGCCCCTGTCCCTGCCCATCTCTCCCTCTGCCCTGTCCCTGTCCCTGCCCATACCCTTACCTCTATTCTCCGCCCAAACTGCACCCCACGTCCCTCCCCATCATTATACCTGTCCCTGAACTCGCTGCTGCCCTGTCCCATCCCTGCCCCTTCCTGCCTCCTCTCCCTACCCCCTGCCCACTCTCTTGCCCCTGCCCGCCCCCGCCCTGAGTTTCCAGGCCTGAGATTCAGCTTTTGGCCCATCCCAGTTTCCCGGGATGACCCAGAGCAGGCGAGCGGGGCGCCCGTGGGCACCCACCCCGCGGCACCTGGGCTGCGGGCGACACCCGCGGTCCCGCGGGGGCGATGGGAGGGGCCGGGGGGCGGGAGCAGGGGCGCCGCAGAGACTCCTTTGCACTTTCGTTTCCAGACGGCAGAAGCAGAAACCGAAACCGGCGCAGAAATAGAAACTCCCGTTTCCCGGCTCTGCCGCAGCCGGCGCTTAAGGCAGCGCGGGCAGCCGCGTCCTGCTCGCTCCGGGACTGCGGGGTATCGGTGATGCTGGCACGGCCGCGTCCCGCTGCTGGGGGGCACCAGGACCCCCGGTGATGCTGGCACCAGCCATATCCCATTGCCTGCAGTGACAACAAAGGCTCTGGTGACACCAGCACCAGCCATGGTGCGTTGCATTCATTGACACCAGGACCTTCAGTGGCACCGGTGCCAGGCACGTCCCGTTGCCTGGGGTAATACCAAGGGCCTCTGGTGGCACTGGCACCAGCTATGTCCCAGTGCTGGTTGTGCCCCCTCCCGGTGTGGGGCACAGACAGGACACCCCCAGCCCCCGGGCAGGGTCTGGCGTGGGGTCCCCGGGGTGGGACGCTGCCTCCTGCCATCTGGGCACCCAGGGAACACCGTGTGCCACCACAGACACCTCGGGCTATGAAGCCCTGCAGCTCCCTAGACCCAGCCCGCAGGCAGCTGCCTGTGCTGCCACCACGGCTGTCACCACTGCCCCTCGTCTGGGAGCCGGGGTGATGGCCGTGCCTCACAGCCCCTCCTGCCCCCTCCCAGCCCCGCGGCGGTGGCACTGGGGACACTGGGGATCCCGTGGGCAGGAGCCAAACCGGGGAGCCGCGGCCGGGGAAAGGCGAAACCCGGGAGCTGGAGCCACCTTAATTTCCCAGCAGTGACGCCATCGAGGAGGTGACCCGGGAAGGTTTAAAAGCTGCTGCAGACGGGGGGGAGAGTTGCAGGCAGGAGCGGGCAGAGGGAAGGCTGCGAAGCAGGAGAGGGCAGTGGGAGCAACCACACCTAGCAGGATGGATGTGGGGCAGATGACATCCACGAATGGGCTGAAGACGGTGTCTGCCAACAGGCTGGACAGCTGGATCATGGAGGTCCTGCAGCCCAGCGAGGATTTCCGCAAGCAAGTGAAGGAGACTGTTAAGCAGATCTGTGACTTCCTGAAAGAGAACTGCTTTGAGAACAACATCCATGTCCTCAAGACGGTCAAGGTGAGCACTGCCTAGCTCAGGGACCAGCCAGCACCGCTGCTGCCACCCTTCCCTCTGTCCTGCCACTCCAGTTCATGCCCTGCCTCAGTTTCCCCTGGCAGCCCCAGGAAAGGTGGCAGGTGCTGCCTGTACGGGGAGCAGCAGTGTCCCTCTGGCTTGTCACGGCAGCGGTGCTGAGTAGGCAGGGCATCTCTCCACAGGGTGGCTCGGCAGGCAAGGGCACAGCCCTGCAGAACAACTCCGATGCTGATGTGGTGCTCTTCCTCGACTGCTTCTCCAACTACCAGCAGCAGAAGCAGAAGAGAAAGCATATCCTGGATTTGATCAAGAAGAGGCTGCGTGCCTGCAAACAGAGCCTGACATTCACCGTGAACATCGACGAGCCCCGGTACAAGGGTCCTGGCAATACGCCACGCTCCCTCAGCCTCACTCTCCGCTCCAAGAGGACCTTGGAGTCCATCGAGGTGGACATCCTGCCTGCCTATGACGCCTTGGGTAAGGGCTGTGAGCTGGTGCAGGGGTGGGCTGAGGTGTCAGTGCTGGGATGGCTCTCACCTTCCTTCTTGCCCCACAGGGCAACTGAGACGGGATGACCCCCTGAAGCCAGAGCTGTATGTGGAGGCATACGTTGGGCTCCTGGAAGCCGGTAGTGGCCCTGGGGAGTACTCCCCCTGCTTCACTGAACTGCAGAAGAAGTTTGTGAAGCGTTACCCCGCCAAGCTGAAGAGCCTCCTGCGCCTTGTCAAGTACTGGTACAAGGAGGTGAGGGGCTGCCCAGCTCCCCTGGCACCCACCAGGCACCCACCCGAGCCAGTGCTCACCCCATCCCCCTCTTCTTCCCAGATGCTGAAGCCGCAGTACCCCACTGCAGATCTGCCCCCCAAGTATGCCCTGGAGCTGCTGACCATCTATGCCTGGCAGAAGGGTATGGACTCCAGTGAGTCTTTCGTCACGGCCGAGGGCTTTCGCACAGTGCTGGAGTTGCTGTGCCGGTACAAGGAGATCTGCATCTACTGGGAGACATGCTACTCCCTCCAGCACAGCCAGATTGGTGCCCACATCAAGAGGCTGCTGCGCAGCCCCTGGTAAGAGCCCTACCTGGTGGGACCTTTGCCACCTGCCCCGTGGCACTGCTCAGGGCTGATGGCAGCACCTACCCTCTGTGTTCACAGCCCCATCATCCTGGACCCTGCCGACCCCACGGGGATCCTGGGCCAAGGCAAGAATTGGGACCTGGTGGCGCAGGAAGCTGCTCGCTGCCGTTCGCTGCCCTGTGTCCGTGATGTCCAGCCCTGGGATGTGCAGGTAAGGCAGCCTGTGTCTGCAAGCACTGTGCCCCTACCCGCCCCTGCCGATTTTGGCCACCCATTCTTCTGTCCCCACAGCCAGCACAGCCCGTGACAATAGAGGTGAAGCAGCTGGTGGGCACGAGACTGAGCAGAACCATCAGCCCGAGCACCACTGTCTGGAAGCTGAAGGAGCAGATTGAGCAGACCTGGCGCATCCCCCGGTACAGGCAGCGTTTGACGCTGCAGGAAACGAGCACCATCCTACAGGACAGTGAGACCCTGGCCTCCTATGGCATCTTCTACAGCACCACACTGATACTGCTGCACACCGAGCAGCTGGAGATGGAGGTCTTTGTGAAGGATGACAAGAACAAGACCACCACCTACATGGTGCTGCCCACCGACACCGTCCGGCAGTTGAAGGAGAAGATCCATGTCCGGCAGGGGCCTCCCGCCAATCAGCAGCGCCTAACATATGGCTCCAAGGAGCTGGAGGACCAGTACACGCTGGCACACTACGACGTCCAGCCCAGGAGCACCATCTTCATGCTCCTGCGACTCCGGGGGGGTGTTGGCCCCTGGCATCCCTAGTTCCCTGTCTGCTCCCCCTCCTCAGCATCGCCCCTGGCACCAACCCTCACCTCTGTACCCCTCGTCGTGCTGCAAATAAATTAACCTCTGTAGATCCTTGTGCTGCTCATTGGGTTGGGGATGGTGTCAAGTGGCATGGGGGTGGTTGTCAGGTGGGGACCCTGTTCCCCACTGGGATGAGGGGGGGCCTCCATGCCACAAGCTGCTGGGATGGCACAGGGACACATGGGTGCAGAGCAGTGCTGCTGCCTGAGCTTGAGGCGCCTAGTGGGGTCAGGGGAGCCAGCCTGGTGCCAGCCGGACCTCAGGAAAAAAACAGCTCCATCCTCTGCCTGCAGCAGCTTTTAAACCTTCCCAGACCACCACCCCAATGACTGTCAGGCAGTTATGGTGGTCAGAGCTCCCTAGGGCAGCTCTGCCCAGGGTGTCCCCTGGGTGTCCAGCTGGCAGGAGGCAGCGTCCCAGGGCTGGGGGTGCCATGCCTGTGCCCACACCGGGGGTTCAAGGGTCTGGGCTGGGGCACAGCCATCTCTGAGATATTGCCATTGCTGGGTGTCACCGGGTGGGGCGGGGGGAGGTCCGGTGCCACCCCAGGCAATGGGATGTGGCTGGTTCCAGTGTCACCTGGTGCCACCGCAGGCAGCAGGAGGCAGCACAGCCCGAGGTCATCTCCTGTCACTGCCTTAAGCGCTGGGGAAACGTCAAGTCTAGTTTCGGTTTCCATCTTCCAGAAACGAAAGCATGGTTGGATGGGAGCCCAGGGGCACCCGGTCGGCCTTGGTGATATCTGGCCTTCCCATCCCCAGGTGCTGCCAAGCACCCCAACCTTCTCGGCTCAGGGTCCCTGCAGGGTGCCCGCTGTAGGGCACTGGGCTGCTCCCCCCAAGTGCTCCCCGTGTTTCTGGGGCAGACACACAACCCTGGGCTGAATCCTCTGCTTTATTGTGCTCAATTAGTACAAGCCCATATGTGTTGCTGTTCTGTACCCGGGCTGCTGGGCACCACCTCTGTGCCCCCACGACACCTCCTTCCAGGCACCCCTCCTCCAGCCTGGCCCCCACGTCCCGCCAATGCCCATCCTGCCCCGCCATGGTCCTGCTCCCACACACAGACCCCTGGCACCCGAGCGTGGCCCTGCTGTCCTGTCCCCCGTGGTGCCATGCCCAGGGGCAGGTTTACATTCATCTGTAACAGTTGTTAATAAATATTTTGGTGACACTGCGGTGCCAGCAGCCGGCTCAGTCCCCGCACTGGCGCTGGAGCCAGTGGCACAGGTGGCTGGTGGCCCCTCCATGTGGGGGTGGTCAGCCTGGCTGCCCTTCTGACCCCAGAGCTGTGGTCCCCACTGCTGCCCGTGCCCTGCTCCAGTGCTGCTGGTGGGGCAGCCGAGACTGGGAGGGGCTTTGCCCCTGCCCGCAGCCCCGCTCCTAGGCAGAGCCTGGTGCCCGGGGCCAGCCCCAGGGTCACCAGGGGGATGCACTGCGGGGGCCCCGCTCGGCCCGCGGCCCCTCACGGGTGCGCCGGCGGCGGGCTTTGCGCGGCTCCTCGCCCTGCCTGCGGCCGGGGGGTCCAGCGTAGGCACGGGGGGGCGGTGGAGGTCTCCCCCGGCTCCAGAGCCGCTGGCAGACCCTGTCCACAGCCCCCAGCGGCGGGCGCTCCACCAGCTGGAGAAAGTCCCTGTACCAGACCTTGTGCCCAGGGGGCGCAGCGACAAGCTGGGGGTCGCTGGCGGGGGCCACGCCTGCTGCCTGCTGGGTGCCGATGACCTCCAGGGAGAGCCGCAGCAGTGGCTGGGTGAAGCCGTGCTCGGTGGCGTGGCACAGGTAGAAGCCGGCGTCGGCGTGCTGCACGCTGCGCAGCAGGACACCCCGCTCCGTTCGCACCACCCGCTCATCCACCTGCACCTGTGGCAGCCACGGCAATGGCTGGTCAGGTTGGCACAGCATGGCACGGTCCTACCGGTAGCACCTGGCCGGGGAGAGCCTACCTCTCGCTGGGGATCATCCCGGGTGCGCTGGTATGTCCAGAGGATGTGGGCTTGCAAGGATTTGGGGATGCACTCCAGGAAGGCAGTGCTGCCCTCTACCCCATAGAGCTGCTTCTGGGGCACGCTGCCCCGCCGGGGGTCTGTGGGGACATGGCCTGGCCATCAGCCCCCTACCCTGGCAGGGCTGGACCCCTGGCCAAGTCCCGGCTCACCTTCAGAGCAAAGTGCATTGGGGTCACCATTGCGGACGTCCTGCCGGCGGAAACGCCTGCGGGAAGGTGGTGAAGGAGCAGACGCTGCAGCAGCATCACCTGCGCCCGTCACTGTGGCCTCAGGGCAGGCTGGCCAGCCCAGCACCGTGCACTAGCATATCACCTACCTCTTGGTGTTGGGGATGTAGCGGGTGCAGGTGGTGCCATCCCAGGCACAGTATGGATCGCGGGCCAGGCAGCACTCAGCACAGGCTTTGCCATAGGCGCTGCAGCGGTGCAAGGGCAGCTGGGCCAGTGCTGTGGTTGAGCCAGCGTAGAGCTGTTGCTGGAGGGCGGGTGGAGAGCGGAGCTCAGCACCCCGGTGCTGTGGCATGGGGCCCGGCAGAGCCTCAGCAAAACATGGGAACCCCCTGGGGCACCCCTTACCCGCTTGGAGGAGAGCTGCAGGCTGGTGATGGGGGAAGCGTCCTGTGGGCAGAGTGCGGGCAGGAGTTAGGGTGTGTGGGGGATCCAGGCTGCCGGCCCCCGTATCCCAGTAGCTGGAGCACTCCGGCATGATCCAGAGCACAGGCAGCACAAGGGGGTGCCCAAGGGGTCCCACTGGATGGGCATGAAGCTCTGTCTCACTTGGAAGACCTGCAGCTCCTCCAGCAGCAGCGGCTCCATGCGGTGCCAGCTCTCCTTGGGCACCGAGACCACCTTCAGCATCGTGCCAATGTCTGCAGGCAGAGAGGGGTTAGGCTGGGAGTCACAGCTGCAACATCCCCCAGCTGTGTCCTCAGCCCCAGGGTCACCACATGCCTGTGCCAATGAAGAGGACATCATAGTGGCCATCAGCGGCAGTGACACGGTCCACAGCAATGCGGGTGAAGGTGTAGGGCACAGCAGCTTGTAGGAAAAGGGGACGCTGGCCGTGGGGCAGCACTGGGTTGTACATCAGTGGGTGGTGCCGGGCAAACTGGATCACCTCATCTGGGAAGTCCTTGGTGGAGCTGAAGGTGCCGAAGGTCTTGCTGGGGCACTGTGCGGGGGCGGTGCTGGCTGAGTGGGGTCTTGCTCCCCACAGCCCACACCTCAGGTACTGGAACCCACTGATGGCAGCAGCCGGGACACCCCTGTGCCACGTACCATGCCTGGGCGGGGGTATGGCACGCGTCCCTGGTATGACACCCACTGGTAGTTGGGACCCTCCTTGTGTGCGAAGGGGCCAAGGAAAGCCCGGCGGATGTCGGCCATGGTGTAGACGCAGACGGCTGAGCCCTGGAAAACGGAGCTGACGGGAGAGAGAGGGGACAATGTGAGGGGAGAGGGAGGCACCGCTGGGCATAGTGGGGGGAGTAGGGGGAGGGCTCGACCTGGAGGTGGAGAAGACAGCGTAGACCAGAGGGTTGCGCTTGTCCCTTGTCTGCAGCAGGAACACGTCCCCTGCAAGCCGGGAAGGCATCAGTGCTGCCTTGACACGCCATGGTTGCCCATGGGTACCCTGGGGGACCCACTCCCACCCCAACTCACGGAGCTCATCAAAGTGGGTGTCTGCCCCATCGTGTCCTGGCACGGCGCAGATGAGCCGAGCCTTCAGGAAGGTTGTCCACTTGTTCACCAGGCTGCGCTGCCCCCCTACATCGTTCTGCCGGGAGAGAGGGGAGAGAGAGGGCGCTCGCGTTAGCAGGAGTGGGTGGCACCCCAAGGCCCTCCCAGCCCACCTGCCCACAGATGCTCTTACCCGGCAGATCTGGCCGATGCGAGCGAAGCTGGTCTTGCCCAGCCCCTGCTGCCGCTCCACCGCCGTCTCGCGGAAGAAGAAGTAGATCTTGTCATCATCGGGGTCCTCGCTCTCCGGCACCCAAAAAATGGCCACGAACTTGGGTTCTGGAGGCAGAAGGGTGCTACGTCCAGTGTCTCTGCTAGCTCTGTTCCCTGAGCACCCTGGAGCACCCACTGGAGTTGCAGGAGGGTGCAGACACCCCATGCCCAGCTGCAGGGCAGAGGTAGAGTGAGAGTGGAACCCCACCAGGCACGGGGACTCCCCAAATCACCCTCCACAGGCAGCAGAGAACAGGTTGTGGCTGAGCCTAGAGGACTCATTACCCTGATGCATCCAGGGAGCAGTAATGCCATGCCAGGATCCCAGCAGCCCCCCAACCCTCCTGCTCCCCTGCACTGACCATTGAGCCAGCGGGAGTCGTGCTGCTCGGTGCGGATGGAGGGACGCCGGCCCAGGCTGCGGAAGATGGTAAAGTCACGGCCCATCAGATCGGTGGCCACCCCGGAGTAGAGCTCCTCGCCTAGCAGGCGGGAGGGAAGCGTTATGGGGGTCCCCTGGCACCCCCCAGTGCACTGCCCACCAGCACTGGGCTCAGCTCTCCCTTACCCACGAGGACGGAGGCAGCTGTGTGCTGGGGGTCATAGGGACTCTTCCCCTTGCCATCTTCTATGTGCCGGGGGTCCAGCTTGAAGATGGGCTCCTGGAGGGGGGTAAGTAAAGGAGGAGGGTGGACAGCAGCAGCCAGGGGTCACGGCGGTGCTGAGGGGCTCACCTCTGGGTGCTGGCCAGCCTCCACAAAGGCGCAGACGGGGTGGAAGGCGCCGGTGCCGCAGGCGTACAGGTGGGTCCGGTTGTAGGGGTGCAGGATCTTCACGAAGTTCATGCACTCGGCCTCGGGGGGGAATGCATGGGGAGGCAGTGCTGAGGAAGCAATGCTGGGGCAGCCCCCCAGCACCCCTCCCAGCACCTCCCAGCACTCACAGTGATGTCTTTGCCAGCCCAGTTGCACTCCTCCCTCCACTCCACCTGTGCTGGCCAGTAGATCTGCAGGGAAAAAATGGGGGGACACTCACAGCCCTGGGGTGCACCTGGGGCCCCCTGGCTGGCATGTGTGTCCCCCCCGCGTTACCTTCCTGTCCCGCTGGCTGATGTCATCCAGTGCCAGGGAGAGGAGGTTGTTCTGGGCTCCAGCGAAGAGGCGGCCACGCTCCTCGTCCAGCAGCAGGGCCTCGTAGCAGCAGGAGCGCTCCAGCGTGAAGAGGCGCAGCCCGTGACGAGCCCGCAGCTCTGTGGGACCCGCAGCACCGCTCAGCCCGGGCCAGCCACGGCACCTGCCGCTGCCCGCCGTGCTCCCTGGCCCTGGACATGCGCCCCAGGCAGACCTGGATCTGGCTACGGTCCCCTGGCTGTGTTGCCCCCTCCCCCAAACCTGTCGCACTGGCTTGACCGGGTTCATCAACCCTGAGCCGGCCCAGCACCCATCCCCACTCCAGCCGGACACCCATCCCTGCACTGCCCAGCAGCCATCCCCACAGCCCCCATCACCCATCCCTGTATCCCCCAGCACCCATCCCTATGCCCCCCACCCTGGCAGCAGGCGGCGGGGGAGAAGGGGCCATTCCCTGCCCTGTGGAGCTAATCCCACTGTGGCGGGAACAAACAGCCCTTTGTCAGGCTGGGAGGAGAGTGCTCGCCCGGACCCGTCACCAGACAAAGCCCCCTGCGCGGTGCTGCAGCCCGCGGGGTGGCCGGATGGGACACGGCACTGGCTCCCCGGCCAGCACGGTGTCCCGCCGGGCCTGGAGCAGCCAGGACCGGTGAGCGCTGCCATGGTGCACCACAGGGGGACAGGCACCTGAGCCGGCACATGCCGGGGGCCAAGGGCGAAGGCCAAAGCACAGGCATGGCCCCGAGGGCAGGCAGGTGGCCCTGGGGGGCTGGCATCAGGCAAGGAACTCAGCAGCCCATGCCGATGCCTGGCAGCCTGGGGGGAGGGCAGCGCTGGTACTGGTGCTGGTGCAGGGCAGTGCGGGGGTTTTGCACCCTTCCTGCTATGCTGTCCCCTGTCCCCCGGAATGATGCTGGGTGCTGACACAGCACCGTCTCACCCACGCCTGATCGCATGTCCCACACTCACCATGGAAGGCCAGCTTGAGGCGGGGGGTGGCAGCAGGTGGGGGGCGGCTGGCGGCAGCAGCAGGGCCACGCAGCAGGAGCAGGAGCAGGAGCAGCGTGCGGCTCATGGCCGGGGCCTGGCTGGCGGCCCCGCGGCTGGGGAAGAGAAGCGAGATCTCAGCTCAGGTTACAGCCCCCTCCCCACAGCCCCCAGACCACAATCCCTCCCTGGCGCTGCTGCTGGGATTGGGAGAACACCAAGTACTGGCATAGGGCGACCCCAGCACAGCACAGGCTTGACCCGGTGATTGTTGGGGGGCAACAGGCCAGCCACACCCCTCTCTGTTTTTTAAGCCCCTGTTAATCTGACCCTGAACCAAACAGGCTCCAGGAACAGCCCTCCCGCTCCTGCCTGAAGGGAAACTGAGGCAGCGTGGCCGAGCAGCACCCAGCCCTCCCCATGCCTGCCTGAGCCCTGCTGGCAGGAGTGCGCTGGGCTCTGCCCATTGCTGCCTGCGAGCACAGAGCTGTCCTGCAGGGACGGGGCGAGCACTGGGGTGATGCCAGCCAGCCAGGGCATGCCAGACAGGCGGTGGGCTCCTGAGTGCCACGCAAGCTGGCCATTGTGGGAAAAAAGGGGTCTCGTACCTCAGTTTCCCCCACTGTGACAGCCCCTGCTGTTTGGCCCCTGGCCCTTCTTGTACCAGCCTGTGAAAAACAGCTGGGTTTAGGGGGGCTCTGGCTGAACAGGTGCCCATATCCCCCCAAGAGGCCCACACAGGCATCCCCGCCATCCTCACAGGTGCCCACCATGGGGTAGGAGAAGAGTTTCTCTGTCTCCGGCACTGGCACACTCTCCCTCAGGGAGCAGGCGGTGATGATTATCACAAGCATCACACCAACACGCAGCTCCTCACCTCACCTGCCGGCCACGCCACAGCAGCCCCGGGCAGCTACAGGCGGCCAGGATGTGCCAGCCAGCACCTCCCCGCACTGAGTGTGAAGCACAAGCCCGGCCACGCTGGTCATCAGCCCCCAGAACAGCCAACAGGTTTTCACCCGTGCTGTGGCCACCAAGGCCTTGCCAGGACACTGGTGACAACCGAAGCCCCGCTGCAGCACCGGGGCTGGTGTCACTGCCCCAGGGTCTGCTGCGCTGCTCCAGCATGGTGTGAGCCCGGCCACAGTGGGTGCCGGGCCAGGGGGCATGTGTGGGTGGCAGTGCCCAGCACAGATCTGGGCACGTCTGCCTGCTGCCCAGCACACCGGCTGGGGCTTGCCCTGGGCTCCTACAGGCAGGGGCAGCCCCGTCCCGGGCTGGCAGGGTGGGGAGCGAGTCCTGGGCAGGCAGCGGCCCCAGTCAGGCACAGTGCCGCAGGGCTGGGCTGCCCAGCAGCCTGGCGTGAGGCGCTAATGACATTTCCAGAGGTGCCGGGATGAGGCGGGGGACCCACCAGGCTCTGCCAGACACCCCCACTGTCGTGAGCAAGGGCCATCGTGGGGACACCAAGGGTCCTCCCACCTGCCCAGCACCTGCCAGCCCCCATGGAGGGGTCAGGGCAGACCCCCGGCCACGGACCCCACACGCCAGTTGCCCCAGCCCGGTGCTGGCACGGGGGGAAGTTGGAGGAGGTGGGCAGCAGCGGCAGCACCAGAGACCCCCGGTGTCAGCACTGGCAGATCCAGGCCCCTAGACCCCCGGTGCCAGCCCGGCAGACCGAGGTCCCTGAGACCCGCAGCGGCAATCCCTCAGCGTCCCAGTGCCAGCCCTGGCACGGACGCAGCCCCCCGAGACCCCCGGTGCCAGCCCGGGCAGATCCAGCTCACCCAGCACCCCGCTGCCAGCCGGGACACGGACCCCGCCTCCAGTGCCCTAGTGCCAGCCCGGGCAGAGCCCCGACGGCAGCGCAGAGAACCCGGCCCCGGACACCTCCCCGTACCGGCCCCGGGAGCCCCCCGGCCCCGGCAGCCCCCGCACCCTGCCCGACCCTCAGCACCCACCTGGGTCCCGGCTCCGCTCGGCTCGGCCCGGCCCCGCCCTCCGCGTCCGCCGGGAGGGAGCGGGGCGGCCCCGGCGGGGCGGGGCGGGGCACGGGGGCACGCGCACACGCTAACACGCGTGCACACGTACACTCGTGTGGAAACGCGCACTCATACACGTGCAAACACACGCGTGCAAACACCTCCAGGCACCCTCACACCCACTCACACAGAGCCGTGCTGCCACAACGCGTGGCCAACAGTGACACCCGCCATCCCTGGGGCAGAGCTGAGCATGCCACGCTCAGCACACGGGTGGCCCAGCTGCCTTGTCCCTGGGGTGAGCAGCTGCTGGCTGCATGCTGCCTGCCCCGGTGTGGGGTGCTAGGGGCTGTGCCAGGGGGTGCTGAAGGGCACCAGGGGCCATACCGTGGACGGTGGGGGGCTGGTCCTGCACCCCACTCAGCTGCAGCCCAGATGTCTGGCCCAGACCCAGCCCGGAGCAAACAAAATTCCTCCACTGCCTCCCATTTTCCAGCCACCACTGCCAAGAATAGCAAGTGCCGAGCGGCGCCGGCAGCGAGGCCACGCGTGCCTCGGCAGGCAGAGCTCGGGGCCGGGGGGACATGGGCTGCCCTGGGGGCCACCCCTGCCTTTTATTCCTCCTATGCCCCTGGCTGTCCCTACCTGTGGTTGCCAGAGTCCAGGAAGGCTGGTTCAGCATGAGTGGGGAGGCAGCAGGTGTGGGCAGTCAAGCAGTGGGTGCAGGAAGCAGCGGGTGCAGGAAGGTGCAGGGCGAGTGAGGAGGCAGGGGTTGCAGGCAGGCAGCGGGTGCAGGTGTGCCGGCAGTGAGCGCAGGCAGGCAGCGGATGCAGGCTGGCCGCAGGTGCTGGCAGCCTGGCAGTGGATGCAGGCACGTCAGGTGCAGGTGTGGGTAGACAGCTGCCACAGGCAGGCAGTGGGTTCAGCAGGCAGCGGGAGCCATGCAGGCAGGCACAGACAGGCCAGCAGCAGGCAGGAGGAGCTGTGCCAGGCTGGGTGCCCAAGCAATGCCCTTCCGGCTCACTGCCGGTAACATTCCTGCTGCTGGCACGGGTGTACCGCCCACTCTCCTCCTAGTTGCGCTGCAGTGCCAAGTGCCAGTCCAGTGTCGTGGGTGGCAAAGGGGATGGGGACATCAAGGGGACAGGTGGCAGGGGAGCGGCTGGCAGGTGTTACTCTGCTGCAGGACTTTACCCAGGTGCTCTGACAGGGTTTTGGGCTGGGTGGCCATGACATGGTTGGGCATGGTGTCTCTGTCCCTACTGTCCCAGCCATCAGGACCAGCTGGGGCAGTGGGGACAGCGATGCTGTGCCCAGCCCTGCACAGTGGGCATCTTCCTTTGTTGTGCCAGCACTGTGCCTCAGCTTCCCTCCACCCAGCTGGGACCTTTCCACCTGGTGTGGCTCTCGGTATGTGTGCTGAGGTGGCTGTGTGGTGTCACTGTCACTGAGCCCCAGAGCCCGGCAAGGACCTTGCTGGCAGCAGCTCTGCCTGGAGAAACCATCAGGAGTCAGAAGGGCTGGGCTTCTATCCCGGAAAAAACGGCACGGGAGGGATGCGCCACGTCGCCCGCCGGCCACCCCTTTCTGCCTTGCCGGGTGTTCTTGGCAAGCGCTGAAGCTGCTAGCTGCTGACATGGTGACAGTCCCCAGCCGGAATGAGCATCTCCACCAGCATCCCACCCTCATCCCTGTGCTCACTGCCAGCCCTGCAGAGGGCGGCAAGGCCAGGTGCCAGAGACCTGGCTCCCTGCCAGCATAGGCGTGTCACCGCTGGCAGTGTGAGCAGGTGCCGGCTCCTTCGCTCTTTGATCCCTTCTCTGCCGCCGGCACATCCGTGCTGGGGGATTGCTGCCTCGGCCAAATCTCCCCTGGTGGTTCCGGCTCTGGTGTGCAGCGGTAGCTCTGCCAGCAGCACCCGAACCCCCAGCGGTGTTTGCGGTAGGAAACGGCTCCTTCCCACCTCCGCAGGGCTCCCAGGAGCAGCGTGGCAGCAGGCAGCATGTCCTGCACCTCCTGTGCCAGCTTGCCCACTGGCACAGCATGGGATGTATGTGTGCCAACATGTGGCTGACCACCACCAGTGGCTGCTGGAGAGCCTGCACAGAGATGAGCCGCGATTTGTCCCCATCCTGCTAGCCACTGGGAGGGCCCTGGCGATGGTGCAGGGATCTGTGGGGTGACCCGGAGCAAGGTGTCTTCAGGGTACCCCCCCTCCCCATCTCTGTAAGGGCTGAGGATCAACCCTCTGACCTGCTGGAGCCATCGTGGCCAGGGCCAGCCAAAATGAAGGGGGTGCAAGGTGAGCTACAACTGGTGCTGTAGCTGTCCTCGTGCCATCTGTGCTTGGCATGGCCCTGTTCCCCAGCCAAGAGATGTGCTTGTGCAGCAGGGTGGCCTTTGCTAGCACTTCTGGTGACACTGCCAGCTTGCCGGGGAGAGAGGAGGGAGCAGAAGGAGGAGAGGCATCCTCACCCCAGCCTGCACCTGTGGCCCGGGCATGGGGATGACTTCCTCAAGCTTGTACCTCCTGGGCCTGGCCACCCCAAAAAGCCCTCAGTGGTTTGTGACAGCACCAGCTTTAGGACTCCTTTGGGAGTTCCCCAGCACAGGGTGCCTCACTGCCTGCCTGTCTGGTCCCTCTATCCCCGGCCAGGCTGGGTCCCCATCCCAAGCCCTGCTCCCTACCACAGCCTGTGGCTTTTCCAGGGGACTGAGGTGAGCCCTGCTGTACCATGAGCACTGCAGGAATCTCTCCCATCACCACTTCAATGGCTATGCCAGTGTCTCCTTGCCATCATTCCTGGCTTGGCTGTGCACCAAGACAGTGAAGTGGCTGTGTGTCCCCATGGCATGTGGTGTCCAGTCACAGGATGGCATCGGCCTCGAGTGGCTGCCACATCCCTGGTACAAAGGGAGGACACACCAGGCAGGAGACAGAACCCATGGGGTGCCAAGTGTGCCAGCGAGAGGGTCTGCTCTGATGGTGAGCAAACATGCCTGAGTCAGCTGCATCCTCATAGCCTGGTGTGGTGGTGATGTCCCAGCGGGTCACCAGCTCAGGGCTCACACTGCGTCTATGGATACACCCTCCTGACCCTACATCCACCCCCCATCACAGCACATTGGTGTGAGACCCACACAGCAGGGACCCGCATGGCCCCGATGCATTCCTGCCAGGATTAGGTACCGGCTCCCGGCAGCACCATATCAGTGTAGGCTGGTTAATCCCTTTTTAATTGTCCTCACCCTGTGCTGGGGAGAGCCAGGCTGGTCAGGGGATGTGGGGTGCTGGGTGCACCCCTGTGCCTGAACATGTCTGGAGTGCCAAGTATCCCTGCTGTGGGACCAGGCTATGGGGTGCATGGTGAGCCTTTGGGTTGGTGATGAAGGAGATGTCCATCCTCCCAATGCAGCACCATGGTTTTTGGGGAAAGGGAGGGATCCTGGGCTTCTAGGATCCCATCCTGCTGCCCTGGGGTAAACATCTGCCCTTGGCTTTGTGGCTGCTGGCAGCCAGGCTCTGGGGCAGGCAGACGGGCTGTATCCCATGCATCAAAAAATGCTGAGCCTGAAGCTCCTCAAAACCTTACCAACAGGGCAGGAGTGTCAGTGGAGCCATAGTGTGTGGAACACAAGATCCCAGCACTCTGGCCCCAGCCAGGCCCTCTCCCCGTCCCAGCAGAAGGGCAGGAGAGATGTTGGCTGAGCCCCCCTGCCTGCTGCCCTGCCCTGTGGCACACCAAACAGTGGCATCCAGCTCCTCTAGGCTTTAAAAATAAGCTGGTGTCCCTGCCATGGAATCGGTAATTTTAGCCGGGGAGTGTCTCACTGGGAAGCATGCAGGACCGTGCATCTGCTCCTGCTGGCCCAGCGGCATCTGTGCCCAGGGCTGATGTCAGCCCCTCACTGCCCACTTGCTCACCCCTGCCCTGGGGCAGTGCGCATGAGCACAGCCTGGCCATGGCCACTTTGGACAGAGCCAATGCCTGGTGGGATGACAAGGGCAGGGAAGGGAGGACAGGGGTGCTTCGGTGCCCCCTGAGCCTGCCTGCTCCTCATCCAGGGCATCATGCCCCCAAAGCGAGTGGCATCAGGGAGCAGAGCATCCCACTGCCACAGCACCCAGCAGCACCCAGACAGGCAATGGCAGGGGGGTCCTTGCACCCTGCCCTGCCCACCCTCTTTCTCTCACCCCTAGACCCGAACACAACAGCCACTTCAGCTCGCCTCCCACGGTGCTCCCGCAGAGCCGCGGCGGCTGGGAAGGCTGGGGGGGCCACCACCGAGCATAATGCGGCTATTGATGGGCGAGCTGGCGGCCCCAGTGGGGCACAATAGGGCCTTGTCTGCCGGCCCAGCTCCTGCTTCTGCCCAGCCGAGTGCCCAGTGTTGGGCTCCCCTCTTTCCTGAATGGCTCAGAGCTCGCCTAGGTCCCAGCCAGGGCAAGCTCTGCCTGGGGCTGAGCCGGCAAGTGCAGTGGAGAAACCACAGATGGGAAGGCACTGAGCAAGTCCCCCTTTTTCTGTAAACCAGTGCCCTGGGGAAGTGACACGGCATAGGAAACCCCCAATGAAGCAATGCTCACCCCAGCTGGGAGAGGGCTCAAGGACCCCCCTCTCAGACGTGGAGTGACAGGGACAAGGAGGCGGCACGTGCCTGATGATGCCCCCCCATCCTTCTCGGGATCGTGACTGAGACCACCAGCACCCAGGACCAACAGAGGGGAGACAGTGACCTGGCATCCCACAAAGGAGCTCCACCACTCCGGCCCCCTGACCCTACAGCCCCCCTCAACAGGGCAGCCCGGTTCCCTGCAGCCACCATCTCACCTGCTATGGCACGCTGGCTCTGCTGGAGCTCTCCTGCCTCCTCGCCTCGTGGGTGAGCTGGGGCTGCGGCTGTCTCCTGCTCTTTAAACCCCAAATCCCCGGTGCC
Source organism: Nesoenas mayeri (assembly GCF_963082525.1). Taxonomy (NCBI): domain Eukaryota; kingdom Metazoa; phylum Chordata; class Aves; order Columbiformes; family Columbidae; genus Nesoenas; species Nesoenas mayeri. The sequence goes on from NC_137560.1 coordinate 7,073,455, forward strand.
GGGCGCCAGTCCTGCCGGCGGCGGGGGCGGAGGGAGGGGACGCAAAGCCCCGGTCCCTGCTCCCGGGGCCGGCACCAACAAAAGGCAACTGTGTTCCGTGTCCTCCCTGTGCACCCCGCGACCCGACCGGTCGCTCAGGGACAGCCCCTCGGGACGCAGTGGCTTCTCAGGGTGCCTCCAACCCCTCTGCCTGTGCTGGAAAGTCAGGAGAGCCGTGGGCAAGCCCTGAGTCCCCGATCGCAGCCATGGAGCATCCCGACATCCCCAAGAACCTGTCCCTGCCCGCTTCGTCCTGTCTATGCCCGAAAGGGTGCCAGGGCGACTGTGCTGTCACCGTCCTTCCACCGCATCTGCTCCTGCAAAGCCCGGCCCAGCGGGGCTGGGAGAAGAGAACGGGGACGTGGCTGTTGCCGCGGTGCCTGTGTCCGGGGGACTCACCCCGCGGGACCCCCAGAGCCCTGCCCGGCTGGGGCCCCAGGGCCGGCTGGCTGCCTGCAAAGCACCCTTGTGGTCCAAAGGACAGGAGCAGCCGTGCTGCCTCATTAACGCGGGGTAAATGTGTAACGAGCTCTCGGCCGGGCCAGGGCAGTTCAAACCGCACGGCTCCTCTCGCCCACCCAGTGTGCTGGGAGCCGGGGGTGCGGCAGCTTTATCCGGGCGGGAGCCACGCAGCCGGGGCAGGAGTTGGGCAGCACACTGGGCTGGGACAGGAACAAGCCCGTCCCCAGAGGAGGGAGGCTGTCCCTCCACCCACGCCTGCCCCAGCCTCCGAAAGGGAGGCTCAGGCTCAGCCCAGCTGCCCAGTGGTAGGGCGTAAGGGTGAGGGAGCCGAGCTCTGCTCTGCGGTGCCCGCCAGTGCGGGAGGCACCAATTTAATAATAAAACAAGACAGGACATTCCATCTGAAGAAACTGTTTTGTTTTGTTCCTTCTGTTGCAACGGTGGCCAGGTGCTGCCCCAGAGGCTGTGGAGCCCCCAGCTGGGGAGCTCTGCCAGCACCGGTTGTGCTGGGGAACCGCGCCGAACCCCAGCGTCTCTCCCCAGGAGCTGTGCCCTGTGCGGGAGGAGAGGGGCTGGGGGAACACGGAGCCCGGGACGTTGCCCGCACAGAGCCGGGCTCTTGCCTGTGTCGCTGCAGGCCAGCACGGCCTGGAGCTGCTGAGGGTGCGGATGCATGGCACAACGTTCTGTGCTGTGTGGCGCCATGTGAAGGCACAGGGCACAATGTAGAGCTACACGGGGATCTTTTGAGCACGGTGGGGGTCTGCGGAGAGGTTGGGAGGGGCCAGGGCTGCCCCCTAGCAGAGCATCCAGTTTGCCAGGGTGCTGGGGGCACCCTCAAGCCTCCTCAACTGCCACTCCCGAGGACCCTGCCCCCAATTCAGAGACGGACAGCCGGGGGCTGCCAGGGCCCTGCCTGCACCCTTCCTGCCTGCCCTGTCCCAGCACCCTGCTCTCAGGGGCCAGCGCTGTCCTGCCAGCGCCCCAGCACGGGGGACAAGGGACAGCAGCCCCGTGGGCAGGTTGGCAAGGGGAGATGAGGGTGTGTGGGGAGAGAGGGCTTTCGGGGGCAAACGGGCCGGGAGGGACACGGGCCGGGGGTCACACGAGTGTGCCGAGTTGGCGGGTCCCGGAGCAGCCCGGCCGTGCCACCGGCTGCCGTCAGAGGGCGATCGGGGCCCGCGCGGCCGGGCCGGGGTGGAGCCGCGATGTGGCGCGGCCGGGGCGGGTCCGGCGTGGGGCGGGCGGGACCCAGAGCGACGGGGTGGGGACCGAGCCCGAGGCGGGTCGGCGGGAGCCCGGCGTGGGGCAGTCCCGGTGCTGCCATGGGGCTGGCGCGGGCTCCTGGTGCCAGGGTTCCCGCCCCTCTTCCAGCCGTGACCGGCTCCCCCTGCCCACGCCGTCACGGGATGGCGGCGTTCCTGCGTGGGTGGCGTGCAGGGTCACCAGATCCGTGCTCGGCGGGAACCGGGAGCGGCTGGCCAGTGGCGGCCACGGTATCGCGCTCACCTTGCCGGCGGCAGGACGGGGAGCGGGCAGAGCTCTCGGCAGAGCCGGCGCAGCCGCCTGTGCCCCGGCACCCACGCCCCGAGGACCAGCCGAAGCTGCGGTGCCAGTGGAGCGGCTGGAAGACCGTGTCCCCATCCCCACGCAGGCCGCGGTGCCACCATGAGCTGCTGGCGGTGTCCCCCACGCCCATCCTGGCCACCTCGGCTTCCGGCAGCAATCCGAGGCCGATGCTGGTGACAGGTGGGACCTGTTGCCTTCAGGCGGGGTGGTTGTCCCAGGGGTACCACAGAGCAGGCAGGTGGGACTCTGTGTGGCGTGGAATGCACTGGGGAAAATGGGACTGGAGCCTCTGGCATCTCCCCGGGAACGGGGTGCCCCTCTGATGGAGAGCTCTGGGAAGGGGGCCGGGGGTGAATTTCCATGATACTCTGCAGATGGAAAAGGGTTTCAGGGAATCAGGCTGCTGGGGGAAGTGCATGGGGTGGCTGAGCAGGGTTGGGGCACATGCCCCTGGCATACACTGGCTGCCCGCTGCCAACCAGCTGGCCCCAACTAGCCCACAGGCCCTGGGGACTGGCCCAGCCCCACAGCAAACAGCACTGAACTGGATGAACCAGCCTCTGGGCTGAGCAAGGAGGGATTGCCCTGCACTTGGGGCCAGTTGCAGGGCTGCTCTGGCTGTGCCTTGGTGCTTTCCACACTGTGCTGGCCACCCTGGCACAGCCTCTCTGCCAGTGCAGTGGGCACTTATGCCAGCTTTTGCTCCCTCCTCTCATCTCAGCCCTCACAGCTCCCCAGGCTTTTTCCTGTCTGTGCGGCAGGTGGGTCTGTATTGTTAACCCCCCTGGTATTGCCAGGCAGGGTGGTGCTGTCAGCTCTGCTCGGTGGCAGGAGTCCCCGGGCATGGGAGTGCTGACGGGGTGCCGGGTGCCTGGCTGTGTGCCGGCAGTGGCAGGGGCTGGCTGGGGCTGTTTCCCCCTCTGTTTGCTCAGCCGTGGGGACGGCCAGCGATGCAGATCAAGGCCGGCGTCCCGCTGGGCAGCCAATTGTCGGCCAGCTCAGAGGGGAGGGAGAGGGGCAGCCTCTCTGGGCTTTCCCAGCTGTGGCGAAGCCACCGTGCCAGCACTGGCTGGCCTGAAACGATGCCAGGCTCAGCCCACCCGAGTGCAAGGCTGGGTGATGCTGCCATGGACCTGGGGGTGCCCACCAGGACCCTGGCATCCAGTGCTCCCCAGCTGCACCCTAGTTGAGGCAACTGCCCCCACCTCCCACTGCTGCAGAAGCTTGGGGACCTCAGTGCTGGGGGACATGGCAGCCTCATTCCTGAGCACCAACATGTCCTTTTGTGCTTCTCCTGCTGAATCTATTTCCCTGGCGGACCATGAAAAGGCCTTTATCCCCTCTCCTCCTCGTGGCCAGATCACACTCAGCAGGACCGTGTGCTGCCGTCTGGCCCCAGGATCGCCAGTCACCCCAGCGAGGGTGGGGGCCCAGCACGGCCCTGATGATGCCTCCCCTGGGGAGCTGGATCAAACCACAGCTTCACTGGGGATGCACGAGCTGTATCTGCTCCTGGGCTGGCTCCAGACTGACTGCTGCCCTGGGGAGAGAAGGGACACGACTGTGGCCACATCTCTGTTTTTGGCCCAGTTATTTATATCTTTTAAACAAGGATGCTACAGTCATGTGGGCTGAAAGGCGGCCCCAGTCCTCCCCTGCTCCCCAGTCTCCAGCTCCCCAACCATCTGCTGCTCAGGCCCTGGGCAGCACACCTGGCCCCACCTGGGGTTCTCCCAGACGGCTCCATACTCGTGACAGCTTGCTAGGGAGCTCAGCTTTGAATGGGAGAGCCCCCCAGGCACTGCCGACCCCCCAACACTGCCCCACATTTCCTTCCTCTGTCCCATGCCGGAGCCCTGCTCCTTCTCTGCTAAATGTCAACTGCCCTCCTCAGCTGCCGCTCAGATACAGATCCTGGGGGAGTTTGGCTGGGGGTCTGACTCTGTGCCTGGTCCAGGCAGGTTTTGGGGTGTAGTGCAGCCCAGCCCAGCTGTCCTACACATTGTCCCATGCCTCCTCAGAGGCTCTAGGAGCTGCCTGGGCTCCTTCCCCATCCTTGGGAATCCTGGGTGGCTGCAACATGGGATGGAGGACCCTGGGGCTGGGGTAGCTGATGGAAAGCAGCTTGCAGCCTGGAGACCCTCAAGCTCTGTGCATGTGGGAGTGTCCCCTGTGGGCTGTTGGGTCCCCCTGTGAGCAGGGGTCCCCCAGCAGAGCGGGGCCCTGGCACACTCCTGAGGGACAGCTGCCAGAGCATCCCTCCAGCAGCTGGTACCAAGTCCCTCTTTGCCTGCTCAAAGGAAAATGCTGCTGGACCCATGCCCAGCTTTCCAGTGGGATGCTGAGCAACTGGGGACACTGGGGAAACAGGCTGAGACTCAGAGGAGCTGAGTCTTAGGAGCATCATGGTCACTAGGGCTTGTTCGGCTTTAAAGGTGTTTAAGTTGCATTTAAGGGCATTGAAGTCCTTGCTGCAGGACAGCAAGCCCACAGGAGCAAAGCCCTTGGCCCCGATGGGGCTGTGGGTGTTGCCAGCAGGGACAGCAAGGACATCCTGCCCTTCCTGGGTGACAGAGATGAGCCGGCTGTTACTGGCACCTCTGGAGGTGACAGAAGGGATGGTCCCCTTATGCCAAGAGGAAGAGTTTGTTCCCATCTCTTAGGGTTCAGGGCCTCCCATGGCTGGAAGCTGGAGGAGCCTGTGTGGTATCAAGGTCCTGGTGGGGGCTATGGGAGCTGGGGGGCCCCAGGACCCCCTCCAAACCCCACAGTGCTGCAGGGAGAAGTGGTGGGGTTACCCCGGGGCTTGTCCTCGGGTCCTTGGTTCCCAGTGCCGTACTTGGCAGGGAAGTGATTGAGTGCAGAGATAACCCACCCTTCAGGTCTGCTGAGCAGTGCTTTGCTTCTGGCTTCTGTAAAGGTAATTGGTTTAGAGGTTCCAGGAACAAACGAAGGAGAAAAACCCACTCTCCCTGATGTATGGGATCATTGAATGCTCTCTGGCAAGTTATAATTGCAAATCATGTTTTGAAATCACATTAACCAATTTGTCCTTGTTGTTGTTGTGCCCTGCCACATGACAGCATGTGCTGTGAGGGACCTGGCGGTCAAGGGCGAGGGATGGGGTCAGGACCTGTCCCCTGCCAGCTCTGGGCCCAGGTGGCCATGCTGCCGGCATTGGGGGCTTTTCCAGAGGGGATGGCTGGTGGGGAGGAAGGATCCCGCCCATGGCACAGCTTCAGGCAGGTGTCACCCCAGCATCCCCCCATCCTGCACTGCTACCACGGGCATCCCTCTCCTCCTTCCACCGGCATTCCCAGCTCCTTTCATGCCTCACTTGCTCCTTCATGATGGGCTTGGGGGCAGCCCCCACTGGCCGCTGAGGCTGTGCCTGTGGTACAGCTGGTGCCAGGGTCCAGAGGCACCCACTGGTATGTTCCCAGCAAGGACATGTACTGCATGGCTTCTTGCTCAAGAGGTCAGGGTGGCAGCATTTTGGTGGTAACACCGCTTTGAATGCAGATCTAACCATTATCTCTGCCACCTCTGCCTGCCACCTCCCATCCTGGCCCTTGGAACACCAGGCAGTGGCGGACAGTGACAGGCAGCAGCAGCGAAGGTTGGGCAAGGAGAGAAAGCATGACAAGGAGAGCACGCCCCGACCATGCACAGCACCCCCTCCTTCGTGCATGGGTTCTGGCTGGCCTCATCCTGTGGCAGGACACATTGGAGACCAAGGGGTTTTATAGGCTCACCTTAATCTGCTCAGTCTCCAAGTATAGCTGAAAAATGGAAAATAGAGAAGGTTTTGGCTGGGTGAATTGGTAAGAGGGCAAACCACCCAGGCTGTGGGTGAGGGCTGTGACACGGCACTCAGCTCCCCACTGCCGGCGAGGCAGGATGCTGCCGGCGGGACGCTCCATGCTGTGCCGTGCCGCGCTCCCCCAAAGGCTCCTCACATCCGGGAATCCAGCGTCAAACTTTCCAGCCTTCCGCTGAAAACCACACGGCTGCAGTTTCACAATCTGCCGGAGCCTGGGCACAGGCCTGACACCCCCAGGGCTGGTGGCGAAACAGGGCTGTACCGGGCAAGGACCACTGGCTGGGGAGCTTGGGGGACTGAGAGAAGTCCATCCCTCTCCCGGGTAGCCCCCAGCTGTGGTAAGGGAACTAGTCCCTGTACCAGCTCCCTGCTGTGTGACCAGCCTGGCTCCATGGGGCTGGGGCCATCATGTGCTGACTGTGGGATGCAGGCATTCTCTGGGAGGTTTGGGGCTGTCTTTGCTCCTGTGTCCTCATTTCCTTCTCACTGCTTTGATTTTTTGCAAAGCTACAGCTGGGCGTGATGAGGATGATGTGGACATCTCTGCCCAGCTGAAAAGGGGGAAATGATGGAGAAACATGGTGGAGGATGAGAGAAGGGACAATGAAAAGGGGACATGTCTTCATTTGTGCCAACAAGAGAAGGGGAAGGGTGGCATTTGGAGGCTGGAAAAGAGCAGGCAGATCTCTGAGTTGCTACCTGCACCCCAGTCCCCAGTCCCCTGGCATGTCCACCCCTCTGGTGGGCACTGCATCCCATGTGCTGTGGGGCTGCGCTGCCTCTCCCTGTACCCAGCAGCCGCCTGTGCTGTGTTTGCTTAAAGGGTGGCAACTCTTGGCCTCCTTTTACAATCCCCGGTGAGGTACATCCCTGCCTGTTCCCAGGACATCTCCGCACGGGTGCCACGTGGCTAGTGCCCACCTGTGCCAGGGCAGGGGAAGGGTTAAACAGATGGCTCAAGCCCAGCCATGCCCGTGGCTCTGTGTACCTCCAACTCCCCCCTCACCACCCCGCCAAACCTGGCTGCCTCCAGTCCCCCGGCGTGCCAGCCAGCGCTGGTTCAGCACTTACGCATGCTGCTGTTATTAGAAATTAGTTAATGGATGTCCCTGGCCAAAGGAGAGCAGCAGTAACAGGAGCTATGGGATTGCCGGGAGCATGAGGGCAGAGTTGCTGCTGAATATTTAACGTCCCACAACAGCCAGGCGAGAGGGTGCCACCACTGCTGGCAGGGCGAGGGGAGGTTTTCCTCCTCCCAGCCTGATGGTGACGCTTGCTGCTGGCCAGCAGAGCCATTTCCATCCCAGGCCTCCCAAGGCTTCTCGAGGATTTATGAAAGATATGCGTAACACAAATAAAGCCTCCCAGCAACGCACAGAGCCGTCCTACCAACATGCAGCAGCGGCTGTCCAGCTCCATCCCACGCACTGCACAGGGTTCCCTGCTCTGTGCGGGGAGGTGGGTGCATTGACCCTCTGCCTTGCTGTGGTGAGAACCCCAAAGATCTTCCTCCAAAGTAAAAGCCAGGCAGGGCAGAGGAATAGGGTGCTCTACTGAGTGGGGCAGAAGGTGGTTTGGGGGTTATAGCCCTTTAGAAGGGGCAGGGAACCTGTGGGAACATGCTTGCTGGCTGGCCAGGAGCTCCTGGCTTTCCCTGCAGTCTGTGAGGTGCTCTTAGGAGAAGAAATTTACTCTTTGGGGCACTTTCATAAGAATAGACGCCAACATTTTGTCTTCATGAAAAAAAAGGTGTTTTAGCTCAAGCAGCGAAGTTTGATGGAGACTGGAGGAGGAAACTGGAGTGCCCTCCCCCCTCACACCCATCATATTGGGATGGTCCCACTTGGTTTATTTGCTCCCAGTGTTTGGAGATGCCAGGGCAGTCACTGCAGGGGCAGAGGGCATCCCTGAGTGGGACAGCCAGCTGGACTGGCTTAATGGGGAGGTGGCTTGAATTTCCCAGACTGGGGCGAGAAGCTGACTGTGGGGTGAGCTGGGGAGGACCTTCCCCGGCTGTCGAGTGAATCTGCCTCTCCCTAACAGGAGAGAAAAGCCAGCACCCACGCTTGACACCTAATGGATTTAGCCCTTCAGGTTAGATTAGAGTAAGTGTGACGGCCCTGTTGCTTTGAGTGTCAGCCACTGGTGTCCAGCAGCAGCCCCCAGGTGCTGCTGGTAGTGATGTCCAGCGGGGTGTTGATGCCAGGTGGGGTGTTGATGCCAGGTAGGATGGTGATGTGTGGTGGGGCACCGGTACCCTGTGGGGTGGCCATGCCCAGTGGATTGGGGATGCTCGGTTCGGTACTGATGCCCGGCAGAGTGGTGATGCCCAGTGGGGTACGGATGCCTGGTGGGGCGACGATGGCCAGTGGGGCGGCGATAGCCCACGGGGCGGCGGGCGAGGCGGGGCCGGGGCGGGGGCCGGGTGCTCTGCCCGCCGCGGCCGGTCCCTCCCCGGCGCTGCCCTGACGCTGCCCCGGCGGCGCGGAGATTGGGAGCCGCCGCGCTGGGGGCGGGCTCGGCTCCGGTTTAATCTCCGGCTCGGCCGGGATTACGGCCGCAGGATAGTTTCTAATCCGCGGCACCGGCCACCGGGGGCTGCTCGCCCCAGCCCGCAGCAGAGGCACCGCCGGAGAGGGGGCAGGTAAATTTCTCCCCTACTCCCTCCCAGTTTCTCGCAGTCTCCCCAGCTGCACGCACTCCCATGCTTTTTGCCTTCTCCTTCGGGAAATTCCGTGCCTGGAGGCTGCCGAGGATTTGGACCCCTCGCTTCCCCTTCTTCCGCCGCCCCTCACCCCTTCTTAACCCCCACCCCTACCCATCTCGCTTCACCCTCTGCCCGGCCCCACTCTCCTCCCCTGGCTCGGCGCTCTCCACAATCCCCCTCTCCCCTCCTCCTTCTCGTTCTCCTCCCGGAGCCGAACAGGCAGGCTCCGGGCTCGGGGGCTCCGGCAGCCCGGGCAGGTGGCAGCGCCCCGGGGTTGTTTGCTTTGCTTTTCTCCTGCCACTTCCCTCTCCAGCTACTGAAACCCGCCCGCGGGTGGGTAACAAACCCTGCGAGGGCAGAGCGAAGGCAGAGCCCTGCCTTGCCTCCTTTCCACCCTAACGCCCAGGCAAAGTTCCTACCCGCGGTGTGGTGCCGGCAGGGTTCGGCGTCGCCACTCACTTCTCTGATAATAACACCAACACACAAACCCCCTTTTCTTTCACTTTTTTTCCGCTTTAATTTTTAATTGCCCGTGGGAATGACATATGTTTCTTAAGGCTGGAAGCGGTTGTGGCGGGGATCGGGTGTCAGGGTGCTGGGGTGAGGAGCGATGCCCAGCGGGAGGCACGGCCAAGGAGAGCGATGCTGGTCACCACGGGGTCTGCCGGGGCTCGACTTGGCTGTTGCGTGCAGTGCTTCCAAAACGCGGGGTATTTATAGAGCCTGGCTGGCCGGGACGGCAGTGTGGAAAGGCAGGCAGCACATTGCGTTCCCACCAGCCACGCGTGTCTCATGCCAACCGGCATGGCGGCCTGCTCTGCCTGGGTTGGCTTGCAAATGTCCTGCCAGAGAGAAACCTTCCCCAAGGGGAAACTGAGGCACAGCATGCGGCTGCTGGCCCCGGGCTCTCCATGCCAGGGACTGGCTCTGCGGTGGCATGGGCGAGCCAGGGGACCTGGCAAGTCACTGGCAGGTGGGATGGAGGGCAGACAGAGCCCCAGCATGAGGCTGAGCCCTGACTGGCTGTGGAGGGCATGGCTGCGCCGACTCGCCGCGGAGGAGATGGGGAATTTTCCACTGACATTTGGATCCTGCCCAAACTGAGCCGTTAGATCTGCCTGGTCCCTGCTGCTGGCCAGCAGTGTGCATTCACCCCCCAGCTTCACGGGGGCACCCCAGAGAAAGACCTCCGTGCTCCATGGTGCTGTCCTGTCCCCCAGGGACTGAGTGTTAGCAGATCCTGGCTCTCATGGCCAGGGATGCGGGGGCAACCTGGCTGGCCCTGGAGCAGAATGTGGGGGTGCCGGCACCATAGGGGAGCCTGGCTGAGGTGCAAAGGGCGCCGCAGCCCCCGGCCGCGCTGCAGCTGTAATCACACGCCGGGGCCACAGCCACGGCAAACAAACACGCACCGACAGAGCCTATTTTCCTTGGCGCGTGGGGACGGGGGGAAGGAGTGGGATCCCACGGGCTCCTTTGGAGATGCAGCCCTTGAGAAAACAGAGGTGGTTTGGGGACAGGACGGGGCCCCCATGTCCCCAGCCCTCCTCGCTGCATGGGTCTCGGTCGCTGTGCACCTCCCCATCCACTGACGTAGGTCTGGGGCTGGCTGGGTCCCCTGTGCCAGTGGGGGGACAATCAGCATGGTCCTGTTGTCCCCAAACCAGGGAGAAGGCATGGGGGTGACCCAGTGGTAGGGTTGGGGACAGTGGTGGTCCCACCAAGCTTGGGCAGGTCATGGCCCTCGGCTGGGACCGGGTGCCGTGCTGGGGGTGTTGGGGGACACACGAGGCTGTGGCTGAGGCTTGTCCCTCCTGGTGGCTCCAGCAATGCCCACAGCAAATGGCAGCTTGGACTTTTTGCCATTGACCCCTCTGTGTCATCCTGCTCAAGGCCGGGTGTGTTTCAGGGAGGGGGAACTCCTGGAAAGCACTTCTCTTCCAAGGCAAAATGCATCTCCAGAGGTGTGATAGAAAAGCTAACGTATGTTTTTTTGGTTATTACCTGCCCATACGTCCCTACAGTGCCACCATCCATGCCACTGTTTTCCCTGGGTGGCCCTGAGCTCCTGAAAGGTTTTAAGTTTAAAGCAAATTCTGACATGGAGCCTGGAGCCAACTGAGACACCTTGGGCTCAAGCCGCTGTCTCATCCAGCCTCCCCTAGACTCACTCTGGGTGCTGCCAGCCTTGTGCTGTGCCTACCATGTCCCCATCCCTGTCTTGTCCCCATGCTGCCACCTTCATCTGTTGCCTGACCTTGTCCCACACAGGCTCAACACCTTCCTTCCATGCCGGGTTGTGTCAGCAGCAGGCCGGGCTGTCCCGGTGCCGGGCATGGCTCCCGTGCCACTGCCTGGCCTATATGTGCCTCAGTTTCCCCACCACTCTTCTCAGCTGCCTCGGTACCAGTGCTTGGATGTGGGTGGACGTGGTGTGATGGTGGTGGCTGGTACCTGTCCTATGGTCCCTTCCTTCTCCTTGTGTCCCTGTCTTGGGGTACACGACTGGCAGTGGATTGCTGTAACTGGGCTGTGCCATGGCTCTGGCACTGGAAAACCCTTCAATTTGGCTCTGCCACACTCTCCCCTCTCGTGCCTTTCCCCTCCCTGGTGTGTCCCAGACCCTGCATGTCCATTGCCCAGCCGGCATGCTCTGCCTGCAGGCACATCCCCAGGCTTGGGCAGATCTGCCTCTGAGGACACGGGTGCCACTTGTGCTCTTTGAGGAAAGACCCTGGCTAGACACCGCTCCCTGCATGACAGAGGTGGCCTGGAGCTGCCAAGTCAGGTGTCAGTGCCACTGGAGCCCTGCTAGCTACAATGGTGGCTTCAAGAGCCACCTGCTCCTTCTTGCTGCTGACAATTCTGCCTTGGCCGGAGCACCGGCAGCATCACCTGGCTGAGGCTGAGCTGCGGTGCAATATTTGCGGTTGGAACCCTGGGCCGCCCTGGGGTTAGGTGAGCCCAGGAGTGGCGACCACACTGCCTTGCTTATGCTGGGACCATGAGTGGGACTGGCTGGCATGGGTGTCTGGTGGGGCTATCTCATGGGGTCTCCAGGTGGTCTGTTTGGGGATGATCTACAGTGGGGCTCTCCAGTTGTGCACTGTGCAGGTTGTCTCCAACTGTCCTTCCCTGTAGCTGATGGTATCCCCATGCACATCAGGGTGCACCCCAGAGCCCTCATCCCAAAGGTGGGATGCCCAACCATGCTCCTGGGTGGATGGAATTACTCTTCTAAGTACCCACCAGATCTGGGGGAGGTGTGACGATGGCACCACCTTCACTTGGCTGGGATGTTGGCAGAGAAATGCTCTAGGTTTAAAAACAGGTTTGAGCTGCTAATTTTAGGAGGCAGGTCAGGGGAAAGCCACATCTGTGTGTGCTGGGAGAGGGAAAGGGCAGGCCCAGCTCCCGCAGGTTCACACTTGTTTTGTTCCCAGTGCCTGAGCTCCCAGGGCCACCCCAGGGCGGGGTTTCTCTGTGGAGGGACAAAGAGAGGAATGTGGGGGTCCCTGCTGCATGTGCCTGCCCTGCTGTGACCAGCCTTTCTGGGGAGCTGATGCCTAGGGAGCCCCGATGTTCAGGCTGTTGCCCCAGATCTGCTCTGTGCCCCATGGTGGTGCCAAGGGCTGGCCAGGGACCCCAGGCTGGGGTCACCCCATCCCAATAGCAGTCCAGGGGGCTGACAAGGGACCCCAGGCTGGGGGTCACCCTGTGCTCGGCAGCAGTGCCAGAGGTAATTCCAGGTCTGGGGGCTGATGGCAGTGGAGGGACGTGGCAGGCATCCCTGCCCATATCTCTGGGAGGGCTCTGCCAGCAGCGCAGCCCCAGGGAACATGAGACCTGTGCAGCCTGGCTCAGCTGAAACCTGAAGAGCCACCTGGGCAGGCAGGCAGGGAGGTCTTGCTGCCAATCCCTCAGCACACACCGGCAGCAGTGGGGTACCTGGCTGTGAGCACGCAGGCTGGCAGCTGTGGCAGGCTTGGTGCTAAAGCCGGATTACCACCCGGAATAGTCCCGCGGCCTCAGCTGGGACGGATTAGCTGGGATTCATCTGCAAAGAGAGAAGAGATGGGGAGGGAGTCTGCCCTGTGGGGGTCTGCAGCCCTGGGGGAGCACCCCCTCGCTGCCAGGGCGGGCAGGAGCGTTTGTCCCCGGGAGGTGAGAGCAGTGGGTGCCCACAGATGGTGCTGCAGGACACAGTGGGTCATCGCACCCTGGGCTGGTGCCGTGTGGCACAGACAGGGCTGGCAGGCAGCAGCGGCCGGTCCCTGTGTGTGCCATACTCCCAACGGCACGGTGTGCTGCGGCAGGGACCGTGCCATGCCGAGGTTTGACCACGGGAACTGGCAGAGCACAGGGCCAGGCTTTCCTGGCTGGTACAAATCCTCCTGGTGACGCTGCGGGTGTGCCGGAGCCCCATCCGACACGTCCCACTGGCATTGCTGACAGAGCGCCCCTGTCCTGGCCACCCCGCTCCCGGCTGCACCTCACTCCCAGCTGGGATCTTCCACTTTTCAAAACAAGTCCAGGTGGAAGTGAGGTGTCAACAGAGGGATGCAGTGCCTTCCAGGAGTGGATCCCCCGCGGCCGTGTCCTGGTCCTTGGGGAAGGCTGCAGTGACACCAGGGCTGCCTGGTCTGGGAGTTCCACATGCATCTCCCCGTCCCGGCCAGGGTTGGGCAGGCGTCTGTGCTGGCGGGGACGCGGCGTGCGAGACCAAACGTAGCCTCCCCTACCGCGCAGACGTGGCCAGCGGGGACGGTACGTGCGGCCCCTCGCATACAACTCGGCCTTCCCCCTAGGGGAGGCTGCGGGACGGCACCGGGGCCCAGTTGGGGCTGCCTGGCCACACAAGAGGGTTAGTGGGGTGGATGATGTCTCTAGTGTCACCGAGCAGTGGGGCAGTAGGAACAGCCCCCTGGAGAGCTTGGGCTGGGTAGGGAGAGGTGGGAGGTCTCAGTGCAGTGGGGCTGTCACCGTCCTTGTCAGCCGGAGCTGGCAGGAAGCAGAGTGGCTCACACTGGGAAACCGGTGCAGCTGGTTCAGCACTCCCAGGGACACGGCCCTGGGTGCCACAGTGGGGGGGACTGAGCCCACGCACGTGGCTGTGCCCACGCCATCCATGCAACAGCACAGCAGCCCCACCACGGGCTGGCACTCTTGGGGCTGGCACGCTGCGGGAGGAGATCCCCAGGGAGGTGATCTTGGCCCAGAGCAGAGGGTCCCCACTGAGGTGGGCACACAGGGACAGGGGTGAACCCACCGCCCCCAGCCCTGGGAGAACTCACGACAGGGCCACCCTCTCTATGTATTTGCTGTTCTGCCCAGCCTTATCACAAGGCAAACAGCGACAGGCAGGGCACGCTCTGCCCGATCGAAGTGTCTCCCGTCACCTCCCCTTTCATCTCCCCTCTGTCCACAGTCGCCGCCACTGGGAGACCCTGGGCAAAGGGCAAAGGCCAGGAACAGCCGGGGAGGTAGGTGGTGGTAAGCAGTGCCAGGGCTGTGCTGGGCTTGTACCAGAGCTGTGCCAGTGCTGCCCAGCGGGAGGAAGCGTCTGGGTGACAGCACTAAGCCTGGTGCATGCGAATGAGCCCTGTGTTGCTTGCTATTCTGAGAGGTGCTTGAGGGAAGAAAGTGCTATTTCCTGAGCCGCCGGCGAGGTGTAATTATAACCTGGGAGAAGAACAGGGCTGCAGAGGAGAGCGCCCAGCCTCCCTGGCGCCCGCGGGGGAGTGGGCAGGGGGAGCAGGCAGCTCCTGCCCACCGCTGCGGGATGCAGCGGAGCCCTGCCTTCAGGCAGCCCAGTGGTGCTGGGGGTTTCAGGAGGTGATGGGGCACCAGGGATCTGGTGACGCCCCTCAAGTCCAGTACTGGGAGCAGTGGGTTTGACAGTGCCTGCCTGAGGCGGGCGGGAAGACGCAGAGTTAATGGTGGTTTCAACGTGCTGGCAGCCTTGTTCGTGCTGGATCCAGCCCAAGCGGAGGCCTAGCAGAAGGGGTAAATCATCACCCAGTGCCTGTCCTGCCCTTCTCTCTCTTCCCCTGCACAGCTGAGTCTCCCTGCTCTGGTCCCCACTGGCCTGTGCCCTGCCTCAGTTTCCTTACCAGGCTGGGTGCCACTGATGGAGTGACCTGGCCATGTGCCCCCCACCTCATGCCAGCCTTAGTGGCTTGTCCCCCTGGCACTGCCAGTAACCAGCATGTGGCCTGGGATGACCCTGCCAGGTCTCCTTGGTAGCCTGGATGGGCACAGACAAGCGGGGCAGCAGCTCAGGAGCCCGGAGGTGCTGCAGCCACACCCCGCTGTGACATCCTTCCCCCGCATGCCAGGGGGCTGCTGTCCCCAGCATCTCCCCACCCCAGCAGTGCCTTGGGAAGACTCGCCTGGTCCTTGGGGCCACTGATCCTCTGGGAGCACAAAGACACATGTATCCCCTGCTCACCCCACAGGGAACCCAGGCACTGGGGTGACTGGGCAGCAGCATCCTCGTGGGGTTAGGGACATAACTGCATCCCAGCCAGCCCTTACCTCGGACCCAGTGGCATAATTCCTTGGTTGGATGTGGAGCCAAGGTGGAGCCCCCCGAGCCGGGCAGACAGGACCCCAGCCCCCCCGGGCTTTGGGGGTGGCAGGGGACCCTGACCCGGCTGCCAGCCTGCCCCAGAAAGCCACCTTGTACCGTTTCCCAGCGGGACGGGGAGGGCCAGGGCTCACACAGAGGCAGCTTTGTGCGGCGTGCCAAGGCGTCCCGCGCTCGGCAGCCTGGCTGCCTGCCCCTGCCAAGGAGCTGTCTCCCGGACCTGCGCTCTTTCCTGCTCCGTTTGTCCAGCCCTGACGTGCTCCCGAGCCCCCTGCCTTGGCATCCCAGCAGCACCAGCCTCAGGCAGTGGGACACGAGTGAGCCCTTTGCGTCGGGCAGCGCCACAGGCTTTATGTAACAGCGGTGGCTGGGGAGTCCCTGAGCTCCCTACTCTGTCCCCAGCTGCCCTCCTAAATGCCCCCATTTGCCTGTTGGTACCCGTCTCCGTGAGGGGAAACTGAGGCACGGCACTGAGAGCTGCAGGCACAGGAGTGGAGCTGGGCAGAGGCTGCAGGGCTGGCACTGTGCTGCAGGCAGGGGAATGGGGCAGCCCCACAGGGTGGCCTGTGGGACAGCTGGCTTGGCAAGGGGACAGTCCCCACTGGGGACCCTTGTAGGGCTGTCAGAGATGGAGTGAGGTCCTCAGGGCATTGTGTGCTGAACGGGTAGAATGGAGAAGTCCAGCTGTGGTGATGGACATCCCTGGACATCCCTGGGGTGCCTGTCCCTGCATTGCCACCAGCGCTGGTGCTGAGACTGACTCTGGCATCCCCAGCAGGTGAGGGACCTGTAGGAACTCCTGCCCAGAGCTGGACCCCTTTGTCCCCCTCTTGCAGAGACCAAGGAGAGCCCACAGCGAGCCCAGCAGCCTCCTCACCATGGACACCACGGACGTGCCCCTCCAAGCTGAGATGGTGGAGTTGGTGCCTAATGGGAAGCACTCGGCCATGCTCACTGCCTCCACCATCCCCTCGCTCACGGGTGACAGGTAGAGGCATGGGGACAAGCAGGGACGACAGCACCCTGGCAATACTGGGGATGTCCTCCCAGCTGCTCCCTGCTCGTGTGATGCCAGACAGTGCTGCCTGGGCATGACGGGGGCATGGCAGCCCCTGGCTCTGCTTTGGCCTCATCCCCTCCTTCTGGTGACCAGGTTTGAGGAGAACCAGTCTGGTGTGGCTGAGATGGAGGAGTTCCTGCCCCACGGCGCTGAGAAGAAGCAGACGCACTTCACTGATGTGAGTATTGTTGCGGAAACCACAGTGGTGGTGGGATGGGGGCAGCTACTGGTGTGACCATTGTATCCCCTCCCTGTTGTGTCTCCCGTGTGCAGTTCGAAGGGAAGACGTCTTTTGGGATGTCTGTCTTCAACCTGAGCAATGCCATCATGGGCAGTGGCATCCTGGGGCTGGCCTATGCCATGGCCAACACTGGCATCATCCTCTTCCTGTGAGTGCCACGTGCCTGCGGGGACTTGTGCCGGGGTGCCAGGTGCGGGGGGCTTCTCCAAGGGGATCGGTGGGTGCCAGAGGCACAGGTGACACAGCGACCAGTGTTCTGCTACCTGAGCAATGCCTGTCCCTGGCATGAGCTTGTCTGTCCCTACCGGGCACTGTGCCCCAGTGGGGAGGAGGAGGAGGATGAAGGCTGGACTGCCTTGACCAGATTTACCCAAAGGATGTGGGTGCTGGCCTCCCTCAGGTGTGCGGACACAGACACCCTGGGCTGGGGCAGCACCATGGCTGTGGGGTGTCCACATCCCTTGGTCCTTCCATCCTGTGAGCCAGTGCTGAGGCGAGGGGCCTGGTGGCTGCCAGGACGGCATCCTGCCCGCAGAGCCTGCCTGTGTGTGTTTGCCCCGAGGCTGTGTCTGAGCCTGGTGCTGTGACCTGCTGATGACATCTCTGTCCTCCTGCAGCTTCCTCCTGACAGCGGTGGCCCTTCTCTCCAGCTACTCCATCCACCTGCTTCTCAAGTCCTCCGGCATCGTGGGTGAGTGCTGGGTCCCTGGTGGGGCCATGCCGGGGAGTCCCCTCCTGACCCTCACCCCACCATCACTCTCTGTCCCACAGGCATCCGTGCCTATGAGCAGCTGGGCTACCGAGCCTTCGGCACGCCGGGGAAGATGGCTGCAGCCATTGCCATCACTCTGCAGAACATCGGAGGTGAGGATGGGACTGGGAAGGGGACTCAGTGGGGCTGGCAGGGAGCATGGGACTGGACCACACCAGCGCAGCATGACCTTGCTCTGCCCTGCAGCCATGTCCAGCTACCTGTACATCATCAAATCTGAAGTGCCTCTTGTCATCCAGACCTTCCTAAACCTGGAGGAGAAGACCACGTGAGTGCCTCCTGCCTGCGCTGCCTGCGTGCCTTCCCCGGGCAGGCGCTGGACTTCATCTCCAGCTGTGCAGCCCATGGCAGGGATTTAGTGCCATTAAGCCACTACTATTTTTGATAACTGTCAGTGCTGAATAAGCCCCTGGGTGGGATTAAACCGGGTTGAACTTCCAATCCCTGCTCCTCACATCCCCTTGGGATCAAGCTTTCCTCCTTGAGCAGAGCCTGGGGCAGCGGGGGTTACACAGGAGCTCTGGTTGGAAATGAGTCCCCCCCATGCTGTGCCCGCATCCCCAGGGGTGAGAGCCGGGCACATACTGGGCAGAGCTGCCACTGAGACCTCCGCCAGCCCAGGGCTGGGTGTCCCAGCCAGGCTGGACTCCAGCTGCTCGACTGCACATGGGACTGGGGCTGGGCAGGGGTCCTGCCTCATGGGTGACTGGGCAGCTCATTCCACCTGGGGCATTGAGAACCTGGCTGAGCCCCTTTGCAGGTGCTGGTACCCTTGTCCTTAATGTCCTCCTGCTGCCAGGATGCTCATCAGTAGATATACTGGGAAGAGCAGTTCTCAGCCTGCCCGCAGCAGATCTAGCCCTTGGGTGTGTGCCACTGTGGGGGTAGGCATGAACCCACCCTCTGGGTCCCCAGGGATGCTGGCCTCAGGGGTCCCTGGGGATGCTGGCACAGCAGGGATGCCAGCCTTAGAGATGCCAGCGTCTCTGAGGGTGCCAGCTCAGGGCTCCAACAATGCAAGCTCCAGGGTCTCTGATGTTGCCAGATCTGGGGTCCCCACTGTTAGCAGACAGCCTCCCCACAATAGCTCCCTGTGCCCTGGTGGTGAGCAGGCCCTCTGCTTCCAGGGACTGGTACATGAACGGGAACTACCTGGTGATCCTGGTTTCCATCACTGTTATCCTACCCCTGGCCCTCATGAAGCAGCTGGGTAAGTCATGGGGACCCCAGGGCTCCCATGGGGTGATGGTGCCAGCCTGAGACTGGTGGGCAAGGACAGGGCACCCTGACAGTGTGGGGGTCCTGCCTGCACCCACCAGCTGCTCTCCTCCCTCTGCAGGCTACCTCGGCTACGCCAGCGGCTTCTCCCTCAGCTGTATGGGCTTCTTCCTCATCTCGGTGAGCACCGGCCGGTGGACACTGAGCATCCCTTCTGCCAGGGTGCACGGCTCCACTGGTGTGCAGCCAGGCTGCGAGCTGCAGTGGCAGTGGGATCAGCGGGGACAGCGGGTGCTCCAGGCTGTGGAAACGCTATGGTGGTGCTGTCACACTGCTGGTTTATTTTTGGCTGAAGGAGCCAAGTGTCAGGCAAAAGGGAAGGCAGAGGGTGCCGGGGGAAAAGCCACGCGTGCAGCCCCTCCACGTGCCGCTGCTCCGCTCTGACCCGCTGCCACCCTCGCTGGGGCAGGCTGGGGGGCAGCATCACTGCGGGGGAGCATTGCTGGGGGGACAGCATCGCTGCAGGGCACCGCTGGCAAAGAGTGCTGTTGCAGCTCCGACAGGTGGTGCTGGGGAGTGCTGGCACCAGGCACTGACTGTCCCCATGTACCTCCCACCCCAGGTCATCTATAAGAAGTTCCAGATCCCCTGCCCACTCCCCGAGCAGGAGTGGAACCTCACGGGCAGCCTCAATGCCACCCCTGTCAGCACCAGCGACTACCAGAATGGCTACACTGTCCTCCAGACCCCTGAGCAGGGCACCTGCACCCCCAGCTTCTTCACCCTGAACTCCCAGGTGGGTGCTCAGGATGCAGCCCTGGGGTTCTGGGTGTGCCCCCACCCTGTGCACCCCATGAAGCCAGGTGGTCCTGGTGCTGGTGGCACCTGCCAGCTTGGGTCCTGGTGCTCAGCTGCCCCCCTCTCACACAGACGGCGTACACCATCCCCATCATGGCCTTCGCCTTTGTCTGCCACCCAGAGGTCCTGCCCATCTACACTGAGCTGAAGGAGTGAGTCCTGGATGGGAGCACCCATGGAGAGTGTGATCTGTGGCTTTTGTCTGGCACCCACTGCAAGGCAGTGCCCTCTGGGTGTGGGACCTGCACCGGGGCATTGTGGGGATACGGTGGGTGATACGAACCTGGGTGGGTGGTAGGACCTGGGATGGGTGACATCAGTCCCAGTAGGTGGGTGATACAACCTGGAATGGGTGGGTGGGTGGTATCATCCCTGGGAGGTGGTGGTTGTGACCCAGGGTGGGTGGTTGGTGGTGGGTGATCCGACCCACCACACAGCCTGGGGAGGGGGACACAATGCCTCTCTGCACAGTCCCTGTGCACCCCAGGGTGTCCCAGCATCACTCCTCCTTGCTGGGCGGGTACTCAGTGCCGGCGGGTAGGATAGCACCAGAGTAGACTTGGCCATGGGGGCCGTGCTCAGACTGCTGTCCCCTGCAGCCCCTCCAAGAAGAAGATGCAGTGCATCTCCAACATCTCCATTGCTGTCATGTACCTCATGTACTTCTTGGCTGCCCTCTTTGGCTACCTCACGTTCTACGGTGAGCCCTGGGGGAAGGGGCTGGGGGTCCTGCCGGGATGCCGGTACTGGGATGGTGGTGGGGCCAGGGCTGACCCAGTGGCTCCCCACTGGTGCTTGCAGGCGGTGTGGAGTCGGAGCTGCTGCACACCTACAACAAGGTGGACCCCTTTGACGTGCTCATCCTGTGCGTGCGGGTGGCTGTGCTGACAGCTGTCACCCTCACTGTTCCCATCGTCCTCTTCCCGGTGAGTGACCCTGCAGGGATGCCAGCTGGTACTGCCACCCCTGGCTGCCACAGAGAGTAACACCCTGTCCCTGGCCCCAGGTACGCCGGGCCATCCAGCAGATGCTGTTCCAAGGGAAGGACTTCAGCTGGATCCGCCACGTTGCCATTGCTGTGGTCCTGCTGACCTTCATCAACCTGCTGGTCATCTTTGCCCCCTCCATCCTTGGCATCTTCGGCTTGATAGGTGTGTGGCAGCGCCCCTCTCCTGTCCCCACCCAGACACTGTGCATGGCAGGCAGCCCCTGCCTGGCGCTGGGCTTTGCCTGATCTCCCCGTGCCTCAGTTTCCCTTTCCTCACCGTGCTGGGACTGGATGGTGTATGGGGAACCCCATTCCTGTCCCAGCAAGCTGGCTCCTGTGGTGCAGTGCTGGCTGCTTGCTGAATTGCCAGCCAGCACTTGTGCTTCCTCTGGGTATTTCCCTCGATCCTCTAAGCTGAGCTCCCTCCTCTCAGCACCCGGCTTGGTGCCAAGGCTCTGGCTGGGGGGGGTCACGGGGACGGTGCCAGGACACGGTGTCCCTGGGTTCCTGGAAAGCTTTGCCAGGGCTGGGGATGATGGGGGGTGGACAGGACCTGGCCTGGCAGTGGGGCTTGTGGGGCTGAGCTGTGGGGTGGGGGCTTCTGCCCGCTCTGTCCCTGTCTGCTCCAGGTGCCACCTCTGCACCCTGCCTCATCTTCATCTTCCCTGCCATCTTCTACATCCGCATCATGCCCAAGGACAAGGAGCCACTGCGCTCTACCCCCAAAATCTTGGTAAGCGCAAGGAGGGGGAACAGAAATGGGGACAGGGATGGGGGTCCCAGGTCTGGGCTGGAGACCCCATCACCCTGGCTGTCCCTGACCCCCTGCCCTGTCCCCACAGGCTGCCTGTTTTGCCCTTCTTGGGGTGCTCTTCATGATCATGAGCCTGAGCTTCATCATCATCGACTGGGCCACAGGTGGGGGGAAGGGCGGCGGCAGCCACTAGCTGGCGCTGGATGCCCACACCAACCTGCCCCCCACCCACTGGTGTTCCAGGGAGAGCCGACCCCGCGCTCAGCCCCATTCCTCAGCCCCAGTGGGCTAACCTGGGGACCCTCCGCTGTCACTGCCCGTCACCCATGGTGGTGGTGGTGGGGGCATGAGCCATGGCAGGTGCAGGGACCCCCTGACCTGTGCCCAGGATGGGGCAGTGAGCCTGGGGCAGATGCTGTGCGCCCCCTGCTTTTTCCAGTGGGTACCCTCCCTGCTCCGCGCCTCAGTTTCCCCATCTGTAAAATGGGGAGCATACTACTGCCCTACCTCACCGGGAGCTGGCTGTCAGCTGGAGCTCGTCTCTGCACACCCCGAGCTGCCGGCAGTGGGCACTGCCCCCGACGGGGGCCGAGGGCCGGGGCAATGTCCTGGTCCCCCTGGGCAGCACCAAGAACCCCGATGAACAGTGTCTGCAGCAGGCTGGGGTCTGGCAGGGCAGTGAGACCCTGGCAGTGCCCATGCCCAAGCCATCTGCCATCTCTCCCTAGTCCCCCTGTCCCTGATGACATGCTGCCCCACTGTTCTGGCACCTGGGGGGCACCCTGGCCCCACGGGTGAGCGTGGTCCTGCTGCCATGGCTGGTGGGACCCAGCACGCTGCTCTTGAGCCCACCAGGGAATTGTTGGCTCCCGGTGCCCTTGGACAGGACCCTGGTGACCCCCAGGCCATACTTGGAAACCAACTGCATTGCTCTGGCGAGGTGACGTGCCCACCAGGGGCTCGACGCCCTCTGGCATCCTGCCCATGGTGCAGCTTGTTTGCCCAGGGCTTGGGCCCTTATGAGGGGTGCGGGTGGGGTTGTGGGGGCTGGGGGCATCACTCGCTGGGGGCCAGCTTGGGGCTCCAGAGCCACCCCCCTTTCTGTGTGCCCAGACGGCAGGGTAAGGGGCACCCCTGAACCCAAGCTGGCCCTTCTCGCCTTGCACCCAGGACCAGCGCGCAGGCCTCCACTGGCCTCTCCCACCTCCCATCCACCCACCCACTTACCCCCCTATCCATCCAACCATCCATCCGTGCTGCTGGGATGCCCCATGCCATGCCAAAATCCTGAGAGCAGCTCTCCCACGCCGCACCTCCCTTCCCCGTGGGGGGATAGCCCGGCAGGGTGGGCAGCACGGCTCGGGGGCTGTCCTGCAGTGAAGTTCATAAGAGACGTATTTTTTTACCAGGGTGGTGGAGGCTGGGGTGCTTTTTATAAATACTGTATATAAGAGTAGATTTTTTTTAATGTGTTGTGTTGCTCTGAGTAGCTCTGTTATAATGTATGTATCTATATGGGGTGGAGGGGAAGGGCCATGACCTGGTGCCGGTGAGGGGCTCGGCAGACCCTTGCAATTGCCTTGGGGCTGCTGGCTGCAGCGCGGCCCTGGTGTCCCCATCCCCAGCCCAGCTGCCCTGTGGCCACCCCTGGGCCATGCTGGGCGGGTGACGTGCTTAAATTATCTGTGGGGATGATGTCTGTGCTGGCGGGGAGGCCAGCTGGCTCTCTCTGGCACCGAGAATAAAGATGTGAATGTGCCCAGGTCTCGGGCATCACTGGGGAGGGTGAGGAGCTGGAACACAGGCTGGCACCTAGCATACAGCATCCCGGGACAGCACGGCATGTGGACACACGTGCACATGGATGCACGGGCATACACGGGGGCAGCATGCACATATTAATAAGTCTATATAATAATAAATAATACATGCACGGCATCTGCACATGAATGCACAGCATAGATGTACAGACACATGTATATGGATGCACAGGTGTACACGAGGACAGCAAAGGACACACAGACGTGCATGCACAGGGTCAGTGGGCTCATGCACAGATGTACACGGGACAGCACGGACATACAGACACTCCTACGCAACCACGCGGACAGGCAGACACGGACACACACCGCGGGACGCTCGCCGGGACACAGGCAGAGGGACGCGGGGCCAGCAGCGCAGCGGTGGGAACAGCAGACCCGCGGGGACACGCACCCGGGGGCGCTGGGCTCCACGGGCGCCAGGGGGCGCTGCGCTCCCACGCAAGGATCGGCCGGCGGGACCCCCAGGAATGAGACCCCGAGGAACGGGACCCCCGGGAGTGAGACCCCGAGGAACGGAACCCCCGGGAAGGGGACCCCCGGGCAGCAGGACTCCTGTAGTTAGGACTGGGGACATCCTGTTCCCGGTGCCAGGGCAGCGGGTGCCCCCCAGTACCCCCGTGGGCAGCCCCAAGCCCCCCAGCCCTGTACCATGACACGATGTGGAAAGCTTCCTCCCCACAGCCCCAGCCCGGGCCCCTCTCTGCCCATGCCCACGGGCACGGACAGCGCTTTACTGCAGCCGGCCCCAGGCCTGGGCACAGCGCCAGCTCGTTAGCAAAGCCTCGTTAGCACCGCGGCCCGCTCCCACGGGAACAGCCCTGCTGCCTCCACACCGGGCCCACGGGCCCTTCACACGGCTGGGCTGTGTGGGACGATGCTGCACCCTTTCCGCTGGCACGGCAGCTTCTAGAGTGGAGCATCCCTTGCCGCCCCCCAAGCCCACTCGGTGGGTGCCAGCTTGGGGGGTGAGGAGTAGCTGGGGAGCCCAGGTGGGTGGCGAGGCTCTGCCGGGGGGTTGGCATGGAGCTGGGGCGGCTTCTTGGGCACGGGCCAGCCCCGCGGGGCAGCTGGCACAGCTGGGATCCCTCCTCGGGCTGCGTGGGGGGTCCGATTCCCAAGGGAGCCAACCTGGGAGCCGCGGACGGGGCAAGTGCCAGTAGTATCTCCTGCCGCCCTGGGCAAGAGCTGCTGGGTGCCCCATCCTGCCCAGTGCCACCCAGCTCCATCCTTTGTAGCGAGCATCCCCGGCCTCGGCACCGGCCAAGGAGCTCCCTCCTCCAGCAACATGGCACGTGGATCCCCGAGTGCTGAGCCCCACGGCGAATTATGGGACAAGGAGGTCCCCAAGGGCTGAACCATCACTCTGTGCCAATGTGTCCTCTCCGAGAAGCAGCATCCCCCCACTTTGGTCCCACGGCTGCACCCGCCTGTCTGCATCCAAAGGACCTCAGTCTCAAAATGCAGCACCCAGTCTCCACCTGCCTCCCCATGTGTATCCCGGGACACACCGCGGCCGGTGCTGGCCTGCCGCGGGACACACCGTGGGTCCCCGCACGCCTGTACCCGGAGCTGCCGCTGGAGGGCCCATCTCGCCGGGCAGGAACGAGGCCCCGCCCCTCTGCCCGCGGCGGCCCCGCCCCACCTGACCCCGCCCCTCGCCTTGCCCCACCCATGGGCCCCGCCCTTCCGTCGGCCCCGCCCCACGGCGGCGCGCAGGGGCGGGGCGGGCGGGGCCGGGCAGGGCAGAGCCGCGGGCGCGCGCAGGCAGCCGCCGCCGCCGCCATGGGCTGCACCGTGAGCGCCGAGGACAAGGCGGCCGCCGAGCGCTCCCGCATGATCGACAAGAACCTGCGGGAGGACGGCGAGAAGGCGGCGCGGGAGGTGAAGCTGCTGCTGCTGGGTGAGACCTCCGGGATGCCCCCTGGGCCCCTCCCCCTGCACACCGCAGGGGCTCCCCCGCCCGGCCCTGCCGGAACCGGGCAGCCCCGCCACCCCCGCCCCGCGCCGCACCGGAGCGACCCTGGGTACCAGCCCGCGGGGTACCGGCCGCGCCCCGGGCATCCGCTAGGGGTGGGATGCTGGCCGCATCCTTCGAGGTTCCCCCCAGTGGGGTGTCGGCCCCATTTCGGGGATCCCCCCTGGAGTGGTGTGTCTGCCCCGCCGCAGGGTGCCGGGTTCTCCCGCAGGAGTGAGATGCTGCCCCCCTAGCAGGCCTTGGGAATCTCCTCTGGAGCAGGGTCCCAGCCCCGCTCTGGGCTTTGGGTAACTCCCCTGGGAGTGGGGTGCCAGCCACACTCCAGTCCTTGAGCATCTCCCTAGGAGTGTGATGCTGGCCCTACGGCAAGCCCTGGGTGTCCCTCGGGAGCGGGGTGCCAGCCCCACCCTGGGCTGTGGGGCTCCCCCTGGCAATGAAGTGCCAGTCCCACCTAGCTGTGGTACTGTACACCCAGCCCCATCAGCGTCCAGCCTGGGCATATTCCTTTGGGGTGCGAATGGGGGCATCCCTACCCTCCTGGTGGCTGGGGCCCCCAAGCAAAGAGCCTGGGCACCCTATCCTGCCTGCCCAGGACCCCCCAAGCCATGCCAGGGGGCTCCTCCATGGGCTGCCCTGGCCCTAGGCTGATTGGGGGGGAGGTAATGGGGCTGATGTGCACCCGCTGCCCCACACCACCCCCTGCCTGGCACTGGGACAGGCTGAGCACTTCCATCCCACCTTTGCCCTCCACTTGCCATGGGGAGTTAGGGGGCTTGGGCGGCTGGCTCTGCCCCATGTGCTGCCCACAGCAGACAGGGCCCCCCACAGCCCACGGGCCCTCTGCCCCACGGACACCCGATTTTCATACCGATAACGGGCCGCTTGCGCTCTTCAAAGCGACCCGGCGATGCTCCTGTGGGCGTTCACAGACCTGCCCTGTGCCTGCAGGCAAGGCAGCCACTTATTTATTTTAATTTATTATTTATTTTCTTAATAACTCCCAGTTGAGGGTTTTGTTCCCTTTCCGAAATTCCCAGAGAGATCCTGGCTCCGGCTGTGATGCAGGAGCACGCGGGGCTCCCATGGCACCGTGGCGGGGTGGCGGGACCCGGGGTGGGCAGAGAAATCCCCGGCTGCTGCCTGGGGAGTGCCGGCAGAAAATGTCTTTGGGCTCGTCGCCGTCGGCAGAGGAAGCCGCCAGCAGCAGGAAGTCACGCCGAAATCCGGCAGTCCTTTATTTGCTCAACCCCTGCCTGCCTTGAGAAATACGTAATTAACGCCTTGAAGCACTCATTTAACAGAGTGCTTAGGTTTTTTCGGTTTTATTTTATTTTTGCCTTGACGTGAGCTGTGCCGGCGGCAAGACCCATCCTCATGGGGGCCGGGCAGGCATCTACGCTACCGGGGGGGCTCTCGCTGGTTGTGCAAGCTGGCTGACCTGCTTGTTTCCGGGGAGGGGACGGTGCTGGCGGAGTGAAACCCCACGGGGTTTGCAGGCTGGTGGGGAAACACGTGGTCCCCCCTTCACCGCCCGGGCCTTGCTGTCGCCACGGCTCCTCTTGAACCGCTGCCTGGCACAAAATAACGATGCTGGGGTGCGGCTGGCCAGGGGGGGTTGGCACCTCCATTTCTCAGGGCATGGGGAGGTTTCAGGGCTGGCTGGCATGGGCAGCATCACTCCAGTGCTGTTGGCACTGGGGAGCCTGGTGGGTGCTGAGCATCACCAAGGGGCAGCCAGGGGCTCTCTGCTTGGTGAGGATCATCATGTGGGCCGGCCAGCCAGCATCTCTTACCCCATGTCCCGCTCTCTGCCGAAGCGGGATAGGAGGAGGATGGACATGCTCCCATCTGCTGGGGCTGGCATTTATGAGTGGTGTTTCTGATCTTGGCAGGTTTCTAAAGCCAAAAATAGAGCAAAACAGGTCTTTTTGGTCTTTTTTTTTTTGTTGTTTTTAATGTGCATTTATTTTTTCCCCTCACAGCTGTTCAGGTCTAAATAGCACCGGAACCTTGGGTCGGTACTGCCCATTTCTGAGCCGCAGCCAGAAAATCCTCCCAAGCTGTCAGGGAGTGGCTGTGGAGGTGGGGCCGGCTGTCCCCCCCTGCACGAGTTGCTGCTCGCAGCATTCCCCCTTCCGCAAGAACCCCTTGAGGTGGGGATGCAGTGCCAGGAGATACTCCCGGCATGCCTGCTCCTCACCCTTCCTGGGGCTTATTATTTTCCCCATGGTTGGAGAAAAATTTGGAAGGAAAAATTAAGAAGGAAAATTGCTTCACCCTTTGTGCCACATCAGCCCACAGCACAAAGAAATGCCTCTTCCAAGCACCACGTGGTTTTGCCAGCAACTTGGCTTGGAGCTGCCGGTGCAGCTGAGCAGGACGCGGTGTGAGCGGAGAGCATTGGTGTTGGTGTGCGGGAATGCAGGTCTGTGCCGGACACCGGCACCGCGGAGGGCTTGGGGCTGCCTGGTGGAGCCACTTCGGCTTGGTGCTGTGCCCTGTGTGTGGCCGTGATCCTGCCTCGGCCTTTACTCCTCCACAGCAGGTGAGCTGGAGAGGGACAGACGGACACATGCCATCGGTGCGGTGGGGGAAGCAGGACCCCCTGGCAGCACCCGGCACAGCACTGCTCCTGCCCACGGCACCCACCGCTGTTTGCTGGCTTGGGCAAATAGGTTGCTTGCTGGATGGTTTGAAGCTCTGGTCTCTGATGGGGACAAGTCCATAATGAAGCATTGTCCCCTTCCCTGCCACTGGAAACCAAGAGCCTCCTAAGGTTTTGATGCTGAGGAAGGCTGGGAGATGCCACTGGCACCTGAAGGTCCCCGGCCCCAGTTCATCTACCACACAGAGTGGTGCTGCCAGCAGCTCCTGGTGCTACCGCCAGCTTGTTGGCATTGCCAGGAGTCTGGAGTCACCAGCTGTTTCTGCTGGGCAGCAGAGGAGGTCAGGTCCTGCCCAGCCCAGCTCCCTGCCCACGGGAGCTGGGATGCTCCGGGGGATGCAGGATCAGCGGCAGGCAAGCGGCCACTGTGCTCAAAGCCCCTAATTCCTCATCTTCCTACAAAGGATGAAGAAAGCAAAAGGATTTATTTGCTGCTCAGGAGATGTTTGAGGCAGGGAAGATGCTTGGGGCAGTGGAAGTCAGTGGTGGGTTGATTCCCAGTGGTTTTCGGTGCTGTTTAGGTGGAGGTGCAAACCCTGGGGGAAGATGCTCCCCTTGCGCCCCACCTGGGCAGGGTCACACTGGGATAAGTCGTGCAGGCAGCTGCCTGTACCGAATCCTGCGCTATGGCTGGGGCGAGGGCAGCCCAGGCAGGGCTCAGCAGCTTTATATTTATTTTGTTTTGGGCTTGCATAAAAATAGAGGAAGGGAGGGACCAGCTGTGACTTTCGGAGGCTGCGTTGCCCCAGCCCTGCCCTGGGCTCGCGTGCGAGCAGACGGGTTTGCTGCGTTTTGTTGGGTCTTGGGGTTTTGCTTTTGTCCCTCCTGCTGCCCCAGCCCAGGGTGATGGGAGGGGACTGCGCCCTCCCTTTGATGGGAACACTGTTGGGGTCCCAGTGGTGTTTTTGGTCATGAACCAGGAGGTATCGTGGTGGGGCGTGGGCAGAGAAGAGCTCAATGCTGATAGAGATCCAGGGGGACCCTGCACCCATCTCCCTGGAGCCGGTGACTGAGATGGGGATGGGTCCAATGGTGGTGTCCCAG
This sequence comes from Nesoenas mayeri, assembly GCF_963082525.1. Lineage (NCBI taxonomy): Eukaryota > Metazoa > Chordata > Aves > Columbiformes > Columbidae > Nesoenas > Nesoenas mayeri. The sequence goes on from NC_137560.1 coordinate 7,102,042, forward strand.
GTGCAGGCAGCTCCCCTCCACTCCAAGATGAGTGCTTAGCCTTTGCTCAGGAGTGGTGGCAGGCTTATATGTTTATATTTTACATATTTTTTTACACATATGTGTTAGAAATATATTTTATATATTTAAAAATATTTGTTGCTCTTTAGTATACATATATATATTGCTTTTTTATATGGAGTAATATATATATCAAATTTTTTATATATGTCTTTAAAAGCATATCTATATATAGCTTTACACACGTATATTTTTACGGAAGGTCTCCCGTGGGCTGAGCGCACCCAGAATTGTGGGTGCTGGGGCTGGGATGTGCCCGGGTGCCATAGCCGGTGCAGCCTGGTCTCTCCGCAGCCACCAGGTTTCCTACTTCAGGCCAGAGGTGACTGAATCACCAGGGCCAGGGGAACCGAGTAACCCCCATCCCCACCGGTGGAAACCCCGGGGGAGCAGGGTGCCGGCGGGATCCCGGCTGTGCCGCTGGGTGAGCCCCAGCCCCATCAGGGCGGGGTGGGGAGGTTGATGGCACCCAAATGCGGGGTCACGGCACAGCTGCGATGGGGGCACGGAGGTGGCTGGTGCCAGCTGGGGGGGAGCAGGATGGCCACGGCAGAGGCAGAAACAGAGCAGCAAAGTTCTGGGATTCCTGGAAAAAGCTGGGCACAAGGATAGTTTTGTGCAGCTTGCGAACACCAGCGGCCCTTGTCGGCACCAGGGGTGCGTTTGCCATACTCCCGCCGGGAAACCGCCACCTCCTCCCCATGTGTTCCAAACATCCTTCCTGCTGACAATTTATTTATATTTTATTTATTACTTTGTTGTGATTTTTTTTCTCCCTGTGTCTCCATTGGCTGCCTTGGACAGAGACATCTGTACCTCCCTGATGTCCCCCAGTTTCTGGGGGTCCTGCCTGGGGACGTGGCATCCCACCGGCCGTGCGGGCTCCTTCTGGGAAGCGGCCAGCCCTGTGCCGGAATGGGACGGCCCCTGGGAAAAACGCCCTGTGTCGCTGTGGGGTTTTAAAAAAATGCGATTATTTTTACAGCAATTTTCCATCTATTTTGGGTAGGAAGGAAAATGTTGAGGGGAATCTCTTTTTATTATTATTTTTTTCAGTCTTTAGGGTAACTGCTTTTAACACACACCTTTGAAAATCCCATTTGATGGCGGGGACCTCATAGGTGCCAAGGGGGGTGAGCTCTTCAGCCGTCCCTCTGCCCAGCTGTCTGTCTGTCTGCCCTCTGCAAGGAAGGGGGTCAGCGGGTCTGGCTGTAAAAACCCTCAGTAAATCCAGGCACAATGACAGCTGCTGTTTGCTGGGCCGGGAAAATTTGCCGGTATAGTGGCTGGGGATGGGGCTGTGGGGATGAGAATGGCCCCGGACCCACTGGTGGATTGAATTCCAGCTTCTCCCTCATAATAAGGAATACTTTCCAGCTGTGCATCGCTTCCATCCATGCCCGGATATTTGACGGCATAAGAAAGGATAGTGCTGTGCAGCAAGATGGAAAATCCCCTCTCCGCAATGCCGGGTGAGGTGGACCCCGGAACCTGTGACCAGCTTCTTAAATATACGACATTAAATACATGCCTGCCAGAAAGCATCTTAAATCATAGGCTGCAAAATACATGTTGGCTAAACAGTTTTTTTCACCGGTGGATTAACAGGGCGTTTTGGAGTGGGGTAGCAGCTTGCTTGTTTTAAGTTTTTGATGATTATTTTTAACAAAAAAAAGAGGGAAATCAGCCCGAGAGAGAGGTCTCCTCCTGTTTGGCAGGCGCCGCTCCAGGAACGAGCGCTGCCTGGTCCCGGCGGGCAGGACTGAAGGGAGCCCAGCCGTGGGGTTACCCCATGGTGAGGGGTTTGTCTCCGTCCACCCGATGGCTGGCCGGCACGGGGTCCGAAGGAAGCGAAGCCCCTCGCACACTGCCTCCTGCCTGCTGTGGGCAGGAGGGTGGGAGCCAGTGGCTGGCGCCCTGCCCAGGGATTGTTTTGGGGCTGAATGGACGGTAGCCGAGGTTTTCCGGGGATTGGAAACCCTTTCCCTCTGCCCTGCTTGCCCGGGGGGGCTGGGAAGGGCCTGCCCACCCTCGGTGGGGTGGGAATAGCCTCTCTGGGGGTGCTGGGGGAGTACAGCGGGGGGAAGCCGGGAACCTGGTATTAATTCAGGCCTGAATTAATGTTCGCCACAGGCGTGCGGTACTGGGCGAGCTCCCAGCCACGAGTGGAGCTGCTGGTTTGAACTGGGGAGGCAATGGCACGGCTGTGTTCTGCAGGGGACAGAAGTGACCGGCCCTGGCGGCTGCCACCGTACCGGTGACTGTCACAGTGCTGGGAGCAGGCAGGAGGTCCCTGGGAGGTTGTTCTGTCCTGGGCAGGGAGCAAGTGGCAGTGGGGCAGATGGATCAGGAGGCTGGGGGACCACTGGCTGGCAGCTTGCCCTGGGGTGCTTATCAGCAGGGTCCTCACTTGCTCTGTGCCTCAGTTTCCCTGTCTGGGCAGCCACAGGGAAGGGGGGTCAGGCACGGTGAATGCAGCTGGCCATGATCCCTGAACCGGGTGGTATGGGGCGGTGTGGCCAGAAACCAGAGATATTTAATGGAAAAAATGAAGGGATATGCAGAGTCCTTCCCTCCCCAGCTCTGGGCAGGAGTTGCCAGCGCTGACCACGAACGCCGGCCTGGCCGCGCTGGCGGGGCTGCGCCGGTGCCGCGTCAGCGTCCCGAGGTGCCGACTGAGGCTGGAGCAGCAGAGCCACTGGTACCGGCGGTGCCGGAGAGCCCTGCATGACAAGCACTCCAGCGTGTACAGTGTGGAAGCTGTGGAGTGGGATGGTTGTGGCAGTAAATAGAGGGTCTGTATAGCCTCAGTATGGCCCCAGCCTCGGGGGCTCTGTGCCTGCGGTGGTGTCCCCAGGTGTGTGTGCCCGTCACTGCGGCTGTGTTTATGCCGGTAGCACGGGCAGAAGGTGTTTTTTCTGTGCTGATGTGTCTCGGCTCCATGATAATGGGCTCTGTTTTTCCTGGTTAATTTTAGCATAATCACAATTTAAAAAAAAAAGTAAACTCTGTAATCGCTCTTCCCCCTCTGTGGCCGTGTTGGCACAGCCCTGCTGCTGCCTGCTTGAGGCCCCCTGTAAGGGTAGTGCCAGGGCTGCGGGCAGCAATGGGGGGAACCCCCCAGAGGGATGCAGTGACACAGGGACGTGTTCAGCTCGAGGCTTCCCCTGGGACTGGCACCTGGGGGCAGGGACCGTGCTGGTCCCCAGCCAAAGGGGGCTCGTCCTGCTGCCAGTGCCGGGGCGAGCCAGATGCTCCTCCATCTCAGTGACACTCCCTGCTTGGAGAGGGGACGAGGGACATGCACTGTGTCTTTCAGCTTCCCCTTTGAGCTTCCCCTTTCTTGCAGCCAGGGTGACTTCACTCCTTCCCCACTCCCAGCCTGGGGAGGAAGGGCTGGACTGGGAGCTGCATGTCTCCTCTGAACCCCTGGCATTCTGAATTGGGATGCTGAAAAATAAACCCATCCCAAAATCCACCAGCTTTTCCTGCTGGCAGCCTCCTCCGCAGCTGGGCTGGGCTGTGGGACCCATCAGGCTGCAAAGTCCACGCCATTTCAAAAGCAGCCTGGGGGAAGCTGCTCCCACCGAGGGCCACTCGAGATGGCTGGTGGAGGTGGCAGCTTCTTCCCCAGCTCCCTGGGGTGCTTGGCTGGGGGTGCCCAGCCCCCTGCCACTACCTGGTGGCACAAGCATCTCCTTGTCCTGGCTGCTGCCAGCTCCAGCTGTGTGCACGTGTTGGGGCTGATGCTCCATTGTCCCCCGAGACAATGTGGATGTCAGATTTGGGATGCAGCTCTGCCTGGAGCTGGGATAGAGGGTGATAGGCACGGCTTAGCCGCGCCCCCATCATCAGTCGTTCCCCACTCCCGAACTCAACTGAAGCCATGGATGCCAATCATGTTGGCTGCAGCACACTGGGACCATGGGGCAAATGTTAGTGTGTTTATGTCATTTTCATGGCCTGGAGCAGGTGTAATTTCTTGCTAGGTCCCACCCAGGCTCCCCTTTTCCTTCCCCTTTCTTGGCCCTCACATTCCCAGTGCCCATCCAAGCATCTGCTCTGGCCGATGCTGGGAGCTCTTCTCTGATGGCTGAGGTGCCCTCTGCCCTCCCGCCCTGGGCTGGGGGTCCCAGTGGGGTGGGTGTCTCTGGCTTCAGGCAGCACCTCACTGCTCATCCCGCTTTCTCGTTTCTCTGCAGGTGCTGGCGAGTCTGGGAAGAGCACCATCGTCAAACAGATGAAGTGAGTGATCCTTGCACCACGGGCTCCAAAACCAGTGGTGGCTGGGGAAAGCTTCCCATTGGTGTTGCCACAGAGCGTGGGTGGGGGAAAGCACTCTGGGACACCCAGCAAAGGGCTGACCTTGCCCGTGTCTCTTCCATGTCCCCAGGATCATCCATGAGGATGGCTACTCGGAGGAGGAGTGCCGGCAGTACAAAGCCGTGGTCTACAGCAACACCATCCAGTCCATCATGGCCATTATCAAGGCAATGGGGAACCTGCAGATTGACTTTGGAGACTCCTCCAGAGCGGTGGGTGCCCACTGTGCTGTGCCTGGCAGGGGTGGGGTGTCCTGGAGAGCAAAAGCAGATGTGCCCAAAGCTGGGCCAGGATTAAGGGTGGCCCTGCCCAAGCCCTGCTACTCCCTGTCTGGCTGTGACTGCCTGTCCCTGGCACTGGGGATGTGGGGACCCAAAGCATAACCTGTGAGTGGACTGCCCTGGCACAGCCCCTGGTGTGTACAAGGATGGGGGTCCATTGGGTCTCATTCCCATCTACCGCTGGAGCTCCTGTCCTGCTGTCCAGGTGGGACATAGAGGGCTCCAGTCAGGTTATTTGGGGCAGAATGAGCTTTGTATCCCTTAGCTGATGCTTGAGTCCTGTTTTTTCCCCTCAGGATGATGCTCGGCAGCTGTTTGCACTCTCCTGCACTGCCGAGGAGCAAGGCATCCTACCGGAGGACCTGGCCAATGTGATCCGGAGGCTGTGGGCTGACAACGGGGTCCAGGCGTGTTTTAACCGCTCCCGAGAGTACCAGCTGAACGACTCTGCTGCCTAGTGAGTACCCGGACTCCTCTGCCCAGCTCAGTTGGATCCCAGCCCTGTGGCCCACAGCCTTTTTATTGAGCAACAGAAAATCCCCCTGGAGGCTGCTGTTCCCCATCGCCAGGCTTGGGGGCTGGTGCTGCCACTTCCCGTCCAGCGCTGGGGCTGAGCTGGAGCAGAACTGGGAAGGCGGATGTTTCGCAAGCTGTTTCCTCCTCTGGTGGGGTGCTGTGGCCCCCAGGAGGGGGACACCAGGGCATCCCCCTCCTGCTGCTGCTCAGTGCCCACTGCCCTTCACCAGGGGATTCTCCCCCTGACCTCCCTCCATGTGAGCACAGCCCAGGGGGCTTCCCCGTCCTTGTGGCCCTTCATGGGCCATGGGCCATGAAGGCAGAAAAAAAGCAAGAAAAAGCCCCAAAGCAAGCACTGGGGACCCTTATGCCTGAACAGGATGAGTAGGATGCACAAGAGGCTTTTCTTTTTCTTTTTGCCCAAGTTTATATGGAAAGACTTGGCATTACACAGGCATATTAGCCAGCTAACTCGTGTGGATAATTTGCCTGCATCTGCTTGGGTTTATCCCTGAAGAGATTTAATAAATAAGTTAATCTGCCTAAAATATGATTGCTGGAGTGGGTGGCGTGGCCAAGGCTGTGTTCAGCTCGCACAGTGCCCTCCTGCCCTCTCTGCCCAGACACCGTGCAGTAAAGCAGTGCCAGGGGCAGCTCGTGCTGTGCCGGGACACCCCAGCCAAGGCTGGCCCCACGAGGGACTGAGCACCCTTAAGACTGGCTGCCATCCTGGGGACTGCTTGGGCCCCTGTATGCCAGCGCCACTGTCCCCTCCCTCCTGGCACCGGCAGGTCCCTCTTCTGCACTGAGGTCACTGGGGGAAAGATGTTGCAGGAGAGCTCCTGGCAAACGCCGACCCCAGAGAAGCTCCTGCCGGCACTTTCCTCCAGCGCCCGTGGCTTTCGCTTCCTCCAGCCCAGCACCCACCCACCTCCCCAGCCCCCTCCTGCTCAGCCCCATCGCTCCCAGCCAGTGCCGGCATGTCCCCGACAGTGCCGTGCTGTGCCGTGGGGGCTGATCCGGAGGCAGCGGAGACCCGGCAGGTGCCTGGCAGCTCACACGCACAGTTTGAGCAAATACGTCTGCAAATCAACTATCGCCTTAAGCGCATTTGTTAAGTGTTTGGTGCATTACGGGGGTTGGACAAGTATTAATTAGGAGCCCCCGCTGAGCTGTTGCTCCAGCCTTTCTCCAGCAGCACACAGGTGCCGATGTGGCAGCCGATGCCCTGTCCATCCCCGCGGGGCTCGTGCTGTACCCATGGTGCCACCGGCACCGGGCACCCTGGGGATGAGGAGCCCCACGCTGTGCCCAGCACTCAGCCCCCCACACCCAGCCCTCTGTGGCAGCCCCCAGCCACCTCCTCTGCAGCCCCTTGGGGTGCAGGAGCTGGGGGTGCCGGGGTGGGTGTGAAGTCGGAGTGCTGCTGGTGCCGCGCAGGGCCCTGCCGCGGCGTTTCCTGTTGTTGTGTCAGCCGGAGCCGCCTGTGTTTCCGGCTGTTGTCGAGCTGCTCGGTAGTGGCGGGTGCCGGCCCCCACGCCCTCGTGCTGCTGCAGGGTCCCGGGGCACCCACGGCTCCGGCTGTGCCCTGGCATGCCAGAGGCTTCCCAGGAGCTGGCGAGCGGCCGTGCTGCCACTGGAGCCCAGGATCCCCATGGCCTCATGAGCTGTAATCTGGCTTTCACCAGATTACAGGGCTGCAAAGGCCTTAATTAACACAAGCCTAATTTGCTTAAAGGAGCCCGTTTATTGTAACCCAATTAAAGGAACGTGAGCTGGAGAAATGGAAACTTGCCTTGATCCTCCCGGCATCCCTCTGCTGGTCCTGGCAGCTGCTGCGCCATCAAGACTGAGGCATCATCTCTGCCGAGGTCTGCAGGGCAGACAGTGCTGGTCCTGGGGGTCCCGGGATGGCCGGCAGCCCCCCCAGTCATGCTGCTCCCGGTCCCTCCAGCCGCCAGCCTCCTGCTTCCTCCCAGGGCTCCGGCCCTTTGTGTTTTTGACTATAAATGGCACGGCGCCATCGATTGTTTCCGCCGGCGCTGCGACCGGTTGCCATAGCAGTGAATACTTTCCTCTTGCCGCTTCCCCTGTGCAAACGGCCAGGAAAATAGGGGGGGAGCCCCCCAGCCCCAGCTGTATCCTCTGCCCAACCACTGGTGCTGGCACTCTGCCCCCAGCCCTTGTTCCCGCATGTCTCCTTGCCACCCTGGCAGCTTCCCGCCCTGCCCTTCCTGTGGCTGGTAGGGCCACGGGGTGACCCTGGGGTGCGGATGGGGTCTGCAGTGTTGCCTGGCTTGGCGCTGCCCACCCCAAGTGGGCGATGCTGGAGTGTGGGCAGTGGACTCTGGGGTGGTGTGGGGATGCCCCATGGGATTTTGGTGGGTCGTGCCCCACAGTCCAGCTTCCCTAGTGCCTTTCTGCTCCCTCCCCAGCTACCTGAATGACCTGGAGAGGATAGCCCGTGCCGACTACATCCCCACGCAGCAGGATGTGCTACGCACCAGGGTGAAGACCACTGGCATCGTAGAGACGCACTTCACCTTCAAGGATCTGCACTTCAAGTACGTCCAACCCTTTTACTTTTGCCTTTTCCAAGGCAAAAAAATACCCTTTCCTGCCCGTGGCTGGCCGGATCCTGTTTGCGCGCTGCACACGTCAAACCCTCCCGGCTTTGCTCATGGCAGGAGCTGCTGCCTCAGAGCGAGCGGAAACCGCCGAAATAGCTGGAGCAGCCTCAAAAACGTCTCACAGGGCTCAGCCCGGGGGCGGATCCAGCCTCTGGCGAGGAGGGGAAGGGGGAAGGTGTCCTCCCGGTGCTGTGACGCTGCTTCCGCTGCGGGAAGAGCGCTGGGCGGAAACCAGGGGTCTCAGGGCTGGGAACCAGTGCCACTGCCCACCAGCACCTTGGGGTTGCTTTCCACTAAAAGCCTGTGGGAAAGAGTCAGGGCTCTGGTTTCCAAAGCTAAAAAGCTGGCATTGTGCATATCCCGGGGGATTTCGTCTCTTGGCAACGGACCTGCTGGCAGAAATTTCTGCTGGGATCCTCCCTGAGTGCGGGGGGCTCGCAGGGGTGCCCTGCCACCCTGGTGGGAAGGCAGTGTTTTGTCGCCCGTTGCCAGGGCGTGCTTTGGAGGTGGCAGCGGGGCAGAGGGGCTGGTGTGGGGAGGAGCACAGCAGTGAGGTTGGCTGTAGATGTGGCGCTGCTGCCAGGCTCTTGTCTGTGGAGGCAGAGCATCCTCTGCTGCCTGCAGCAGGAGAGGCAGGCGGTGCTCCAGCACCATCCCCTGAGCCCTGGCGCTGCCTGCCATCCCACTAAGCCGGCCACTCAGCTGAGCACCAGCAGCTCCCCGTGGTCCAGCAAAGCCCCGCGGTGCCCCCTCCAGAGTGGGTCTCTGAGCATCTCCTGGAGCCCGGCTTCAGGGAGCGTTGTGCTGACACCCCCTGGGAAAGGCTGCCTGGTCCTGCCCTGGCTCCTGGTGGGGATCTGGGGTCTGCTCCGACTGCGAGAAGAGCCTGGACACTGTCCCTGGGATGGGCAATGGGTGCTGGCAGATCTGCAGTGCCAGCAACACCCCTGTGGCAGAGGCACTGTGCTCTGCCCGTCCTGGCGCCTTTTCCTGGCACAGCTCCTGCTCCGGGGAGGCTGAGGCAGAGTGGGGTGAGGGCAGTGGGGCCAGGAGCTGCTGCCCATCACCACGCTGTCTCCCGGCCCAGGATGTTCGATGTGGGCGGCCAGCGCTCGGAGCGGAAGAAGTGGATCCACTGCTTTGAGGGGGTGACAGCCATCATTTTCTGCGTGGCCCTGAGCGCCTACGACCTGGTGCTGGCTGAAGACGAGGAGATGGTGAGTGGAGGGGCTGGAGCCAGTGCTGTGAGCCAGCCCTTCCTTGGGGAGCACCCCTTTCTCTGGTGCCCACCAGTGCCCTGGCCAGCATGGCCCAAGCCTTGCAGGGCTCTTGGCATCCCCTGCCGGGGCAGGCAGCAGTGGGGGAGGGGCATCAATGGGGTGGGGGCTGCCTGGGGGTCCCTGCCTGGCTCAGGCTGCTTTCTCCTCTGCCAGAACCGAATGCACGAGAGCATGAAGCTGTTCGACAGCATCTGCAACAACAAGTGGTTCACGGACACATCCATCATTCTCTTCCTCAACAAGAAGGACCTCTTTGAGGAGAAGATCGTGCACAGCCCCCTGACCATTTGCTTCCCTGAGTATACAGGTATTGCAGGGTCCCTCAGTGCCCCTCCAGTCGCCCTGACAGGAGCAGCAGGTGGCACCTTGCCCAGGCAGTGTAGCAGGAGATGCTGGGGATGGAGATGGTGGCTCTCCTGTGCCCAGGGAGCAGCGTGTTGAGGCAGCGAGGGGGGTGTGGTGGTATTTGGGGTGCCCCAAGGGATGGGGGAAGATGGGGAGACAAGAGGCAGCAGCCCTGGGGGTTTAGCTGAGGCTCCTTGTGCCTGGGGAACATCAATCTGACATTGGGGTGGTAGTGGGGGAAGCTGAGCCCAAACCAGCGCCAGTAGTGGAGGCATCATGGGGCAACCCCAACCCCGTGTCTCCTCCTCCTCCCCAGGGGCCAACAAGTACGACGAGGCGGCTGGCTACATCCAGACCAAGTTTGAGGACCTGAACAAGCGGAAGGACACCAAGGAGATCTACACCCACTTCACCTGCGCCACCGACACCAAGAACGTGCAGTTCGTTTTCGACGCCGTCACCGACGTCATCATCAAGAACAACCTGAAGGACTGCGGGCTCTTCTGAGGGTGGCACTGCCCAGGTGGGTGCTGGTCTCGGTGGTGGCCCCCAGCGAATGGGGTGATCACAGAGCAAAGCATCATCTGGGGCTCCGACCCCACCAGGCGGTGGGTGACCGTGTCCCCCATCCTCAGTCCCCACCCACTCACCCCCACTCTCTCCTAGGACCCCTGGCTATGCCAGCGAAGGGAGGACCATGCCGCCCCCACCTCCTGCTTCTCTTCGGATTCATCCCTCCACCCCCACCCCATAAAGAGACTTTTGGGTGTCAGCGCAGTGGCAGGGCCTGTGTCCCCTCCGCTGCCCTGCTCGCCTCCCACCATCCTCCTTTTCCTTGTCGGCGTCACCCTTTCTGCCTTCCTGCGGAAAATGAGGTTTTCATCTTGGTTTTTAACCCCTGAACCGCTCCAGCCCCCCTGTTCCTTTGCTCCCGAGCCCTGGCGCTCTCACTGTTTACATTGCAAGTGTTGCTGGCACGGGGTGGGGGGACACAGGGGTCCCCCTGGGGACACCCACCCGGCTGAAAACACAACCAACAACATTCCTTTTAGTAAGCCACAAAAGAAAGAAAAGGAGAAGGAGAAGAAAGTAAAAAACAAAAACAAAAACAAACAAAAAAAACCAAACACAACAGTGCGCAAAAAAACCACCACACCACACCGGCTGGGTCAAGGTTGCTTTTTACAGAAACCTTTTTACCAAACTATTTAAAAGCGTCAAGTGCTACGTGGTGGCGGTGCCCTCCATGGCCAGCCCACCCCCCAACCGTGTGCCTTGGGGGGGTCTGCACCCCACCCCGCCTCGCTGCCCCCTGCCCCGCTACCCCGAGGGACGGGCAGCCCTCGGCGGGCAGCGGCCGGGCAGGGGAGTGGGTAGGGGGTGCTGCCCGCTGCCTGTATCCCCCCCTCTTTCTAAGCCTAGTTTTGTAGGGCTAGCTGTTGCGTTGGGCGAAAAGAGCCCGCTGTACAGAGTGGCCCCTGCTGTCCCCCCCTAGCCCGGGGGGCCCCCTCAGCCGGTGCCCGCGGCCTCGCTTTTCCCACAGGATGTTTTACCGAATCGTTCACATGGTTTGAAATAATAAAATGTAGAAACAAAATAAAGCGGAAATATGTATGTACTGATCCCCCCCATGACCTAGGGGTGGGAGTGGGTGGCTCACCTCTGTGGGAGGGCTGGGGCATCCCCAGGGGTGGGAGAGGGTGGACCCCAGGAGTGCTGGCTCAGCAGCTGGGGGTGCTGCTGTGGCGGCTATGACCACCCCCTGGCCATGCAGTAGGGGGGTGGTGGCATCCAGGGGTTCCTGGCACCCAAGGGGCCCCAGTACCACACACCCAGCAGTCCACAGGGGGGACCCATGGATGCATCCTGCAGCACCCAGGGGCCCCCCAGATCCAAGGAGCACCCAGGGACCCTTGGCACCCAAGGTCCCCCCCGCCCCCAGAATCACCCAGCTCCAAAAGGAACACAGGGAGCCCCAGGACACCTCAGCTCCAAGGGAAACCTAAGGACCCCCCAGCACCCAGGGTCACCCAGTGCTCCCCAGCATACAGTGGCACTGGATGCCCCGCAGCACTGGCCGGCGGGAGGCCTGCTGAGGAGCGAGGAGTGGGGCCATGCCCCCACCCAGGGGCGGCTCCGGGGCTGAGTGGGTCAAATCCTGGGGGTTGTGGGCAAGTGGGGATGGTTGGGGAGGAGTGGGGGGGCAGCAGGGGGTCTGGGCCCCAGGGGAGGTGGGGGGGCAGAGTGGGACGGGGCACTGGGGCTGGGGCTCAGAAGAGCCCGCAGTCCTTGAGGTTCTCCTTGATGATGATGTCAGTGACGGCGTCAAAGACGAACTTGACGTTCTCGGTATCAGTGGCGCAGGTCATGTGGGAGTAGATTTCCTTCACGTCCCGCCGCATGTTCAGCTCCAGGAACTGCAGCTTGATGTAGTTGCCCGCATCATCATAGGTGTTGGGACCTGGTGGTGTGAGGGTGAGTGGGGTCCCTGCCTGGGCTGGTGTTCCCCCAAGCCATGGGTGCTCCCCCAGGTGGGCAAACCATGAGCAATGCTCCTGCAGCACTGCTTGCATGGGGTGCTGGGGACACCTGGTGGGTGCTGCTGCAGGGTGCTGGCACCCAACCCTTCACCATCACCCCCCCACCTGCCGGGTGACCTGCTGCCACCCTCACCATCGTAGTCAGGGAAGCAGATGCTGAGATGGGCCTTCTTGATCTTCTCCAGGAAGACATCCTTCTTGTTGAGGAAGAGGACAATGGAGGTGGTGGCAAAGTAACGGTGGTTGCAGATGCTGTTGAAGAGGTGCAGGCTCTCGTGCATGCGGTTCTGCAGAGGGACATAGTCCCGTGGTGACCTCCCATGTTGTGATGGGGACAAAGTAGAGGGGGCATGGGCTGGTGAGCCTTTCTCACCACTTCGTCATCCTCCACCAGGACCATGTCATAGGCGCTGAGGGCTGCAATGAAGATGATGCAGGTCACCCCTTCAAAGCAGTGGATCCACTTCTTCCGCTCTGAGCGCTGGCCGCCCACATCGAACATCCTGGGCAGGACAAGGAGAGAGGTCAACAGCCCCACCCCTGCCCACCCCTGGTGCCAGCCCTCACTGCAGACATGGCCCCCACCTGAAGTTGAGGTCTTTGAAGGAGAACTGGGTCTCAATTATGCCAGTGGTCTTGACGCGTGAGCGCAGCACGTCCTGCTCCGTGGGGACATAGCCAGGTGTCACCAGGCGCTCCAGGTCTGACAGGTAGCTGGCCGGGCACATGGTGAGCATGAGACACAGGTCGGTACCCCCAGACCCACCCCGGCCCAGACCCCCACCCATACTCCACATACTAGCCGGCTGAGTCGTTGAGCTGGTACTCGGAGGCACGGTCGAAGCAGGCCTGGATGCCCGTGTCCTTCCAGAGCCGCCCAATGATGTCTGACATCTCCTTGGGCATGGTGCCCTCCTCAATGGTGTCGGAGAGATGCAGCAGCTTGCGGGCATCGTCCTACAGGCAGGGGAGCTCAGCAGGGCCAGGGGGCTGGGGGGACACCCCTGCCTGGCATGGGGTGCTTCTCACCTGGCGAGCTGAGTCCCCATACTGGATGCTGAGAGTGGTCATGGCCCGCACAATGGCCAGCATGGACTGGAGTGTGTTGCTGTAGATGATGGCGATGAACTCCAGGCATTCCTCCAGTGAGTAACCGTCCTGGTGGATGATCCTGGCCGGGGAGGGGGGCACAGGGCTGAGCTGGAGTGGGGGCACCCATGTGTGCAGCATGGGGCTGAGCCAGGCACTGAGGGCTGGGTGCACCCCATGGATGTGGCATGGGGCAGAGCTGGGCGCGGTGGGACATGGGCACCGGGTGGCTGTGGCATGGGGCAGGTATGTGGCACAGTGTGGCATGTATGTGGCACAGTGGGGCACGGCACCCCTTGGCACTCACTTCATCTGCTTGACGATGGTGCTCTTTCCTGACTCTCCTGCTCCTGTGGGGACAAAGCATGGGTCACAGCAGTGTCTACACTGGCCCCAGGGACCACCGGTGCCTAGCACACCTGGAGACACTGGTGGCTGTGCCAGGGCCGTGTCGCAGGGCAGGGGATTACAGCCTGGTGCCACTGGCATTAAGGTTGGGCTGAGCTGCTGTGGTTAATGGGATCTGTGGCAGCTCAGCCAAGGACGTGCTTGAAGACCCAGGGGAGGGGTAGGGGACATGGTGGCATCGCAACCCCACCACACACCACCTGATACCCAAGCCTGCAGCAGTGCAGGAGGACATGCCAGGGGGGCAGCGATGGCACCCATGACCCCACCACGTCCAGGGCACCCCAGTCCTTGGGCACCACTGGAGCAGCTGAGAGGGACTGGGGGGGACCCACAGTGCTGGGGGACATCAGGGGCAGACACAGGGGTGCTGGCGTGGGCTGTGTGGGGTGCCTGGGAGGATGGGGTAAGGTGGAGGGCTGCCAAGATGGTGCTGGTAGGGCGTGTTGGTGAAGGCTCTTGAGATGGGTTGGTTGGGGTTGGGGGGCGGGGAGGGCTGGGATTCAAGATGTGTTGGGCTGGTTGGGTTTGGGGGAAATCTGGAAGTCAGGGGATCATAGGGTTGGTTGAGGTGGTTTGTGGGGTATGGGGTGCCTGGCAGGGTGGGGAATGTTGAGCAAGATATTGAGATGAGCTGGTTTGGGAGAGTCTGGGAATAGGGGGACTCTTGGGGTGGGCTGGTTTGGCTTAGGAGTGTTTGGGGGAGAGGAAAACATTGGGTTGTTTTTTGGGGTCAGCTGTCTGGGTTTAGGGTTGCTGAGGGGTGACAAAGGAAATGTTGGGGGTCTGTTAGGGTGGGCTGGTTAGGTCTAGGAGTGCTCAGGAGCAGTGGGCTGTTGGGGGGACTGTTGGGCTGGGCTGCTTGGGTTTGAGGGGGATCCGGGAACTTTGGGTGGCCTGTTGGGGGGGGGGGGGTGGTTAGGGAGCATGTCTGGAGGCCGGGGGAAGGTTGGGTGTGCTGGTTGGTTTTAGGAGGGGCTATTGAGGTGGGCTGGTTGGGTTAAGGGGTGCTAGGAGGTGTCAGAGGAACACTGGGTGGGCTGTTGGGGTAGATGCACAAGGGACGGGTATCTCCCCCAGGGTGTTGTCCCCCACATACCCAGCAGCAGCAGCTTGACGGTCCTGGCATCCTTCTCGGCATCCTCCTTGAGCTTCTTCTCTAGCTCACGGGAGTGCTTCTCCTCAGCGCTGGCCCCGGCACCCATCCTTGGCCCCGCAGCCCTGCGGCTCACCCGCTCCTTGGAGGTCAGCACCAGGATGGGCAGCGAGCTCCAGCCTCCCGCCGCCTCCAGCGCTTGCCTCCCTGCTGTGCCCACTGCCGACTGCCACCTCGCTGCCACCACCACCCACCAATGTGGGGCAAGGACGGGGCCAAGGTCCTGGGGGGCCGCCCGGTGCGGTGCTGCGCCAGCACCCACGGCTTAAGCTGTCCACCCCTAGATAAACCCCCTTAAGTCTGCAGCGGGCTGAGCTCAGCAATCCCATGGCTCCCGGTGTCAGCGCTTCTGCCGGGGGGGCCCAAGGCTGGCCAGCCCCCTGCTTTGTCCCTGCCATGAGACCAGGGACAGTGACCCGGGGACGTGGGACTCCCCCAGCTCTGTCTCTGCTGTGGACCCCAGTGGGGGTTGGCACTGGGGGGAATCTGTTGTGGTCTGGCAGGGGCTGGGTGCCATGGACTGAAATGTCCCCATTGTCCCCAGTACAAGCTGGTCATCGCCACTCACTCTGAACCAGTGCCCACAACCTCCCCAGTAAGCCACCTAGGCATCCCCAGGTTCTCATGCCCGTGTCCCCATGGGCACCCAGTGATTGAATGCCATCCCCAGTCACCTCATCCTCTGTCCCCAGAACCTCTTCCAGGACCCTCCACCAATGTCCCCAGGCCGCCCAGGTGCTCTTCTTAGTGTCTCCACTCACTCACCTGTACACTGCCAGTGTCACCACTCCAGCCCAGTATCACCCCTGGAGTCCCCAGAACCCTTCAGCAACACATGCACAATGTCCCCAGGGATACCCGAGTACCCTCCCCAGAACCCCTCCCTGGTGTCACTCCTCAGTATCCCAAGGAGAAATTCCAGTCCTCTCCCAGTGTACTCAGGACCACCCCCCCCACCCCCCAAGCCCTGTCCAGAGGCACTCCAGTGCTCCCATGCCAGCTGCAATGACCCCCGCCTCCAGCGTCCCCAGGCCACTCAGAGCCCTCCCCAGTGTCCTTAGGCTACTATTTCCCCATCTCCCGCGTCCCCAGTCCCCCCCGCATCGCCATCGTGGCCTCTCCAGTAAGACTTAGTGTCCCCAAGGACACACCAATAATCCCTCTGTGTCCCCCTGCCACCGCCCCCAGTGTTCCAAGGCCCTACTAGGGTTCCCCCAGGTGTTTCCAGTAAATATAAGTGCCCTCGTGTCCTGATCTGCACCCCTCCCCGCGCTGTCCACAGTGTCCCCTCCGTCCTGTGCGGCTTCTGCAGAACCGCTCTCGGCCGCCAGGGGGCGAAAGGACCCAGCGCAACCCAGCGCAACCTAGCGCCCCCATTACAGCCCAGCGCCCCCAGTACAGCCCTGCACCGCCCCAGTACAGCCCTGCACTGCCCCCAGTTTAGCCCAGGACCTCCCAGCACTGATCCTAGCGCCTTCCTGGGACTGTCCAGAGGAGCCCAGTACAACCCACATCGCCCCCAGTACCAACCAATGTCCCCAGTACAGCGTAGTATCAGACACTATCAGACACTGCCCCCTGTAGAGCCTTCCCCATGGCCCCAGTATTGCCAAGTACTGGCTCCAAGTACCGAATCCTAGTGCTCCAGTACTTCCCCCAGTGCTCCCAGTACTGGATCTTGAGTGCTCTCAGTGCCTCCAGAAACAGCCAGTACTGGTCACTAGCCCAGCCCAGCGCACCCACCCTCCCAGCGTACCCCTAGCGCCTAGACAGTATCAGCCAGTACTGACACCTCCCATGACCTGTCCAGTGCCCTTAATGCCACCCAGTACCCCCAGTGTTCCCAATACAGCCCTGCCATGTGAATTCCAAGGGCTCTTCAGCTCCCTGGCTCCAGCCCAGTCCTCCACACCCTGGCAGGGCTGAGGGGCAGAGCTGGATGGATCCTGTGATGGGAGCAGGTGGCAGCACAGCCCCTGGCTGCTGCCTGCTCCCTGCCTGCTCCCTGCCTGCTCCCTGCCCGCTCCCCAGCGGAGTACAAGCAGGTGCCCTCGTCAGTCCCAAAGCCAGTGTTTATTTGGGGGTGCCCCAGCTGTGTTTGGGGGCACTTGCTCAGCCCTGGCTGCCCCTCTGCTCCCCATGTATAACTATTTACAGGCCCCCACACCCACCAGGGTGCCCTGAGGGGACGGCTGATGGGCTGGGTGCCCTGAACACCCATGGGTGCCAATGCCAGTAAACATCGGCAGCTGCCTAAGGTTTTACCCCAGCACAGCCCCTTCTCCTTTCCTTCCCCATCCAAAATCCCTGGTTGAGCCCCCACCATGGCTTGGACACCTGGGTCCTGTCTTGAGGGTCCTGTCTGGCCCCATCCAAGCCCCTGGGCCCCACAGCCCCCTTCTCCTCGGCTTGCCTAGTGGTCTGCACCTTCTCCTCGAAAAGCACTTGCTCCTCAATAACCAGGTGGGGAAACTGAGGCAGGAAGCTATGAGGGCCATGCCAAGGCTGTGAGAGTCAGACTGTCCAGCACCACTTCACCTTTTCCCCCCTGACTGGAGTTTGTCTGCCTTCCCCCATCCCACACAGGGACCTGCACCTCTGGTCCCTGGTGCAGTGACACGTCCCAGCTCGGGGGAGACAGCAGCCACGGTGCCTGGTGGTCCCCCATACCGGGATCCTGGGGTCCTGGAGGAGGGGGAAGACAGCGATGCTGGCTGCAGCCACCCTCGGGGTCTCCGCTCCTCTGTGGGGCTAGGAGGTGGGGGTCGCACTGCCCCAGTGACCTCGTACAACCTACAAATAAATGCCGTCTCCCGCGGGAGGGGAGAGTGCGTGTGTCTGCATGTGTGTGTGTGCGTGGATGTATATATATATATATTTATTTATTTATTTATTTATAGATATTTTTAATATTAAAAGGGGGGAAAAATAGAGCACTGTGCTAGCAAAGTCCCTGATGACGGTTTCATGTGTGCCCGTAGGTCTCTGGCTGGTGATTCCGGCGGTTCCGAGGTTTCTTCTGCTCCTGCTGCTCCTTGGCTTTGAGGCCAGCCAGCGGCTGAGGGGGGCTAGCGGCTGTGTGCCGCCAGTAGCCCTGGCAGTACTGGTCCAGGAGTCCCATTTCAGGCTGGGTGAGGAGCTGCAGCAGGTCCTGGTAGCGGGGAGTGGGGGCCCCAGGCAGGCCGGGGGGGGTTTCCACCTGCACCAGCACGGCGTGGACAGCGCGGCTGCTGAGGACGCGGAGCTGCACCTTGGTCACTGTGTGCTTGAAGTTGTTCTCGGTGGCAGTGCACGAGTAGAGGCCGCTGTCGGTGAGCTGGAGGGCACGCAGCAGCAAGCCCTGCTCCGTCCGCAGCACCCGGCCCTCCACCCGCAGCTGCGGGGGGAGAGGTGGCACAGCTCAGTCGACTGGTCCCTGCCCGCCCCCGGCACCCCCGAGCACCCCCCTGCCCTACCTCTTTCCGCCGGTCGCTGTTGTCCTTCTGCAGCAGCCACTTGACGCTGGCCTGAGGCGAGCGGGGCTGGCACTCCAGGAAAGCGGTGCTGCCCTCCACCCCGTACTGCACGGCCTCCACTGCATTCTTGTTAGCTGCAGGGGCGGCCACAGGCAGCCAGGTCACACCTGCAGCTCCATGTCCCCTGCCCCGCTGCCCTCCTGCCCAGCCCACTTGCTCTCCAAGAGAGAGCTTCTGTCCACCTCCACCCCTGGGTATGCTGGCTACCCAGCTACCAAGCAAGTGTGCTCCTCCTCTAGCTAAGCCATCCTTCCAGAAGGGTGTCCATCCTTCCTTCCATCCATCCAAATCTACTCCTTCTCCTCCCCAACATATCCATCTATCCATGTTTCATCCCTAATGTATCCATCTATCCATCCATGTTCATCCTACTCCCTGATGTACCCACCCCTGCTTATGCTCCTCCTTAATGTATCCACTTTTTCTTCAATCTATTCTTCCATCCATCCATCCATCCATCCATCCATCCATCCATCCATCCATCCTCACCCTCTTCCTATATATCCACCCACACAACCATCAACCCACCAGGGCCCCCATCCACCCTCTCCCCCTCTGGCTGCTGCCCACATCCCACATCCTCCTGCCCTCAGCACACCCCCCAGCTGCCTCCCAGTGCTGTGGGGCTGTGCCTCACACCTCACCCACCGTTGGAGTTGTAGCCCCGGCACTGGCGGATGGGATTGCCATGCCGCACGTCCTGCCGCCGGCTCCGCCTGTGGGGAGTCAAGGAGGTGAGCAGGGGAGCCTGGGGCCAGGGGGTCCCTCTCCGCTGCCCCCTCCTGGCCCCCCATACCTCTTGGAGGAGGCAGAGTAGCGGGTGCAGGCACTGCCGTCCCAGGCGCAGTACGGGTCCCGCGCCAGGCAGCAGTCAGCACAGGCTTCCCCGTAGACGTCACAGCGGTGCAGGGCCAGGTGGGTCACGCCAACAGCCGAGGACACATACAGCTGTTGCTGTTGGGGGACAAAGAGGACAGGGTGAAATGTCATCTCATCCTCTCCCTGTAAGCACCCCCCCAGAATGAGCTGCAGTCTCCTGGTGCTGGGACTGGTTAAGACACCAAACCCACCCAGGGCCACCGGAGCCAGCTCGTCCTGGGGTGACCCGTGTGCCTCCTGCTCGGCTGCGGTGACACTGGGCAGTGCTATGGCCAGGCCCACAATGGGATCTGCCCAGCCCTTTGCCACGCACCATCACTCACCCTCTTGGAGGAGATGGTCATCGTCTTGACGGGTGCTGGCACCTAGATGGGAGCAGGAGTGGAAGAGATGGAGAGGAGAGCACCTGGCCTAACGCTGCAGCCCTGGAGGGGCAGCCCAGACACCCCCCAGGTAGCTGGGGTGGGGCAGGGCTGGGCAGGGGGAGTTGTGAGGGGCAGGAGAAACAATGCTTGGGGTCCCTCCAGTGCCAGCCAAGGGCTGCTTGGTGTCCCAAGGGCCTGGCTGGCTGGCTTGAGGACACTCAGTGAGGGTGGAGGACAGGACAACTCCTACCTTGAACACCTCAATCTCTTCCAGCATGAGCTCTTCCGTCTCCATGTCATCCCGAGGGAGCACGATGACCTTCTGCACAGTGCCTCGATCTGCAAGACACCACAATGCCCAGGCACTCAGTGCCACCCCTGGGCACATGTGCCCTCCCCTCCTGTGAAGGGGGTCCCTTCTTGGGGCTGGGGGGAGGAAGGACTCCCCAAGCTCACCCCCATCTCTCTCCTGCTGCAGTGGGTGGCTGTGCCTGGGGTGTAGCCCAGGCCACTGCACATGCCTAGAGACTGCCACCACCTAGGGCAGGGTTGGAGCAGCAGCCAGGGATGGGCATTGGGGCAGGGGAAGGACCAGGATGGCTCACAGGGGTCTGGGATGCAGGTTAGAGCAGGGGAAGCACCAGGCCAGGCAATGGTGTCCCCAGGATGGGCACTGGGGCTGGGGAAGGACAGCGTGGGTGGCTGGTGCCTCTAGGATGGGCAATTGGGCAGGGGAAGATTGAGGTGAGATGATGGTGGGATTAGGATGGCCAGTGGAAGGAAGCATGAAGCTGGGTTGTAGAATCTGTAGGATGGGTACCAGGGTCAAGAAAGTATAAGACTGGATGGTGGAGCCCCTGGGGTGAGCACTTGGGCAAGGAGAGGACCAGGCTGGCTGGTGGCATCCATTGGATGGGAATCATGCTGGACAGCTGGCCCTGCAGGCAGGAATCGGGCTAGGGGAAGGACCAAGCTGCGTGGTGGAATCCATGGGATGGGCACTGGGGCAGAGGGAGGACCAGGCTGGAGCCTACAGGAGGGGCAGGGATCTTGGCGGGGGGGTCTCAGCTCTTTGCCCCGCTCTAGTGTGGTGGAGGGCACAGGGCTCTGGCCAGCCCTGGTGGTACCCGTGCCCTCCAGGGCCGCGCCGGAGCATGCTGCATTCCCCGCGGTGCGCGGCGTGGGTACCTGTGCCCAGGAAAAGCACCTCATAGCGTCCGTCTGCCGCATCCACCTGGTCGACGGCCACCGTGGTGAAGCGGTAGTTGACGTTGGTGCGGACCACCAGCGGCCGGCGGTGCGCGGGGTAGACAGCGTGGTACATCAGTGGGTGCGCACGCATGAAGTTGATCACTTCATCAGGGTAGTCCTTGGTCGACTTCATGGATGGGGTAAAGGTCCCCCCGGGGCACTGCAATAGAAGTGTCACGAGTGCTCAGTGACCTGGTGACAAGGCAGGGGTCTGAGGGTGATGGCTCACCTCCCAACGCGTGCCTGGGGCTACTTACGGTGCCCGGCCGGGGGTAGGGCATCTTGCCCGTGTAGGGCATCCACTGGTAGTTGGGTCCCTCCTTGTGCGCAAAGGGCCCGTTGAAGACCATGCGGATATCAGCCATGGAGTAGACGCAGACAGCAGAGCCTTTGAAGACTGACCTGGAGGGAAGGACCTGCTGCCACCCTCCAGCTTGGCACCGCAGCATCACCGGGGCCCCCACCCAGCTGGGGATCCCCCTCCGCTGCTCCGTGCCAGGAGACTCAGAACTCACCCCGAGGCAGAGAACACCGCGTAGATAACAGGGTTTTTGGTGTCCTGAGTCTGCTGGATGAAGACATCCTCTTGAGACAGAAAAACGGGGGTGTCACCATGGGGCAGACAGGACACCCCTCACACTCAGGGACACCAAGGCAGGAGGGAGAGCAGCTCCGCGTGGGAGAAGTAAGAGGTGGAGGGCAGCAAGGGGGTATGCAGCCCTCCCCAGGGTGCCCCCCAAGCCTGCAGGGGTGCAGAAGGTTCCCGCCCCCGCCTTGCCCACTCACGGAGCTCGTCAAAGTGTGTTTCGATCCCATCGGGTCCGGGCACGGAGCACACAAGCCGAGCCTTCAGGAAGGTGCTCCACTTGTTCACGAGGCAGCAGTGGCCCCCATCGTCATTCTGCAACGGAGAGACCCCCATGCTGAGCTCCGCCCGCCCCCATGCCTGCCCCCTGCCCAGCCCCGGCTCCACTCACCAGGCAAATGCGCCCGATGCGGGAATAGACCCCAGGGCTCAGCGGAGCATCAGCCGACTTCTCTCGGAAGAAGAAGTAGAGCTTGTCGTCGTTCCTCTCGCTGCTGTCGGGGATGAGCTGGGCACGGACAAAGGCCGGGTCTGGAACAGCACAGCACACTCAGTCCCACGGCACCCTCTGCCCCCCACCACAGTGGGGTGCTGAGCCCCCCTCCTCCAGTAGCGTATCCAGTATGCTTCTGCAGTGCTGCATCCAGCTCTGGAGCCCCCCGCACAGGACAGACATGGACCTGTTGGAGAGGGGCCAGAGGAGCCACAGAAATGATCCAAGGCTGGAACAGCTCTGCTGGGAGGACAGGCTGAGAGAGTTGGGGTGTTCAGCTGGAGAAGAGAAGGCTCTGGGGAGATCTTATTGCGGCCCTTTAGTGCTTAAAAGGAGCTTATAAGAAAGATGGAGACAGGCTTTTCAGCAGGGCCAGTTATGATAGGACAAGGGGTGATGGTTTTAAACTAAAGGAGGGGAGATTCAGGCCAGACATGGAGGAATAAATTTTTTACAATGAGGGTGGTGAAACACTGGCCCAGGTTGCCCAGAGAGGTGGTGGATGAACCATCCCTGGAGACATCCCAGGTCAAGCTGGACGGGGCTCTGAGCAACCTCATGTGGGTGAAGATGTCTCTGCTCATGGCAGGGGGTTGGACTTGATGAGCTTTGAAGGCCCCTTCCAACCCAAACTGTGCTACGATTCTATGAAAAACACTGTTGTGGTTGCAGGGTGAGAGCTGGATCTGGAGCAGAGCTGCAAAGGTAGGGTGAGGAACCGGGTCTCTGGTGGTCAACAGTGCTCCAGGAGGGGCTCAGAGCATCCCTGGAGTCCCTGGGAGCACCCCTGAGGACCACAGTGTGGAGGGCTCCAGCAGTTCCATGAGCAGGGCGGTGGGAATGGGTCGTACCCCCCAGGGAGGAACCACACAACCTGGAAGCTTCTCAGGAAGCTTCTCCCTGCCATCCATCAGGCAGTGCCTAGCCTGCACTGACAGCTCCCCCTCTTCGGGTTACCGCCCCGCCGGCTCCCTGGCCCGGCAGGACCAGTCCATCTGCTCTGCTCTGTTTACTCAGCTGCTGGCCCGTGGGCAGGGGGGCTCCGGGGGGACAGGATGAGCGTTTGGGGTCACCGATCGCAGGCGACATGGTTGACATCTCAGCCCTGCAGAAACCCACGCACAGACTCCAGCAGAGCCACACACATCTCTCACCAGGTGCCTGCTCCCACTGCCCAGCGAAGCTCCTGGTGTGTCTGTCACTGTGCCCTGCACAGCTATCCCTCTGCTCTTCTGTCTGGATTTCCATCCAACCATCCATCCATCCATCCATCCATCCATCCATCATCTGTTCATCCATCATCTATTCACCCAATCATCCACCCATCAACTGTCAACCATCCATCATCTGACCACCCATTCATCCGTCCATCCATACCACACCATGACCCATCTGCCTGCCCATGCTGGCTGCTGTCTCTCTCCTGGTAGGATGCAGTATGACATGACAGGTCTCTGGGCTGGAGCCATGGGCTCCCCAGGGAACCTGGGCCAATGACACCCCAACTCACCATTGAGCCAGCGTGAATTGTACTGGTCTGTCCTCATGGCTGTCTGCTTGCCCATGGTGCGGAAGATGGCTGCGTCCGTGCCCATGAAGTCGATGTAGACGCCAGCATAGAGCTCTTCATCTGCAGAGGGCAGAGATCAGCCGGGGACCCCCACTTAGTCCCATCCATCCACCTTCTCCCACTGCCCTGGGCTCCATCCAGCCCCAGCTCCGGCCGGTAGCCACCAGGCAACCAAGAGCCACTGGCTGTGGCCATCCCAGCAAACTCGGGAGTTTGGTAGTGGTCTGTAACTAGGACCCCCAACTCTGCCGGGCCAGGTGCCCCAGGACTAGGCACCCCAGGTGCCCCAGGGTCTGCAGCTGGAGGGGTGGTAGGGGCAAGAACCCAACTCCTGGGGGGTATGTGGGCAACACAGGAAGATGGTGGGAGCCATTGTCCCATATCATCTGCACGTTCCCTCTGCCCAACGCAGCCAGCGCCAGCCCCAGGGGGCTGCAGGACTCACTTATTAATGCAGAGACAGTGTCTACTTTGGGGTCGTAGGAACATTTCCCCTTGCCCGACTCCAGTTTGTCTGGCTCCAGGTAGAAGATATAATCCTGGAGAAGGAAGCAAATGGAGGAGCTGGTTAGCTGTTCATCCCTCCATCCCTGTGGCACCTTCCAAAGCCCGCCGGGAGAGGCAGCCTCTCCCAGGAGAGAGCCCAGCAGCAAGGACAGATGCAGATGGACTACACCACGGGTCTGCATGTCTCCTGAGAAGCTGAAGCCTCCATGAGCTTCTCCTCCAACGTTGCTGGGTGCTCCTCCGTGCCCTCCACCACCTGGAGACTTGGCTGAGCTGCCAGGCTGAAATGGAGAATCCATCCCCCAGGTCCACTTCTGTGCAAACTTCTTCCAGCCACCTCTTCTCTCCGTCCAGCTGTGCTGCACATCGCCACTTGGTCTGCTCCAGGTCATGCAGCTCCAGCAGCTTCGGCAGGCAGGGTTTGGCCAGGGACACCACTTGGCACTGCTCGGCACCGCTCAGCACTGCTCGGCTGCCAGACCCAGTGGGCTCCTCTCGCCAGGACCTGTTTTCCAGTGGGTGCCGCCAAAGTGGCATCACGGTGAGACGCTGCACCCGCTCCAGGGGATTTGCCCCACGCTGTTAGGATCCATCTCCCCGCCGTCGCCTCTGCCTTCCCCATGGCCACTCCCAGCACCATCATGGGAGACCCACGCTGCCTCCAGAGACGCACACAAAACCCTCTGCCAGGGCCAGCTGGGAGCACATCACCTCTCAGCCCAGTGATCACCTCCAGAGCGGGGACAAAGCAGCATCAGTGAAGCACTCAAAAAGAGCCTGGGTGCACAGGGGACATTTAGGCTACCAAATCGAGCTGGTGGAGCTGCCTGCTGGCCCCACAGCCTTTCTCTGATGCAGGCGTGACAGACATGCTGGTGGTCAACCTCCATCGACAGGGGAGTGGGGTCCTGGCAGAGCCCCTGGCCCCAGGAAAGGTAGGAGCAGGTGGGGAGCCGGGATGCTCACCACACACATCTCACATCACAAGATCTGCTTGTGCCAGCTCTTCCTAGGACACCACAGCCCCAGAAACAGGCATGGCCATGCTTCCACCATCCCCATCACTGTGCCGTGCCACCTGCAATACTGGCATCAGCACAAACAACTCTGCTAAGTGCTGGCCCTGGTCCCAAGCGGGACAAACTCTTTCCATTGACAACCTGGCTCTGCAGTGCAGCCCTGGCCCCGGCCAAACCATGTCACCCTCCCACTGGGCAACCCAGGAGCCACTGTGGCACTGGTGGCCCATGTGATCCCCGGCCCATGCACCGACCCACGTTAGTCTGGGGGGGAGAGGCTCAGGGGGTAACACTGTCAGGGCAGGCTGGGCACTGGGTGTCCCCAGAAGCTGGGGACGCTGTCACCTTCCTGAGCCCGCTTGCCCTCTGGGATGACACCAGCCCCTTCTGGGGCAGGGCGAAGCAGCTGTTCAGCAATTTTTTTAATAGACCCTACCAAAACACATCTTGCACATTGCCTTGGCATTCTCCTCTGAACCATCCTGATTCCTGAGGCTTTGCCCAACACACTGCCCCACTTCTAGAGCCAGGCAAAGCCAGTGGTGAGGGAGAGCCACCGTCCCTGACAGTGTCCCCACAAGGGACCCGTGCACGGCCCAGGAGGAAGGAGTTAGTGAGAGAAGGAGAGTGGAGACGCCAGGCCGGTGGCTGGAGGATGCTGTGCCAAGAGGGAAGATGGTGGGGATGCCCATGGCACAGGGTGCCCAGCCCGGGGGTTGGGAGCATGCCGGTGGGAAGGAGGAGCCCGCGGCTCCGGCGTGGCCCACGGGAGAGGTGGGCACGGCTGCGGCGGCCCCCAGACCGGTCCCCACCTTGCTTTGTGCTGGTCTTGGGCTGAGGGGGCTGTCAGTGGATCTGCTTTCCCGGCCTCCCGGCTGGCTCGGCGGAAACCCCTGGGGAAAAGGAGCAGGGCAGAGAGTTAGCGCTGCGGGGGGGGCAAGGACCCCCTAGGCGGGGGAGGCAGGGGATCCCAAGAGCTGGGGTGGTGGGTGCCATGTAGCAGCAGAGCTGCAGCTCCCTCTCGGGGTGCCGGTGGGGTCCCTGGATGCTGCAAGCTGGGCTCCAGCAGGAGGGTCTCCGGGAAGGATCCTGCCATCTCCAACAGAACTGGGGTGCCCTGGCACAGGGCAGGAGGGGTGGCAGAGGCGGCTGCCAGAAGCCAGCCAGGTTGCGCTCATGCCCAGGGAGACAATGCTGGCACCTGCCACCCAGCTGACAGTGCCCCATGCAGAGAAGCAAGGCCCTGGTGCTGAGCCATGACACCACCGGTGACCTGGTCCTGGTGACCATGACACTGGTCCTGGTGACCCCCAGTCCCTGCCACACTGCCACTGGTTCCACCAGAGGGGACACACAATGCTGTTCCCTGTTGCATGGGCATCCCTAGTGCTCCTCAAATGCTGCCACTTCCCAGGCTAGTCCCGGTCTGGTGTCAATCCCGTCCTAGTCCAGTCCAAATACAGTCCTAGTCCAGTCCAGTCCAGTCCCAATTTGGTCCCAATCCAGAGTGGCCTGAGCAGCATCCACCTCTCTTGGTGCCTGTGCTGGGCTTGGGGAGCACTGGGGCAGACACCCGTCCTCCACATCCAGCGTCGTTCTCCTCCCTCAGCTGGGGCTGATGGTGCCCAGCTCAGTCCAGCCACGGGAGAGGACGCAGCCCAGGACCTGCCACCCCGGCATGGAGGGGACGGACACCTTGCAGGGCTCCAGGCCCCTGGGACACCTGTGCTGCTGCTTGCAGAGATCAGCTCCTTCCGAGGGCCATCCGAAAAGCTCTCCTCCATCTGCCACACATCTAGCCTGGTGACATGCAGCTTCCACGCTGCCCTCGCTGCACCTCACAGTCCTCAGGGCCAGGTGACATCCTTCCATCCAGGGACAATCCCAGCACAGCCGCACATGCCGGCATGGCCTCTGCCATCGTTCTCCCTGTGCTGGTGCAGTGTCTGGTATCCTCCGCACCCATGGTGGGGGGCTTGGTGGCCGGCGATGGGTGGGCGGGCAGCTAGAGGTGGGCATATCCCTCACCCTGGTAGAGATCCGGTGGCGGCTGTGGCTGGCAGGGCGGGAGGGCATGTCGTGTGGAACTGGTGTCGCGGTCCAGCCGGGGTAGCCAGGTTCCAGTGTGAAGAGAAGCCCTTGGTCTGTGGAGACGGCTTGGCCCCGCTCAGCAGCGTAGAACTGTTAGCCACACTGCCCCCCCGCACCCTGCTGCAGCCCCACAGCGGCTGCGCCAGCACCGCTGAGCCGGGCAGTGGCCACCACTGTCCCCTCCGTCCCTCCCACCTCTCACCTGGGCTTTGCGCCCGCGGTTGACAAAGGTGCAGATGGGGTTGTAGGCGCCGGTGCCACAAACGTAGAGGTGGGTCCGGTTCCAGGGCTGGATCAGACGGATGAAGTTGCCGCACTCCCCCTGGGAAGAAGAGGAGGGGGGTGACAACCCCAGCAAGGGGACAGAGCACCCCTCTTCCCACCACCTGTTAGCATCCATGCTGAGGTGGGCACCATGGGGTCCGGCCCCACGGCACACGGTGGGAGTTGCGGAAGGGAGAAAGCAGGGCGAGGAACCAGGAAGGTGGAAAGCTGGCACAGGGCATGGGCTGGCATGAGACACGGCATGGGGGTGGGGTTTGGCCACGGGTTGGAGTGGTCATGGGTTGGTATGGGCCATGGGGTGGCATGGGTCAAGGGGTAGCGTCGGACTTGGGATGGCATGGCGATGGTTTGGCATGGGTCACGGGAGGGGCTGGCATGGCACACTGAAGGGCTCAGCGCTGGCCAGTGAGAGAAAGCAGCATGGGGACCTTGGCCTCCTGCTCGCCCACAAAGCTCTCCAGGACCTGCATGGCTGGGACAGAAGGGGTGGCAGGACACCGCGACACCTCAGAGTGCCACCCCATCCCGGCATGGCTGCACATGCTGCTACAGAGGACCCAGGGGTGGCTTCTCCAGGGTAGGACACAAGGACATGAATCCCTCCCCAGTGCTGGTCACTAACCCACCCGCTGCTACCAGAAGGGGGTTTGTGGTGGCCACTCACATTGCTGTTCTTGCCCGACAGGATGCACTCCTCGATCCTCTGCTGGGACGCAGGCCAGTGGATCTGTGGAGACACCAGCCCAGGGTTCCCTGCCTGGCCCCAATTCTGCCCCACCAGCACCAGCGATGCCCATCGAGCCCTTGGCCCAGCATCCAACACGCACCCCTGGGTGCCTGTTTGCCCCCCTTCCACCCATGCCCTGTGATGGCAGCTTACGATGAGGGGCTCGCGGTTGATGTCGTGGAGGTCCAGCGAGAGGATGTAGTCCTTGCTGCCCACGTACATGCGGTCGTGGTCCTCGTCCTTCAGCAGGATGCGGTAGTCGCTAGAGTTGAGGAGGAAGTTGAAGAAGTGTGCTGTGCCCGTCGCCTTTAGCTCTGCAGGGGGAAAGGGGCACATGTCAGCATTCCAGGGACCCTCACCTTCCCCACTGCCACCCCTGCCCCCGAGTCCAAGTCTGGTCCCGAATGGAGGATGTCCTGTGAGAGGAGGTGCCCACCTTCCAGCCCCCAAATTCCCCTCCATGAGCACCATGATGCTGCCTCCTCTACATGGGACATGGGACAATGACAGAGATGCTCACAGCCAGTTGGGACTACCAAGGGTGGCCAGGGGAGGGGCAGCAGGAGACCCAGCATCCCACAGCATGGAGTGGAGCTCATGAGATGAGACAGGAAGGGGGGTGCTCCCTGGAGCCCCAGCCAAGTGCCCAGCTCCCAAAATCTTCTGCATCATTCCTCTCCAGCTGTATGTTCCCAGGTCCCAACCAGGCCACTGGTTCCTCAAATGGGGGAGTTGGGACCCTAAGGAGCAGGCATCCCAAGGAATGGGAGGGGACAAGCCTCTCCCCCACCCCGTGCACCCCATCCCCCCCTTGGGAAGTTATTTTTAGCCCGAGTGTGGGAGCAACGAGTGAAAGAGGATAATGAGGGTCATGAATATTCACAAGTGCAATGAGGCAGCCAGATGGAAGGCAGAAGTGCTGCAGATGATGTGGGCCGGTGCCAAGGACCACGTGGCAGGGGCCAGGACATGAGCGAGACAGAAGACCCTACCCCATGGGACACCATCTGCCCTGGATGTCACCTCCTTTGGAGGTGCCAACCCTTTGGATGCCACCAGAAGCCATGAGATGCCACCCCTATGGGGTGTCAGCTTTCCCATATGCCACCCCCTTTGGAGATGTCACTCCATTTGGATACCAACCCCACGGGACACTGTTCCCATGGGCATCCCCACGCCGGAGATTTTGTCCCTCCAGGCAGGAACATGCTCTGTGCAGATGCCGGATGCTGGGGGCAGCCCCTGGGGATCCCCTTTACTGGGTGGGAGCGGAGCAGGGGACTGCAGGCCAGTAGTGGGCAGGAGGACTTCAGCCTCCAAGCAGAGCTGGGCAGGGCTCCAACAGGCAGCTCAGCACATCTCCCTGACCTCCTGCCTCTCAGACCCATGTGGGGCTGACAATGTCCCACGGGTGTCCCCAGGGTCCTATGCTGGGGTCTGCCCTCTTTGGGGAGCAGGAGGGATGGGGGGAATGTGCCCTGCACTCTTGCACCCCAGTGATGCTAAGAACCCCCTTGCACAGCCCTGGGGACCCCTTGATTGGCATCCTGGGGGTGGGCTGGGGGCACCTCCCATTGCTTGTGGGGAAGCGGAGTCTCCATGGGAGCCCACATCAAGGGAGCAAAGGGGTGCCTGGGCACAGCCACTGGTGTCACTGGGAGGACCCGCTCTGTCCCCTGGCTGGCAGCAGTGATCCCCAATGCCCAGCCCATGGCGGGGCACCTGCAGCCCCCCAGCACCACTCAGCGTGGCGGTGAGGCCAGCACATGCCAGGCACCGTGGGGAGGGAACCTGCTGGGACACACTGTGGGAAACAGTGTAATGGGATGGGACATCCACCTTCCAGGGGTCCAGACCTCCCCACCAATGCTGGCTGGATGGGGCAAGCATGGCAGGAATGTGGAGGGGCTGGCAGTTTAGGTTGTGGGTGCAGGGGTGTCCCCACCGTGGCAGAGGTGAGGTGACACAGTGAAAGGCATGGGGGACCAAGGGGGCCCAGCCACCCACCCCACGGCACACTCCTCTTGCCTGGCCCATCTGGGCTCCAGATGCTCCCTGTTGTCAGCAGGGGCTCGCCTGCCACCTGTGGTATCCCCTGCCTGTCCCACAGTGTTCTCTGGGGAGCCAAGAAAGGGCAGGGCAGCTCTGGCAGCGGGTGATGCAGGCAGAGCAGGACAGGATGTTCCCAGCACTGGGGACCCACTGCCAGCACCAGCATCACACGCCCATCCATCCCACTGGGGGCAGAGATGATCCCAGCATAGGGATGGCAGTTAAACCAGGCAGGACCTGCGCTGAGACAGCCCCACTCTGCCACTGCTGCCTGGCCTGGGGGTCCCGTGTCCACCCTCCCCAGGGGACAGCATGTCCACCCTCCCAGGGGACGCGCTCCCATCTTTGGTCTCCCCTCCCAGCTGGGACCGTGGGGCTGAGTCGAGCAGCACCAAGACACTGGCAGTGGAGGGTCCCACGCCAGCAACAGTCCCAAATATCCCACATCCATCAGGATGAGCGGCCCCAGGGCTCAGCAGGGGACAGGGACAGCAGCACAAAGGGCCCCGGCCCCTCACTGGGGCCCTCATTCAGCCCCCTACGCCCCAGCGATCAGAGGGGGCACCCCTAAAGTGGGGCGGGGACGGACCCGCTGCCCCGTGACGCCCTCTCCAAAGGGGATGGAGGGGCGGGTGAGCCCCTGCCCCAACCTCTGACCTCCCAAACAGTCACCCCCCACTGCCCTCCCCACCTAATTCCCCAATGCTGTGCCCCCAAACCTGCCCCCAGCAGCTGCGGGGGTGTTCCGGGGATAGAGAATCTGACTCGTTAGCGGATGCGCCCAGATGAGCCTATTCCCTCCTGCATCCCTGCTGCCAACCCCAGCACCGCAGAGCTTCCCCGGCTGGCCGGGAGCCTAATCCCATTTTAATTGCCCAGCACCGGAGCCGGGAGCTGCCCGGCATCACAGCCAGGGTGGCCTCTCTGGGGACTGCCCCCTTGCAATCATCCCATGGAGCCCCCACTGATTCCCCCCGAGACTCGCCTTCCCAGCATCATTTGGTGGCCTCAGGTGTTGAGATTTAATTATCCGGCACCCTCAAGCAATGCCGGTGGCCAGGAACCTGTCAGACCCTTGGCCGGCAACCCAGGGCCATGCTCAGCTCTGCCCGTGGCAGTGGCATGCAGCTCTGCCAGACTACCTGCTCTGCAAAGCCAAATTCTTCCCATAATGCCAAATTCAGGTTGAATTTACAGCTCCGGCAGCTGCCCACACCTCCACCGGTGCTGAATGCCACTCCCGTCCCCATCAGGCAGGGATGAGCAGTTCCCATCCATCGCCCATGAGCGCGCAGACCAGCGCTGATCTCCAAACCAAGGGTGAGATTTTGGGGGACCCAATAAAACCAAGCATCCCAGGGTGCTGCTCACCCCACCTGAGCTCTCCAGATGCCCCTGATCCCCCCCAAACATCAGCAGGGTGCTGGCACAAAGGGTTAATGCCATTAGGACCTGAGTCGGTCACCTCCCCAGGTGCACCAGCACTGCACTCCCCCAAAAGCAATTACAGGCGCTCTCACCAAATTAGTTTCTAATTATGGGCTTGTAGCGCATTCAACATAATTAGCATGTAAATTACACGGCGTGTTTATATTCAATAACCGCTCTCCCCCCGGCTGGCAGCGGCAGCGCCTTTTGGGAGCCCTTTCTGTCCATGGGGGCGAATGAATTCACTCCACATGCCGATGGAGAAGCCCAGCACAGATCCCAGGGAGCCTGGCCCAGCAGGGATAAATCCCAGCTCCAGCCCAGAGCGTTTCATCTCACACCAATCTAAAGCTCAACCTAAATTTTGGGGACGTTCCTCCTCAATTTTTCCCTACTTGAAAAGTGGGAGGCAGGTTTTTGGGTACTGGGTGGAGAGGAGGGCTGGGGAGCGATGCTGAGAAAGGGATGGGGGGCTGAATACGACTCCTCGCGTGTTTAAAGCATTTGTTGTTATTGGGGCTGATCAAAGCGCTGGGTGGGTTGCCCGATAAAAGCAGAATTGCTTATTTGTTTGAGCGTCACTCCGCTACCCCTTGATGGGTTATTTATGATGTAATTAAGCTAATTACATGTAATAAGAGAGTTTCCGTGGCCCCCAGCCAAGCTCTTTTCCCATTTAACCGATTCACAGGTGGGAGGAAACCGAAGCTGCCTTGCTGGGGCTATGGAGATGAAATGGCTCTGGCTCCTGATCGCTGCCTTCCACCCCCGACCGTCTCCAGCCCCGCTTGGGGAGCATCGCCCCAGCACTCACCCCGCCGGCCCCCGCAGCAGGGGACAGGTGTCACCAACACGCGGGTCAAATCCCTTGGGATAAAAGCGGGGCCGGCCGGGTGCTTCCCCCATCGGCCATCACTGCCCGGCCAGTTGGGCGCAGGCCAGAAAGACAAAACAAAAAAGAAAAAGGGAAAAAAAAAGAAAACCACATTTTTTCAGCCAAAACCGCTGATTCATCCCCCAGCGAGCCTGCTCGAAGCACTCGTGGGGGGACGTGTCCCAGAGAGCATCGCTGGCAGGGGGACTCTGTCCCCACCGAGCATCACTCAGCAGCAGTGACCCCCGTCTCCAGGGGGGATCTGGTCCAGGGGATGCTCTGGCAGCAGGAAAACCCCCTCAGGAAGGAGACTGGCTTCCAAAAAACACTTTAATTCCTGCAAAAGCAAAGGGCTGAGCTGAGGGGTCCCCACTCACCATTTTAGAGCTTTTTAAAAAATGTTTTTTACATTATTTTCTTCTGCAGCCCCTGAGAACAGGGCAAGGTGCTGGGTGGGAAGACGGCTGCTGTTCCAGGCCCCGGGAAAGGGAGCGGCTGGGGGGCTCCAGGCAGGGACACACACACACCAGGACCCCAAGAAGGGCCACGCTGGCTGCCCTGCTCCAGAAGGAGCAGCGTTAATTTGAAGGATAACAAGCTTATTAGGTACCAGCTTGGGGGTGGAGGGGCTGAAATCACACAGGGGCTTTTTTGAGGCGGGTTTAAGGAGCTTATGGAGCTTCACAGCCGGAGCCCTGGGGGCTCAGCCCCAGCGGCAGCCGGTCCCAGCAGGTGGGGGGCCCTGCGGCAGCCCCCCACTGCCCCAGCCAGGGAAATCCTCTTAGGGGTTGCAGGGCTCAGCCCCAAGTCCCTGTCCCCCAGGGCATGGCAGAGGGGACTGTGCCGTGTTCCCTCCCTCAAGGGCTCCAAGGAGCAGCATGGGGATCTGGCACGTGCCCAACCTGTGCCAGGGTGGGGACCAATGATGCCAACCCTCCCAGCTTGTCCCCAGGGCTGGCTGCCCCCAAGCCCTTGGCCCTGCCTGCACATTCCCCCTGTGTCCCCCCCATGTTTATTCCAGCCCGCTGTCACCAAGCGGTGCCCACAGCTGCAGCAGCTTAGGAGGGCGCCGGGCGGCCCCTGGGGACATGTCCCCCTTGCCGGGCTCCCCTCCAGCCATCTGCCACCCTCAGCCCCAGATCAAGTGTGCCGATGTCCTCCGGCTGCCAGCCAAGATGCCAGCAGGGCGGGAGGGGAAACTGAGGCAAGAGGTGAGGAGGAGCACAGTCACACAGAGGGCTGGCAGTAGCGTCAAGAGGACTTTCCACCACTTGATTTGTTCTTTTTAAAGTGATTTTCCCCCCGCACAGGAACTGCACTGCCTCTCACCCAGCCCCTCCCAGCCAGGGCTGCCCCCCGGCTGGACCTTTGCTGCAGCGTTTCCGAGAGGTGCCGGCACGGCTGTTCCCATCGCCGTGGGGGGGGGAGCGGCTCCCCCTTTGAAGCCCCATGGAGAGCCCTGACCCTGAGGGCTTCCCGCGACCATGCGGGACGAGAGCCCACCCTTCCTTCCCGCACGCTTTTCCCACGCTGGACAAGGAGCAGGACACGGAGGGATGAATCACCATCATCATCATCACCTCCTGCATCATTGCGGGGAAAGCACGGACCTCTCTGGTGCAGGAGCCCCCAGCCCAGAGGAAGGCCTGGAGGAGAGGTGGCTGCAGGATGTGCACGGGAGACGGGGGGAATTGTCAGCAAGATGATGATTTAAAATATCCACCCTATTTCTGGCCAGCACCGGGCTGGGATCTGGGAAGAGCTGTTGGCAATAGGGAGCCATGCCGGAGCCGCTCCCAGCACTGTTCTTTCCGTGCCGGTCACCTTCCTCCCGCGGGCACACGGACAGGAAAGCCTTGAGAGGGAGGACAGACAGACAGGGACCACAGTGGTCACGAGATGGGGAGAGTACCAGGGAGTGACCCTGCGCAACCCTTGCACTGGTGTGAAGGAGCTTGGCTCCAGCTCCTTTCCTATTGCTTCGTTATTATATATACATATATTTTAAAAGCACTCAAAGACGAAGAGGTTCCATAGAGGATGACGCAGGCCCCGGAGAGCTGCGACAAACCTCCGGCGCGCGATAACAACCAAAGGCAAACAAACCCAGAGACGTTCCCAGGGCTGGCGGGGCTCCAGGCAGCGCGGCCGAGGCGAGGCGCCGGGGGGACACGGCAGCTCCCGCCGGCACAGCTCCTTCCCCGGCACCTTGCCGGGCGCCAGGGCATGGTGACAGCCACCTTGGTCCCACCAGGCAGCGCCTCAGCCAGGGGACGTTGGTGGCAGGGACCTGAACTCCAACCCCTGCAGCAACTCAGCAGCCCCCTGCGCTACCGCGGCCGTGTCCCTGCTGGCAGAGCCCAGCCCAACTCATCACACCAGCGTCCCACAGCCCAGGTCCCATCACGCCCAGCCCTGCCACCCACTCAGCCACCCCAGGGGACTTGGAGCTGGGGATTTCGGCACCAGCCCCAGTTTCCCAAGCAAGAGAAGAGGCTGCACTGGCTGGGACATGCCGCTGCCACCCCACATCTTGTGGCACTGCAGCTTCGGGAAGGATGAGCGCACGTTATTGACTCGGTGAAGCCACGTACCAGCAGCTCAGCATGTTGCACCCCAAGGAAGACCCTGAGCTAATCCTCCACTGCCACTGCAAGAGCACGGCCGGGGAAGGGGCGAGCAGCATCCCTTCCCAATCCTGGTGTGCTCAGATTCAACACACTGCTAGCACTTCTCCCTATGCAAGTGAGAACTGGCCCATCTCCCACCATGAATCCAACCTCTGGGAAGAAGGAGCCCTGCCAGACCCCTCAGGACATCACTGCCCTAGCACAAGAGAGAAGGACCAGAGATCCCAACAGGGGCACTCGAGTGACATCCCCTGGGCAAGGTCAGGGACATCCATTCAACCCATCCAGGGCCAAAAACCAACCCCAAACTAGCCCCCACCCTGCGGCACAGCATGCCCAGCCACGCTTATCCGGAATTAATCCTGCTCCCCAGGCATGCCGGTGGCTGCAGGATGGTGACAGGCGTTAACACACACCTCGCCGGGGCGGCAGGCGCTGGGTCCAGCCACGGCTTTGCCAGAGCCTGCCCTCACCACAGTGGCGAGGAAGAGATGCTCCAAGCTGAGGTGAGGGACACAGCCCTGGGCAGGAAACAGCAGTGGCCAAAGTGCCCCAGCAGCCCCCCAAAACCCCCCAAAACCACCTTTGGGAGAGGAAAGCAGTGCCTGCCAAACAGGGAGGAACTGTTCACTCGTTTCCAGCCTGGACTTGTCCCCAGCCTCTTCATACCAGCCATTTTTCTGCTGAGACCAGCCTTTAACACCAGTGTCTTGCTCTGCCTGTGCTGTGTTTGCTGTCAGCCCCCTCAGCCCCTCCCGCTGGGCTCAGCCAGACCGGAGCTGCCGTGCTCCCCAACAGCTCTGCCACCACAGCCCAGGCTCACCGGTTCATACACAACCGGAGGGCAAAGGCAGGGCAGGGGCGCAGGCAGCACAGCCCCGGCTCACCGCCCCCGGGACCCCAATGGGAGGCAGACATGAGGCTACATGTGCCTGTCACCCTCCTGACACGCGTCCCCAGGCTGGGATGCATCCAAGCGGGCAGCCAGCTCCCACAGGGGCCAGGGTGATGGCGGCACCAAACACACCATGTCAGCGGGGGCAATTTGTGCTCCACTCCTCCAGGTTTGCAAGCCCAAGCCCTCATCACTTCCCATCCGGCCCCTTCTCAGCATTCCCCCTGGCAGGAACTCAGGACCAACCCCTCTGCCAACATGCACCCTAGAGCTGACGCTGGGGTTCCCTCCTGGCTCACAGAGGGGACTGGGTGGTCATACAACCCCAGTACCAAAGGGTTAAGCTGCTTCCAACCCCACCCACCATCCTCCCCTCCTGCCAGCTCCCAGGCGTTAATACCAGCTCGGGGGTCGGGGTGGCATCAAGCTGCTGTCTGGTCTCGGGGTGCTGCCGGGGGTCTCCCCACACCTCAGCACCCAGCTTTGCCAGATGGAGAGAGCCGCCCACCCACAAGCAGAAGTGTACTGGGGGGACTGGGCAGGCTACCAGCCCCCAGGACTGAGAGAGGGGGACAGACTGGGAGCTCAGCCATGCCGGCATGCAGATCCCCATGGAGATTTCTGGAAGTGCTGACACCCCCCAGTGAGGAGGAGGACCAGCCTGGACCAGGGTGTTGCTGGTCTCCTCCACCCAGCTGGGGTCCCACCCCATCCCCAACAGCCGCTGCTCGGCTCTTACCTTTGAAGGAGAGCTGGACCCTGGGGGTGGCGACGCTGTGGTCCTTGGCGTGGGCCGCCCGCCAGCCCAGAGTCAGCAGGGTGGCCCAGAGGAGGACACCGACCACGGGCATGGTGGGCACACGCCTAGGTGCCGAGGTCAAGGGGAGTCCAGGGGGGGCTGAGCCTGCCGAAGAGGGTACAGGGAGGAGGGACGTCAGTTTGCTGCACCTACCACCCCCCTGGTGGGGTTACAAAGCCCCCCCCATCATCTCCCCATCCTGCTCTTCATCACCTGCCGGCACACAGCATCCCCCAGGGAGAGCTGGGAGCCAGCCCTAGGGAGGGCTCAGCTGAACCCCGCTTTGCAAGCTGGGGGGATGGGGGGCAGGAATTGAGGGGCGCAGCCTCACCTCCTTGGGTGCCAAGCCAAGCGCACAGGGCGAGGTGAGCGTGGCAGCAAGCACCGCTGCAGCGTGTTCCTCCACACAAGCCAGCAAGCCTTGCCCAGGTGAGGAGCATCCCTCCTCACCCCCCCAGCCTGCAGCATCCCCACCCCACCAGGCTGGCTCCCCCCACCCCAGCACCCAGAGGGGTCCCATACCCAGCCCTCTCCCATTACCCCCACCTCTTCTCCCAGCCCCCAGCAAAGCCACAGCAAGCAGAGCCGGGATCAAATCTTTCCAACATGAAGGAAATCTGGACTTCATTATTCCAAGAACGTACAAAAAAAAAGGGGGGGGGATTTTTTTTTCATAAATAAAAGAGAAAGAAAAAGAAGGAAAAAAACCAGCCCTGCCTGTGTGCCAGGCAGCTGGACTCCCTGGGGCTCCAGCACTGAGCGGAGTCCGCCAAGCTGCCTCCAGCAAGCCACACACGCACCCCGGCTCAGCACCCTGCACGGCACGTGGTGCCCCCAGCGTGCCCCACCGCCCCTACCAGAGAGGAACCATCCCCTCGGGCCCAAGTCCCCCTCCCAAGGCAGCACTCTCCCAGGGGGCTCCAGATGAGGATCACGGCAGGATTTGGGAGGATGCCCTCAGCTGGAAGCCCCTTGTGTCCCCAGGGAGCTGCACACCCAGGGTGGGATGTGCTGCGGTACCCAGCTGGGCTGGGGCAAACAGGGAGTGCCCAGCCAGCCCGGCCACAGGGGCTCTGCACCGCAGAGATGGGCGCTGCCTGCCAGCACGCTGTGCTGGGGGGTCCCCACTGTGCCACCCCACGGAGACATGCTCTCCATGGCTCTGCCAGCTGCCACCGCACAGCCCCACAAGGGACAGGCACACACAAGGGTGTCGGATGGATGGCTAGGAACCCTTTGGGGGCACCCTGGAAGAGGGATGCTGAACTGCAGGGGGGGTGATCCTACACCCCAGGGCTCTGCCTGCAGGCCACCCGGGTGGTCTGTCTGGCCCCTCCCCAGGAGCACAGCACCCACAACGCCGGCCCCAGCCCCAAGCGGGACAAGAGCAGCGGCACCGTCACCGGCAGGCAGGCGCCAACGCGGCCCCTCCAGCGGCGCGCTTCCTCGAGTGGCGGGGCAAGACCCAGAGCGCAGCGGCACCGCTGCTCCCCAGGGCTCAATATTTTTTTCCTCACTCTTGCCTTTGGAGTCAGTAAATGTTTCGATTTGCTCCTCTCCCCCATGGTACACCCAGCTCTGCTCCATTGTACTGGCATTCAGTCCCCTTCTAGGCTGGCCCCCCCCTTCTCCCACCCATTCCCAGGCTCTGCCCTTCCCATCAGCGCCAGGCTGGGACAGCCGGAGCCCCCAATTCCTCCGCCAGCCAAAACTCCAGTTGGTTGCAGTTAAACACCACCCCCTCCATCCAAACCTCCCCCCCTCTCCCCAGCAGCTTTAGGAAATAATTCTGGCAAATCCCACTATTGCATTTGGATGGAGCGGCGTACGCGTCAGAGACAGGGAGCGAGATGGCAAACAAAGGAAAAGAGGGAGAGGAGGGGAGCGCAGCGAGTGCAGGGCGAGGAGTGGGGAAAGAGCCGGCGGCGAGCGGCGGGCACCCAGGCCCAGCCGGGAGAGGCAAATTCCAAGGAAGCAAAAAGGGGAAATGGCCCATTGGCGTGCACCTTGGCCGGGAAATCTCCATTTCCAGGGTCATCTGCGCTCCAGGGAAACTGGAAACTCCAGGGGAGAGCAGCCACATTCCTCCCCACCAGCACCCGGCTGGCTGGGGTTGGGTTTTTTTTTTTGGCAATTAAAGTTTGGCCATCGCTGGTGCTGCCGCGGGAAGATGAAAATCCCGCTCGGCTTTATGCCCCCTCCCCAGGCCAGTCAACCAAGTGCCACCGAGCCGGAGCAATTAGAGAAAGGTTTTCTCAGCTGGAACAGAGACTTCTTTGGGGGACTGAGACCCCAGCACGGATGGGGCACTTCAGGGGGCTCAGAGCTAATGCTGCCTATACGCCTGGTCCCACTGGCCTCAGGAGTGAGCCTAGCGAGCAGGAACGTTTTAGGAGGGAAAAGAAATACAGGCAGGATGGGCAGTGGGAGGGGAGCCTGCCCCACTCCTCAGCCACGGTGCCCGAATGCGCAATGCCACGGGCAGGAAGGGAAAAAAAAATTAAAATAAAAGGAAAAAAGAAATTATAATGCTAATTGTCTGCCGCGACCACTCGCACCACGGGAATAACTTTGCACAACTTTGCACCTCTGGCATGCCTGGCCTGTCCCCAGGGAGAGCCCTCTGTCCCCTGCTCTCCGGCCCCAGGCGCTGCTCTGTCCCCGGACCCCCAGCCCTGCTGCGGTTCGGGGTTGCACCGGGGCAGGCGGCCCCACCGAGGCGGGCTTCGGCTGTCTGCTCCACGGTGCTGGGGGTCTCTGTTGTGTCCCCCCAGCACCCCCTCCTTGGGCACCCACCCGCCGCCGAGCCCTGCAGCAGCTCCCCTTACCCCGGAGCTCCCTCCCAGCCCCCGTCCCTGTCTGCACCCTGCCCCCGGGGACAGCCTCCCCGCCGCGAGCGGGAGCGGGTCGCGCCTGCCCAGCCACGGGCTCCCGGGGGTGAGGGCACCGGCAGGGACCCCCCACGCCGGTATCGCCCCTCTGCGAGGCGGCGGGGGACGAGCTGCAAAGCATCCCGTGTCGCTGCCAGCGCGGGACGGGGGTCCCGGCACCGGACCGCAGGCACCGGCCCCCTCACTCTCCTCCTCACCTGCCCGCTTCATTGGCAAGTTGCAGCGGGGGCACACACACACGCGAGTTCCGAGCGGCGGAAAGTTTTCTCGGGGCGCCCCCCGCACCGGGCCCCCGCTCCGCCGCCCGCCCCTGCTCTTACCTCTGTGCAGGTCCCGGCGGCGGCGGCTGAGGAGGGGGTGGAGGGCGGGGGGGCTCCGCGCCGCGCCGATCACCCGCGGGCCCCCGCCATCTCGCGGCCGCGACTGCCGCCGCGGCCCCGGCCCGTGGAGCGGCGGCGGGGCGGGGCGGGGCGGGGCGGGGCGGGGCGCGGGGCGGGGCGGGGCGGCGGCCCGGCCCCAGCTGAGCGCCGCAGCCCGTGCGCTCGCCGCGGGTGTTCATTTGCATAGCCACGCCTTCCACCCCCAGCCCCGCCCATCGCCCGGAGCCGAGGGTTCGAGCCCCGCCGCCGCCCCGGCCACTCACCTCCGGCACTCCGGCCTTTTGTTGTTTCGTGCGGACGGCGTCCTGCCGTGCGAGGCCGCGGGCAGCTCGGTTGGCCTCCGATGCCCACCATGCTATCGTCGGTCCTGGGAAGGAAGCGAATAAATATGCGCCGTCCCTCCTTTGTCTGCCGAGGCGGGCGACGGGGGGCGGCCCGGGGCGGTGGGAGGCAGCGGAGAGCCGAGCCCGGGCGAGCCAGCAGCTTTGTGAGAGCTCCGGCTCCGAAAAACCTCCTCCCACACACGGCAACTCCTCGGGCAGGGAGCGAGGCTCCTTCACCCGGCCCCACCTCGCTCCTTCTGCCATCCCCTCCCTGGTTACACCCCTGGGTGACCCCCAGCCCACAGCCCAGTGGAGACAGGTTATCCCTGCCTAGCTAAGGGCCCCTGGCGTCCCTCTGGGCGCTGGGGCATCCCTCCCCAGAACCATTCCCCATGCATATCCCTGCCTCAAGACCTGCTGGCCCCTGCCCAGCACCGATCCCTCAGCATCACTCTGCTCCAGGATCTGCTGCCCCTGGGTGATCCCTGCCCAATACCAGTCCCCCTGCATAGCATGGCCCAAGGCAGGGATGGGCAGGTGCCATGTGGCTGAGCCCTGTAGCTCTGCCCTGGTCCTTGCTGGCCCAAGCTGAGCACCATGGAGCCCTTCAGACACCAGACACGTGCCTCAGCTCCCCTGCTCTGCTCCTGCCAGGCTGGGACCTCTGCAGTGCTGCCTGCAAAGGCGGGAGCTGCCTCCTCCCCTGTCTATGGGTACAACTCCCCTGCAAGCACCATACAGCTTAGCCCCGTGCCACCCACCCTAGCAAGACCTTCCCTCTTGGCTTCAGAGGTCCCATCCACAGGTTTGCCAACTCTCCTTGTGCTACACTGCTCCCATGCAGGGTAACGAGGCATTAAGGTTGCTGAGAAAGCACAAAAAGGGGTGCTGGAGGGGAAGGTGCCCTGATCCTAGACCCATCATGTGAGTGGGTGGGCCTGCGATGTCCGCCTTCCAGGGTGGTCCTGATGCCTCTGAGCCTGGCTCCCTCAGCGCAAGAGCAGGGCATGGAGGTGCCAGGGCTGTTTGGGCACAAGGGCCATGGGACAGAGACCCCCAGAAGCAGACCTTGCTTCTGGAGCAACTCCAGCCCCTCGCTCTGTCCCAGTGCCCCTCCAGCCCACCAGTTCCACCACAGGGTGAGGGGACAGTTTGCAGGGCAGAGCTTCCAGCCAGGCAGGGCCACCTTGTCACCTGGCACGCAATGGGGCTTGAGGAGGAGGCAGAGCGGGTGTCTGGTCCCAGCCCTGCTGTGATCTGCATCCCGCTGCCACTTCCTTTCCCAGGGATGCCTTCTTGGAAATAAGCAGCTCTGTCCTGTGCCCTCACACTTCTCCTCTGGCTTACTCTTAAATGAAGAGTTTGTCACTGGCTTCTCATCGCCATACACTCTGTGAATTTGTCACTGGCTTCTCATCGCCAGACACGCTGTGTGCGGGAGAGTGCAGCTGTAATGGCCCCAGTCAGCAGTACAAATAAATGGCCCGAAACACGATACCTGAGAGCTTCCGGGGGTAAAAGAATTTCTAAGGAGAGGTTTTATTTTCCCCTTGGAGCCCCAGTCTCTTGTGGTCTGGTCCAACACAAAGGCTGTCCTGAATTTCCCGTCTCACTTTCTCTCCTCACAGCTGGTAAGTTGGTCTATGCCTTGGGGCACCCTCTCCCCTGTACTGGCACCTCAGCACACTGGGCTGAGCTGGTGGGAGGTCACGCAGCCTCCCCAGGCTCACAGCATCCCTGGGACACTGGGTTCCAGTGCAGCCTCCCGGCCCCTGGTTGTGGTTCTGGGGGTGGTGACACACATTTGTCAGTGAATTAAACTGGGGCAGCCGCAGCCGTAGGCTGCTCTCAGCCCACCTCCACTACCTGCCTGGTGCCGGGGGGGGGCTGCAGGTGCTCCCTCGAGCTGTGTTGAGTGACACCAAGCAGGAGAGGGGGTGCTCAGCCTTGCCCTGGGCCACCCTCCTGGGACCTGCCCCCTGGAATGGGTGTGGGGGTCTCAGAGACCTGCCAAAGAGCCAGGGCTATGCAGCTGGGTCCCCGTCATCCCCTCTCCGTTCCCACAAACCCTGGCTTGCCAGCAAGGAAAGGGTCCTGGCTCCACATGGTGTATCATTAACCCAGAACTGAGCCATTAATGGCCCTGCTCTCCCAAGTCCCCAACATTATAAATCAGCCTTGCCTATAACTTCCTTCTCCCCTGCTACAGTTTAAGCCTGTGGCTTCCTGTCCTAATTAACTGGTGAGGTTAATTGGCCCCCAGCCTCTTTACACATCCAAGGCTCTC
This sequence comes from Nesoenas mayeri, assembly GCF_963082525.1. NCBI lineage: Eukaryota > Metazoa > Chordata > Aves > Columbiformes > Columbidae > Nesoenas > Nesoenas mayeri. Next base: position 7,144,517 of record NC_137560.1, read on the forward strand.
TGAGGGGTGGGTCACTGCATCCCCTGCTCATGCACTGACCCGCGGACCCTTCCCCTTGCCACCAGCTCTCCCGAGAGCACCAGGGACATGCAGCCCTGCTCACACTACTGCTGAGGGCAGCTGCCTGCCTGTCCCAGCTCCTGTGAGCTGTTTTTTTCCTCCTTGACCCTTGCCTGCAGGCCTGGCGTGGGTGCCCACCACCCATCTGGTACCCCATCCCTGTCCTCATCCTCGTTCCTATCCCCATCCCCATCCCCACCCTCATTCTCATCTTTATCCTTGTCCTGTCTCTGTTTCTATTCCCATCCTTATTCCTGAACCCACCCTCATTCCCATCCCTGTAACTGTCCCTGTCCCAATTCCCCCATCCACATTCCCATCCCTTTTCCTGTCCCCATTCTCATTCCTATCCCTACCGTTGTCAACATCCCCATTCCTCTTCCCCTTCCCACCCCTATCCCTGTCTCCACTCCTGTCCCCATTCTCCCCGCCCTCCCCATCTCCTCTCCTCCCTGGCCCTGCTGTGCGGCAGTGCTGGAGGCTGCAGGTTGCACCCGGATGCCTCGGCACAGCCCGTGCCAGCTTCGTGCTCCGGCCATCTGTCCCCGCCTGCCGTCTCACGCCTCCTCCTCAGGGCCAGGGGTCCCTGGCTCGCCCGCCCCAGGCAGTGGATACCAGCAGGCACCAGGGTGGGTGTTCCCAGGGAGAACAGGCAGCAGGTGGGTGTTCCTGGTGAGGAGGACAATGCTGGGAGGGAGCCTAGCAATGCTGGCAGCTGAGCACTGAGGAGATGCCTGGACCAGGTTTAGTGGCCCCTCTGTGCCAGTCTGGGGACTGACCCACTGCGACACACCCCAGGGAGCCTGCAGGGACCCTAGGACTGGCTCAGGGGACCCTCCCTGGCACCCTGGACTGGGGGCTTGATGCGGGGAGCCCCTGTGCCAGCTCCTCGCTGCCAGGCGGTCGGGCAGTGCTGCCTTCCCTGCCAGGCTGGCAGACATCGCCTGCAGTGTCCTGCTGCTGGGAGAGCCATTCCTGCTTTTTATAGCCGTGCTGATGTTCCCCAGCTGCCAGTCCCATGCCAGCCAGCCTGCCCTGCCTGCCCACCCCTGCCTGCCCACCCCTGCCTGCCCACGCCTGCCTGCCCACCCTGCCTGCCAGTCCCAGGGCAGCCCTGGGGGCCATGTCCGGGCAGGAGCAGGCAGAGGGGGCGGCAGGGGTCGGGGGGCTGCAGGGCCCGTCTGACCTGCACAGCTGCATAGCTTGTCTCCAGCTATTAAACAAACTCCATCTCTCCTCCCTCCTCCCGGTCCCCTTCCCGCCTGCCAGACGCTGCTTAACCCTCTGTTGCCCCGCTCCTCACCCAGGAGCTACTGGGAAGTGGGATCTGCCCCTGGCTGAGCCTGGGTACAGGGAGATTTGCCTCACAGGATCGACCCCCCCCATACTGCCAGTGTCCCCCAAGCTGGCTGGGTAGTGGGGGTGGTCTTCCAGGTCCCCGGGGTGCCCACAGCCTGGCAACCACAGCATGGGCAGGGCTGTGCAGGGCTGGGAGATGCTGTGGCTGGGGGCTGGAAAGGGGGCACGGGGCTGAGCAAGAGCAGGGGGATGCAAAGGCTGGAGGGGACCCAGAGAGGTCTGGGGTGAGGGGCTGGGCCTCCCCTGACCCATCACAGCACTCTGCTCTTCCCACCCCTCTGTGGGAAGTGATGCTGTGGGGTGCCCTGGGTCCCAGGAGAGCCCCAGCTGCAGGGCTCCCTTGCAGACGGGGGCTGGTGAAGGAGGCAGGTGGGAGCAGTGGTTGTGGCATTTCCCCCAGGGTGCCTGCTCCCTTTGCTCACTGCTGAGAACGGCGCAACTTGGTGCACGGAGAGAGCAGCGGCACAGCCTCACGATTCCATCCAGGCTCAGCCCAGCAATGCCGTGAGGACAAGCTCCATGCTCGGAAGGTCCCAGGGCAGTCCCTACACCACAGCTCTCAGAGACACCAGCTTTGTATGCAACCCTGAGCAGCTGCCAGCCCAGGAACTGCTGCTGGGGATGCAAGGAAGGAGCAGGATTTGCCTCTTCAGCCTGACCTGAGCCCTCTGGAAGGGTTGACCTGGTGATGCCATGCTCTGCCGTCACCATCCTAGGACACTGTGGAGAGGACAGACCCTGCCTGGCCCCTCAGGACCTTCCTCATTGCCCTCTGCCTCCCACGCTCCCGCCCGCAGATGTTTGGGATAGCTGGGCCTTTGCTGCTCCAGCCCCAGTGACAAATGCTTTTCTGAGCAGGGTTTATTATTATAAGAGCTCGGAGGTGGCTCCGGCCAACTTTCCGCCTGGGATCAAGCCAGCAGCTGCAGGGCACCCTTTGGTACAGCTACCCAGGGGATGAGATGTCCCCACCCTTGTCCGCCTCTGTGTGCCAAGGGGCTGGGGAGCAACCCCCTGGCATTGCCCAGCACCCCATGGCAGCAGCGAGTGGGCACCAGGAGCCCAGGGCAAGCCCCTGTCCCAGGCAGGGGATGAAGCTGCATGCTGCATCCTTCAGCAGGCAGCACTGGGAGGGGAGGGGTTTGGCAAGAGCCCCTCCAAGTCCCCCATTGCTTCTCCCCTGCTCCGCTCCCCGGCCGGGCTGTTGTGGGCTGGAGTGCGGCAGGCTTGGTGATCGATGGCCGAGGCACGGGCTTGCCAAGCCCTGCGTGTTTGGAAGGCGCCGTGTTTGTCTTGGCAGGCGTGGGGATGTCATCTCCTCCGCCTCGCGCCGTGACGAGCTGGGAAAACCAACGGGGGGTTGCACGAGTGCGGGTGCCCGAGCGGGTCCCTTGGGAGTGGTGGAGGGGTCTGATCCAGATGGCAGCGATGCTCCTGGCCCAGCGAGGAGAGAGGACAAGCAGAGGGACCTAGTGGGTGCAGCAAGGGTGATGTGGGGCTGAGCCAAGCCTAATGTCCCCTGGTAGAGTGGGTTTGGTCACCCAGATGGGCCCTCCACCTGGAGATGCCATCGGGCAGAGCTGCCCCCAGCCCCTGCACCAGCATTGGCCCCGGGGTCACCAATCCCTGCGTGTTGCAGGTGGGGAAACTGAGGCAGGAGAGCAGCACCACCTGCAGCGGGTGCCATGGAGCAGGAGGCTGAAGAGCCAGGAGCAAGAGGGGCATCAGACCAAGCAGAAATTCTTGGGAAGAGGACAGCCCGGCTGCAGCTCTTACAGGAAGGGAGTGCGGTGAGGACATGAACAGTCGTGCCAGATCGATGCCCAACCCAGCAATGACGGCAAACACGTTTGAAGTGCAGCTCTTGCCGATGATGGTGAGGCTCTTGGTGGATCGATAGCTGCCTGCAAAGGCAGAGGCAGATCCTGCAATCCCCAGGCAGAGTGGGAGCCCATGAGAGAGGGGAGACAGGTACCCCGGTCCTGTCTGCAGCGGGAGGTGCTGGTGGGTACAGGGCTCGAGAGAGGTTGAGCCTCATAAAACGGGAATTGTCGGATTCAGTGCTGCCCCTGGGACTGGGGTATTTTACTCCCCAGCTGCACCCAGGAGGTTTGGGACAATGGTGCCAGCACATGAGCCCTGTTTGGGATGGTGGGCAGGGCATGTCCAGTGCTGCCCCTGCTATGCCCAACCATGGGGACTCGTCCTACCCTGCCCCTGTGCTGGTTTCGAAGCTGGCGGTATGAGCAGGACATCCCCACCAGCTGTGGTTTGGATGGCAGTACCAAGGTCATCTATCCTGTCAGCTCTCCATGCTCCAGAGAAAGGAGCCACCACTCACCCTTGCATTGGGGGCAGCCCCATCTTGTCCATCTCTTCCCCCGGCCCCATAAGCACATCCCCAGGCTCTGCAGCAGTAGGAGCATCATGGTGTGCCCAATCAGGACTGAGCACCCCCAGTGCCCTCTGGCCCACAGACATGCAGGGGACCATGGCATGGTGGGGGCTGCATCTGTGTGACCCCACATATTGGCATGGCAGTGGGCAGAAGCTAATGGAAACCAGACCTCAGACGATGGGCCAGGCTCCCCGCTTTGCCGTGGGGTGCTCTGGGCATCCCATGCAGCTCCCTGTGCCTGGGGAGTGCTGCTGGGGCACGGGGATGTGTCACAGCATGTGATTGTGCCATGGGGCTTGGCCACATCCCCATGAATACCAAATTTAAGAATATTGGTGATTTTGGAAAAATACAAGATCCTGTCCCAGCTCCATAGGAAAGATTGGGACAGGGCTGGGACCACCCACCCCCAAAACACAGGCAGGTGCTTGATGTCATCTGTAGGAGAGGGAGAATCAGATAACTAAACACTTTTACAATAACCTCCCAATTTTCTGGGGCTACCAAGGGCTTTCAAGAGCCTGAGAAGGCAGCATGGGCAGAGGGTGGGAACCAGCAGCTCTGCGGCACAGCGCCGATGAGCCGGCGTGCCACGGAAGTGGGTCAGTGGTACAGCCGTGGGCATCGGCGGTCACGGAGGAGCTGGAGAGGACAGGGCGGCGGCAGCCGGAATGGCTCAAGGGCTGGAAGAAACTGGGACATCTCCGTACACGTGGGTCCTTCCAGAGAAGTTGGCCTGGGAGCTGGATCAGTGTGTGCGGAGAAAATAGCACCAGGAAATTGGAGAGGATTTTTGGCTGGGGGACTTGATGATCACTCAGCTCCAAGATCCCTCACCAGCATATGTCCAGGGACGGCTGCTTCACCCCGGGCGAGGACTGGCGGGTGCTGGCCGCAGCCCCATGCCCAGCCCAGCCACCCCCAGCATCCCCTGGGTGGAGAAAGGACACTCACCCAGCAGGAAGCCAGAGCCCAGACTGCATTTGCAGTGGGAATACTGGTGGAAGGGTTCCGCATGGAGACTGGGGGAACTGGGGTAGTCCGCCCCTGGTTCATGAGGCTGTTCTGCCCTTAGATCTCCCCCTCCTAGAAGCACAAACCACCTCTCCCCTTCCCGGCAAAAATCTTGTTGAAAAGATGCTCCTGCTCCTGGGTCGCCGTGGCAACCGGCAGGCGCGACAAGGGAGGGATGCAGGATCCGACCCCCATCCTCTCCCTGCCCCAGACCACTTCTCAGCGCCTCTGCAGCCCCATCGCCCCAGGGCTGGCTCCTTGCCTGGGGCTGCCCCAGCGAGCGAGGCCCAGGCAGCCGATGCCAATGCCCATGCTGATGCTGATGCCGGCACGTGCCTCACTGGGAAGCTGCTTCCCTGCCTTGTCCTTCACCGTTGTCGCTCCCCAGCTGCCACTTGAACTTCAAAGCCACCAAAGGCCACATGGCCTGCAGCATCTTCTCCACATCCCTTCCAGGGCGGAGAAGATGCTTTGAAAGCCCCTGGTCTTTCTCCCCTCCTCTGCAGGGTAATTTCCATTTTTTTCAAAACCCCACAAAAAAGGAGCCTTTTTCCTCTTTGTTTCTCTTCTCTCTCTTTTTTTCCCCCCCTTGTCTTTGTCATCTAAAAATATGCAACCCACCAGGGAGGGCGGGCGGGGGAGATGCTGCCGCGGCAAAGGTTAGCACCAGTCCGGGGCGGGATGGGCTGCCAGAGGGGGATGCAGATGGTCCCCATCACCTTTTTGGGGGGTCCTGCCCCAGGAGATGCGTGTTTGCCTGGGCTGGGGCGTCAGAGCTTTGTCCCTGCCATGCCAAGGGTGTGTGTGGGGCCAGGGGGGTCAGCGAGGTCTGGAGGCAGTGCCCACTCAGGACACGGGTGACACCCCGTGAAGGGGATGGATCCATATCCCGCTGTCCTGGCTTTTTGCCGTGGGGCCAGGAGATGCTCAGGGATGTCCAGCAGCCAGGGATGGGATGTCCAGGCAACTCCGGGGGGTGACCCCGCAGGGCAGGGATCAAAGCAGCCGAGGCTGGGGGCAGGCAGCAGGCAGGCAGCAGGCAGGCAGGGGGGCAGGCAGGCATCCCCAGGCTGGAGCGTGGGAGGGAGGTGGGCTGCCACAGCAGAGGAAGGATGTGATTTACCTAATATCCCGCCCTGCCAAAGAACGGATGAAGGAGAAAAACAACCCCAGGGCTCATCATCTTGGGGAGATGCTGTCAGGGGCTGAGAGGCACCGAGTGGTGCGAAAGCAAGTGGGGAAATTAAATGCAGATGAATCACCTGGAGCAGGCAGCATCACCTGAACCACTAACCTGCCACAAACCCATAGAAAACACGATTCCCAGCTCGCAGAGCTGCAATTTTAAGCCTCAACCAGCTTTGCAGGAAGGGCACGGGCCTCAAAACTGGATTATTTCCGCACACCTCCCTCACTAAGGATGGGAACGGTTCAGCACAATGTCTCAGCACAGCGGTGATGACCAGCCACAGGCTTCCTGGCAGAGACGGTGACCAAGCAGTGGGATGCAGGAGCCTGGACCTGGGGCAGGACCGATCCTCGGGCATCCTGTATGGCTGCGAGCGGCTGCTTGGTGTGGGGAGGCAAGAGACAGCCTGGGAAGCTGCAGCAATGCCTAGAGCAGGGGAAACCCTTGGTGGAGTCAAACCTGGTTGGGAGGCAGAAGGTAAATAGTAGGAACAAATTCCCTGTGTAGCCCCAGGGCAGCTGTGGATCAGGACATTGACTGGCGCCCTGGGATGGAGGCGAGAAGGAGCGAGGAGGTGACAGTGCTGCCGATGACATGCAGCTATTTCGCTCCTTCCAAGCTAAAGCAGGGAGACACCAATGCAGAGGGGACTGGGCAGCACTGGAGGGGTTGGCCCCCTCCCCGTGGTGGCCTGAATGGCTAGGAGGGCGGAGAGGGCTGGGGACAACTGGCTGTCCCTGGCCAGGTGCTGGCAGCCCCCAGCCCCGCAGGGCAGCTCAGGGCATGAGGGGTGATTTATGGAGCGAGGGATCAACCCAGAGGAGGAGGCAGCAGCACTGGGGCACACATGGCAGGTGCTGATGGAGGGTAAAGGGCTGACAGCGCAGGCTGGGGGTGAGTTCCAGGTGGCTGGGCTAGAAATTCCTCAGCCTTCCCCAGAGCTCAGATTTACTCCCACAGTGATGGAGATGGCCCCGGCAGGCAGGACGGGGCCTTGGAACACATCTGTACTTGGGAAAATATCCTGGTGCTCAGCCAGAGGGAGAGAGTGGGGTGCATCCCAGCCCCATCTCCCAGGCATCCACCTCTCCTCCCCAGCGGAGATGTCTGTGAGCAGAGGTGCTTGGCATAGGGTAAACTGAGGCACAGCGGGGACTGCCTCTCCCCATGGCCTGGGGGGTTCAGCCAAGGTTGGGACTTGGCCGCTCTGGGATTCGCAGCCGCAGCTTATCCTGGGAAGCTTCTACAAGGGCTGGTGGGACCATGGGGCTCTTCTGCTGCCTGACGGGCGTGCAGCTCCTGACAGGGCACCGCCTGCGCTGGGTATTCGGAGAACCCGCACTGCCCCCGCCGGACGGGGATCTGCCCACGGGAGCAAGGACATCCCGGCTCCTGCCCGCACAGCCCGGGCAGGTGGCATCGGGTGTCGGCAGCTGCCGGCCGCCTTTCATCTCCGGCCAGGGGCTCGCTTTCCGTCACCTGCTGCCCTCCAGGCTCGAGGCCAAGAGAGCTGGGGCAGGGCTGATGTGCCAGACTTGGCCGCTCTGCCCGCACGTCCTCTGGCTGGAGGGGTGGGGGGAAGATGCCCAAGAGGGCCTGTGGGTGCTAAAGCAGCATCCCACCCACTGCATCCCACACACCCCGCCCCCAGCTCCTTGGCTCGGTGTGGGCTGAGCTGGGATGGAGCCAGGCAAAGCCTCGGTCTAGAGGCAACGGCTCTGTGCACCTTCCCTGCAAGATTTCCCATCGCCCTTCGTTCCTGCAGTCAGTGGGAGCAGCGGGAGCTGGGGTGCAGGCAGGAGTTGCGTGTGTCGGCTGGCGGGGAGGGAGTGTTGCTGGGACACGTGTGGTCAGCAGTGTGTGTGTGTCTGGCATGTGTGTGCTTGTGTCAGCACATGCGTGTGCTCAGGAGCAAGTGCATCTGTGGGGAGATACATAAATATATACGTATACATACATATAGATGTGCATCTCCGAGTCGGCGTTGCACGCCTGTGAGACTGCAGCATCCCTTTGCTGCGGCGTTTCTCAGCGTGTGCAGCCTAATGAGCCGGCACAGCAGAGTTAATTGAGGGGACAGACAAGCAGAGATCGTCATTAAGGAAAGCACTGTGGCAGGTACCGGTGACAAGATGCTGCCTGTCCCCCCAGGCTGATGGCAGCCCCCGCGGGGGACAGTGACAGCCTGCGTCCCCAGAGAAGACGGCTGAAGATGAGTGTCCCACGTGCTGGCAGCCTCGCCCAGGGCCGGCTCCATTAGCAAAGGCAGCCAGGGAGCAGGGATTGCTGTTGCCTGTGTGGAGGAATAAATCTGCCAGCCCTGGCAGGATGGGGCTGGCAGAGGGGTACCAAGCCCTGGACCTGTTAACTTGCCTATAGCCCTGCCTGCACCCTGCCCACAGTCCTGCTTGCACCCCTCCACCAGGAACATGTCCCTGCTAGTGCACACTTGCACAGTGTGATGCTGGCCTGGCTGCCAAAGCTGCCCCCTCAGCTTCCACCATTAGGTTCCAGAGTGAACACACAGCAGAGGGAACAGAACGCCAGCTCCCAGGAGCATGGTGAGCCTGCGCCAACAGCCTGTGAGGACAGGGAGCTCAGGGCTGGCAGATTCTCACTAGAGAGGCTCACAGAGCTGGAAAGGAGCCTTCACCGCCTCCATGGCCAGGAGCTCTCACACTCTGCCTCCCTCTTCTGCTCTCTTCCTGGCCACGCTTCTCCCTGGGAGCCCACGTCCCCACAGGACGTGTCCACAGACGCCCCTCAGATACCCAGCCCTTGCTATAAACATTACCCTCCTGAGGGCTGGGAATGCATTGTTCTGTCCCTTCCAGTAAGTGTTTACTCTGAAACCTAATGGTGGGGAAAGATTCTGTCTTGTGAGTAGGAAGGCATTCTGCTGGAGCAGCTCCTACCCCTCTGCCTCCTTCATCCCACCGCTGCAGCCCTGCCCAGCCTGCACCCCCTGCCATGGCCACCAGCACCGTAGGCAGAATGAAACCTTCCTGGAGCACATGTCCTCCTGGTCGGATTTGTGGGAGACAACGAGCTCATTCAGTAGCTGCAGGGCCACCATCAGGGAGACTGGAGTGTTTATGAGTTGATAACCTTATCACAGACACATCCCTAATTAAGCTTGTTAGTTCTTTATGATAAACAACATATGTGCTGGGGCCAGGGGGCTCAGTGAGGCCACGTGCTCTCCAACAGCCCCTGGGGCAGCCCAGGCAGGAGAACAGGCAGCCCTGTGTTTGTGCCTGGCTCTCTCGCTGCTTCCTGAAAGGGACCTTCAGCCCCATGGCTTCCCTGACCCTTCAAACCCTAACATTAGTCTTGGTTTCCTCCTCTGCACAGCAGCAGGGCCAGCAGCAGGCGGGCTGGATTGCACAGACAGTGCTATGGGAACCTCCTCCTCCTCTTCCTCCTCTTCCTCCTCCCATGGGGAAGGCCACAGGGCAGCATGAAAGAGACCTACTGTCTGTTGAGGGCCTGGAGATGAAGGGATGGTGGAGAACAGCAGCTCTGTATTGTCCATCGGGAGAAACAGGGGAACTACAGCTCAACCTGCTGTTGGGTGGGTGACCCTCAGGGTTTCCATAGGGCATGCCCCTCACCTCAGGGTGGTTCCTTCATCACTTGGCTGGTAGCTGGGGATATCCATCCATCCATCCATCCATCCACCCATCCATCCATCCCTCCATCCACCCCCCCACCCACCCTTGCCTTCACCCATCCCTCAGTGCCATCCACCCACCCCACCACCCACCCTTGCCTCCACCCCTCCTTCTCCCAACACCTATCTGCTCTCCCAAGCTCCAGGTTCTCGTGATCTGCAGCCCCAATGCTCATTAAGTATCAGACCACGTCTCTGGGCCAGGCTTACTAGTGGGGTGCAGGGAGGGCCCCCGCTTGCTCCCCCTCCTCTCAGCCCAAGCCAGCCCCGGTGTTTCTTATCTCTGAGATCCCACCTTGCTGGCGGAGGAGCAAAGCAGGACGCCGCTTCCCTGGGGAACAGCAAGCCGAGCGATAACGAAATCACAGCGGCGAGGAGAAATTACCTTGCCTGAATTTTAAAAACTTCTCGCTGAGGTTGCCGTGGTAACTGAAAGGTGCATCACGTTGCTCTGACAACCCCGAAACAGCCAGGTTTTTGCCTGGCGGGCTCCGAAGCGGCAGGTTTTGGGGAGGGGGAGCCCAATGCGGTGGGGAACAGGTGGCCGATAGGATGCTCAGCCCCAAGCACCCCCCAAACAAAGATGTCCCCCTCCCCGTAGCTGCCAACTGCACCACCAGCCCACCCCACCACCATTTCTAACATCTCCCCCTCTATCCCTGGTGGGAAGTGCTGAAGGAAGAGGACTAACGGGCTCCAAGCCCAACTGTGTGGTCCCCTAAGAAGGTGGCAGAGAGGTGGGATGGGCTCTGTGTTGGTCCACGCTGCTGTGGACATCCCTGGTACCACATGGGAGCTGCTGTGAGCCCCGGCAGACAACCTGGGCACCCTCCTGCACCCTGCTCGGGGGGGTTTGGGGACCCAGCATTGCTTTGGGCTTCAAGCCCCCAGGCAAGGGGCAGCAGCATTGTCTCAGCCCGTGTAAGTCACTGCCACGGAAATAAGCCCCATGGGGTTGAAAAATAGCAGGTGACTCACACAGAGCAAATGGTCCAAAATAGCCCCTCCGGAGCGCTCTTAAAATAAGTCTCCCTCCGGGGAGGTCCCGGCCACTGTGTCCTTGCCAGGACACAGCCGTGGTGTTGAGCCTGCCCGGCTGTTGCCGCCGTGGCCACTTTCCTCCCAGGGCTGGGGGTGCAGGGACCCCCTCGCTGCTGGGATCTCCCCAAAACCCACTCCTGGGTGCAGCTGAGCTGCACATCTCTGAGTCTCTGGGCAGATTTGGGTGGCTCCTGTGACCGAAGGCTGCCCTTTGCAGGATGCTCCATGCAACACTTGCAGCCCTGAGCACCATAAAACGCAGCACAGGAACCCACGAGCTAGCAGGGTGCCCAGGGCTTGCCCCCCATCCTGCTCCCTCCGCCCAGATTTTGGCTAGGGGATGGTGAGGTGGTGGATCAGGTGTTTTCCAGTGATAGTGAGTGCCCTGGGGATTCTGGTTTTCCGATACCAGCTCACCCATCTCGCCATTCCCCACGGCAAGGCAGCACCAGCCTGCCTGCTCCCACCCGTGCTGGTGCTGGGAGGCATGTGGGTCCTGGGGGGGACACGGGGGGACCCCGGGAGCAGCATCCGCTCCGCCAGCGTGGCCGGGAGCGCTCTCCGTGTCGGGCCATCCCTCCTGCGTGGGGGAGCGGTACCCAGTTAATTAGAGGAAGGGATGAATAATTCCTTTTTATAATGCATCGTCGCGCGGCAGATGCCGTCTGCCTCGTCTCGGCGCGCCGCGCGCGGGAGCCCGTGTTATTCTGCTCTCAGCAGAGTTATTTATACACTGGGACATTTTTCAAAGCGCCGCTTTGATGGTCTTCCACCAGCTCAGAAAAAAAAAGTAGTCCATCCCAAAATAACCCGAGTGAAAGTCACAGCTCTTCATTACGCACATCTTCAACCGGGGGGCTCAGAGAACAAAAACCCGTCACATTCCTCCCATCAAATCCGCCCTTTTCAAGTGCATTTCAAACGGGTTCAAACCACCGCTGCTGCGGCTAGACGAGTGCTAATGATGCTGCGGGTGCATCCCACCCCCATTTGGCTCCGGGGGAGGGATGGAGCTGGGGGGTGAGGGGTTTTAAGCATCTTCCAGTGCCCACAGATGTTTTGGGGTGCCCAGGATAGGGTCGACCCTGCAGGGACCGTGATGTGGTATGCTGGGGGAAATGCAGCCCTCTCTTGCCTGGCTTTTTCTGCTTCAGGAAGCAGTTTCTCCCCCAAAACCAGGCTTTGGAGGAGGGGATCAAGCACCAAACAATTTTTTCCAAGGAACTGGAGCAAAAAAAAAACCCAGCCCCCATTTCCCCATCGCACCCGCACGCACGCACCCCTCGGGTCTGTTTGACATTAATGGGAAAAAAAAAAAGGGGGGGAGAAAAAAAAAAAAGCGCGTTTGTAGGTGGTGACAAATTCCTGCGAAAACGTTTCTGACATGAAGCTGTCTCCCATCCAAGTTCCCTCCTAGCGGAGATGGTGAGCGGGTCCCCTGGCTCCCACGCCTGGCAAAGGGCCCGAGCTGCTCGGTCCCCTCTGTGGGCTGGGGCCCAGCGGGTGCCCCATGGAGCAGCACAGGGGGCTTGGGCTGCCCCCCACCACCCAGGCTCTGGTGTGTGCCACGCTGCCTCCACAGCCCGGCTCTCCAAAACCCTCTTCCCTGTGCTGGCAAGGGGCACCTGGTGCTTTGGCGGTGGCTGCTTGGTGATGCCCTCATGGAATGCCCTGAGCTGGTCCAGACACCGTCTACAGCCACCTCCACCAGCTGCCAGCACCACGGGATCCCCAGCACCGCACAGTATCCCTTGGAGCTTACCATCCTGCTGTCAGGGGTGCACTGTGCCCTGGGAAAGAGGGAAACTGAGGCAGCCCAGGAAACACACCAACACACCAGGAATAACATGCACTTGGGACATCGGCTCGCCTCCCGGGGCCTTGCCTGCACCAAGCTCAGCACTGGCTTGTCCAGCTGCCTGCAGCCTCTGGGCAGCCCCCCCATGCTCTCCCCCAGGGGCTCGGCTCCACCGACCGCAGCTCTGCACGGCAGCCAGTGCCAGCCTGGCATGCCACGGCTCCACAGCCACCGCACCGCCTGGCAGGTGACCGACGGCTCGCTGCCAGCAGCAGGGAAGGCTCTCTGGTGGGGACCATTTCTTTACCCTCCAAGCCCTCCTGTTTCAGCATTTCTGCAAGGCTGGCGCATCTCTCCTGGGACAGCCTGGCACAGGAAGATGCTCAAGTGCCCAGGTCGGGGTGAGCTGCCTGTGCCTGGTGCTCAGTGCGGCAGAGCCCCAGGGGCCGGCGTGCAGCCTGGTACCCAGCCGGGGGATACTGGTGCTGGGTGCACACACAGGTCCCAGGCCCTGGGATCCCAACCCTGGCTGCTTTTGGTTTCTTCCAACAGCACCAGAACCCTCTGTTCCATCCCCCAGGGCTGCAAATTGCGTCCATGTTGCTGCAGATAGTGACTCAATAAAAACCATCTTCTTTTCCACCCCAGCAGGGAAATCTTGACCATGCGGTTCCCAAGGGAGCAGGATGCTGCACCATGGCCCTGCCTGTCTTCCCCACAATAGCCCCACGGCTGAGGCTCGAGTGGGACAACCATGGAGCATTTGGCTGAAATCATTTACACAGGGAAGGGAAAACTCTTCCAGGGCAATTCCAAAGTAATTCAGACATATTTGGTAGCTCTAGAGAGGCTGGAGCTACACGGCAGGGACGAGAAGGGGAAGCAGCTGCGTTACCTCCCCTGCGGCAGAGCTGGAAAGCTGACGGAGTGTAAGCGCTCACATGCACATGTGTCGGTGCACAAGTGCACACAAAGGTGCATAAGCACACATACACGCGTGTGTGGACCCGCAGGCAGGCGCATAAGCATGTACAACCCTGCGCACACACACCCGTGTGCCTGCCTGCATCCCTGATCCAGTCTCTCCCCGCCCCCCAGGCAGCAAACACCACCTCCCATCTCAGGGCAGCTTTCGGCACAAGGGAGATAAACCCTGAGGGGCGAAGTGGCTCTGGGCACAGCAGCTTTTTGGCAGGAGGGCATTGCAGGAGGGCTAAGCCAGGCCACACCAAACCCTGAGGTCAAGCCAAGCTCCTGTGAGCACTCCGAACAAGTTTTGCTGCATTAAGCGCTCCAGACCAACCCCCCTGCACCCTGGCTCTCCGGCAGCCCCGGCCAGCAGTGCAGGGATGTTTTCCTGCCTGCAGGCAGCGTTTCGGCAACAGTGCAAGCGGGCAAGCGAGACGGCTGGGACTGGGTACGTAGAGAGCCGAGCTCTGCCATGGGTTGGTAACTCCAGCGATTAACAAATTCTGGGGAGAGAGGCTGTTCACACTAATGACTTGGCTGGTTTCCTCGCCTCAATTAGTGCGTAGGAACTTGTGATGCTCAGAGGGCCTCCCGGAAAGCCAGAGCATAGCAGGCCTAGGAGCTTTAATATTAATAATGCTGAAAGCTAGCCAGAAAAACCCCAAGCCTTAAAATCAGACTGACAGCGACCATTAGTCCTGCATATTGTAGGCGCTGGAAGAAGCCGCAGCCAGGTTGGTGCTGAGGCCCTGGCGGTCACCTTACAGCCAGCCCCATGCCTGAGGTCTCCACTCTTTGGGTGTTTCCCTTTCCCCTCCCATCTGGCATTTCTGTGTGCTCTGGGGCTCAGAGCCCTTACTCTTCCCCCATCATCCACAGAGACCTTCTTGCTGCTTAGCAATAGGGAAACGGTGGCACAAAAAGATTGCAGTGAAGCTCTGCCCATCCAGGGCTTGCTCCTCCTGCCCATGCCCTGCTCCAAAAACCTCTCCCTGGCAGCCTGCTTCCCTCTGCGGCCCTGCTAGGACCCACATCAGGCGCTTGAGCACCAGCAGCACCCTCCTGGGCAATCTGCATCAGGATCAGGCCACCGGGAGAGGCAGCTCCCCTGGACAGGAGGAGTTTGGCTGCTCAGCCCCAGTGGGACAGGCACCTGAGGGAGCTCCCTTCTGCTTGGGAGGGGTGTCCTGCCTCCTTACTGTGCATATGGGGCTGGCCCTGTCCCACGCTTCTCCCCCCACTCCGCCCTCAGAGGTCGGTCCCCGGGGAGGCAGGGACACCACGTCCCTCTGAAGGCAGTGGGCCACAGCACATTCAGTCACGAACAGCCGCGTTGCGCTGCCTAAATTGGAGGTGCAGGCGCTGGCAGGCGCTGGTGCCTCCATGCCCTGCTCCAGTGCCTGACGCGGGGGCTGGAGGACATGCCTGGCAGTGGGGGGGCTGCATGTCTCCCACACCACCACTGCTCCCTGTCACTGGGCACCCAACAGCAGTGTCTTCGCCATGGCTTTGACCCATGTGGGGTGGGCTGCGTTCCCAGAACCCTGTTAAAGCCTTGCCCTGGGAGAAGGTCCTACTTTAGGCATTCCCCCTCCAGCAGTTGTCCCCACAAAGTAGGCAGTGGGGGACCCTGTGATCCCGCAGCGTGCTCCTGGCTCCACACCACAGCTGATGTGCTGGAGGTACTGGCCGGGGTTGGCTCAGCCGCTGGCACTGGGGCAGCGCTTTGCTGCAGCAAAGGGGGAGCGAGCCTGGCAGGAGCTGGCTGGAGCCAGGAGAAGGCTGCGCTGTGCCCACCGCAGGCTGGGCCCCCCCTCACACCCCGGGCATCGCCCCTCACCAGGAGGATGCACTGAGAATGGGATCGATGGGCTGGGAAGAAGCTGAGCTGCACAAATGCATTTTATCGACCCATTGAGCCCACCTGCTGGGAAACAAACTCCCCCGTTTACAGCTCAGAGCAGCAAAGCACTTTGCCGCGTCGCCAGCCGGGACCTACGGGAGGTGGGGGAGGCTGCTGCGGGGCACAGGGCTCCCTGCCGCAGTGCACCAGGCCTGTCGCCCCCTACCATCATCCTGGGGCGGGACTGAGGCAGAGTTGGAGTTCTCCGGTTGTTTCAACCAGGCTGGCCTGCACTGCAGAGCCGAGAAGGGGAAGCTGTACCCTGCACCCTCTCTCCTCCGCGCCTGGTACAACGGCTTTGCCTCTCGGCTCCCACTGCTCACAACAAGCCCGAGGGGGCTGCACCCACTCCCCTGCACCCACCTCCCCGGTACTCGGGGGATCCGCACGGACGTGACGCGACTGGGCAGGGCGGGCGATGGCCGGGCCACGGCTGCCACCTGGTGGCACAACCGGCCCCTGCCCGGGGACCGCGGGAGGGACCCGTCCCCCTGCCCGCAGCGGGGCGAGGGCTTCCCAACCCGGGCTCCCTCCGAGCCAGGCCCTCCTCAGAAATAAGGTAAGGCCAGCGAGTGGCACCAGACCCAGACTGGGCAGCTGAGCGGGGCTCAGGCCACAGAAGGACCTTGCACAAGCGATAGGGGGCTGCTCTTGCTCCATCCTAAACCACTCCCATGCCCCCCTGAACAGAGCTGGCCGGGCTGCTCCAGGGGAAGGAAGGCCACCCCTAGGGGAAGGAAAGCCACTGCTGACTCACCTTCTTGGGAGACTGAGCACACCTCCCAGTCAAAGGCACCTGCAACGGCCAAGGTCAAAGCTGAGCCCAACCTCTGCTCACCTTGGCTCTTGGGAAGAGGACACCAGGGTGATACTCCAGACACAAGCATGGCAGAACAGAAGCAGGAAAACAGGAATGGAATGGCTGCAGAAGGAAAGGTCTGGGAGAGAAGGTGGTTCACCGTGCCCCAGCATCCCAGCACTCTGCCCAGAGAGGAGCACAGAAACCCCACACCCACCCCAGAGGGGGCACACAGGTTGGCCACCCTTCCCTCCAGCCCACCAGGGTAATGCCCAAGGGGCCCTCGAGCAGGACGGCAAGCTGCAGCAGACATTTCTGCTGGTCCTCTGCTGCACCTATAGCTACAGCAGGGAAAGAAGACCTGGTCCTCCCTCAGCCAGCACCCCTGCTGCAGCTGTGAGAATGACGCTTGAACTAAGGCACAGCGCGGAGATGAAAGAGTTAGCAGGCGAGTGCAGCGTGGTGTGGAGGAGAGAGATTCCAGGATGAAGTCTCATCAAGGAAGAAGCAGAACCACAGAAAGGACAAGTAGCATTGGCAACTTATTCTTCATTCACCCACCGAGAAACAGATATAGGAACATTTTTGGATGTATTTCTTTTGGAAACGAGCCAAACTGGCAACTAGAATCAAAGTCTTCAAAAAGTCTATACAAAGATGTATCATACAAAATGTACAGGAAAGTTCTCCCAAAAAAAAAAAAAAAGCCCAAAACAAAACCAATAAAACCAATACAGACAATACAACAGAAGGAGAGCAAAGACATCGTGAAACCACAGCTAACAGGTCCTGCCCCTGTTCCAGAGGGCGGGAGTGGCATCTGGACAACACGCTCTGAACACAAAATACATTACACTATATACAGGACCGTATAATGATCAGCATCCCCTCTGGTCCAACCAGGAGCTCTCCAGCATGAAATCGGGGCAGTTCAGACAATCTGCTCATGGAAGTGTCACATGCCGAGAGGGAAAAACGTCCAAGGGAATGAAATGGTCAGCTCTAAACCATAACTAGAATACAGCCAGGCCACCAAGGCTACAGAGTTTAACAGTCAGTTCTGGCTAACATGTGCTTTGCGGGTCAGAGCACGTTACTCCATCTCCGTGAAGCGAGCGAACATGGCTTTCCGCACCGCATCTTTGTATGAATCTGCAGTGGAGACGCCGTAGGAGCTGCCCTTGGCTCCCAAGCCAGCGCCTCTCATTCGTACTTGGGCCTGCAAGGGAAGAGAAACACTT
The DNA here is from genome assembly GCF_963082525.1 of Nesoenas mayeri. Classification (NCBI taxonomy): domain Eukaryota; kingdom Metazoa; phylum Chordata; class Aves; order Columbiformes; family Columbidae; genus Nesoenas; species Nesoenas mayeri. The sequence goes on from NC_137560.1 coordinate 7,161,961, forward strand.
CAGCTCTGCAGCGAGAGGCCACACCATCACAACAGACTCGTAAGTCCTGCCAGCTTCTCAAGCTCCCCCACCCCACGCTGCCATGAGCACTGGCAACAGATCAGACTCTGATCATCCCACGCTTGCTGGCTTCACACTGCTCCGACCCCATCCCAACAGCAGCTGAAGTGGAGTGGCATGATATAGCTCCTAACAGCGTAACCCAGGGTGCAGACAAACCCTGGGAAGCCAGCAGCTGGAGGGAGAGCAGCCCATCCCACACAGGGCCAGGCATGCAGCTTCCTTCGCACCTTCAGAAGAAAGCACAGTCCTGCCTGTCCCGAGCCCCAGCTCTAGGATCCAGCAGGACAAACAGGCGCTAATGTGGACAGTGGCAACTTCACTGAGGATTGCAGTTTCTTCCACAAAATATCGTCAGCAGCAAGTGCTTCTAGATAAAAAAATGCACCAAACCTCATCAAGGAAGCATCCATCTCTCCTTACCTCAATGGGTGCTGTGATGCCCTGGCATTTTCTTCCCAAGCCCGAACCTTCCCTCCAGCCCATGGCCTGCAGCATCTTGTTGCCAATATTACTGTTGTCAAGGCCATCTTTGGTGGGTTGCTCATAATTACTGCAAGACGAAGAGATGAGTTAACCAAACTGCTCACCATGTATTGAAGTAACTGCTGAGGAGTTTTCAGATACATACACTGTGCCAGCGTCATAGACCTTCTTGCGCTTTGGCTCAGGGGGCTCTGGGATGCCATACTTCTCCCGCCTCTCAGCTGCTCTGTCTCTGTACTTCATCTGCAACAAGGGAACCAGATTTAGTGCCGATTTAAAGACACTTGTTCATCTTTGAGCTATGTAAGTAAGTTAAATGCCTGCTAAAATATGGCCTACCGCCACAGAAAGGAGAACCTCAAACGAGAGTCCCTGGAGCATATCAGAACCTGCACCGGTCAGGTAGAGCCTGGCCCTATGACGTGCAGGGTAAGCTGCTGATTGCCACTCGAAAGGCTCTAGTCCCAGCCTGGCAGCCCTGAGCTGGAAGGACCCTTCCCTGCTAAGCAGTAGCTGTGGGATGTGGGACCCTTCTGTGTAACAGGACAGCTCTGAACCTTGACCCAAGAAGGGGCTGGCTTACAGGTATTATCTCAAATGACATGTGTCAGGATAAGGAGTGCTCAACGTATCATCTGTGCAGGTTTTCCATTAGCTACTACTCATCTGCTCATCTCAGCACTGACCTCTCTCTCACGCAGCTCCAAGGCTTCAAGTTCCTGCTCTGAGAGCTTTGATCTCCTATAGATATCCATATTTTGCTGAAACAAGAAGAGATTCACATTAACAACATAAAATGCACAACAGCTCTTTCTACATAAGCAGCTGGGAGAGAAGCAATCCACCTGCAACTGTTTTTCCTTTAAGAGGAAGTTTTCCAAACATCAACACACATTGTGGCTTTGGTTAACACACTGAATTATGGCAACCAAGTACCACCCTGACAGCACAATGCAACTACCTTGTGCAAGTCTGACAGCTGCTGGTGCCGGATCAGAGCATCTTTGTTTGGGAACTGCCTTCTACACAGCAGACAAGCCATCTTCTTCCAGTCTGTCAGCTTCTCTTCCTCATTCTCCATTCTTTCCAGTAAGTCCTCATCATTATCACTATCGCCACTGTAGGCAGCCACGAGGCCACGCTGCAAAGAAAGGACAGTGTTAAGGGGAGAGCCCAGAAAGGGAACACAGAGGCTGCAGATGTGTTTGATGCACAGGAAAGGCATCACACTCCCATTACTAAGGAAGAAATGCAACTCAAAAGAACTACATACTACAGTGCCTGCAAGACTCCATTTCCACTAGCCAAAAAAAATAATTTGAGTACAGAGTTCTCAAGAGACCTCAAAACCTCAACTAAGCTCCAGAGGCTGGAAGAAATCACAGCTTCCCAAAGCGTATCTCAGTCACCCACCCTACTGCACTTGCACTGCACCACTGGAATCACCACAACCTTTTACAGGTGATGCTGTGGAAATCCCGTTTTGGAAACCAAGTATCTGCTCCATCTTCCCTGAGGAGCTTTACCAGTAAACCTTTGGCAACACGTCAGGTATCTCATACTCACCTTCAGTGGATTGTCATCATCGCCATTTTTCATCACCTCTGGCAAGATCTGCTGTCTCTCAGACAGAGCTCCCTGGATGAGAAAAGAATGCCATGAGCACCAAGCTTTCTGCCGTACCACACCCCACCACACACTACTGCCAGCACCTTCACCTTTTTCTCAAAGAGTGCAAAGCCTGCATCTGCAGCTGCCGACTCTTTCCGTTCCTCCTCCCTGGTACTCAGTGGCTGAAAGCTGTTCTTGAAGTTCTCCTTTTGCTTGTTCAAACTCTTTGCCCAGCGCTCCATGTCTTTAGCAATCTGAAACACAGAGTAGTTTGCTCAGACAGCTCCTCTCACAGCTATCAATTCCCTGTGACACAATCTTGCATACTTTCCAGAACAAGTCAACCCACTACCTTTTATTTTTATATCACAGGACACTGGATGTAGTGCAGCTGTTTCCCTGTATACAGCATTCAAAGATACTGCAGCTTGCTTGTTTTACTGCACGAACGCTTCTTATCAATCTAATCCTCTAAGTGACAGCTCAGTTATACTCCCACTGGTCCTGGCACAATTCCATATGCGTTCCTCCTATGCAGAGGTTATTTCTGCACTGAAGCCTTGCCAACTCCACCTCTCGGTAGCCTTCTACAATGCCTGCAAATTGCAGGCATGCACCCACTAAATTACCTACGATTTCCTTTGGTCATGAAAAAGGGGAACTATTAACCCATTCCACAAAAGACTTTGGCCCAGTTACAATCCCATTTTATCTTCTACCTGTTGAGCTGTTTTACTTTTAGGCTTCTCTTTCTTCTCCTTCACTTCTTTGGTGGTAGTTGTGGTAGCTGTTTGTTGGTATGTGACACCTTCTGCAGCAGGCATGTAGGTCTCCTTTTCACCGTCCCAGTAAAGGTACTGCTGGGTTAAGGCATTGTAGTAATACTGCCGGAGAGAGGAACAGAGACAGTTAAACGTCTCATACGAGCTAAGTGTTCAAGGGAGAACACAAGGAAGTTGTCCGATTCAGACTACCATATCAAATGGGAAGGCATTTTGTATAGTCCAAACAAGTTTGCAAACTCCACACAGCAGTCAAAAGGCATGAAGTGGCTGCAGCCTCTGTCCCCAAACGCAGGCGTTCTGCCCAGCAGCAGAGAGAACCTTTTGTCTCTCCCAAGAGATGACCCACCAGAGCCCAGGGCTGGGTGCACTTCGCTGGGCACTCCTCAATGCACCAGTTCAATTACAGTGTCTGTGACAAGTGCTAATTCCACGTGGGCCAAATTGGGAGGAAAAATGAGAGAAAAATGAAGTGCTTTACCAAATGGAAGTCAAGTCTCAGCCCTAAATATATTGCTGAGAGTTATCCACTGCATTTGGTATTTTGTGCACCTCAGAAAGTTACTTTCATTCATATGATGAGAAATAAGGAACTAATGGACCTTAACAGTTAAGACAGGTGGGAAGAACTTGTGTTTACCTGGGAATTAGGATCATAGTAGAGCCCTGTTATAGGATCATAATAATATCCTGAAGATTCATCATATTGGTAGGTGGAAGTGTCAGGGACAGCTGTAAAAAAATTAAAGTGTGGGATATGGTCGTTCCAGTCGAATTCAGACAGGTATCTTTCTACATTTCAGGTAAAATTCTGAGATTATTAGCAGCCAGGACAGCAGACATGTCTGTAAAGGGCTCTTAATCACCCCTGCAGAGTATGTTCTCCAGGGACAGCTTCACCACTGACATACGACAATAGAGCACTCAACTAAAGCCAAGTCTCTCTCTTGCTATAGTGACAGACACCTGTCCCCAAGAGCCACTCCCATTTGCTTACCGTACTTGGTTCCAGGGACTACACCAGTTGGGGGAGCTGTTTGTGCCTGAGTGCTAGTGGTAGGTGGTGCTGATTGTGACTGAAAAAAAACCCAACAAACCCAAGAACCTAAATTAGAAAATCTGTCACTGAAGCACAATAAAATAACAGCGAGACAAGACAGGAGCAGCCCATACCACACATGCAACAGTTAACTCCTGCACACTGAGCACTCACCTTCAACAAAGAACAAAACTATCACAGAAATGGCAGATGACTTATGACAATAAACACTGTGACTTAATCCATGGACACTCAGCAGCTTTGCTGTATCATTCACTTTAAAGAGCAGAGGACACAACTAAGCAAGGAGTAATTAGTGCTGTAATTACCGGAGAGTCAGGTGAGTTTGTCTGTTGATTATATAACTGAGGACTCTGGGACACAACTGCAGCTGTGGTGGTAGTGACCGGAGCTCCTGCCAACAGAGAGCAATAAAATGGATAAGCCAACTAGTCTGTGAAACAGTGCTTCACCCTAGTGCTAAAATTACTTGTTTACAGTTTCAGCTCCTAGTTCCAGCTCCAGCAGCCAAACAAGGCAATAAACGTTCAAAAGGAGACAGATACACAGTATTTTCCACCCAAAGAATAGCTTCCTTTTTGGGAGGAAATACTCTGCTCCCAAAGTCAGCAATTCCTAGCCTCTGACAGCTGCTAACACTGAAGGTTTGTCCAGAGCTGCTTACACAGTTCTCATGAGCTCAAGGCTTGTATCAACAGTCTGAAACAAGAGGCTGTGCTCTCATTTTGCACAAGTCCTACTTGAATGGATTTGTTATGGTTCTCAAGTAACACACACTCACTCAGACACCCTGAGAGCAAAGTGAGCCAAGTCTCCCTTCACCCAACAAACATAAAGGCTAAAGTAAAATATCACTATTGCAAAATTATCATTACAAACAACAGCATCTTCCACATGTCGCAAGTACTACCTGATATGGTAGCTGTGTCTGTGTCCAACACTCCTCCTTGGTTTTGGTAGTACTGCTGATAATCCTGGGAGTACTGCAAAGGGAAATGAACAACGCAAGGTGAGCAGATGCCCAAATTACAACAATCTATCAGTTAGAGCACAACCACCACTACCAACCTGAGCATACTGTGTGTAGCCATCCTGTCCTGACTGGAGGTAGCTGTAGTCCAGGGTGCTGCCTTCTCCAGTTTGTGGCTGAAATTCGAGCAAGTAATCTTTGTCAGAGACAGATAAATTACTTACTGCCTTTAAGAATTTCAACACTGCTTATGCTCCAGCCTGTCAGAACAGCTTTGGTCTGTTCAGCCAAGCAAGAGGTCAGTAGTGAAATTATTTGCCCTACGTTTTCATTTTGTTGCTCATTGTCCTTTTTTCCTCAGCCTCCAAATCATACCTGAGTGGACGACCACTGAGCTGCAGCAATGGCTGTACTTGCCACAGAGAAGGCGCTGACTCTGTTACCGTCTGGGAGAAGCAAGTCTCTGAAAACATAAAAATCACACATCTGATTAAATACTGCTCTTTTCTGAAGTGTCTCCCTATGCAAGGAGGTAGAGTCTGCCCTTATGTGTGGATTTCTTAGAAGTTTTAAACATACTGATTGTGATTAATAAGTCAAGGCACTGCTTGGCAAGTAAAGAAATTTTACTGTTCTACAATCAAGAACGAGTCACTAGGTCTCCAAGGAAACAAGCATGTTGTGTACACAAGCAGTTACGATGTTCTCAGGGCTGGAAGGAAACACTGCTTTTACTCTCCTCACACCGAGTGAAGAGCAGGATGCATGCAACACAAGACACTTAAGCAAAACTCTGGAGTGATAGTAATCTTAACAAAAGCCTGTATGACAACTACAAATCTTTAATATAAACAGAGTGGGGAATAATCAACTGCTACAGCAACTCACTTTCTGGCACTCTTTGCAAAGTCAACACCAATTGTTTTGCCATCAATTTTTAATGGTGGCTGAAGACTCTGTAAAATCTGCAGCAGTTGAGAAGCATCCTGCAATGAGAAATACTCATTATTATGAAAGGCAAGTTACTGAGGAGGATTCCTAAGTTCCCAAAGCTCCATCTTCTCACATACAGCCACTGAAAGCAACTAAAAAGCTGTAAGAATGCCTTTGTCTCTTCATGCCATACACACTTAGAAGAGCACAATGGGGCTGATCACAGCCCACACAAAATAGCGTGGGTTTCTCTAGTCACTGAATATTAAACACGTTCTAAAATCTTAGCTCTATAAAGATGTTTGCCCCAAATTACTCCAAAAGGAAGGCCAGCAGAGTCTAAACTCAGGCACTCTTTCTTCCGACAAACTGTTCTGCTCTGCCTAAAGTGTGTCCCAACACATGACACTGCTGACTCAGTCTGGCAAGACCTTTGAGAACATTGAGTCCAACTGTAAACCTAACACTGCCAAGTCCACCACCAAACCATGTCCCAAAATGCCTCATCTAAGTGTCTTTTAAACACCTCCAGGAACAGAGGGTCTGCCATCCTTCAGAGACCCTGTGCCAGTAATGTGACCCCCCTCACAGAAAGGTTTTACTTGTACCTCAGTCTAGTTTCCCATGTTTCAATATATGGCTGTTGCCTACTGTGCTATCCCTGCGCACACTCAAGACCGAAGTCTGCTGTCCCTACATCCTCCCACTGGATGCTGCAGAGAGCAGCAAGATCCCCCTCTTCCCCCTTCTGAAGGTGGAAGAAGCCCAATTCTGTGCACCTTCTCCCACATCGCATGCCCCAGACCTTCATTTTTGCGAATGAAATATGATCCAAGACCATTATTTTTGTAATACAAGCATGAAGCTAGCCTTCAATCCAGAACAGCACTCTGCTACAAAAATAGCTTTCCAATGTGCTCACAAGATCCCACCCCCTTCTTTCCAAACTGAAGCTAATGATGAAAGGCTTTGACACATCAAGTGTCAATTAACCCTCAGCGAACAGGGGTGGTCCTTCACACAGCTCAATAGCTCTCGGTGCTTCAGCTACAGAAGCACATTAACAAGCTGTTTCTCTCCAACACACCAGTAAGGCCCTCACCATGGCAGAAGACAGCTGCACAAATGCAAAGCCTCTGTTTTGCTGAGTCTGCTTGTCTTTGATAAGACGAATATTATTCACTGCCAGAGATGCATATGGAGATAAGGCAGTCATGATGGACTCCACTACTGTGTGAGGAGCGATGTTTCGGAGAATAATGGCTGAGGAGAAAATAAAGTATGACATTAGCTGTGCACATCAGCTTTCTAAAGCACTTTAAGTTCTTCAGCGAACAGTCTGAGGTACAGGAAGGATTTTAGTACCTATGTTCGCATTTCACATTATACATTAAGTGAAAGATAACTTACTATCGCAGTAATAATCCACGGACTGAACGGCTTCTGCTGCTCCAGGTGGCACCTCCTGTTCTGAATCTTCATAAGAAGAGGAAAACATTTTAGTTACAAAACGGCTCATTCACTCAAACTCAGGATTGCACAAGCCAGTCTAAGACATACAGTGAACTTTGTTTCCTACATGGGACAGAAAGTTTCCCACAAAACCAGAGTCAGAGATCAACGTAACGTACCAAACTTGTCTGCTCCACAGCGGAAGCATTTTAGCCTCCTTCTGAAGTTGTAAAGGCAGCACTACGAGGAACAAGAGAAGACTAGTAAGAACTCACATAATTTGTAACAATGCTGCTATTTGCTGTACAGTAAAAAAAACCCCCAACATTAACGAAGGTAAACCCACCAGAGCAGTAGGGAACAGCAAAAGCCACCCTTGCCTGTATCACAGCTGCTTTTCAGAACATCCTCACTACCTTCTCCCTAGTTCTCCTGAACCAGTTATTTTAACTGTGTCATCTTCAACTTACAATCCCAGGCACAGGAACTACTTTAGAAAAATGCAAAAATGCAATGTTTAAATGAAACACAGGCTGGAAATGGAGTTATCTCTATGGGCAAAAAGTGTAGTTAAAGGCTGACAAAACACTCTGGCTTTTATCTTACTAAATCACCTCCACTTGTGGGGGCGTGTCAAACAAGGAGCACGCAGCAGCGCGCAGACCAGTGGCAATTCAATACTTATCATCACTTAATGATGTCATATTCTAACACAGCTGTCTCTTCTGGGGCAACACCTCTGTCATTCTGTCTATTTTGCCACCAGAGCTACAAAACCTTTTAATTCCTGCATCTTACTATAACTATGATGTCATACGGACCAGCAGTATGAGCAGGTCTGAATCATATATTGCTTTGTTCAAACCACTGGACTGGTGAAAAGCACTGAGGCCAAGACAAACTCCCTCCAATAAAGAAAAACATGCACTATACCTTGTTGCAAAGCCAATCCTCAAATTTAGGCCTGGGGTTGCTGTAGTGCATCGCAATCTGCTTCCCTTGAATCACCAGCTTTTTCTGCAAAAAAAGTGGTTTCAATTATTCCTGTATCGAGGTACAAATGTCTATTTTCCCATGGCAGAGCACCCTTCGGAGGAATCAGTGCTCCTGAATTAAATGGACAACATATGGGGAGGATGTGGAGGACAACCACCGCCACCTACACCCTGCCCATCCAATCCTGCAGAGAGGAGGACGAGGGCAGTAAGAGAATGGGATGTGGAGCAAAGATAAACGGAATCAGGGAGTGTTGAAAAAGCTGCCAAACACTAAACGCTGACATGGAACCAGGAAGTGTCTCGAAGGAGACAAAGTCCTAACCTGCTGCATTCAAGATTAACACATTTTTAGGCATCTCTTTACCCCCACATTTCTATTCACTTCTGGTATAGCACTGAGCGACTTTTTAAACGTGTCCTTAGGTGACTGCTTCACTTCTTCCCCTACTCCAAACACCCCAGACCTTTTAACAACCACATTTGGATTACTGTTCCAAGCACTTTCTTCAGAAGTGTCCCTTTGAAAATACTGTAATTCCTCCCAAAGGGACCCTTCTTAGACTTCTTGAAGGCTGGATTACAAGTGCCATCAACTGAAACGTAACTCAGAGTGGTTTCCTTTGACTAAAGCATCAGTTCAATTGGAAGCCTGCACGAGAGGTTTGTGTTCTTCATTCAGGCAGGAGCTCTCCAAACAGAGTAACTAGACTGCAAGTGAAGCTTCTCCAGAGGTAGGAAAAGTTCATAATGCTTTCGGCACATCCTCTCACTTTAGCGGTATTAGGAATTTACACCTATTTAGAAGCCTTGATTTTCAGCCTCACATTTTGACAAGCACTGGTATGCAGAATGCCCTGTCCAAATACGGCCATCAACTTATTTTAGTCAAAAAGGTGGAAGTACGTCTGAGGAAGCACATATTAGAGGTCAAACCCCAGACATTTTAATCGAACTAGTTTTATAGCAGGTTGGCTTACTGCAGAAGTACCACAGCAGTGTCAGGACCGGTGGCTTTTCTCATAACAGGGTCTGACATAGATCTAGCACATAGCATGAATAAGGCTGTCACATTCTGCACAACTAAACAGGGCAAAGCCATTTCTCCTACCGGCAGGAGGGAGGGTTGGAGGGCCCAGCACTCGATATGCACACATAGAAACAAAGCTGCTGGCATAGTTGCGATACATCATTCTTTCATCTAGCACGCAGCAACCAGGCTGCTGGGAAGATTCTGCATTTTCCCTACTACTAGGGTGGCTGGTTACTGGAGTGAATTTGAATATGTTTCAATAAATTACGCATCCGTACAGCTTTGTATATATTAAAACTATCTTGTTTCTGAAAATATGCTCAGCATTAATTTATGTAAATCTTTCCACTGCATCCACCAACCCTACTGAGCAGCACATCAGGACAACAGAATCTGAACGCTGCTCTCTGGCTGGGGAAATCACTCATGCTATAGGACATGTGAAATCCTACTCCAGTATAAGGCATACGCCAACTTCCACCTGCTGGGTGAATCCCATCATGGTGCCATTCCTTTAAACGTAACACAAACAGCACAGAACAGCATTCTTCGTGCTGCCCACGAACCTTCATATCAAATACTCAGCTGTAAAAAAGTGCTTGATACACTTTGCTCACTTTGAGAGTATATATCAGCTCTGTTGTTAAAACAGATCATGAATATTCAAAAAGGAGCAAAAGCAAGTGAAACTGCAGCACAAGAAAATCTAATTGGGAAATAAGGTAGAGGTATCATTTTGGCTCCTTTTCAACTCATACACCAGAAAAGCCAAAATGCACAGCATAACATCTATGAGAACTCATTCTCTACCAAATTTAGTTGGAATAAACATGTTTTTCCTCTGGAAGAGCCAGTTTTCCCTCCTTAAATGGGGGGACACACTATTACCATGAACCGACACTTCTCTTTCAGGGTTAATATCAATGTAATGCAGAGATCTGGTGCTTCCTCTGGAAACAGAGAAGGAAACGTCCAGTGGAAGTATGTTTTCTAAGGACTACTTGTTAAATCTTCACAAGCCAATTAAACTGAAACCAAGTCATTTACAACGGCACATTTTACCAGTGAGTGCTCAAAATAGCTAATCTGCTCTCCCGATTTTAACTGATATTCTGTCCTATTGTTACAAATTTTAATATATACAAAGCTTTTATTCTTTTAAATCACTCTTATGGAACAAACCACTCCTTCCACCTTTAATTTTTCCTTTTTTTTTTTTTTTTAACTGTACAGACTTGTTCCATTTTCAGGAATATATCTAGACTTGGTGAGTGAAGCAACCTGATTGGCTTCCATCCAGCTGGTAGCATCTTGAAAGTGATAAAACTCCACGAAGGCGAAACCACGGCTTACACCTAGAGACAGCATTCAGATATAGACGGGATACTTGTGTTAGTCAGTTCCTTTAAAACAGGCGAATCTCTCTCCAACTGCTTCATTACTTCATGACAAAGCAGCTTTACAAATGCGACGTCAACTGCTGGGATCTGCTCGTTATTTTGCCATGGCAAGGAACCAAGTTCCCTTAACTGGCTACATTTCACTCGATTTGAGTCCACGTTTAAAGGTAACCATGCAACAGTCTACATACTATTAAATGAGTTTACACTATTATTACTTACCAATACCTGTTAACAAAAACCCCTGTAGACAGACTTCTTTTAACATGTTGGCCAGCTAACTAAAAGTCTTCCAAAAGCCACATTCCTTAGCCATGGCAAACCTTTTTTTTTTTTTTCATGTGCTTGCAGTTTGGGGACAATTCTGGATACTCTTTTGGGCTGGGGAAGAGGAAGGTCATGTCAAAAACTGGATTAAGAGTTCTCACCTGTCTTTCTTTTCATCAGCCTCACGTCTGCAGGCTGAGGACCTTCAAAGGACTCAATAAGCTCGCGAATCTGCATGAGATTTTAATCAGACAGTTAAATTTTCACATCCTAGCAGACAGCTAGGACAGTCACAGCAACCTTCCTTACAGTACATGCAAGAGGTACAGAGAAACATAAAATTCTCAACACTATTTAAGGAAATTAAAAAAAAAAAACCTTTACAGAGAATCTATCAGGAGACTGATGAGCACCAGAGAACCCACATAACCCTTTGCTACACTAAGCCAACTGCCATCTTCACTGAGGCCACAGAATAACTCAGAACCTGAATCCCTATGATCTTGTGTTCCCAGGTTATTTGCGCAAGATTTGGCAAATACTGTGCTTGCTTCTAAGTTTTTATAAAGAATGCTGCTAGCATCCCTCTCCCAGCCTATCTAAACACCTCTTGGCTCATAACAAAGAAAAACAGTATACTGCAAGGCTCCATTCTTATGCCTCACACTACAGTTCTCATCCTTTAATAGCTCCCCTTCTGCTTTTCAGACGATAAAGTGGATTCATGGAGAATATACCATCAAATAAAAAGCTAAAGAGACATCAGTTCTTCAGCCATAACAGGGTTAAAATAATGTTATCTTAAGATGCTTCATCTACACGATGACTCCAGAGTTAAATTTTCCCATAAATTACGCTACAGTTACTGCACAACTGTAGAGCTACAACATTAATATCTCAGAAATAAAAACTGTTCCAAAATGCTCTGTGTTGTTTAATTTGGATGCAGGAGCCTACACTTTATCAAGCACTTACAAAAATATTAGACCAACACACAATGATTAAAAAGAACACTCAACATTAGGAGAATAGTGAATAACCAAGAAAAAAATTCCACTGCAGAAACGCTGGAAGGGGACTGATCTGTGTTAGCAATCGTTGCACAAAGATGGCAGAGGTAGAGTGTGCCTGAAAACAAACTGGAATGACTCAGACTTTAGAGGGTTCCCCCTTGCCCCGCTCTTATATCTTAGTAATCAAAATAATCCAGCAAGAAAAAAAAAAAAAAACAAAAAGCTCAAAGCTGACCACAGTCAACATTTTTCTATTAAAAAAGTCAGGTAACCATGCACCAAGCACTCGTGTACTTGCTCCATCAGCTCCACAGCAGCCATTTTATGACTTCCCCAGCTGTACCCAGACAAAGCAGCTTTGTGCAGGGCCCTACGCAGCTGAGGAGCTCGGGGTGTGTGTAACCCCACTGGGCAGAGCTTCTGCCCTCAATAAAGACCTGGGAAAATTCAAGTAGCTCCTCTCTGTCTCTGTCCCCCTCCTCTCTCCCAGGAAGCGGGAGGAGGAGAAAAAAAAACCAATAAATCTGCCTCTTTCCTCCTATACGGAAAAGCAGAAAATAGCAGGCAGTTTAAAATCCACTCAAGAGAAATCATCCAAACATATAGGAAAAAAAAAAGACTATCCACAGATTGTTCTGTTTGAAATAAACTGGTTAACATTCAACTGACCTCTGTTACTTAACAGAGACGGTTTAAATCCTTTTAGGATTCAAAATGGCAGCGCAACCAACATGCTGCGGAGGGGCCACCATGACGCAGCTTTCAACAAAATGGCAGCAGCGCCTACCGCACAGACTTGCCGACACACAGTTCCCGAGCTCCCAGCTGCAAGAAAAGTGAAGCCCCTCTCTGGGCTACTTACATCGTTCTCTGTAACCGTGATGGGAAGGCCACGCAACATGATGGTTTTGCTCTCTTTCTCATCGTTAATGTCGTTCCTGTAGTCGTGCTCTCCGTAGTCACCATCGGAATGGTAGCCATCTTCTGATTTGTCGCTGTTCCTGCGCTCTCGCTCCCTCTGAGAAGCCAGCGCCCACAATTAACCACGGCGCTCCCCAGCAGCGTGCCCCCGCCACAAAAACAGAGCTAAACAAACCCACCCACACCCCGTTCGGCCACCTCGCTCACGTTTGGTCCTGATGGCCTCGGGCAGAACCCTGAGCTCCCGTCTCCAGGACACCAACCCTGGCCCCGGGGGTCTCACGTCGGGACCCTGCGCTGGGCGAGGCCGCCAGCGCCCGCCCCGGCCCTTCCCCCCGCGCTGCAGGGCCCCGCTCACCTCAGGGCTATCGTAATCGCGGCTATCGTAGTCTCTGTCATAGTCTCGGCTGTCGCGACTGTCGTAGTCTCGGCAATCTCGGCTGTCGTAGTCCCGGCAATCGTAGTCTCGGCTGTCGCGGCTGTCGTAGTCGCGGCAATCACGGCTATCGTAGTCCCGGCAGTCCCGGCTGTCGCGACTGTCGTAGTCCCGGCTGTCATAGTCCCGGCAGTCTCGGCTATCGCGGCTGTCGTAGTCGCGGCTGTCGTAGTCCCGGCAGTCTCGGCTGTCGTAGTCCCGGCAGTCGTAGTCGCGGCTGTCCCGGCAATCGTAGTCCCGGCAGTCCCTGCTGTCGCGACTGTCGTAGTCTCGGCAGTCCCTGCTGTCGCGACTGTCGTAGTCTCGGCTATCGTAGTCCCGGCAGTCTCGGCTATCGCGGCTGTCGTAGTCTCGGCTATCGTAGTCCCGGCTGTCGTAGTCGCGATAGTCATCGTAGCGGTCGCCGCGGCGCTCCTCGCTGGACCGCTTGTAGTCATCCCTGCGCCGGCTGCGGGACTCCCGCTCCTCACGGTCCTCCCGCTCCACGATGGAGCCGTAGCGGCCGCTCCGCTCCGTCCTGCTCACGCTGCGGGGCACACGGGGCCGAGCTCAGAACCAGATGAGCCTGCAGCGACCCCCTCCCCATCGCCCCCCCCGCGGGGCCGCCCGCCCCCCCCCTCTCTCCATCCCTCCCTCAAATCTCTCCTCGCCCTCCCACCCGTACTCACCGCTTGTCCGAGCCCATGACGCTGTTCACGATCCGCAAACACACAGCGCAGCGCTAACCGCCACCACGGGGCGCCGAACACACGCACGCAACCCCTCACTCCCTCGCCACAAAATGGCGCGGAGGCGACTGGCCGTCTTCTACCCAGCAGGCACCGCGCCCGCCGCCTGGAAGTTTCCAAGCGGTGCGCAGGCGCAGGGGTGTCCGCCCGCCGCGGGGCACGCCGGGAGTTGTAGTGCGGGGCGGGGTGCGTCCCGTGGCCTGGGCTTTTCGCCGCTTCCCGGTGCCCTCCTGCGGACCGCGGGGTCGCAGGGTGGTTTGGGTTGGAAAGGACCTTCAAAGCTCATCTAGTCCAACCACATCTTCAACCAGATCAGGTTGCTCAGAGCCCCGACCATCCTGGCATTGAATGTCTCCAGAGATGCGACATCTGCACGTCTCCGGGCAACCTGCGCCAGAGTTTCACCACCCTCATCACAAGACGTTTCTGCCTCATGCCCAGGCTATACCTGCCCTCTTTCTGTTTAAAACCGTTGCCCCTCGTCCTGTCACACATGGCCCAGTAGAAAGTCTTCATCCCGCTTGATGTGGTCAAGCCCGGGAGCCACAAAGCCACTGACGCCCTGGCTCCAGCAGCATCGTCCCCTCCATGTCCCCATCAGGACGGGCAGCTCTGCCTCCTGCTCCACCACCCATCCCCGCCGGTCCTCGAGCTGGCACAGAGCCTGCAGGCGCGGAAGGTGAAGGAGGAGGAAGAGGAGGAGGTTGCCCATTGCTGGTTCAGATTTCCGCTCTGCTGTCCTGCCAGCTCTCCTGCTGGACCCAGCCTCCCGGGAGTACCAGGTGCCACTTGTGCCATGATGCCCTGTGATTTGGCACAACAGTGCCAGGCCTGTGGGCACCCTAAAGGTCTCCACTGCCCCAGGGGGACTGTGGGCATTGCTGACGTGGTTGCCTGTGGTGACACCACTTTCCTGACCCCCCCTTCCCCCAGAAGCTGATCCAAAACTACATGACACAGACTGGGCACAAACTCTGCATCTTCGATATCTGGCAGGTGGCCTGAGATGGTGAGGTGAGAAGGAGGAGACAATTATCCCCATCCCGCAGTCGGGAAGCCCCATTTCCACCCCAGGACAGCATTACGGCTCTGGGCTCCTCAACCCAGGGGGGTGGCCAGAAGCAAACAGGCACCTGCTCCCTGGCCCCTCCAGCCTGGCACTGGGGTTGGGCTGGAGGGGCTGGGTGGCAGTCCCCCACTCCCAGGCACCCATGTCTCCCTCGGTGGACCGCCCTTAGCTCTGCATCTTCCCAGGACGAGCGCTTCAAAGCCCATGACCACCTGGAGCACCAGCGCCTGCTCTGGTACAGTACCAGCGTGGCGATGGTGGCGGCTATCCTGAAGAGCAGGCTGTGCATCATGCCCCACTTGGGCGGGTGTGTGGGCAAGGGCATCTACTTGCGTCTGAGAACAGCAGGTCAGCCAGCTACGGTGAGGGTCCTGGAACAGACAGGGATGCCTGCAGGGTCTGTGCAAACCCAGCTGCATTTGCATACCCCCTGCCAGGCAGCTGTGGCCATGCCAAACCCCTTCCCTGCCATGGCAGCTGGTCCCTGTGTGCCAGGGTGGCCTGGGAACAACCAGGTGGGAATGCAAGGGCTGGTGCCATCATCCTCATCCCTTTCTCCCATGGCAGTGAGCTGCACATCCGAGAAGGCTGGCATCATGTTCCTGACAGAGGTGGCCCTGGGCAAGCCCTACTGCATCACCTGTGATGATGCCATGCTGTGTCAGCCACCCGCCGGCTACGACAGCGTCCTAGTGTGTGGCCGGACAGAGCCGGGTGAGCCTGGGGCAGGAGTGGGTGTGGGGTCTGTGGGGCTGGGCTGGGCATGAGGCCGGGAGGAGAGAGGCCAAATAGTGGGCTTAACATGGCAGGAGGCGTCTTGTCACCCAGACCCCGCGCAGGATGAGGAGGTGCTGCTGGATGGCAGGAAGGTGCTGGTGTGTCAGGGCAAGCCCACCCCCATGCCTGCCTACAAGAACTCCTCCTTCAGCCAGAGCAAGTACATTATCTACCAGGAGAGCCAGTGCCAGATCTGCTACCTCCTCCATCTCCACTTCTGAGGTTGCCCAAGCACCTCGCAGCCCTCTCCCAGCACCAGCTGGTGGTGCCCACCAGCCCATCTCACTTCAACTCATTGCAACATCTTATTTCAACTATAGTGTATTTTTGCAAGTAAAGTGTGTTTTTGCAGACAGTGTGTTTATCAACGGCACCTAAAAGAACTTGCACCTATTGCTTTAATAAACCTCATTATTTGTGGATCTAGTCGGGAGAATTTCTCATTAAATGCACCCAGACCTATAGTATATGTTATACTATTCGTGCACTTGTGCGCCAGAGTGGCCGTTGAGAACATTAGAGTGCTGACTTGAGATTATTTGCCTCACTCAGGAGTTCAACCTAGCTGCCTTGCCTGGGGCTTAACTTCTGCTAAATTAATTATCTTAACGCAACACATGGGGACAGAGCTTGCTTTGACCATGAATAAAAGCACTGTGCCTTGCACTGAGCAGTGCTGGCTCTTTCCTGCCTGGTGAGGTGGGTGCGGAGCAGGGAAGGGTGGTGGTGGGTCCCCACAGGGACAGTGGCAGTGGGTCTGGAGGGGCTGCAGGTTGTTGTGACCACCCAACTCTGGCAGCCTTCAGGTGAAAGCTTGTGACTTTCCAAGCTAGGTGCCCTCGTCAACTTAGCAAGGCACAAGACTCTTGCCTGTCACCATGGTGTCAGAGCTAGAGAGGACAAGAAAGATGTGCTGCCCTGCCTAGGCATGGAGGAGCTCATCCATCCATCAATCCGTTCATCTAGAGGGCAAGTGCCTGCTGCCCTACCCCAGCACAGTTCCCATGCCAAGCCCCTCTCTGCGCCCACGTGTGACCCCCAACACACATCTGAGTCCCTGGGGTGCTGGGGAAAGGCAACTGCCGGCTGCGTTACCCCGAAGCCCCATGGATACCCCAGAGCATCCACAAGCCGGTGAGGAGGACCTGCCTATAGGTTTGTCCGCCCGCGTCCCTGGGGACCTCGGGGCTTGTGCAGTGGGTGACCATGCTGGGGGGCACAGGGTTCAGGGATGCCGGTCCCCCCCTCCTGAGCCCACACTGGCTGCTAGGACCCAGCAGCTGTCCCTGTGGGACCGCCACGAGTGCAGGCAGCGCCCGGGAGTGACAGCTGGTGCCATCCGCAGCTGGCGGGCTGCAGGCAAACAGGATGACGAATGGGTGACGGGCGGCGGGGAAGGGGGAGCGTGGCCCTGGACAGGGGCTGGCAGCCCCTGTTGTGCTGCAGGAGTGGTGGTGGTGAGAAGGACCCTGAAGAAGAAGGGAGCATCACCCACCCCCAGGAGCAAAGGTGAGCTGGGACTCATCCCAGGGTCCCCATAGCTGGATCAGGGATGGGGCAGGAGGTTTGTGCTGTCCCTCCCCAGGGTGTGCTGGGGCAGGGGGATGGCGTGTCAGCCTGGCATAGGTGCCCACAGGTGCCAGCATTGGGGTCAGCCCAATGCCAGCCCTGGGGAAGGCAGAGTGCTGTGACCTCACCGGGCGCTTGTCCCTGCTCCGGCATCTTGGAGGGGTTCAGATCATCTCCGGGTTTCTTTCTTTGTGGCTTTGCTTTGTTTTGCTCCTTCTCCTTTACGCCCTGTTCGCCTCTCCAACAGGCAAAGAGAAGACGATGGCCGTGTTTGTGGTGGATTTTCCCTCTAAGGGATGCAGGAGAAGAGCCCTTGCTGCCCAGGCACCAGATCTGCTGGCCTAGCCCTCAGAGGGGATGGCGAGCCCAGCGGGGCTCAACACCACGGACAGCCCAGTGCTGCTTTCCGTCCCCGAGCAGTCCATCACCCAGGAGGTGGTGGGACTCCTCTGCATGGTCCTGCTCACCCTCACTGCCCTGGTGGCCAACACCCTCGTGATGGTCGTCATCCTCAAAACCCCCCTTCTCAGGAAGTTCATATTCGTCTGCCACCTCTGCATGGTTGACCTCCTCTCTGCCGTTTTTCTCATGCCCCTGGGGATCATCTCCAGCTCTTCCTGCTTCAACAGGGTGATCTACAGCATTGCCGAGTGCAAGGGCATGATATTCCTGAATGTCTGCTTCATCAGTGCCTCCATCCTCACCATCTCCATCATCAGCGTGGAACGGTACTACTACATCGTCCACCCCATGAGGTATGAGGTCAAGATGACCATCAGGCTGGCGGTGGCCGGAATGGTCTTCATTTGGGTCAAGTCTGTTCTCATCACTATCTTGGCAGTGGTGAGCTGGCCTCTAGGCAATGGGGCCACCAGTGCCAGCCGCTGCACCGTCTACTGGAGCCCTGGGGCCCACAAGAAGGCTTTTGTGATCATCTTCAGCATAGTTTGCTTTGTTCTGCCCACCGTCCTCATCTTTGCTGTCTACTGCAGTGTCTACCGTGTGGCCCGGATGGCATCCCTGCAGCATGTACCCGTGCCTGCACCAGCACAGGCAGCTGCACCGAGACACCGATCTGAATCCATTGCCAGCCACGTGACCATCATCACCACCAGGAACCTGCCACTGCCCAGGCTGATCTCAGAGCGCTTTCTGGGAAGCAACAAGGCCATCCTCACCTTGGTCCTCATTGTGGGGCAGTTCTTGTGCTGCTGGCTGCCTTTCTTTGCTTTCCACTTGCACTCCTCTGTTGCTGCTGGCACAGTGGGTGGTGGGCATGGGGAGATGGTGGTCACCTGGATTGCCTACTCCTCCTTCGCCATCAATCCCTTCTTCTATGGGCTCCTGAACCGCCAGATCCGAGAGGAGCTGGCCAGGCTCCGGCGCAGCTGTCTCAACCGACCGCTGGGCCAGGAGATCTGTCTTTCTGTCTCAGAGGCTTCTGTCCAGGAAAACTTCCTGCAGTTCCTCCAGAGAGCAACTTGCACACTGGAGATGCACACCAGCTGCATCAGCCCTAGACCCAGGAACAGGCTGGACCAGACCAAGGTGGGCTTCCCTATCCCAGGTCAAGCTCCTGAGGAGAGCAGCTGAGAAGCAGAAGGCCCTGTCCCACCATGCTGGGAACAGCATGGGGACACACAACCTGCCAGGGACCCACTGGACCTGCCTGGACCCAGCCACTTGGATGTGGAGAGGTCCTTGTTCAAGTTTTGCTTCTTCTCTGAGGTTAAGGTGGGAGATGGTTTCTCTTCAGATCTGGGGAAGTCTCATCTCCCTTCTGCAGGCTAGGACAGGCTCTGGCTCCACCAGCACAGCCCAGTTGCATGGACAGGCTCTCCTTGGGACATGGGATGCCAAGGGGCTCCTACACAGGGACAGAGGAGGGGACACCTCCATCTCTGTCACTCTACTGGGACTATTCTTGGCCAGTGGGGAGGACATGTCCCTTGTACCCTACCTAGGAGCAATGGCCCAGCTAACACCACTAACATCAGTAACACCAAGGTCCTGGGCACCCCGCTGAGCCTGGATGGGTGACGTGGAGCCCTCCATTCTTGTCTGTGTAACCCAAAACTAACACCTGGGTGAGGAGTCCCTGTCACCCATGGTACTTACCAGGGGGATGTCACTGCAGGGCTGACTCTGGCCGTGTCTGGATTTTCCCAGCTGGTGTGGCTGCATGTGATGCCCATGGCTGTGCCCAGCAATGCCCCCTGTCCCCCCCAGCTGGCAGGGGCTGTCCCCCAGGCGGGGATGCTGGACAGTGGTCCGTACTGGGCTGTTGATGGCCACAGCTGCCCACCTGAAGCCCAGCCAGAGGTGCCACATGCCAGCCCAACTGGGCAGCTGGCCAGGGGTGTGCTGGGGTGGACACGGTGGCATGGGGCAGGGGGGGTGGGGCGTGCGGTGTGCTCCTGGGCAATGACAGCCAGAGGGGACATGGGCCTGCTGTCCCCCTTTGGTGTCATTCTTCTGCAAGGCTTGGTGACCCTTCCATGGGGTCCCTAGTGCAAGAACAGGGACTGGACCCTGTTGGTGGCTGCTGGAGGGGGACATCACCCCCAGCCCACCCACAAAGGTCCCAGGGATGGTGCTGGCACAGTGCGTAGGAGACACCCCTGCCTCAGTAATAACTGGGCAGAACTGCCCCATGGCATTTCAAACTGCCCCATGGCAGGGTCGCTCTGGGAAAAACCCCAGAGAGACTGGGGCTGAGGGCCAGCACCCCCCTGGCCACAGAGACGCTGCTCCGGCCACCAGCCCATGTCCCCAGGAGCTGGGGCTGCCCCTGGTTGGGGGGGTGTTTCCACCCAGAGTGGGGGATATTCTTTTTTTCTTGTAAATTTTATCTTTTTATTAAACCATTGATAAGTTACAAAGGAGGAAAAAATATAGACTTATATATACAGCATTTCCAAGCCAGCAGGGACTGGCTCTTGGATGGGGTTGCTTGGAGGTGATTGGGGAGGGCCCCCCCCCAGAGCCAGGGGAAAGGGGACCCCCAGAGAGACCAGGCAGCCCCTTATCTGGTGCGATCCGGCTTTTGGGTGCCAGCCAGAGGGTGGGCAGAGGTGGGACAGCAGGGTGGGCAGGGGGAGGGGCAGGAGGCAGGGGTCCCACACCAGCACTGGGTGAAGGGACCGCGGGCCATCAGGGACAGCCCCTCCAACCAAAACCAGGGCATGTGGTCCCCATGCAGGAAAATCAGGGAGGGGGCACAACACTGCTGGGCTGGGCAGCCGCCAGCAGAGCAGCCCTTTCCTCCAGTGGGCATCACTGCTGGGAAAACTCTTCCCTTCCCTGGGGTGGGGGGCAACGGGGTCCACCCTGGACATGGGGCCCCTGGCAGGGGCTGGGGGACAGGGTGGGTGGCAGGGAGGTGTCCCTGGCACCAGGTAACACCCTGGACCCCTTTGCCCACCCGCTGGTGGGGCTCAGTAGGGTGAGAACTTCTGCCGGTCGGCTTTCTTGGTGCCGTTGGCTGATGAGATCTTGGTCGTGTAGGTGTTGGTGCCGCCATTGGGACCTGGCACAGAGGACGGGGACAGCGCCAGGAAGGACATTGGCTTGAGGCCAATGAAGTTGGAGAGAGAGATGGTGTAGGGGGTGCCAAGCAGGGCTGGGGGCGCTGGAGCGACGGTGGGCAGCACTGCGCCGGAGCCCGGAGTGAGGGGCTGGGAGAAGCCCATGCCGAGGTCCATGGAGCCAGGGCCCGGTGGCGCCTGGGAGGTAGATTTGGCCGTCTCTAAGCTGCAGAAGCAAGTGAGAAGGATGGGGTGGTGAGGACCATGGTCACAGAGTGGGTCCCCAACCCCAACCTGCCCATCTTAGGGTGCAGGGACATTGTGTCTCATCCCTTCTGGCACAGGTCTCCATGGGACATCCTCTCAGGAAGGCTAAAAAGCTGGGGCTCAAACCCCGTGGGGTCTTGATTCTAGCACCCACCATCTCAGGGCCTCACATCACCCCCTGTTCACCCTTCCTGAGGATGCTGGGCTCGAGGTGTCCCCAAAATCTGCATTCAGGTGCTAAGGAGGTGCCACCCCTCACTAGCAGCCAGCATGTGTTTCCACCAGGCTGGCACCTACCAGGCTGTAATGAGGTACTGAGCCACAGTGATGCTGACGGGGGACCCTGTGATGGTCACATGCCGCTCACTGGAGCCCTCGGTCTGGTTCCCGATCTTGATGTGGGCGCCTGACATCTGCCGGATCTCGCTGATCTTGCTGCCATGTCGGCCGATGATGCAGCCGATGAGCTGGAGGGACAGGGACTGGGGTGAGCTGGCAGCTGCCAGAGGAGCCTCAGCAAGCAGGGAGCTGCCAGGGGCTCACCCAGCCACCCTCTACACCTGGGAGGATTGGGTAAACTGAGGCAGACACCAGGAGGGCAGGGCACTGCTTTCCTTGGGCAGACCTTGCTTTTTGGTCTCACTCAAGCCTCCCCTGGCTGGCATTGCTGGGCTGCCATATCCCAAGGCTTTTCCTTGGTGTTGGCCAAGCCCTTTCTCCCCCCTGTGCCTCAGTTTCCCCTTTCTTCCAGCTGCTTCTGCCCCAGCATCCCCTCCTGCTCCTGAGCTCTGACGGTCGAGTCAGAGCTTCCCCTGTGTGGAGCAGTGGGTGCTGGCCCCTGCAAAGCAGCTGTGGGGTGGAACATTTGTGTAGGGGTAAGCTGTTGCCTCCTTCGCCATCTTTGGAACCCACACATACGTCATTGGGCACCAGGAACTCCTGGGAGCTGTTCTGGGAGCTGGTGTCCAGGCCTGGAGGGAGAGACAGGGATGTTAGCAGTGGGGTGGTAGGTCCATGCTGGGACAGTCAGTGGCCCTGGGGACAAACCTGAAGGATCTCTGGGGAGAGGCAGGGAGGATGGGACATAGGCATCAGTCATAATTGGGTGCCAGTGCTTCCCCACTGCAGGGTTGGGGGGGCTTTGGTGGGTGCAGGGACCCCAGGAAATCAAGGACAGAGTCATTTTGGGGGGCAGGTAGCCATGCGGTGGGGGACTGGGATGGGAGAAGGTGCAGGGGATGGGGACACCCTCATCAGTGCCAGGTGGCTGGGTGGGTCAGGAGGGGCATCCCACAACCCCAGCCCTGGGGGGGCACGGAAGATGCTCACCTGGCACCATGGAGGGTGCGTGGCCCAGGGAGGTGAAGGGGAGCATGTGCCCTGACAGCTGCTGCAGCTTCGTCATCTGCCCGGGCAGCAGGAGGAGGAGGAAGGAGGTGTTAGGGGTGATGGCAGAGGGTCCCCTGTCCCTTGCTGAGGCCGGACACTGGCAGCCAGTGCCTTCCAGGCCGGGCACCCTCAGCAGCCCTTGTCCCAGAGGGCACAGCCCCAGTGCCCACGGGAGCAGCGCTGGGCAGCCAAAGGGACAGACTCACCTCTGCGGGAGAGACCCCACTGTACTGGCCCTGCATGGGGAAGCCCTGAAGGGGGAAGGAAGGTGGATCAGTGAGGGGCCAGGCGGGGACCCCTCCCTCAGGCCACCCCTCTGGGGCAGGGAGGCCACCCTGAGCCCACTGGAGTCAGCCCTCACTGGCAGAGGTTGGCCTCCCCTGGCCACCCGATGTCCCCCAGGGGGCTGTGGCCCCTTACCTGGTTGGCAGAGAGCAGGATGGTGCCCAGGGAGAGGCCAGGGTGGTAGGGGATGGTGGCCCCCTTCGGAGGCGACTGGAGAGGGAGGGAAGGAGGTGGAGGGGATGAAAGATGATGTCAAATGCCCTTGCAGCCCCCCACATCCCCAACAAGTTGGGCATGGCCCACAGCACCACCTAGGCAGGGTGCTCTTAGGGGCTTCAGCATGGGCGGACGCTGGTGCCCAGGTCCATGTGGGCATGGGAGCCCCAGAGAGTGGTGGGGAAGCCAGTACATACCCCCCAGGCATAGGTAGGGGGCTTGGTGGGTACCTCCAGGATGACAGCGCAGATCTGCCTCACACAGTGGATGATGGTGTCTGGCACCCCTGAGACAGTGACAGCCCGTTCGGTGGAGTTGGGCAGCAGATCACCAGCCACCTGCACCTGCGCCCCGGTGCTCTGGGGGAGCAAAGGGAGATTCTGGGGTCCCTCAGCCACTCCCCACTGGGGCTCAGCACCTCACACCTCCCATCTCCTCCTGGGCCCCCAGGGACCTTTACAAGATGCGCAGGGCAATGCTCCACTCCTGCATCACCTGCATCACCTCCCACAGCTCCCGTGGGACTGCAGCAGCACCCATGCCGGGGCCTCCACACGCTCCTAGGGGAAAAGGGGAGCTGAAACCCAGAGCACGCCTCACCTCCCGGATCTCCCGGATCTTAGCTCCTGCCTTGCCGATGAGCGAGCCACACTGGCTGGCTGGGATGACGAGGCGCAGCGTCACTGGCGATCTGCCCACTGCTGCCCCATCACTCCCTGCTCCCAGGTCCTGCGAGGTACCAGGGGGAAAAGTGGCATTGGACCCCCATGAGGCCCACTGGTGTGGGGTGAACGCTCCCAGCTCAGAGGGCACCCAGCAGGGGTGTCATGGGGCTGCCTACCTCCTCCAGCTTGAAGGCGATCATGGAGACGGCACGGAAGACGGCATCAGTGGAGCCGGTGATGGTGGTGATGCGCTCGGGGCAGGACCCCTCTGAGATGGTGATGCGTGCGCTGCTCTGGGGACAGTGTCACACCCCGTCAGGGGTGTTGTGGGACCTGAGCTCGATGTCCCCACACACAGGGAAGGGGTCACCAGGGGTGGTCTCGATGCCTGCAGATCTAGGCTTTCCCCCTCCCACCTGCCCCACGCAGCCTTCCCCGGGGTGCAGCCACAGCTTCCCGGGGGCCACAAACAAATGAGGGGGACAGGGTTGGGCACGTGGGAGCCGTCAGGTGCTGGCAGGACAGGCAGCAGGTTCTGGCAACCCCCCAGCATGCCCTTACCTGCTCTCGTATCCTCTTAACCGTCTCTCCTTTCTGCGGGGAGAGGAACATGGTGGGTGGTCAGGTCCAGGGGAGCCTGGACCCAGCAGTGCCCTGGACCCCAAATCTTACCTTCCCGATGATGCTGCCAATTTCCTGCAAAGGCAGAGACGAGGGTGGCCCCGTCAGCAGGCAGCTCCCTGCCTGCCACATCCCTCCTCTGCCCACAGCCTGGCAGATGGGCAATCCCTGCCCTGTCGCCACTGGGACATTGGGTGGCTTGCTGGTGACACTGGGGCATGGGAACAGCCCCTCCCTGGCTTAGAACAGGGGAAGAAATACTGCTGCGGATGTGGTTACTGGAAGGACTGGGTCCCAAGCAGGGGAGGAAAACAGGGTGTGGCCCCCCACCCTGGGCATTGCTGACCCCCTGAGCAGCAACAAGCCCCCCCCGTTGTTACCTTGCCATGCATGAGCATGCGGAGGGTCAGGGTGATGCTGAGTTCCGTGTCCTCAGGGCTGCCGCTCGCACTGCTGGCTCCGTCCGGCGATGCCATGGCGGGAGGGTGAGCTGAGCCTGCGGGACACAGCAATCTCCAGAAAGGGGGGAGGCCCCAGCTAACCCCCCCCCAAAATCTGCAGCCTGAAAAACACCATGACTGGGAAGAGGGGAAACTGAGGCAAGGGCAGTATGCCCTCCTCCAGTGGGAAAGGCTTGTACAGCCCTGTGGTGCCCAGGGCGCCAGGCTGTGCAAGCCTTCCTCTTCCTCCTCCCTGCTTCCCGTGTGCAAAGCCCCAGGGGAAACTGAGGCAACCTCCCTGACAGGGACCACCAGCCCTATGTGAACCACGGCATGATGCCCAATGCATGATGCTGCTGCACTCTTTCCACCCCGAGCACCCCAGGGCCCCCCCTCAGACTCTGAGCCTGGGGGACGGGGGTGGCCAGGACCCCATGGTGCCAGCGTGGGGCCGGGAGGAGGACAATGGCCGTGTGTCTGGGCATGAGTGGGCGGCTGCGGCACCGCTGGCTCCCGGCGAGCCGGGTGATGCCAAGCGGCTTTGAAACAAAGCACCCGTGTTGGGGCTGGGGCCCGTGCCTGCGGGCATGGCGGGGGGGGGCAGTTATTTTAAGTGCTGGCAGGACTCACCACTGCTACAGCACATCTCCTGCATCAGGGTAAAGGGGCGGGGGGGTAGGAGGTTGATCATCTCTGCACCCCCAAATGCTACAGCTTGCACCCTCGGGGTGGTTTGGACAACTCCCCCTCCCCCCCCAAGTTACTAGGGGCTGGAAAAAGGGGGAAAGGCAGTGGAAGGGGGAGTATTCCTGTTTCTGACGGAGGGGGGAGAACGAAATGGGAAGGGGGGGGCGTGGTACCCGCCCTGTAACCCCCCTCCCTGCAGCCTCCGGAGCTGCGCGTGGTGCCGGCGGGGACGGGCAGCCTGCGGATCCCCCGGGGGTGAACGGCAGCGGGGACCTGCCGGGGACAAAAGATCCCACCGGGGGAGAGAAGGACGAGGCTGGCAGTGGGGTGGGGGGCAGGCGGCAGCGCACGGGTGTCCCCCCACTGCCACAGGCGATGTGGGGGTCCGCGGGCAGGGGGGTGCCCTACCCCAGGTGAGCCAGGCTGGTAGAGACACTGGAGGGCCCGGTGATGGGCACAGGCCACCTGCCTTGTCCCCGTCCCGTGGCTGGCATCGGGACAGCCACGAAACCGGGTACCGCCCGTCCTTCGGGCACCTTCGGGTGGCAAAGGGAGGTGACGGGGGGGACAGGAGGAAGACCCCACCCCGTCCCAAGGAGAACCTCCCTCCGTTCGCCCTCCCGGCCGCATGTCCCCGAGTCCCCCGGGAAGGGGGCTGGCGGGTACCTTTCCGTGCGCCTCGTCCCTCCGCCGCCGGCCACCCCGCTCAGTGCCACATTGTCCCCGGCGGCGCCCAGTGACACCCGGGGCAGGAACAATGAGCCGCTTGACAGGCCAGGACCAGGCTGGCAGCCCCGGCCCCCACTCCGGTCCACGCCGGGGCCCCCCTCGCTCTTCCCCTCTCCCACATCCCTCCCTCCGGGATCCTATTACAGCGGATAAGAGACACTAAAAGGAACAATGCACCCTGGGTAAGGCCATCTGCCACCGCTGGGGACATTCCTGTCCCCCCCTGCCCCCCCCCTTTGGCTCACACATCGCCCCTCTTTGTAATTGCGTTTTTTTTTCCTGGAAGCCGATCAGCTGGCAGGGCTCGAGGGCTCAAGGACACCGGAGCGGGCAGGGACAGGGTGGCTGGCACCTCAGGGCCCGCCGGCACCCAGGGGTGCTGCTGGGGGGGGCGCACCTGGAGGGTGAGGGGAGGGCAGAGGCACCCCTGTATGGAGGGGCCGGGACTGCAACAGGGTTGCAACACCTTGCTAAATTGAGTGAGAGGCAAGAGATGCTCAATCAGGGGACCTGCCAGGGCCAGACAGGGGACCTGCCAGGGCAGGGACCAGCTCCTGCACCCTTGGCACTGCCCCATGCCCCCACACAGGCATCCTGTGCCCACAGACAAGTGCCCCCTCCCCCCCCCGCTACCTCCCCCACTAAATCCTCCTGGGCCCTGGCGTAAGCAGCTAAAGCCCAGGCAGGCTTGGGGAAGGGGGGTGTCAAGGGGGCACCCCGCTGCTGGCTCCATCTGTGCCCCCAAGTGCCTGGCACAGCAGCACTGCGGGGGAGGAGATGAGGTGGTGGGCAGGGGGCTTGTCCCCCTGTCTGTCCAGACAGGCATCTGTCAGGCCTCCCTGCCCGCCCCCCCATCTGCTCATAGCAACCACTCATTCAGTAAATCCGCCCCCTGCCTTCCCAGGGCACTGGGCTGTGGCTGCTGTGGTCAGGAGCCTGCCGGGGCTGGCAAGTCCCCTTTAAGCCCCTGCGGATTACCCTGGACTTGGTTGCCAGCCAGGAGGGGTGGGAGGAGGAAGAGAAGGATGAAGAGGAGGCTGGCAGGCCAGGGACACAGGTGTCACCATTCCAGGAGACCTACCTGTGCCCAAACACAGTCCTGGGGCTCCCTGGGCACTGAGTCTCTCAGGGGTCCTACCAGAAGTGATGGGTGCGCTCCAGCAGCCTCGCAGCCAGCACTCTCCCACCCACAGGGCAGCACTGCCCAAATGTCCCATCCCTTGGTGGTTGCACCTCCCCTGCTGTCACTCCCCCAAACTTGCATGGGATGGCAGCCACAGGGGAGGTGAGAATCATGGAAGGAGGCAGAAAGGATGGAAAGAAGCAGGAGGA
Source organism: Nesoenas mayeri (assembly GCF_963082525.1). Classification (NCBI taxonomy): domain Eukaryota; kingdom Metazoa; phylum Chordata; class Aves; order Columbiformes; family Columbidae; genus Nesoenas; species Nesoenas mayeri. The sequence continues at coordinate 7,189,681 of NC_137560.1, forward strand.
AGGTGGCAGGAAAGTGGTGGCAGAGCTTGCGGTTTTATTTGGTCCTAAGGGAGGCTGGGTGGGGACACCAGGCATGCAGCTGGGTTGGCGCAAGGGTGTGTGCACAGATGGAGGGGGGGGTGAGCTGGCCACATCCCCCTGTCCTGTTGGCCCCTCCACATGTCCCATCCCACTCACTCCAGCTGCTGCAGGAAGCCCAGGAGCTCATGGTGCCACTCATTGGGCTTGTCCAGGTAGCAGGCGTGTCCGGCGTCCTGTAGCACCAGCACGCGATGCTCGGGGAGGTGCCGCAGGTTGTTCAGGCTTGCCTGCCCCAGCTCTGTGTCCTGGTCCCCATGTACGATCAGCGTGGGTGTCTGGAAAGGGGCAACAAATTCTGAGCCTGCCAATGGCACCCAGGCACCTGCTCCTCCTGGCAAGGGACATCCTGGGACTAGGATATGAAGGGGGGACACTTGCCCTTCTCCGCCACCCACCATAACAAAGGGAAACTGAGGTTCAAACTCAGGAGTCTCCTACTGTCCCCTTTCCCTCCTGTTACCCCATGGTCATGTTCCTTCACCATCATGTTTCCCTTTTCCAGTCGGAATGGGTTTTCTGGCCTGTTTGGTCTTTCCCCTGCTCAACCATGGTGCCAGGGTCCCCTTCTCACTGCCCCCTCTGTGTTCCCTGACCTCCCTCAATGTCCCTCCAGGCCATACTTTGATTTGGGCGTACTGCTCCGCCGTGAACTTCTCGGTGCAGATGGGTGCCACGGGCACATACGCCTTGAGCAGCTGGTTGTGCTGGAAGAGGAAGGGCAGGGAGTACATGCCGCTGAGCGATGGGCTGATCACCACAGCTGGACCCAGGCACAGAGCCTCCAAAACAGCTTTCAGGAAAGCTCCTGGTGCCAGCTGGCCCACGGGCGCTGGGGCCACAGCATCCTTCGAGCGCCCCAGTCCTGAGCCGTGGGAGACAGAAGTTGCCCTGTCAAGTTCCCTGCCTCCTTGTGACCAGGAGAAGCCAGCACAGCAGGATGCCAGGGTTGCGACAAACCCAAGTGGCTGTGTCGGCTCCCCCGTGGCCACCACCTCGCTCTGGAGCTGTGCTCTTCACCACATCTTACCCGGCAAGTCAATAGCCACAGCTCGGTAGCCGTTTTCAGCCAGCGTGGCAAGTGTCCGCAGCTGAAGCCAGGTATCGGAGGAGAAGCGGATGCCGTGCAGGAGCAGGACGCTCAGCTTTGGTGCCCGCTGGGCCGGCTCGGCTCGGCGGTAGAACAGGGTTTGGCCATCCACCGTGACGGTGCTCTCGGTGAGCTGCGGGGCGGCCATGCCAGGGGGTCGGGCTGGTGCCGGCCGCTCCGTGCCGCACGGCGGGGCCGGGGGGCCGTGTCTCGGGTCCGAAGGCCGGTGGGGCGGGGAGGGGGGAAGCAGCTGCTCGTTTCCTGGCCGCAAGGTCCCTCCTCCTTTCCCCATCGGCTGAGGTACTCGGAGGTGACAACTTTCTGACACGCCTACCGCACAGAACACGGAACATGGGTTTTCATGCATTGTCTGTTCATTGTATCTTACTCTAGGCATCCCAGAACGGAGAAGTTAATATGTACAAGGCAATTAAGCATGCGCATTAGAATCAAAGGTCAAATTGTGGTTTATGCAAAATAGGGGGCTGTCTTCTAATACTTATAGTTAGCTGATTGGTCAGTACTTAACTTTCCCTTTTCCTTATCATAAGCCCGCACATTTTTGCAAGGATAGGCTTGTTGCACCACTTGCATATTTTTGTAAAGACGTTTATTTCAGAACCGAGCCCCGCCGAGCCCTACTCGAGAGCTAGCCGAGCCGAGCCGAGCGTTGCCGAGCCCCGCCGAGCCCTACCCGAGAGCTAGCCGAGCGTTGCCGAGCGTTGCCGAGCCCCGCCGAGCCATACCCGAGAGCTAGCCGAGAGTTGCCGAGCGTTGCCGAGCCCCGCCGAGCCCTACCCGAGAGCTAGCGGAGCCACAGCCGAGCTCAGCCGTGCGCTTGGCGAGCCGAGCCGAGCTGAGGAGAAAGCTCCAGCCGAGCCCTAGCCGAGCCAGCCGAGCTCTGCCGAGTGTCCCCGAGCCCCGCTGAGCTCTGCCGAGCCTGGCCAAGGCCCAGGCGGGCTGTGCGAAACCGGAGCTCCCCTCCCGGCACCGTCCGTTCTCTCCCGAGGCCTCGGCTCGGTGGGGCCGTGCCGACCGCTGGGTGCGGCGGGCAGGACCCCGGCTGACGGCCCTCGGGGCCTGCAGCGCTGCGGCCTCCCGCCAGGCGGAGCCTGGGGCCGCCGCTGCGGCGCCGTGCGGGCCGGGGCCAGGGGCGCCGCATGTCCCGGCTGGAGCTGAGGGGCGCCGGGGCCGGCGGCAGCAGGAGCTCGGGAGCCCGGGGCCGAGTGGGGCTGGCAGCGCGGGGTGCGAGGGTCGCAGGCCGGAGCTGAGGAGAGCATCGTGATCTGGGGCTTGCCCCCCAGCAGTGGGTTTGGGGCTGCCAGGCCCCTTGCTGCCATTTTCGTTCTCCGGGAGGAGCGGAGATGCTGCTTGCCCGCAGTCACCTGGGGCTCCTGCTCCTCGGGGGGCTCCTCACCCTTGCCCTCTACCTCCTGCTCCCGGCTGCCCAGCATGGGCAGCGCTTGGCGGGTGCCCAGCCTGCCGGGGGGAAGCGGGACCAGCAGGTGACCAACATCACCATGCGGACAGGAATGGCTGCGGGTGAACCTCCAGTCTTCTACAGGGAGGCTTCCGCAGGGCGCCAGGTCGGCAGCACCGCCAGCCTTGGGAGGTGGGTCAGCCCTCTGGCTCCCAGGGTGGAAGAAGGTGTGGGTGACAGTCCCTGGGGGCCTGGCCCCGCCAGCCCTCGTGGCTGCTGGACATCTGCAGCAGTGGCATGTTCCCTGACCCCTTTCCTGCCTGTCTTCCCTACTGCAGGCCTGACGTCCTGTTCCTGCACGGCCAGGCGTTCACCTCCAAGACCTGGGAGGCCTTGGGCACACTGGCACTGCTCGCTGGAGAAGGCTACCATGCAGTTGCAATAGATCTGCCCGGTAGGACTATGACACTGTGCTTAAGTTGATCCTTTTGGGGAGCTCTGGTCCCCCATCCACCAGTGGCCTCTGGACCTCTTTAAGGAGCTAGCAGTGGTCCCTGGGGCAGTGTGCGTGGGACCCTGGGGTGTTGACCTCCATGGCCACCCAAACCGTTTTGGCTGGGGCTGGCTCAGTCCAGCTGGCATGTGGCTACTGCTGGGGCTTAATCAAGTGGATGTTTTTTGCCAAGCTGGCTGAGCCTTGTGAGGAGAGACCATTGCAGGCTGCGCAATCCCCCCTGCCCTATGTCACTGTGTACCCTCTGCCCTGTGCCAGGCCATGGTGATTCACCTCCAGCGGAGACAGTGGCCACGGAGCAGGGCCGCGTGGCCTTTCTGGACCATGTTCTCCAGGAGCTGGGCATGCGGAGGCCCATTCTCGTCAGTCCCTCCATGAGCGGCCGCTTTGCCCTGCCCTTCCTCCTGGCATGGGGTGACCGGCTGGCTGGCTTTGTGCCTGTGGCGCCCGTGGGCACCAAGGACTACACTGCTGAGCAGTACCGGCGTGTCCAGGTGAAGTGGGTTGTTGGGCTCCTGAGGGGTCCCTGGGCACTGGTGAGCTTCGTGGACCAGCACCCAGGGTGCTGGGTAGCATGAAAGCGTGGTGGCATGGAGGCTGACCCTGTTTTGGGGTGAGTGAGGGGGATTTATGGCTCCCCTAGCTGATAGGGAGGCTTTGCAGCCCCCCATGGTGGTGGATGGAGATGGGCACAGGCCAGAAGCATGGTGACCATTTCCCCATCTGATAACTGCTCTGATTTTCTCTCTCCTCTAACGAAGACGCCCACCCTCATCCTCTACGGTGACCGTGACACACGCCTGGGTCCCCAGGCCTTGCAGAGCCTCCGGCACCTCCCCAGGCACCGCGTGGCTGTGGTGCCTGACGCTGGCCATGCCTGCTACCTGGACAAGCCAGAGAACTTTCACCAGGCCCTGCTGGGCTTCCTGCGCCAGCTGAAGTGAGAGCTGCCTCATCCGCTGCCGAGCGGAGGACAAGGGGCCAGGGTGTCCCGACGGACTGGAAGGCACAGGTGGCTGTCGTGAGCGGTGCCATGCTCTTTTAGGGTGGCAGAGGGTGGGGACGGAGTGTGTCCCTTGCTGGCGGGACAGGGTGTTGCCTGTCACGAGGCCAATAAACTGATGCTGCTCCGGTTTCTGCGTGTGTTTCCAAGCGCCGCGGGGCCCCCTCGGCTCCAGCCCCATCCCACTGCCTCCGGTGCAGGGCAGGAGGGTGCCTGCCCGTCCCCGCTGTGCCCCCTGCCCGTCCCTTGCCTTTAGCCCATCCCGTGCCCGCCGCTCCTCCCCTGCCCGCCCCTGCCCACCTCCTGCCCGCTGCCGGCTCCGGGGCGGGGCGGAGCGGCGCCGAGCGGGCGGAGCGGGGCCGGGCGGGCGCCGGCGGCAGCAGCGCGGAGGTAGGGCCGGGGCGCGGGGCCCGGGGAGCGGGGTCGGGCCGGCGGCGCCCGGCAGCCCGCGGGGTGTGCTCTGGTGCTTCCGCCCCCGCGAGCCCGCGCCCCCCGCCACGGTACCGTGCACCTCCCCATACCCCTCTGCACCCCTGACCACAGTAACCTGCACCCCCCCTTCAGCTTAGCACCCCTTCACTACCCCCCTGCACCCCTAGCCACGGTAACCTGAGCGCCCTCGTACCCCCTTGCACCCTCCCTCTACTCCCCTGCACACCTAACTATGGTACTCTGCACCCCTGAACTCTTTTGCACTGCTGATCATGGTATCTTGCACTCCCAAGCACCCCCAACCATGGTATCCAGCACCGCTCTGTCTTCTTTCCTGTGCTACCTCTGCACCCCAATAATGCAAGCACCACACCCCTAAACATGGTATCCTGCCTTCCCCTTCCCCTACTGCCCCCCTTACCTCTGCATCCCTACCCATGGTACTGTGCACTCCCCACACCTCTAACCATGGTACCCCTGCACCCTACCCGTGCCACTTTGCACCCCTAGCCACAGAACCCCCCTGCATGCCCAGCCACAGTCCCCTTGTGCCCCTCTTGTAGGCTCTCTGCACCCCCTGCTCCCATACCCCCCAGTGTTCCCCTTGATCTGATCCCTCCTGCTGTACCCCCATGTACCCCGCAGCACCCTATATCCTCGTGCTCCCCTAGCCACCCAGCACCCCTCAAACACCCAGTAGCCATCACCCTCCTGTACCCCCCAAGCCCCTCTGTAAGCACCTGATCACCCTTTACCACCCCCCATTTCCTTGCACTCTCAGCACCTTTCCTTGCACCTCTTCTGCAACCCCTAAGCAGGCAGTGTCCCCCTTTCCTTACCTGTACCCCCTTACACCAGCATCCTGCCTTCCCTGCCTGCATCCCCAGACCTGTAACCACCAGGTAACCCCAACTACTACGTGTCCCTGCACCCTTCTTCCCCCTATAGCCCACTTCCCCACCTTGTTACCCCGCTTTCCTCCCTACTAGCCCTCTACACCCCAGCTGGCCCTTCCCTGGATCTCACCCCACACCTGGGCATCACAGCTTGCCCTGGCACCACGTTTGGGGCAGGAACATGTGCTTTGGGGTGAGGATGAAAGGATGACATGGGGCACATGCCTCATCTACCCTGTACCCAAGTTGGGGGTACCTCTGTAGTGGCAGCATGCCAGGACTCACACTAAGGAGACCTTTGCCCCATCCCGCCTCAGTTTCTGTGACTACTGAGCTTGCCAGTGGACTTTGGAGGGATTGGTGGGTGATTAACCATCTTCCTGCTCTTCCCTTAGAGCTCTGCAACCCTGGGTCCTGCCATGGCACCCGGGAAGACTGGGAAGAGCACGGGGGCCTTGGAGGACCCCTCAGTTACGCTTTTCCGGGAGTACCTGAGGATTAACACCGTCCACCCCAAACCTGACTACGGTGAGGATGGGGTGAGGACAGGATGGGGAGCCATGCGGGAAACTGGCAACACAGCTTTGCAGCTCTGGTCTTTGGACCTGGATGCCCGAGTCCTTGGCCAGGGCTGTTTTGATTGTGGTGTTAAGGAGCAAACACCTTTGTGCCTTATCTCTACCGGCGTCTTTGATTGGGACAGAGACGTCTCTGCAACCAGACCTGCCTTTTCTTCCTCCAACCCCTTGCTCCAGGGGCCACCCCTTTCCACAGTGCCCTGGCTCTGGGACAGATGCTTGTAGCAACCCAGTGTAGATCTCCTTCTGTTAATGTTTCCATCTTCCCACTAAAGTACATTGAGATTTCTTTATTGGTGAGGAGCTCCTACATCTCCTATATATCTCCTACCGTCCCCCCTGAACTTGCCCCATTAAATTCTTATTTTTTCATGTTCCCCTAGTCCTTGCCCCAAAAGGGTGGTGACAAGCTGCCCCTGTCCCTGCTCCTGACTACTACTTGTGCCCAGAACCTCCATCACCTGCTGTCTCTGGTCACCTCTTTCCTTGGCCTGGGAGCCCCAGAGAGCCTTGGGGTCCCCGGGATGTAGCAGTGAGAGGGGAGGGAGATCCTGACGTAACCCTGGGCATCCCTGTTCCTCCTCAGATGCAGCCATCCAGTTTCTGGAGCGCGTTGGCACAGACCTGGGCTTGACCTGCCAGAAAGTGGAGGTGAGCGAGGCAAGGCGTGGGCTTCAGTTTACCCACCCATCCATCCATCCATCCATCCATCTCTCCCTCCGTGTGTGACTCCTTAGTGACTGGGCTGTTCCCCTGTCACTGCCCCAGAGCTGGGCAGGAGTGAATCGCCTCTGCCTGTAATCCTCTGCTGACCTGAGCCCTTCCTTAAGCTGGTATTTGGGCTGATCTCCGCTGACCTTTGTGGCTGCCTGTGCTATGATTAGCCGGGGACCTGGCAGGGTCATGTTGGCTGGGGACGTCTGTCCTGCTGGGCACCAGCTGTTCCAGGGGAGTCCTCGGCGCAGGGGGAAGACAGTGGATTTGTCTCCTGTCCTCCGTCTGGGTTGCAGCCAGGAGCTGGCACCCGCGCTCAGGCTGGCCCTGGGGTGCAGGCATACCTGCTTCTGCTGCCTGCCCTCTCCTAGTGGAGGAAGGGATGACTTGCCAGGTGGCATCAATAAACTTTACCCAGGCTGGTGCTTTTTGGCTCCAGCTGGCTGGTCGTAGCCCCTCTGTCCCCAGATGGGACCCCAGTGACATGCTGCCCTTGCTCCACAGGTGTGCCAGGGCTACGTGGTGCTGATCCTGACCTGGCCAGGCACCAACCCCCACCTGCGCTCCATCCTCCTCAACTCCCACACCGATGTCGTGCCCGTCTTTGAGGTGCTGGGACAGGGTGAGGGGTGGGGTGGGGATGGTGGGAAGACAAGGGGTGGCAGGCGAAGAGGAGTTGGTGCCTGCCATGTTCCTGTGCCATCATGGCCGCTGTCCCCACAGGAGCACTGGACTTACCCACCCTTTGAGGCTGTGAAGGACTCACAAGGCAACATCTATGCCCGGGGTGCCCAGGACATGAAGTGTGTCTCCATCCAGTGAGTGAAGGGCTCTGCGCCCACTGGGAAGGGAAGGAATGGGGATACCTCTGAGTGATGCAGGACAGGATGCCACCGTGCCCAGGGTCCCTAGGGCTGAGGGTGCCACCACTTGACCTCCTGGGGTAGCTCATCACACACCAGCCCCTCTCCTCTGTGATACCCAGGCACCACCTTCTTCCTGCAGGTACCTCGAGGCCATCCGAAGGCTGAAGACAGAGGGAAAAAGTTTTGCCCGCACCATACACCTCACCTTTGTGCCTGGTGAGTCCCCAGAATGTCCCCTCTAACAGGGACAGGAGGGGCTGGCAGCTGGGTGATGCGCAGGAGTTCCCTGTGGTGTGCCAGCCTCTCCAGATTTGGAGCTCATGTAGCTTGAAGCTGGAAGAGTTTCCATGTCCAAGGACATCGGGTGCACTAGTGGCACCTAGGCTAGCATGGAAGGAGGGCCAGGGTGCAGTGGGCCAGAGGATGCCCCAGTTCCTTCCTCCATGCCAGGCTTTCCCCCACAGATGAGGAGATGGGTGGCCACAAGGGCATGGAGGTGTTCGTGCAGCGTCCCGAGTTTCGAGCACTCAACGTGGGCTTTGCCCTGGACGAGGGTGAGTGGTGGCAGAGCTGGCACAAGGACGTGTCCCCTCTTGGCTTGCAGCCCTCTGCCTGTTGGCATCATCCCCTGGGCACTGGGACGCAGCATGGCTTCCAGGGACACTCTTGGGGGCTCCTTCACCCAAGCAGTGACGCACCCGGTGCCAGCCTGGAGGGGAGATGCTGCCAGGGCAGAGCAGGAGGAGGCATGTCATGGCATTTCTGTGCCCCACTGACCCCCCGGCTTTGCCCACTACAGGCCTGGCCAGCCCATCTGACACCTTCAGTGTCTTCTATGGTGAGAAGAGCCCATGGTGTGAGTAGCTGCATGCCCACCACCCCCTCCCTGGCTCTGCTGTGTGCTGGGGCGCTGGTGCTGCCCCTGGCATTCTGCTCAACATCTCCCTCTCCCCCCGCGGCCGCAGGGATAAAGGTGAAATGCATGGGCAGCCCTGGGCATGGGTCTCGCTTCATCAACAACACGGCAGCCGAGAAGATGGTAAGAGAGGGGGGTACTCACTGTGCACCCCCCTGCCCACCCTGGCACTGCCAGGTGCCCCTTTATAGAGCTGCTCCTCATCCCTGCCCTTCCCTCCCCAGCACAAAGTCATCAACTCCTTCCTGGCCTTCAGGGAGAGTGAGAGGCAGAGGTAGGAGATAGGCAGCGGGACGGTGGTGGCTTCAGTTCAGTCTGTGGAGGGGGCCCTTGGCATCCCAAGCCAGGCTCTGATCTGGTGCTGCTGCCCTGTGCCTCAGTTTCCCCATTTGGGGGTGGCGGCGGAGTGGGAGAGCGCTCCTCCTCCTCCGCGGGTAGCAGAGGGTGACTTTCCCTTGTGTCCTCCGAGGCTCAAGTCCGACTCAAGCCTGACCCTAGGGGATGTCACCTCTCTAAACCTGACCATACTGGAGGGGGGCGTCTCCTTCAATGTGGTGCCCTCTGAGATGGCAGTCGGCTTTGACATCCGCATCCCACCCACCGTGGACCTGAAGGTGGGTGTCACACCGGCCCCGCCCAGAAGGGGAGTGGGTTGGGGGATACCCCGCTCACACCCCTCCTCTTGTCTCTACCTCAGGCCTTTGAGGAGCAGGTGGCTGCGTGGTGCCGTGATGCTGGGGACGGTGTCACCTATGAGTTTTTCCAGGTGAAGGATCTTGGCCACTTGAGCACATCATGCCCATCCCTCCCCTGCCATGTGCCCCCCCACCTTGTCCCTCACCTGCCCTCTTCCTCCGTCAGAAATGCATGGACCAAAACGTCACCTCCACCGAGGATTCGAACCCGTGGTGGAAAGCCTTCAGTGGGGCCTGCAGGGACATGTAAGTAGTGTCCCAAGGAAGTGCAGGACCCTGGTGGGGTCATTCTCTGCTGGGAGCCAGAGGGTTCCCAGGAGTCTTGGGTCACGGCAGGGGTTATAGGAGGAGATGCTCTATGCTGTGCCAGGGCATCTTCTCCTGTCCCCCTAAAAGGGATGGGATTCATCATCCTGCAGGTGTCAGGGACCTTCCTGGCATGGTCACTTTCCCCACAGGGTGGCAGGGGGACAGGGGACCTGGTTGCCTTGCTGCCCATGCTGACGCAGGTTTTTGCTTGTCAGGAAGCTGCAGCTCAAGCTTGAGATCTTCCCAGCTGCCACTGACAGCCGCTACATCCGAGCAGTGAGTGCAATGCCAGTGCCCCCATGGGGCCCCCACCCGGGGTGGGATCTGCAGCCCCCAGCAGGAGAAATGCCAGAGCAGAGGGGTGCATGTGGGGGACCTCATCCTCTACCCTCCCCATCCCTAGGTAGGACACCCTGCTATCGGCTTCTCGCCCATGAACCGCACTCCGGTGCTGCTTCATGACCACAACGAGTTCCTCAACGAGCAAGTCTTCCTGCGGGGCATCGACATCTACGCCCAGCTCCTGCCTGCCCTGGCATCGGTGCCCCCACTGCCCGCTGAGGGCTGAGAGCCTGGGGAGGGGCAGGACGGGGGTGCCAAGCAGCAGGACACGAGGCTTTACAAAGAGAGCAGGGGTGGGCACAGCAAACACCAGCCAGTGTGCCGGGCACCAAGATGGTACCATCCCACGTTGGCTGCACTCAGGGCTGGCCTGATGGTGACACTTGTGCTGTGTGTCCTGTCTGTGCCATCAAAATCTGGGTCCCAACCGCCCCCTGGAGGTTGTGCCCATCTTGCCCAGGTGCCACCAGAGGCCCATGCTTGGGTGCCTCCTGCCTTTCCCGGTGTCAGCAGTGCCTGCCCCTGTCCCTGTGCCACCTCTGGCTGTGCTGGCTGTGGGGTGAGGGGCTGGCTGGTGCCCCTCTCTGCCTGCTCACGCCTTGTCCTGCCTCCCTGCCCGCCTGCCCGGGGAGCTGGGGCCAGTGCCACCCGTCCTTGCTGTGCACATCAATAAATCTCCTTGATAAGCAGGGCCAGGAGCAGGCGCTCTGTCTATCTGTCTGTCTGTAGCACTGCCCAGGGGCATCTCGGGGAGTTCGGGCACTGCAGATTTCCTAAGCACAGTGGGATCTGCTGGGGTGCTCTCTGGGGTTTGTGAGGCTGGGGGATGGTGCTGCGGGGAGGGTCCTGTCTGGGCAGGCTGTGGGGCAGCTCCTTGGGAGCCTCCGCTCCAGATCAGCTTTGAGGTGCCAGCAGGGCACAAGAGCAGCCAGTGGTTCTGGGCTTCATCCTGCTCCCTACACCAGTGCCTGCTGCCGTGCTGCTCCCCCAAACCCTCGGGTCCAGGCAGGCAGTGTGCGGGTCGGGGCAGGTAGCTGCCGCTTATCTGCCAGAGCTGCCCGCGGGCTGCATCTCCTCCTTGCTCTTACCCCACCCTTTACTGCTCCCCAGGACCTAGGGGTGCTGGATCTGTCCCAGAGCCACCCTGTGCCACCTGTCCCTGAGGTCTTCCCTGGGGAACCAGGGCAAAAGCCAGCTGAGGGCTCTAAGCCAAATTGGGGTGGTTTTACCCTGAGAGGGGGGGAGGGGGAGATGCAGAGCTGCTCCATTACGAAAGGTTGGAGGTGAGCCAAGGCCCCCACGTTGTCCTACCCTCCATTTTAATTAATAAAGCAGCTTCCACCCTGGGGATCTGGGGGTGGTGAAGCTGCCCTCATGCTGGTCTGAGAGCAGGGACGAGACTGGTGGGAAACCTGTATGGGTTCTCTGATGTCTCAAAGGGCCGTGTTCCTTGCCCTTGCAGCCCTGGAGGAGGATGGCACGGGCATGGTGTGGATGCCATGGGGTCTTGCTGCCTGGAGTCCCTGCTCTGGGTGCAGGTGAGCAGCCACCTTTGCAGGCAGACAGTGGTGGGTTCCTGCTGCCCTGTCCCCTGCCCTGTGGGTGCACCGAGGCTGTGTGCAGCACCCCATGCTCCACTTGGTCCTGCTCAGCCCCTTTGCCCAATTGGCCTGGTGTCCCCAACTGGCCTGGTGTCCCCAGCTTGTCTGGCTGCTGAGATGGGACCCAGGAGCCAGGTGCTTATTGGTGCTTGGAGATCACCCCACACTGAGTGTCCTTTTCAGGGGACACATGTGCTTGCCCTTTCCTACCCCTCCAGGAGGGCAAGGCTGGGGGACCCCACCTTGCTCCCCATCTTCAGAGATGAGCTGAAGGGGCTGGTGGAGTTACCTCATGGGGCGGGGGCAGGGGGGGGCGGGCTGCAGCAGAGCCTACACCGCTGGTGGCAGGCGACAGTTTGGGGGCATCCCGAGCTCTCGGGCCCCCCCTCGGGGGCTGGGGCCGGCCCGCCCCTCACGACACCCCCCGCGCACCCCCGCCGTCCCGGAGGATGGGGGGGGCGGCGGGGGCGTGCCGGGGCGGACCGGGGGCGGTCGGATGGCGGCCCCATAAGAACTCGGTGCCACCGGCAGTCCCGGCAGCGGCGGCGGGATGCGGCTGTGGGTGTCGGTGTGGATGTGCTGGCTGGGGGCTGCGCTGCTGGCGGCGGGGCGCAGCCCACCCCGGCTCCGCCTGCCCTATCGCGGTGAGCCGGGCCGGGGCACCTGCTGCGGGGTGAGGGGGTGATGGGAGGTGTCTGCCCAAACAGGGGTGTCCTCGGCTCCCCCCACGCGGGGGTCAGGAGGAGCCCCGGCTGTGGGCGCTGCGCCCTAAGTGCGGGTTTATAGAGGAGTTTATGCGGGGGGGCACCTTGTGCTTTCGGTGGGTGGCTGCTCGGCGTTATCCCGTTTCACACGCGGGACGGTGGGAGCCCCTGAGGAGGAGGAACGGGGGGAGACGAGTGACGGGGCAGGGGAATGCACCACCTCGCTGCTTCCCACGAGGGATCGTCTCCCACGTGGAGTGGGGGGAAACTGAGGCAGGGCGCTGTTCCAGCACTGGTGTGCTCTGGCATGTGGATAGGGTGGCCGCTGCGGTGCGTGGGTGCTCCCCTGGTGTGGGTATCCCCGTGGGTGCTCAGCACCCTGCCCGTGGCTGGGTGGGAGCCAGGCGGTCTCTCAGCTGCCCGGGGGGGTGCCTGGGTGCTGCTCAGCCTGGGCACTCCCGAGCCCTGCCGTGCTGGGAGGCGGGTGCTGGGGTGCCGGGGGGGCCCTTCGGGTGCTGTGCTGGGAGTGCTCGGTTTTAATTAAAACTCTCCCTGTGATCTTGCTCTGGCTCGCTGCATCCCCCGCTTTGCCAACTTAATCCACCGGCTGCTTCCAGCCAAACTTGACAGGAGTCTGGAGTGCCCCAATCTCCTTCTTCTTGCCTAAAAACAATGAACCTGCTCTTAGAAAAGTTAAAACAAAATAAATTGCATAATACATCTCTTTCCTCTTCTCAAAGAGTGGCGAGAACTGGGGTAGCCCAGCTCTCAGAGGGCCCCAGGACCTGCAGAGCACATCCCTGTGCCAGGGGAGATCTGCCACCTGCCCTGGTGCTGCCCGGGGGTCCTCTGGCCCTGAGGCAGGGGCTGGCAGTGTCCCTGGCTCTGTACTGGGGCTCCCTCCCTGCTACATGGGGGAAACTGAGGCACGGAGTGGCCCCGCTTACCCTGGGAGGGAGCAGGAGCCTGGGATGGCTCTCGGCTCTGCCCTGTGGTGGGATCGGTGCCCTCAGGTGGGGCTTGGCAGCAAGGCTGGCAGGTTTGGGGGCCCGGCAGAGCTTGGTCGTGGGGCTCAGGGTTTGGCTGGGTATCTGAACCGCTCCAGCCCAAAGTCGTGCTTTGCCATTCCCCAGGTGCAAGGGGCTCCCCAGGGCTGGGCGGGCTCCTCAGCCTCCCGTGGGGAGGGAGCAACCTTTTGAAGCTTTTTTCTTCTTCTTAAGCTGATTATTCTGTTCCTCTTCCAAATTGGAAACAGAAACTGAAATTTCCCATGAAACAAATTCTGCCACCGCCTTCTCCCTGGGGGGAAGAAAAAGAAAATGAAAATTTCAATTAAAACCATTAGACGCCTCTGAAATGAAAACCGGGGTGAAGTGAAGCTGCTTGCGCTTAGCTCGTCGGCTTGGACTGTGTGTGGCTGGTGGCTCAACATTTGGGGTAGCCATAGGGGAAGGTGTCACGCTATGGGTGCAGGGGTGGCTGTGTCCCCACCTCTTCTCTCTCTCACTTCAAGCTGCTCTTTTCCTTCTCCTTTGACTTCCAGCACTGGCTTTTATAAGAGAGGAAAAAGCATTTTGCTGCTGTGCATGAGTAGCATCACAGCGCAGCCCGGTGCCCCCTGAGGTCTCCACTGTCTCCCCCAAAGGACCCCCATCCTGCTGCAGTGGTGCTTGGGGGGTGGCTTCTATGGGACCCCCACCTTGGGGGTAAAGGGGTGCTGGGGATGGGTGGAGCATGTCAGGGTGCTGCTCCCTGGGGGGGGAAGCCAGGGGAGGGGAAGGCGCCCAGAGCCTGTGTAACCTGAGGCGCAGGAGGAATTTGTTGGGGCTGGGGGAGTGGGGGAAGTCTTGCCTGAAACAATAAAAGGAGCTCAATGACTTTGCCAATGTTATTCTGAGCTGGGAAAATATTATTGCTGGGCAAGAATAGAAGGAGACGACAGCGTTTTCCTGTGCTGGGCCTGGCGATACGGAAGGACCCAAGATGCTGAGAGGGCAAGGGGAGGAGGGGACCCCCATGCGACATGGGGTGGAGGGGTCCCCGGTGCCTAATGTCAACTCTTCTTGCAGCACAGAAGTCTTCCTGGTGAGGATGGAGCCGCCGGGGCTGTATCCCTCCACACCACCAGCATCACCATTTAGGGCACTGGGACTGCCCTTGAGTGACTTGGTGGGGATGGGAGCTGTGTGTGATGGGGTACAGGTGGCCATTCCCCCCTTGTGGATGGATCTTGCTTCCCTTGTAGGTCCCAGAAGAAGCATTTCCTACCAGAATGGGATCATTGTGTCACTGGCCACCTTCTCACTGGAGGTGACAAATGTCCCCCCAGCAAGAGCAGGGTTTGGCACCCCAGTGCACTGGGCTGCTGGCCACTCTGCTTGTCCCACCACCACCTCCCCTCGCATGGGGACATGTGTGGCGGATGCTCTGGCTGGGGGTTTCCCGGGGGTCAGCAGTGGCAGCTGGCAGCCTTCCCCAGCGCAGGGTTTCTGGGGACACGGCTGTGCTCATCAATGGCGCTTTGTCCTCCTCTGCCTGGTGGGTGCAGTGGCTGGGACAGGGTTTCAGAGCCTCGTGAAGCTGAACCGCTCCCTCTTGCCCTTTTCCTCTGTGGCGGCTGGGTGGGCGCCACCGTGACGGGGTTTTCTGCTTGCTGACTCGAAAAGTCATTTCCCATTAGGAGCCAGTCATGCCACTGCCCCCACATTGTCATCAGTGTGAGGGTCCTCTCTGCATCCTATGGGGCTCGGGCTTGGACCTGCTTTGGAAGCCTTGATCATCAGACCCTGTTGCTTTGGGATGTGATGTCTGTTCCAGGGATACAGTGTCCCTGTGCTAGTGCCTTTTTCCAAGCACTGTCACCATGCCATGGTGGGAGGAAGCCTCCATGGCACTGGCGTCTGATAGTGGTAGTGATGGGCTCTGTGTGTCTGTTTTCCCATGGCATTGGCTGGGTGCCTCCTATTGCATCTCCAGCTCACACCTGGGGAGGACAGGACCTCTGCTCACCTCATGTCCACTCTCACTGTCTTCCTGGCCTCTGTGCGGGCCCGGCCCGGGGCTGGCAGCCGGCACAGCCTTTGCCAGGCTCTTGCAGAGCCCGACTTGCTGTGGCACAGCCATGGTATGACCTAGGGGTGGTTGAGCTGAACCTTGCCAGAGGTAAACTTGTCCAGGACCTTGTTGCCTGCTGGCTCTGTGGCTTTGTCCTTGCCTGGGAGGGAGAGCAGCACCCTGGGCTGGGGGAGGCTGGGTTGCTTGTGCGTCTGGGAAGGGATGGAGGTGGATGCTGCTGCTTGCAGTGTCTGGGAGCAGCTCTTCTGCTGGCCCCAGGATGGCTCCATGATGCTCAGAATCAGCAGCTCAGAGGGACACTGCTGCCTCTGCACCCATTACAGCCCCTGAGAAAACTAGGACCCCTTGGTGCCGCCACTGATGTGGGAGGCTGAACATCCTTTCACATTTCCCAGGCAGGTGTGAAGGGTGTTCGGAGGCTGGGAGCCCACACAGCACTTGTGGTTGTGTTACCCCACTCTGTTTTCCTTTGCCACAATGCCTGTTTGCCACAGCATCCTTCAATGGCTGGCCCTCAGGTGGAGAGGGCCTGGGGGTGCAAGAGGGCACTTACCTGTGGGATGTTACCCATCACTTGTCCCTCCTGTCCTCATGTTGAGTGGGCTGTGGGCTGGTGTTCAGGGGACCTCAGCGTGCACAGCAGGATGAACCACAGGCTTGAGGCAAGTGCTTGTACCCATGGCCAGGAGGGGACATTTAAGGTCCTGCAGGTCTTTGGGGCCGGGATGACTCCTCTTGGTGCTTTCCTCCCTCTCCGGCAGAACTTTTGGGGACCAACCGCTCCGTTCTCTTCTTTGGCCACCGAGGCTTCCTGGGCTTCCGCTCCCTCTACCTGGATGAGTACCGTGACCGGCTCTTCATCGGGGGGAAGGATGTGCTCTACTCGCTGCTCCTGGACGGGGCCAGCGCAGATGCCAAGGAGGTGAGCTGGGTTCAGCTGAGCCCCCCGCAGTCTCTGTCCCCGCCCTGCGCACCCCTCTCCCCTCTGAGCAGATGCTACCCGGCTGAGCCAAGCAAAGCCACCCTGAAACAAGACCTGCTCTAGGAATGGCCCTGTCTCAAGTGCCCCAAAATGCATCTGTAAACCTGGACTGCCTGGCAAGGGAGGGCTGGCCTTGGTTGCTGCGGGCAATTAGTGATTAATCGTGGTTTGCAGCCAGTGGCACAGCCCACCACAGTCCTGGGTGCTGAGACCCCACTCTACTAAAAAGCTGTAATTGAAACAGTGAGTGCTCCCCAACGCCATCTGGGCATCCCCTTCATAGGCCAAATATACAGCTGAAAGCCTGCAGAGACAAGGAGCTAACAGCATTCATCACTGCAATGAGCTGTGCCAGGACCCAGCTGGAAAAGCCCCCAGACCTCTCCAAGCCTCTTGGTGGGAGAGGTGACAGACAAGAGCACCAATGCTGAGTGGTGATTCCCCTCTCCCTTCACCCTCTCCTCTACAACTTCTTGGATTGTTTTAAACGTGTCTCTGGGCCATTTCCAGCAGCAGAAAGTGGAGAAGGAAATGAGGTGCCCTCAGCATGCTGGGTCACTGCAACGGGGTCAAGGGCTTGTGTACCCAAGCTGCCCCTGGTCCAAGAGCTGTTGAAGGCTGTGGGGGACTTGGACTCCATCTCTCCTTACTGTCCCCATACCACCCACAAGTCCCCACCTTCCAGGCCAGCTCTGGCCATCCGCAGTGTGACCCCCCAAAACCAGCCCGGCTGTGGGCTGTGACCACTGGGGTGCATTGCCCAGGAAGGTGGGTCCTGCTGGGGCTCTGAGGAGCTGCTGGTCCCTCTCTCTGCCCGTCTCTCCATCCCTGTGCCATCAGCAGCCAGGGGACATGTGTTTGCACGGCTGAGCTCCTGCTGTCCCTGCTCCTGCTCCAACAGGTCCTTTGTGTTTCAGATCTACTGGCCTCCCCTCCCTGGGCAGACGGAGGAGTGTTTTCGGAAGGGGAAGGACCCAAGGGTGAGTCTCACCCATGTGTGCTCTGCCCTGAGCTGGGGGGGTCCCCTTGTGGGCCAGGGCTGTGCCATGTCACCTCATGGGAGATGGCCCTGGGCGGGGGTCACAGACCGGTTAATGCCAGAGCAGAGCAAGAGGTTATCCTGGTGCATGAGGGAAACTGAGGCAAGGAGTTGGTTACCAAGCCTGGCCATGCGAGGTGCTTGTGCTGGGCTCTGGCAATCTCATCTCTGGGGCTCCGATCAGCCCCGTGGTCGCAGAGCCAGGGTCAGCATGTCCCAAACATGGCTGTACCAAGTGAGCAGCAATAGCTGGGCTGGGAGACTGCAGCTCAGAGGCACTGAAACCCCCATGCTCTGCTCCAGACCCCTACAACGTGGTCTGGCCCATCCTGGCCACCTCTGATGGTGGGAAATGTGTAGCTGACTCAGGTTCAGCGACCTTGCTCACCAAACCTTGCCACTCTTTGCACCCCCCTGTTCGATATGAAACAGGACTATGATGGGGAAAAAGTCCCCAAGGCTCCCCTGGCCCAGACAAATTGCTCCCGGGAGTCCCCCTCCTGCTCCATGTGTTTATTTTACAAGCTCTCACCGACAGATTCAAGATGGGGCAGACTCGACCTTTTATTTTTCTTGAACATACATATTTTTTTTAGACCTGCTATTTTAGAGGCTCTTTGCAAAGGGAAAATAAACAGCAGGGAGGCTGGGAACCCCCGGGGCAGCTCGGTGGCGGTGTTCCCAGCAGACGAGGGGCCTCGTGTCCTGCCGAGGGGGATGGTGGGGGCAGGCAGGACTGGCGCTGGCTGGGGGGAGCTGCCAAGCTAACGATGGTGATGCCCGAGCAGAAGGATGGGAGCCCTTTCCCAGCAGGAACTGCCAGGACAGAAGTGGCAGGTCTGCGGCCCCGGGGGTGCCACTGCTGGTGGTCCCTGGTGGAAGGGGACAGCCCCAGACAGTAGAAGTCGGGGCTGTTCTGGAGACAGCCGAGGATGCCTGTGGGTATCCGTCTTTGTCTCCTGCATTTCCTCCTTTTGTTTCATCCCTAGTGTGAGCAGGAACACGATGGGGAAGGATGTCCCTGCATCTGGTCACGTCCTGGGCGCTGGGAAAAGGAGGGTCCCCCAGGGGACTGAGTGTAGGAGCTGCCACCAGGAGATGGCTCGGCAGGTGACCTTGCTGCCCTGGATGACACATAGGTGTCTGTGGGCAGGAGATACCCAGGTACCAGCCGGGCCATGCGTGGTTCCCCCAGGGATGCTCTCAGCAGCAGGAGGACCAGTAAAAAGCCCCATCTTTTTGCAATGGGCTGGGGTCTCCTCAGATGAAGTCGGTGCCAGCCCTGTGGGTGGGTGCAAGCTGCCACCTCGCACCTCTGGCACCGGGGTGAAGGCAGAGAGCCTGGGTGCAGCCTAGGGAGCCAGGGCTGGGGCTCACCCATTGTTGTAGGGCCCCAGGCAGAGGCAGGGAGCTGGGGGTGGGCATCAAGCCCCCTGTGATCCTTTCCCTCCCTTGCTCTTCCCCCAGACCGACTGTGCCAACTACGTCCGCGTGCTGCACCCCTACAACCGGACCCACCTGCTGGCCTGCGGGACGGGCGCCTTCCACCCCATCTGTGCCTTCATCTATGTGGGGCACCGCGGCGAGGTAGGGCAGGGCAGCACCGCGGTGGCTGCCCACTCTGAGCATCCCTGACAGGACACCCCCGGGAGTAGATCCCCACCTTCTGCCTCCTTCATGGGTGGCTTTGGGATGGCATGGGGATGCTGAATATGGTGTTCGCCCCATGCTGAATACTGGAGGGGGGCTGTCAGGAGCCAGCTCCCTGTTGCCCCATCTCCCCCACCTTTCTGGCCTGGTATTGCCTTATCAGACATGTCCCCTGGGGCTGGTGTCCTGCCAGGGACTGTGGTATGGGTGGGGTTTCCTTCTCTCACAGCTCATTGCTCATAAATCAGGTTGGCTGGGGTGGAAAGAGAGGTCCCCCATCCCCTCCTCACAGCTGGGCACTGTGCAGGCAGAGCCAACCCTGCCCATACCACAGTGCCTCCGACCAGGAGATGGGCAAGCGTTGGGGCTGGTGGGTCCCTCTGGTTGCTGTGCATCCCCATAGCATCAGCCTTGCCCCAAAAAGCACAGATCCTACTCCCAGATGATCTCTTTGGCAGTGTTTGGGCTGTGGATGCAGGGAGGCAGGAACCAGCCCCAGCCCTGCGTGCCCAGGCACAGCCTGGGGACTCACCTGCCTGCTCCCTGCCTGTCCCCCTTGCCCAGCACACCTTCAGCCTGGAGTCCGCCAGCGTGGAGCCCGGCCGGGGCAGGTGCCCACTCGAGCCCAGCCATGCCTTCACCAGCACTGTCATCGGTGGGTTGTGTTCCTTGGGAACCAAGAGCCCTTGGGGTGCTGGGACTGGGGACGGTCCTGGTGCCAGTCCCTGTGTCAGCCGGGCTGTCTCTCAGCCCCGCGGCGAATGTCTTTGCCAGGTGGAGAGCTGTATGCTGGCCTCACCGCAGATTTCTTGGGCCGTGATCCCGGCATCTTCCGCAGCATGGGGACCCGCTCTGCCTTGCGCACTGAGGTGGACCAACGCTTACTGAATGGTAACAGCTCCTCCTGCCCCTTTATCCCCCAAGCTGGGCTAATGCTGGGGACCAGGAGCCTTGAGCACCCGCTGGCCATGGTGTGACATCCTCTGTGCTGGGGAAAGACACTGGGGCAGTGTGGCCTGGGGGGGTTCTCCTGGTTCCCATCCCGCCTCAGTGTGGTGCGGGGGTCTGGAGGCAGCGGCTGTGCCCTCTCACGCCACCTGATGCAACCAGCTCCCATTTGCAGACCCCAAATTCGTGGCAGTCCACTTGATCCCGGACAACAACGACAAGGACAATGACAAAGCCTATTTCTTCTTCACGGAGAAGGTGGTGGAGGCGGACAGCAAGGAGTATGCCATTGTCAGCCGGGTGGCACGGGTCTGCGTGGTGAGATGCTCACAGGAACCGCGCGGGACAGGGATGTGCCAAGTCACAGCAGTGGCCCTGATGTTTCCTCTCCCTGCAGAACGATGCTGGAGGCCAGAGGGTGCTGGTCAACAAGTGGAGTACCTTCAACAAAGCCCGGCTAGTGTGCTCTGTCCCCGGCCCTGGTGGCATTGACACTCACTTTGATGAGCTGGGTAAGGGGTGTGTGGAGCTAGGGACCTCACTGGGGGTGGACCCTTGGTTGGTGGCTTCAGCAAGCTCCTGGGATTCCAAGAGAACCTCCACAGCTTGGGTTTCTCATCCCCAGAGGATATCTTCCTGCTGAGGACAAAGGATGGGAAGAGCCCGGAGATCTATGCCCTCTTCAGCACTGTCAGGTAGGTGGTCCAGCCCCAGTCTCTGGGGACATACAGCTGCAACCACCCATGACCCAGGCTGTTCCCCAGCCTCCCCCAGCTCTGCCCTGGTCTGTATGGAGATGTCAGCTCTCCCAAGTTCCCCACTGATGCCGCTGGCTGGCTCTGAGTGTGGCTCTGCTTACCCCATCCACTGTCTCCTTTCAGCCATGTCTTCCAGGGCTCTGCTGTCTGTGTGTACCGCATGGCTGACATCCGGGAGGTCTTCAACGGGCCCTTTGCCCACCGGGAGAGCCCCCACCACCAGTGGGGTGCCTACGAGGGCAGGGTGCCCTACCCACGGCCTGGCGTGGTGAGCGACTCCCCGGGCCACCAGGTCCCCTTCGCTCCTCTGATTGCTCTTCTTGGAGGGTGATGGGGCTGATCCTCCATCTTCTCACCTGCTGGGATGGGCTCCCTGTGGAAACCACATGGGATGGCTGGGAAGCGAGGTCTGGGAAGGGGTGAAGGAGATGGATCCCAAATGGGAAGGCAGGGAGGGACCCAAAGCAGCTCTGTGGGGTGGTGGAGGGAGAAGGAGGGTGCTGTGGTGGCCAGGCTGAGCTGGTGCCTTCTGGTCCCCACAGTGCCCCAGCAAGACCACCAACCAGCCCCGGTGGCAGTTCGGCACCACCAAGGACTTTCCTGACGAGGTGCTGCACTTTGCCCGTGCACACCCCCTTATGTACAAGCCCGTGTACCCCCGGCACCGCCGGCCCCTCCTGGTGAAGACCGACCTGCCCCACCGCTTGCACCAGCTCGTGGTGGACCGGGTGGAGGCTGAGGATGGGCAGCATGACGTCCTCTTCCTCGGGACAGGTGAGCAGCAGGAACAGCGTGCAGGGAGGAGCCCTGGCGCTGGGGCTACTGGTGGCCATGACACAGGGGGGTGTGATGGCAGAATGCTCAGACCTCCAGCCTCCTCCTCCTTGCAGATGCCGGCTCAGTGTTGAAGGTGGTGGTCCTGCAGAAGACAAGCTCAGTCACAACTGAGGAAATTGTCCTGGAGGAGCTGCAGGTTTTCAAGGTGCCATTTGCTGCTCTGCATGCAAGGGAGGGAGGCAGCGGGGTGGGCTCAGGGTGGGGACGTGGCTAAGGATGGATGTTGAGGGCTGTCATTGCACTATTGGGGACTGGGAGGTCTCACGGCTGTGAGGGCAGAGGGTGGCTGGGGGTGTTCTCACTGTCCCCAAAAGCATTCCCAGTGTGCCCCCAGACCTCTGGCACCTCTGAATGAGCTGGGCTTTCCAAGGTGAGGCTTTCACCAAGCTCACACCCACTCACCACCCCTGCAGGTGCCCGTGCCCATCACCCAGATGGAGATCTCTGTCAAACGTGTGAGTATGGATAAGGCTCAGCCATGGGGCTGGGGACATGGCAGGTGACCAGGAGGGACTGAGTGGTTGTCACCAGCCTCTTGAAGCCCACATGGTGCTTGCCCTGGGGATCCCCGCTGGGGCTGTGCCTATGGGGGCTGCGGCATCACCATCCTGGTGCCGTTCCCCCAGCAAACACTCTACGTGGGCTCCAGCCTCGGGGTGGCCCAGGTGCGGCTGCACCGGTGTGAGACGTACGGTACAGCTTGTGCCGAGTGCTGCCTGGCCAGGGATCCCTACTGCGCCTGGGACGGCACCGCCTGCACCCACTACCAGCCCTCGGGTAAGCGCCGCCACCGCCGCCAGGACATCCGCCACGGCAATCCTGTGCACCAGTGTCTGGACCAGAACCTGACTGGTGAGAGACTGGGGGGGTCCACAGGGCTGAGGAGCTCATCCAGGTGTCCTGAGATTTTCAGTCACCTCAGCACACAGAGGGACTTGTGGCCACAGAATCGTAGACTAATTTGAGCTGGAAGGGACCTTCAAAGCTCATTTAGTCCAACCCCCTGCAATAGGCAGGGACATCTTCACCCAGATCAGGTCGCTCAGAGCCCCATCCAGCCTGGCCTGGGATATCTCCAGGGATGGGGCATCCACCATCTCTCTGGGCAACCCGGGCCAGTATTTTACCACACTCGTAAAAAAAATTCTTCCTCATGTCCTGCCTGAATCTCCCCTCCTTTAGTTTAAAACCACTACCCCAGGTGGGCTGGGGCACCCTTGTCTCTGTGTCCCTTAGACCAAGGGTGCCCCAAGGGAAGGTGGGTGTTGTCTGTCCCCAGGGAGATGGGGAGAAGGGGACTGAAGCCACACAGTGGCCCTGGGCAGGGGGTGACACCCAGGTACGTGGAAGCCTGGCTGTGCCCTCCCCATGAGCCTACGTCTCTCTGTGCCGCAGTGGATGATTTTGAGAACGTTGAAGAGAAGGTGCTGTATGGGGCAGAGGAGAACAGCACCTTCCTGGAGTGCACCCCCCGCTCCCCGCAGGCCACCGTGCAGTGGTTTGTCCAGAGACCCCCTGACGAGCAGCGGGATGAGGTGAGGCTGCCCCCGTGCCTGCTGTGCTCACCCTGTGAGGACATAGCGGGGATATGGGGCCAGATCTGGACCCCACCCCACAACCTTGTGGTGGCCAATAGGTGAAGACAGACGAGCGGATCCTGCAGACGGAGCAAGGGCTGCTTTTCCGCAAGCTGCACCGCCACGACGCTGGCATCTACTACTGCAAGACCCTGGAGCACGGCTTCACACAGACAGTGGCCAAGACAGCCCTGGAGGTGCTCACCAGTGAGCAGCTGGCACACACCGTCCCCCGGGAGCGAGGGGACGAACCCCTGCGCCCACTTTGCTCTGAGCCCCGGCTGGTGCCGCAGGCTCCCAAAACCTGGTTCAAGGACATCATGCACCTCATCAGCTCCCAAAACCTGCGGCGGGTGGAGGAGTACTGTGCCCGCCTCTGGTGCAGCAGCCGTCCCCACCACCGCAAGAGCAAGCTGGCCCACACCAAGCACGCCCTGGCCGGGGTGGATGTGGGCAGGAAGGGACGGGCGGCCAAACCCCACGGGGAGAAAAACCGCGTGCCCCGGCAAGCGGTGGCTACTTAGGGCAGGGAAATGGCTGTGAGGCGGCTGGGGATGAGGACAGGCTCCCCATGCTGCTGGTTGCCCTGGGGGACTCCTGTCCTGGCGGGTGCCTTGCAGCGGGGCCAGACTCGTCCCTCTGTCCCCCCTAACTGTGGTGGACATGACGCCAGGGCTGGCTCCTGGGCAGGTCTCTGTCACCCTCTGTGGCTGCAGGGCTATCTCCGAAATGGCTGGTGTGGTGGTATGCATCAGCCCCACAGCTGGGTGCTGTAGTGGGTGTGGGGCCACTGTCACTGAGGTGACACCGCAATGCCATCACCCCGGGAGCTTGCTGGCTTTCCACAAATAAAGACGCTGAGCCTGGCGCCGTGGGGAGCGGCTGACAGCTCCAGGCTCTTGCAACGGGGCCTGGGAAAGATGACGCCTGCTCTCATGGGGGGGCAAAAAACTGAGAATCAGGTCAATCAGCTTCCATGCCCAGGATGAGCCCCACTGTCCACTGCACCTGGGGAGCCAGAGCCTTGTTGTGTGTACCCAGGGGGACAGGGCTCCACTCAGCTGTCCCTGTGGCACCAGGATGTGCTCAGCGGTGCCAGCCTGTGTGTGGGTCCAGCTCCCTCCTTCTCCCCCGCCCCCCCCAGCCACAGACCGTTTTAGGGATGGGCAGAATCAGGGAGGAAAGTAAATGTCTGTGGGCAGGTTAGACTCGCTCCTGGGTAAACACGGGAGAGGCACCAATGCCAGCACTGTCAGTGTGCCCAGGTGGGAGTGGGGACATGCAGAAGAAGGTGGCCCCACCGCAGTTTGGGGGGCTGCACGCCAGCCTGGGTGTGTTTCTGGTAGTTGGTGGCCCTGCAGGGCTGGGTGGGACAAGGCTGGTTTTGGAGGGCTCAATGCTGCCTGGTGGAGGTAAACCAGCTCCCAGGGCTTCCCCCAAATGCAGGGTTGGGGGGTGGGTGTGTGGGAAGCCCCCAGCTGCCAGCGCCATCCCAGGCTGCCGGCAAGGTGCTCACTGGCTTTTCTCACCCGACATGAGCTCACTGGCCTCAGTGGTCAGCGCAGGGCGATAAGGATCTCCCCCTTCCTGAGGCTGGGCAGCCCCACACAATGGTGTGAACTGCAGTGCTGCCGGGACCAGCATTGTTCGGAGGCAGAGGAACGGGAAAGAAAAAAAATAATAATAATAATTAAACCCCCTAAATAGCTCACACAAAGCCAGGTCATGATATCATCCCTCTTCCCTGTGTGTGCATGTGTTTGTGCTGCAGTAGCAGAGCACCACAGCTCACTGCGGTGCCTTTGTTGGGGGCAAAGTCCCCCGGCAGCGCTGCCCTGTCCCACGGTGTGCCCATGGAGATGAGCTGCGGGTCCCAACCCTCTGCTTCAGCTCCTTGTCCCACCTCTCTGCTAAGGCGGGTCCCTGCATGGGGTGCCTCCTGCGGTGGGAGAGCTGCAGTGGGGCTGGCGGGTCAGGACACGTCCTGCTGGGAGGGGAGCAGAGCTGGCAGCAGGGATTTACGGGCCAGACTGGAGCCAAGCACGTGGATCTGGTTAATTGTGAGCCTAGGGGGTGCAGAGGTGAAAAGCAACAAGTAGAGACAAGGAGGGACAAAGAGACAGAAGTCTGATTCCCCAGGGCCTGGATTTAATGGCTCTGGAGCAATGAGCCATGCCGCTGAGATGCCTGCGCCCCATTGCCTCTGAGTGACCCCCGTGCTCGGCAGAGCAGGGGCTGGGCTGCCCGTCTCGGGGGGGCAGCGGGAGAGGTCCCGGGGCCTCTGCTGCCTGCGGGACCTGGTCCTGCGCTGCGGCAGGGGCTGGAGGTGACAGCGGGGCCAGCGATGTTCCAAATGGAGCAGGAATAAAGAACAGGAACCAGCCCCAAGGGCCTTCCCATCCTCGTAAACCTCTGAAAATCTCTGCAGCCGCTGAACCTGTCCCTTCTGGGTGGGTTTACATCAGTAGGGCTTGAGAAAGGCTTTTGTCACGGGCTCTGCACAGCTCACATTCCAGCCATGTCCCTCATGACAACCAGCCAACAGAGGCAGCCTCGGTCCCTAGAAATTTCCAGGGGCTGAATGGACATGAACGTGTCCTCACCTGCACAGAGGGGTGGAAGGAGACAGCTTTGGTGGGCAGGTCCAAGCACTGTTGCCCCCCTGGGTGTTGGTGCTGCTGGCCAGGCCCCGTCCCTGGGGCAGACGCAGGGCGAGAGGAGTGTTGGGGGACAGGGCGTGCGTGGGAACGGCCGCAGAACAAAGCTGTGGGGCGGGGGGACAGGAGCAGCCATGGATCCGGCTCCTATTTTTAGCCACTTCCTACGGAAGAGCAGTGGAGGGGCGCCCGCTCGCCCAACGCTGCGTAAGCGGAGCTGCTGGTGAAACAGAAATAAACTTAACAGCAGAGTCAATTATACTGTTAAGTGGCATTCTTTATTTTGTCAGCATTGGGGAACATTTGGGATCATCCTCCAAGAGTGATCCAGCGACTGGATGCTCTTGTGTTGCTTATATTCACATCATTATTACATATACATTACAATTTTTGAAAACTTTGACATACGTCTATACTAAGAAATAATTGATGATGTTAGTTACAATTTTCAGTTTCTTACTTACATCTATTAATTATTAGGTAAATATAAACTAAGCACTCTGCTTCTAAACAGTGTATCACTTAATCTTCTGTCTCCCTCTTGTCATGCAGGAGGATCTGAAACTTGAAAAACAGCCCCTCATTTTGCAGGTGGTCAGAAAGCATTTGTAATGTCGATTGGTTAATGATGAATACGTCTTAATCACAGTATACATGAATCTGGCACCCTCTCTTCACTGGCAGGGTCAGGGCAGGTCCGGCTGGGCCCAGCCTCACCATGGGGCAGCCCAGCCCCTCACCACAGGCCCGGGTTCCCCGCCCCAGGCCGCAGGGGCTGCCCTCGGCTACCGAGTCTCAGGCCCGCGCTAGAGCACCCGCGGAGCGCTGCGTCCCAGGGACGAAGGCCCAGGACAGGGCGGACACAGGCCGGGGCCCCCGGGCCCTTTGTGGCGCGGCCACCGCCGACCCCCCCGCTCGGGACCGATGTGGCGCGACGCGCGCTGACGTCCCGCGGTGTCGCGTAGCGATGACGTCGACGGGCGGGCGACGGCGAGGCCCGGAGCCGGGGCGGGTGGCGAGGCCGGACATGGCGGCGGGGCCCGGCCCGCGGGAAGATGAATAAGGGCTGGCTGGAGCTGGAGAGCGACCCCGGTGAGCGGGAGGGGAAGGCACCGGGGCGGGCGGCGGGGCTGGGGGGCTGTGAGGGACAGGCCGGGGCGGGGCCTGGGCCGGGGGCTGCGAGGGACGGGCCGGGGGTGCGGGCTGTGCTGCGGGGCTCGGCGGGACAGGCCGGGGTGGATGTGCAGGTGGAGTTTGGGGTGCGGGGTGTGGGCAGGGTTATGGGGTGCAGGCCTGGAGTAGGGGGTGGGAGCAGGGACTGGGGAGGGGGCGCAGGGAGAGGAGGGCCTGAGGAGGGAGGGTGCTGAGGGGCCAAGGGGATGCCTGGGGGCACGGGCCGAGCGCTGGGAGGGCGGGTGAGGGTGCCAGGGTGTGTGGGGCAGGAGGGCTTGTAATGTATGGGACATCGCCCATAGGGGCCTAGAGGAAGGTTAATGGGGGTGTGGGGATGTCAGGGGGCTGCGTGTAGGGGTGCGGGTGTGGGGTGAGGGCAGGGTTGGGGTGAAATGGAGCAGTGTGAAGGCTCAGAGCAGGAGCTGGGCTCTGGCAGCAACTGTACAGGGGTCTGAGGTGCCCCAGACACCTCTGTGTGTGTGATAAATGCAGGGGTCTCTGTGGACACATCTGAAGTGCTGTGGGGGTGCAGCATGAGGCATTCCTGTCATTTACAAATACACCCTGAAATATTGCTGGAGCACAGGGAGAGACGTGTATGGGATGCCCCTTGCTACAGAAACTGCTCTGACTGGCAACTGCCCCAGAGCTTCACCGGTGATTGAGGACAACATATGTGCCTGTCCATGAGGTGTAGCATCTCCATCCCGTGTGTGTCAGATCCTGTCATCGCTTTACAACTGAACGGGTGGATCACACCCTCTTCCCCAGGTAGCCCAGAAGCTCCAGAGCCCTGTACTGTGCCTGAGCAGCCGGGAGCAGAATGGTCACGGGCATCCCCTTCCTGCTGTGTTGGAGAAGGTGGTTTCTGTGCTGTAGTCCTGGAGTTTGTTTCACGGGTTCAGATTTGAGGGTTGGGGCATTGGCTGAGCATTGTTTTAATGAGTCTGCGTTGCCACAGTGCAATTTGGTTTGTCCTCTGGGATGCTGAGAGCTGGTCTTTAGGCTGTGATGGTATTTTTGAGGCTGTGGGTGAGGAAATTGGGCCCCTGGCGTTATATTCATCTTGCGCTCAGCAAAATATTCTGTCTGCTCAGCCTCCCAGTCAGCCCAGGTTTTGCTGCTCTTTATCCTATTTTTACTAGTACTTGGGAATTGCCAAAATTGTTCCCATTCTCCCCCTTCTTCTTCATCACAACAATGACGAAGACAGGACATAGTTTGGATTCTCATGCAGGACGTGGTTTGGATTCTCACACCTGGGAGGGAACGTTATTCGCTTGGCAGATTGTCTGGGCAGAGGCGGCTCTCAGCATTCCGAAGCTGCGCTCTTTCAGATGCATAGAGGTTCGGACACAGAGGTGGGAGCTGAGACAATGTTAGGGGTGGCCACATGCTGCTCTCAGCCTTTAGCACATCCCATCAGCTGCCTGGCCCTCGCCATGGGGTTTTGGATTGAAAACTCCTGGTGTTTTGTAGATCCAGATTTGTGCTGTGTGCCATGGCTGTTTGGTCAGAGGGGAAGACTGGGGAACCTTCAGGCTGCTGGCGTAGTGTTGCCTGTGCTGTTGTGGACAACAGAGTGTTTCCTCCAGCCAACCCAAATAATTTGGGCTGGGGGTCTTGTGCCTTTTGTAGATGCTGAGGTAATACAAAATACTGAAATTAATCAGAAAAAATCTGTGATTGGAGCGAACCCCTGGAAGTCTTTGGCCCAAAGCAGAGCTAGTTTCAAAGGTAGTTCAGGTTGCTCATGGCCATGTCTGATTGAGTTTGAATATGTCCAAGAAGGACAATTTGGCACACTGGTCTCAGGGCTGACCCTGCTGGTAGCAAAGAATTGTTTTTTTCCAGGTGCGCAGTCAGAATTTCTCTTGCTGCAGCTCCTTCTGTCACTTCTTGTCCTTTCACAGTACTTGGAGGAGTTTTGCTCCATCCTCTCTCTGACTCCCCAGCGATGCTGATCAGACAGGAGGACACACACGAGAGTCGATGTCCCATCTCCTTTGGTGCCGCCCTGCCAGTCTGACACCTGGTCCTCCAGAGTGGAGATGTGGGGGTGCTTGGGGCTGGGCACAGTGAGCTTGGAAGTTCTGCCTGGCTTTCTCCTGCTGGTGGGACCTGCTGGTGGGACCTGCTGTGGGGGCAGCGCTGCATTTGGCCATCACCATTGTTTGTGTTTGCAGGGCCTTGCTCTGATGCAAATCCTCCCTGGCTGTGAGGCACAGCTTGCAATACAGTTCACGTCTCGTGTTGCACGTGTTTTGCCATGATCAGTAGACTGTGACTGTTGAAATTGGAGAGTGAGTGAGGCTTTCAACTTCTGTGGGAGCTTTTGCAGTTGAGAGATTGTACCTGCAAACAGCTGCGGCTCCTGCGTCCTTAACGGGCGCCGTGTGAAGACGGACCAAGAACCGTGGCTGTGATGAGCATCTGAAGAACCCAGGGACCACTTGCCCTGAGGGGTCTGCTGCAGGGAAGACAGCCAGGCTGCAGTGCTGTGTGAGGTCCCTGTAGACATCACCCATATGACAACGCCCTCCGTGGCATCAAGTGTTTTGGGCAAAAAAATCTCAGTCAGAAAGGTGCCTGGGTTGGTGTAACGATTTTGCATGGTGAGGAGGCTGTCACTGGTTCAAAACATGTTGTTCCCACTGCCTGTTTCTTTCCACTGCCAATTTTGTAACAAGTAAGATGTTTTCTGCTAAATGAATGAAGACTTTTTGCTCCTAGAAGTTTCCTCCCTGTTTTAGTAATTTCAACTTTGGTATAGAAGCCCCTTGGGCTCTTCCCTTCTTCATTGAGCCACTTACCTCAGGTTCCTTAAATTCTTTGCTTTATAGGCGTGTTTCTCAGGATTGAATCCTTCTTATTGATATTCTGTCGACTTCCTTCCAGACTTTCAGTAGCCTTTCTGTGGGAACGAAAGAAGCAGATTTGTTATTCCAGTCTTGAGCTCGCCAGCTCAGTGTGCAGAGGGACAGCCTGAAAACTGGGCTGACTGCCTTTGCTGTCACATCATAGTGGAAGCTGCTGCTCAGTTGCTGATGTCTAATAGTCATTTGGTCTCTTTGCTGTTTCTGTATCCCTGGTTATGTCCTTCTGTAGTGGGAATTCTGTGGTCACTGGAGACAGGCTCTTGGATTTGGTCCCCCAGGAGAGAGGGAGATGAAGATGAGACTTTCAGCCCTCAGACTCCCCGCAGCCTTGTTGCTGTGAGCTGGCTTTCCCTTCACTGGCTGTCTTTCACTAACCAGAACATAAATTATCCTATTTTAAAATATCCTGTGATCTATTCAGTGGTGCTTCCCTCCTGTTAGAAATGTGTGTGTTGTTTAGGTGGGAATTTACTTCTTGGCAGGTTGTCTGCAGTGGCTCAGGATGCTGGAGGTGGGTCCAACTTCACTGGGCTCTGGCAGGAGGGGCTTCAGGCCCTCTTGAGGGAGAGGATGATGAATGGGGATGAAGGGAGCCAGAGCACCTCTGTAGCGAGCCAGGGCTCAACAGCTCTGCTGCTGGGGAGTCAGCCTGATCCTGGTGCCGCTCTGCTGCCATTTTCCTGGCTGTGGTTTTCCTTGGCTTGGGACCACGTGGGACTTCAGGGGCCAGTGGCAGCACATTTCTTTTCCGCTCTCTTCAGTCAGAATAACCCTCTGGTTTTGTTTCTTTCCAGGTCTCTTCACACTCCTGGTTGAAGATTTTGGTGAGTGCAAGAAACCTTCCTGGGAAGTTGTTTTTGTGCTTGATGTTACCGTTAGTCCTGTCTGGTGGGCTTTACACCAGCTTCTGCCCTTTGTTTGCAGGGGTCAAGGGAGTGCAGGTTGAAGAGATTTATGATCTGCAGAGCAAATGCCAAGGGTAAGTCGTAGACCTGAAAGTATGAGTTCTGTTCAGCAGAATGTGTCTGTGGGCCTGGGAACTCATCATGTGAGCTCATTAGTCATGGAGGTCAGTGCTGTAAGTGATGAACCAGGAGTGTTTTGTCAGGTTTGGGGAAGATTGGCAATCTTGTGCCTTGAGAGAGACCTCATGGGGCAGGAGTGGGACATATTTTGAGGGATTCACCTCTCTCTCCCCATGGAAAGGTGCAGTTCCAACCAGCGTGCTTGTAGTGGGAGCTTCCTCCTGTCTCACTGGTCTAAAACGGCTTTGAGGCTGTTGCTTTCTTAAAAGCTATTGTCTGAAATCCTCTTGAAAATAAATACAACATATATGTAAAAGGGTCATTAGGTGGTCATGCACTGTTTTGCAGGTCGGTCAGTGTCCAGAAGTGAATTTTACCACCTGTTTCTCTGTCTTGAGCCTCTTAAGACCTATCAAACCCCAAAGTTTTCAAGCTTGATTGTTGTCTGACCCTGGAACGTCAGTGCAGGAGAGTGTCTGCAGTAATGTGGGCTGGGGGGACTTGTGGCAGGGATGGTCACTTCCAGAAAGGTGTGGCTGGTGCTTCTGCTTTTCCTCTCTGTCTTTGCTCTGCCTGTGGTTTGAAACAGAAGGTCTCTGGCTCTGGGCAGGGCAGCCCCTCTGGTATGGCCTGCTCAAAATGATGCAGCTGCTGACTTCTCTTGCAGCCCTGTGTATGGGTTCATCTTCCTGTTCAAGTGGATTGAGGAGCGCAGGTCACGCCGGAAGGTCTCTACCCTGGTGGATGAGACATCTGTGATTGATGATGACATCGTTAATAACATGTTCTTTGCTCACCAGGTAAGCTGGAGTCAAGGAGTGAGAGGGATTGGGGGTGTCTCGTGTGACAGCTCAGGGAAGCAACATGTTACTGAGAGGCTGCGCTGCTGTTACTGGTCCTGAGGGCAGCTCCTCTTTCCTGGGGGTCTCTGTCCTGAGCTCCAGGGTGGAGCAGATCCTGTGGGGGCTGTGAGCCTGTACGTGGCTGTGCAGTGGGCAGATGCTCGTGGGGGCACGGTGTGGCTTGCTGAACGAGACTGAGCTCCCTTCCTTTGGGAGCTGAGGTCAAGTCGCTGCTCTCACAAGCGGCTCTTGCGTCAGTACTTTTCCATTGATTATTGTCAGCTCAGAGGGGTTGATGAAGGGTTGCCTTGTTCCTGCTGGTTAAGATGGTCCTTGTGTCACCCTCCAGCTGATCCCCAATTCCTGTGCCACCCACGCCCTGCTGAGCGTCCTCCTGAACTGCAACAATGTCGACTTGGGCCCCACGCTGAGCCGCATGAAGGATTTCACCAAAGGATTCAGCCCTGAGGTAGAGGGATTGCAGGGCTGTGCGCAGGTGGCATGTGTGACACTGCCTCTCACTCCCCACTCAGGACAACGCTCAGACGAGCTGGCTCCTTCCCAGCCCTTTCTGGCTGCATGCTACGTCAGTATTGCACTTCTGTCCCATCTTCTTGCCTTGCCACGCTCAGAGCCTGGGTCCTCTTATACCCGGCAGAGCTCTCAGCCTTCTGTCCTGTTATTCCCAAGCTCAGATGCATTCTCCAAGTCTGCAATCAAAAGTCCTCCTCCTGCCTTCATACCTTTCCTGGAGTCTGTATTTCCCTCTAAGTGTAGTTTTTGTAGCAGCAATTGTGTGTTCTTTTCATCTTGGCTTTTACCTAAAACTCAGTAGAGCAGAGGGTGGGGCTGACAGTTGCTCTTCCAGTCCTGTGGGTGGATGGAGGGAATGGGGAGCTGGTGGGTGAAGCATTTTGTTTGATTCCTATCACCTCTCAATGATTTTCCTCCCTTGCTGTTGGCCACAGAGCAAAGGCTACGCCATTGGCAATGCCCCAGAGCTGGCCAAGGCCCACAACAGCCATGCCAGGTGAGTGGGGGGTCTCTTGGGGGGTCTCTGCTGCTCACTTTTGCTGAGGAGGGAGACTCTTCCCTGACCTCTTGCCTCTTGCCCTCACAGGCCGGAGCCGCGGCACTTGCCGGAAAAGCAGAATGGTATCAGTGCTGTGCGAACCATGGAGGCTTTTCATTTCGTCAGCTATGTCCCCATCAAGGGACGGCTGTTTGAGCTGGATGGGCTCAAAGTCTATCCCATTGACCACGGTAAGCACCTGCCTGGCCCTGCTCGGTGACACCCTGGTGTGTCCAAATACGTGTGCTGTTTTTCATTGTCACTGAGCATGAGCTGATGTTTGTGGAGAATCACGCCAGTGCTCCCAGATTTGTCCTGACTTTTCATAGCTCATTTTGGAGCTGATGCACTGGGGCCTGTGGCTAGAAGGCGATTATTTCTAAATGCATTGCATTGTTTTTCCAGCCTTGCCATTTCCCTCCCCAGTTGCTCAGGGTTACAAGGTCCTTCAGCAGCTCTGCAATAACTCTGTATCACAAGCAGAATTTGTCTCCTTAGTCTCTCCCTGTGCCAAATAACTGCTGTGTGTTGAGGCACAAGGTCCCAGCGTAGATCCCAGCAGACTGCTCAGGTCATTCCCTTCTCTTAACAACGTGACCACCAGTTCTGTGTTTCAGATACTTGTTTATCCCCTCGAGGACTTTGTGTCTGTCTGTCAAGCCCTTTGGTAAGGTACTTGCT
Organism: Nesoenas mayeri; assembly: GCF_963082525.1. Taxonomy (NCBI): domain Eukaryota; kingdom Metazoa; phylum Chordata; class Aves; order Columbiformes; family Columbidae; genus Nesoenas; species Nesoenas mayeri. The sequence goes on from NC_137560.1 coordinate 7,223,034, forward strand.
TTGTGTACCTGGTTTCCTGACCGTGGCACCAAATCTAGTAGCCTGTGGATCCCAGCAAGTCCTGGGATTTTCTTGGACTTTGCGAGCCTGGAGTCTGTGAATCAATTGTGGTCTATAAGGTTCAAAACCCACCTTTCTCCCCTGCACGTAACTCACATTTTCCATTCAGAAGCAAAGTCAGGGCTCCACGTATGGGCTGACAGTGTGGTCCTTCTGCCCCCTGAAGCAGGAGCCTTGGCCTGCTTTGCTGATTCCCACTCTGTATTGTTATTGCAGGGCCGTGGGCTGATGACGAGGAATGGACGGACAAAGCCAGGAGAGTAATCATGGAGCGCATCGGCCTGGCCACTGCAGGGTAATGTCCCCGGCTGTGGGGCAGGCACTGGCACCTCACTGGTTTTTCCCTGGATTATTTCTGCTGTGGTCTCTGTGCAACAAGTTGTGGAAATGGGGGTAGAGAATGTTGCGTGAGAGGGATGCAGGTGCTCTGCCTTCTCTTGCCTGTGATTTGCCTGCCTGCAGAACACAGAGAAGCTGCACTCTGTGTGGTGCAGAGTCCCTGCAAGTGGCTGCACAGGGTAAGAGTGGCCAGATCAGGTCCCTGTTTGCTTGAGTCTGTAGGAGCAGGAATGGTGCTTTTGGTCCTGAGGAATGGTGAAGGAATGGTGCCTCTCATCCTTCTAGATGCTTGGGCAAGAGGGTAAATGAGCACTGGCACAGGTTGCCCAGAGAGAGGTTGTGGAGTCTCCAACCTTGGAGATACTCAAACGCCATCTGGACCTGGTTCTGGGCGAGCAGCTGTGGGTGACCCTGCTGGAGCAGTGGGTGGCAGCAGACGACCTCCGCAGGTCCCTTCCCACCTCAACCAACCTGTGACTCTGAAGGATGTTTTGTGTTGTAGCTGAAGCAACTTCGCTTCTTCAGCCAGCGAGACGTTGACTTAGTTTTGGGGGAAAAGCCTCCTGCAGCCTGCTGCCCCCCTTGCTGCGGGATATGCTTTCCACCGCCAGCTGGCAGCTGATGTCTGCTGTCCCTCCTGCAGGGAGCCATACCATGACATCCGCTTCAACCTGATGGCAGTGGTGCCTGATCGGAGGATGAAATATGAGTCCAAACTGCACATCCTGAAGATGAACCGCCAGACTGTGCTGGAGGCCTTGCAGCAGGTAGGAGAGCCCAAGTCCTGAGGTTGTGCGAGCCTGGAGTGAAAATGGGCTCTGCTGCCAGGGCATCACCCTGCTCTGTAGAGGCCCTGGATTTAATGGGGTTTTTGGGGCTTGGGAAATGTCTTCTGGGAAGAGCAGATGACCAGCCTTGCTGCTTGGCCTTCTGCTGTCGGTTATTTGTAGCATTGTCGCTTAATTGCGTGCATGGGCACTCGGCAGTTGGGTCACCCTCACAAGTTCTCCTTCTGCAGTGCTTGAATGGGAAGGATATGGTTTGGGTCACGCCAGTCCAGCACTTACATTCTGTCTGTCGTTTGCCTTCAAGCTTATCCGAGTAACTCAGCCTGAGCTGATCCAGACCCAGAAGTCTCAGGAGTCTCAGCCTCAGGAAGAGGCAAAGCCAGCCAGCAGCAAGACCATGGCTCCAGAGAGCACCCATCCAGGTAAACCCTGCACCAGTGGCATTTCCAGCCGGCCCAGCCTGCCGTGGGGCGAGCACAGGCTGGTGACAATGGCTGGCTGACCTGGAGCTTGAGGGAATTTTGTGGTCAGCTTCCCTCTCTTTTCTCCAAGCCCATCTCTGTGTGCGCTCTGCTGGGTTGTGGTAGATGCCTCTGTGCCTGGGAAAAGTGTTGGAGAGACATGGAGCTTGAAAATGGCAGGGCTTAATCTTGGGGACACTTGTGGCAGCTGGAGGTGGAATGGGAAGTGGGTATGATGGTCTGGTGGAGCTCTTCTACTACATGTGGTGGGCAAGGGGTGGCAGAGGACATTAATAAAAATGTGACAGTGCTGGTCACGCTAGGCTGTGCTGTGCTTGTCTGGCAGATGGCACCGATGAGCCTCCCAGCCAGGGCCACCCTGCAGCCACACAGAGCCCACCCAACAAATCCAAACCAGCGGCAAAGACATCAGTGAGCAGTGTCAATGGGGTGCTTCCAGCAAACCCCAACCCCATTGTGCAGAGGTTGCCAGCCTTCCTGGATAACCACAACTACGCCAAGTCCCCCATGCAGGTAGGCTGGAGCTCCTGGCCAGCTGCCCATCTGGCTGGGGCTGAACCTCTCACTTCCAGTCCCTCACCTCCACAGGCCTGTGGCCGTCAGCCAGTCTCAGCCCGGCCCCTGCCTCGCAGCCTGCACACCCTGTGCTAGCCCAGGCGGGAAGGTGAAAGGGGGAAGTCTAACCTGGCAAAAGAGGTTGTTGTTAATGTGGGTCAGCTGAGCATGCACAGGGAAGGGTGCCCTGTCTCCTCTCGAAAGGCGCGAGCTCTGATGCTTGGCTGGACCAAGGACGTGTCCACTGGGTTCTTCCTCCTTGTCCCGCTGCTGGCAGCCCATCAGCAATGGTGTTTTGCAGGAGGAGGAAGACCTTGCGGCAGGAGTGGGTCGCAGCCGGGTGCCAGTCCGACAGCACCAGCAGTATTCGGACGATGAGGATGACTACGATGATGAGGAGGAGGAGGAAGGTCGTAACACCAACTCAGCCATCAGGTGACAGCTTGAGCTGAGGGCGGGGGGCAGGGAGCTGATGCTTGCAGAACTGCCACTGGTGACTTGCAGATCTCTCCTGAGCACTGGTAGTTGTGTTAGAGCCAGCACCTGTGTGTGCAATTAGGGCTGTTTTCCTCTTCACCTGCTGTTTTACTGTTCACTCGCTGGATTTTGTGAAGCCATTTTGTAGCTCATCACAGTCAACCCTGAATTTTGGCTGTGTAACTCTGTATTCATAAGGAGGCTTTGGGGAACAACCTGAGTTCTCCGGTGCCAATTGCCTGGTCAGCTCCTGGTGACAATGTTGGTGAGCTCAGACTGCTGTGAGGGTCAGGAAGGTGGAATTGCAGCAAGGCTGCTCTTGGGGCTTCTGGAAGAAGAGCAGGGGTGTGCAGCACCCTGTTCCCCCTGGCTGTGTAGGGGTACCTGCAGCTCAGTGGTTCAGTGGCGTTGGGATGCTGCCAGAGAAGCTGGTGACACTGGGGGTGATCTAGAAATGTTTCAGGCCTTGCTTCATCCCAGGAGGCAGCCTGGAGTGCTGAGTGTGGAGCTGGCAGTGCCTGCACTGGGCCCCCATCTCCTTCCACCAGCTCTTCACCTTCCCTGTGTGTTCCTGGGCAGGTACAAAAGGAAGGGGCAGGTAAAGCAAGAGCATGCAGCGGGGGCTGCAGATGGCCAGCTCTCTGTCCTCCAGCCCAACACCATCAACGTCCTGGCTGAGAAGCTGAAGGAATCTCAGAAGGATCTCTCCATTCCCCTGTCCATCAAGACAAGCGGTGGGGGCACCACTGTGGCTGTGGTTACCCACTCCCAGCCCTCTCCCACCCCCAGCAACGAGAGCACCGACACCGCCTCCGAGATCGGCAGCGCCTTCAACTCCCCGCTGCGCTCTCCTATCCGCTCAGCCAACCCCACCCGCCCCTCCAGCCCCGTCACCTCCCACATCTCCAAGGTGCTTTTCGGTGAGGAGGACGGGCTGCTGCGTGTGGACTGCCTGCGCTACAACCGGGCTGTCAGGGACCTGGGGCCCATCATCAGCACTGGGCTGCTGCACCTCACGGAGGACGGCGTGTTCTGCCCGCTGGCTGCTGCAGGTCAGTGCCTCACGGCTTTTCGGAGGGGTGGCCCCTCGCTTGCAGCAATGGGACAGTGGTCTTTGGCTTTGGGAGGGGATACCGGTCCTGTGTGATGGCTCCTGACACTTCCTTCCTCTGTCTGCAGATGGGGGGAAAATCTCCCCACCTTCTATCAAACCTGGTGATGAGGCCCCGGCTGCGATCAAACTGGAGGAGAAGGAGGGCAGTGAGGCCAGTGACAGCAAAGAGAAGGTGGGACTTGGCAGGACCAGTGATCACCCTGGGGGGGAAAAGTATTCTCCCAAGGTGAGTTTTGTGCTGCGACAGCCCTGGGAACGTGGAGCTCCCTGCGCTCACCCAGAGACGCAGCAGCGCTGGCAGCGACCGAACCGCATGTGCACGCTGTCCCGCTCGCGTGGCGCCGCAGCCGTCCCTCCAGGCACGGGGCAGCGTAGGTTTTGTGCCTTGCGTCATCTCGGGGACATTTGCTGTGGCAGTGGGCAGAGCCGCTGTCTCCTGCAGCCAAGCTGTGGGGCACACTGTGCTCTCCTTTGGGACTCCCCAGTCCTGGCCTACTGAGAACTTTACTGCATGGCTGTGTTCTCCAGCCAGAGACAGGAGCAGGCCCAGGTGGCACAAGTGCATTGAGGGTTCGCTCGAGGAGAGCTGGCTAGAAACTGTTTTACTCAAAAGGGAAGTCTTCAGATTTCGTTATTGAGAAGAAGCAGGCTCTGGGGTGTTTCTCGGGCAGACACACAGCCCTTCCCTGTCCCCAGGAACCAGGTACCCAGGGCTGGGCCAGGCTGGGGCAGTCCCCAGCTCCCCTGAGGCTGGTCACAGGCTGGCTGATTGATCACCCTCTGACTCAGAAATTCTCAACAATGAACCAATCATTTTTTTTTTTCTTCGCCTCTGGCAAGTGTATTTTTGCTTTGATCCTCTTTCCCAGCGCAGAGAGGAGCACCCACCAGCTCACCTGCTGGCCCCTGGGCTGTGGTTGGGGTCTGTCTGCTGACATTTGCTCTGCTTGGTTCTGGCAGGAGCTGCTGGCACTGCTGAAGTGCGTGGAGGCAGAGATTGCTAACTACGAGGCCTGCCTGAAGGAAGAGGTAGAGAAGAGGAAGAAATTCAAGGTACGTTTGGTGATGGCTTGTTTGTGTTGCTGATTTTGCTGCCTGAAGGCTTCTGTCCGGGGTGTCTTTATGTCAAAGCTGAGGGAGGGTGTTTTGGGTGAGAATGGCTATGGGGAACGTTTAGAGTGCCCCTCCGGTTACCAAACAGCCCTGCGGGGCAGAGCTCCCACCAGAACAGACCAAAGCCCCTGGGCAGCACCAGGTGGCTTGAGGAGGGTGGTGGAGCACAGGAGCTGGGCCAGAGCTGAACGTCAGCACTGACAGGAGGAAGGGAGGAGCCTATGCCCCATGGCCCTGCTCACCCTTGCCTCTTCCACTCCTCTTTGTGGGAAGTGCTAACATCTGAACAGGGATGGAGACCACCCCAGTTGTGCACTGGGCTGGGAGCTTGGTCCTTTCCCACTCTCATCTCCTTGGCCTATGGGTTGGCCCAGGCATGCTGGTGCTTTGGCCCGTTAGGCTTGACCTCTCATTTCTCCTTGATGCCTGTTTGTGGATTGTTTGTGGATTTGTCATCTCTTTGCAGATCGATGACCAGAGGAGAACCCACAACTACGACGAGTTCATCTGTACCTTCATCTCCATGCTGGCTCAGGAAGGTGAGCTGTGCTGCGTGGCCGAGGGCATGGCGCTGGGGTGCAGGTTCAGCTGGGGGAGCTGCGCCGAGCGTGGCAGGAAGACCCCCAGCCCTGCTCCCTGCTCCTGCCAGACCCAGGGCATGGGGTAGCGCTCAGCCTGGAGAGCTGCACATCTCCGCTCTGAGACATTTTATAGTCCCAGGAGGAGCCCACTGAGGGGTTGGGGGTGGAAGAGTGAGGGCTGCACTCCGGCCTGGGCACTGCCAGCACCCCAGCGTGGGCCTGTCTGTCTGCCCCCCTGCAGGCATGCTGGCCAGCCTCGTGGAGCAGAACATCTCTGTCCGCCGGCGGCAGGGAGTCAGCATTGGCCGCCTGCACAAGCAGAGGAAGCCGGATCGCCGGAAACGCTCCCGCCCATACAAAGCCAAGCGGCAGTAGCCTGGGAGTCGTGACTGCGAGTAGCATCAGCTGGGCATTGTGGCTTTGGGCAGTGGCGCTTGGATCTATGTTGCCCTTTGCCCAAGGAAGAGGGACCACAGGGACAAGCCCTCAGCCGAGGTGGAACCCAGGGACAAAGAAATCCTCTGAGCCAGAGTTGTGCAAGGCGGAATCCTGTAGTCTCAAGGCGCGTCCCTGCAGCCGCAGCAAAGGCAAGCGGAGAGCCCAGCTGCCCAGCCGTGCCACAGCAGTGCCCGGGGCCGTGGGCCTGTGTCTCCACGCTGTGGCGAAGGACTGCGGCACCGGGGGAGGAGCCCACCTGGCTGGTGGCGGGTCTGGTGTGGTGGGAACACCAGTGATGCCCACGTGAGACTGTGCTGGCCGCAGCTGGCTGTGGCTTCTGTCCTCCTGCATCCTGGCCTTCAGTGCTGTCCCAAGGACAGTCGTGTCTGTGTTTTCTATCCCTCTCCTCCACTTCCCCAGATATATTACTGGTTCGTACCCACCCTTTGGCCATCCCTGAGGGTGTGGAGGGTGGCACATGGCTCTGCTGCCATGGCTGTTCTGCTGGGGACCAGCTCTGGCCCTGACAGTGCCTGTGGGTCATACAGGGTCACTCCAGACCCGGTCACCAGGGAAACCCCGTGAATCGTGAACAGACCAAGTTCAGGGGGTGGTGTCGGTGCTGCTGGGCACAGTGCCGGAGGGGACTCTGGGTGTGGATTCACTCGGTGCAGCTAAAGCAGTGGAGGGAGCCCAATTCTGCTCCTGCTTGAGCTCTCACTGGTTGCTGAGCCAGAGATGGCTGATGTGGGCAGCAGTTGTCTCCTGCCACAGCACCAGGCCTGGCCCACCTCTCGCTGCCATCTCCTGCACATGGGCTTCTCCTGCCTGTCCCCAGCAGAGCTCTGGGAAGCCAGAGGGCAGCACCTCTCCTGAGGTGCAGCTGGGACAAGGACCAGCCAGGCCCAGGGCAGCTGCTACAGGACAGGACTGAATTTTGCAGATGTGCAGATTTGTACAAGTCTTAGATTATGGAATGAAACTGTTCTTTTGGTATTTGTTGAAGGCAATAAAATCCTTCTGTTTCTTGCTGTGTCTAATATCAAGTGCTGTAAATAATGGATCTGTCTGAAGGAATAAAGCTATCCTGTACCAGCCAGCTGTGAAAGAGGTGCGTGAGGGAAGGGAGAGGGGCGTGTGTGTGGCTGGGAGCACTGGGTGCCTGCTCCAGGCCACATTGTGCCCCTGGCAGCTCTTCTGCAGTGCTAAAAACTTAATTGTGGGGATTGCAACACCACCAAGTGAACATGATGCTGGTGGAGTCAAACTTGGATTTATTGACACAGCTTGGAGGGTGGAAGGAGAGGGGGAACAGCTGCTGCCAGTCAGCGCTTGGCTCTGCTGCTGCCTGTGATTCCTACCTCTGCACAGGGTGGGGGTTTCTGGCTAGAAGTCCAGGGCACAGATCAAGGCTGTGCCCCGTTTGATCCAGTGCTTCTGGGGCTTGTCTGTAGGGATCTCCACAGCAATCACGTAGTTGGTGGAGTGGCCCGTTGTTGACAGTGTGCCTGTAATGGGGGAAGTGAGGGCAGGAGGGTGGTACTGCAGCTGTGGCTGCTGCATGCTGATGGGGAGTCCCATACAAGTAACCCTGTGTGAGATCCCCTGGCCCATCCCCATGCTAGGTGCCAGGCTGAGCAGGGCTGGGGGGAAAGGCTGGTGGTATTTTTGGGTGTGGGCTCAAGGAGAGCCTGGCCAGAGGCACTGCTGTGTAGCCAGGGTCCCCATCTGCTCTGTCTCCACAACCAGAGCAGGCTAAACCTTCTTCCTTGCATGGTCTCAGCCAACAGTGCCCAGCTCCCTGCCGATGTACGGTAGGAGGAGGAGGAGGTCCTGCAGCCTCTCCCAGACTGCCTTTCCCATCTGCTTCTACCATCTCCCTTGCTTCTGGAGACCTGTCTTAGGGCACCTACCTGCACGAGTGAGAGTCCTGTAGATTGGGCACAGGTAGATGCCAGTGACAGGAGGCTTGCGGTTGGGGACAGGCAGCAGCCAGATGACAGCCATCTCTGTGTACAGCTCCTTGGGGCGCGACTCTGCTAACTGGAATGCAGTGGGGTCCCAGCGAGCGCCTTCGAGAAACAAGCCGTGGATGTAGCAGCCTTCTTTGGGAGGGCGGGTGAGCTTGTTCACTGACTCCTTCATCACCTGCGGCGGAGAGTGGGCCCAGGGCCCTGATCAAGGTCTGTCCCTGGAGGGGCACCCCAGGACCCCTTTAAACTGCTCTTAGCTAAGTCAATGCTACCGAAGCAGAGCCCACCCCAGTGGTCAGATGCGCTGAGCTGGGTTTTCTGGAATCTCACATCATGAGGCTGTGGGACAACCTGTGGAGAGGGATGTGGCAGGTCCTGAGAGGCAGAGAGGTCTCTGTGCTTTGTGGAGGTCTCTGGCAGAATGGGCAGGTGTATCTAAGCACAAAGGGGGCGATGGGGTCCACGGGCAGCTTGCAGTTCATTTCTGGGACAGGTCAGGGCTAGAGCTGCTGCCTTTGTGGCTGCCTAGCAGCAGATTCCTCAAAAATCCAGAAAAATCCAGAGCCCCTGTCTGACTTACCTTGAAGCTAAATGAGATGGTGTCAATGGAGATGACGGACTTCCTGGCAAAGTTCTGCAGCGTCCCAGTGAGGAAGGCCTGGGGGAAGAAGAACCCGCTGATCCAGAACACGGAGGGGATCCCATGGCTGATCCATTTCTGCAGGAATTCAATCCGCAGCACCAAGTCATCCACCCACGATGCCAAGGGCTTCAGCGATGGGTAGGCCTGCAGGGACATACAGGGAGGGTGCTGAAGACACGCAAGGACAGCCCAGACCTCATGCCACCAATGCTGGCAGCTGCCCAGAGCTCAGGGGCTCATCCAGCCTGGGGCTGGGAACAACCGTGAGCTGCACTGGGCAGGAGACATCTCCACGCCAGAGAAGTAAGAAAGAGCCAGCTCCATGTGAGGCAGCCCAGGCCAGCTCTGGTGGTCAATGACCCGTTTCCCTGGTTTGGGTGAGCTCCTGCAGGTGGCTGGGTTGGCCAGGGCATGTACCTTGGCATTCCACATCTCGGGGACAGTGTTGTTGTACAAGCTGCTGGCCATCAGCTCCAGCTGAGAGGACATCACAACCAGGCCCTTGAGAGCTTTCAGCAAATCCTTCAGTGTCTGAGCAATCACCTCCAGGAGCTTGTTGTACCTACAGAGAAAGAGCAGAGGGAGCAGAGTGACTCAGTGCAGTGGTTTATCACCCACATCTGCCCAGAGAGGGTCTGGATCTCTGTACAAGTGAAGCTCTTCCATGTAACCTACAGCCCCATTCCTCTTCAATGAGGTCTCATAGCTGTCCCCCACCCTGGATTACTGACGGTAGTGGATGGAGACACTGGTCAGTTCCTGCAGGACAGGGACCGGTGAAGGCCCTGGCTGGGACAACACAGTTGTTGCTGTGGCTGTCAACGCCGCTGCCATGCTCAGCAATGAGGTTCCTCCCGGGTGGGTGGGAGCAGGGGCCTGCATGTTTCTGCTGTTCCCCAAGGGACCAGCTGGTCACTGACCCAGGACATGATCCTACAGGGGTTTACCTTATCACCTCCTGCACCAGCACCATGTTCATGGACTCTTCGTAGAGCAGTGGGTACTTGTGGATCACCTCCTGCACATTCATGGGGGCAGGAACCTTTGCCAGGATCTCCCTGGCAGTTTCCTCCACGAGCTGTAGAGAAGCAGCAAGTGGGTGAGAATCCTCTTGGCCATGTCTGCTGTGGGGAGAGCTAATGGCTGTCTGGCAGTGCCCTTGCTGGCAGCCAGCAGGCAGGTGGCAGCTGCTGAGAGCTGGTGTTTGTGCTCGCTGCCCATGCCAGGCACTGGCTGCCAGAGCACTGATGGGATCGGGTCACCCACCTCTTCCCTGCTGCGTCCTCCCACCGTCAAGGTCTTGGGTTGCAGCTGTGTAATGGTCCCCAGCAGAGCAAACGTCTCGTTCTGAGCAAAGGTAATGTCGGCGTTGTCGTGCAAACCAAAGAGCTCCGGGCTGTCGTTGAGGGGCAGGCCCTTGATGTACTGGAGGTAGCCCTGGAGAGGAGCCCAAGCAAATCATGAGGCTGAGAGCACAGCCATAAAGCTGTGGTGCCCCTTTGGGCCTGGCCCAGAATAAATGACTAAGCCATGGTTGCTGGATAAGCTAAACCCAACAGATCACAGACCGGCAGGTTCAGTGGGGAGATATTTGTTTTGGTGTTTGAGATTCATTCACCTGACCTTTACAGAGCTCCTTGTCTCCTTCCAGAACCAGGAGACCTAACTCACAGCTTCGACCGAGGGACAGCCTCTGTGTGTCCTCAGCAATGCTGCCTGACACAGGACTGGGGCTGCTGGGGACACTGAGAGGGTGGCAGCTCCTCCGAGCCAGCTTTGGTGGCTAAGCAGAGGCCATGGCCATGGTTTGTGTATGGCTGGGGAGTCAAACTGTGTTTGTGTGGAAGCAAACATGCTACAGGAACAGGCAGCTTGGCAGTGAGCTTCCTGCTGTGCCTCCTGCAGAGCTCCTCAGGTACTATAGGTGTGTGATATCAAAATGATTCAGAGTATAAAAGCTTTCAGCTGGGGAACTCTGGTGATAGCTGCTACCGCCTCCTGTGCACAGGGACGAGATTTTCCTCCTGTTGCTTGAAACAGATGCAGCTTCCTGAAAGCTGCTGAAGATCCCCATGTTCTTACAAATCTATATTCCCCCAAGGAAGTGGCAATGCAGTGGGCTTCAGGGAGGAGTAGATCCCCTTTGTACTATGACAATCCCCCTGCATCTACGAGCTGCAATTTGTTGCTGGAGTACTCACGTCAAGGTCAGAAGAGGTGCTGATCTGCTTGTAGATCCCTGATTCAGAATAGGCAAAGTCAGGAGTCAGAACCTCGGGCTTGTAGAAATCTTCCAAGATACTCATGATGCAGCGCCTGTCCCAGTCGTCAGTCACACGGCCGCCGTAGTTGATCTCCCCGGCCGTGTACTTGAGCACCTGCAAGGGACCCACCGTGGCTTTCCAACCCACACGTGTACTGGGAGCCCATTCCTCCCGTGGGAGGACCCACCTCACGTGCTTACCTTGTAGGGGATGTCTGTGTATTCGCTCAGGAACATCTGCAGCTGACTGATGCAGATGCGGAGGTCTCCATCTGTGAACTCATAGGGGATGTTGAACCCCAGAGGCCCAAACTTTTTCCTCTCCAGCATGTTCCCATGGAAGAAGCAAAGTGACAGCAACAAGGATTTAAACTCCGTGACCTGTGGGAGGGGAGCAGAGAGAAGAGGTGCTCAGCCTTGGAGAAGGCATCTTAGGATGGGGCAGGTTCCTCCAGGGACCTGGCAGAGTAGATGTGCCAGTTCAGCAATGCCAGCTGGAGCCTGGAGAGATGGAAACCTGTCAGCTGCTGTGCTGGGAAGGCTGTGCCATGCTCCTGTGCTTAAAGAGAGCTGAAAGTGCCTTGTGCCAGGCCTCTGCAATCCTGTTGGCTTCTGTTTCTCAAAGTTAAACTCCTAATTGGCTCATCAGAGGAGCTGTAGGCTTATGAGAAATACCACCAGCCCACCCCCAGAAGATCTATGCTCAGAGAGGAGAAATATCTAGGTGGAGAGGATACATTGAAGTAGGCACAGGCTGGGCACTGCAAACCAAAGCACAACCTGGGTCTTACCTTGGGGCAAGAATTCAAGAAGTCATCACTGAAACTAAGGTAAGACTTGAGCAGGTTGGCTTTGACCCCGCGGGGGGGCTCAATGGTCATCTTGGAGCCATTCTGGAGGATGGACACAGGGAAGTGGTTGCTTGGAAGACTGGTGAGCCAGAGGCGAAAGTCCCGATGCACCTGGAAATCCAGAGGGCAGCACGTGCTCAGAGGGTGCAGGCACAGCCACTGCGGCTGCTCCTGCACTGACCCTCTGGTTTTATGGGGAACCTGTGGATGGATGGAACTAGATCTGGGCTCCTCCCAGGGCTCAGCCTCCCCATCCCCCCGCAAGCGGGCAGGCTGCTCAATGGAACCACTCACCTCGCTGGGGTCAATGCCCTCAACCAGTCTCTCCAGTGAAGGCATCCAACTTGGGGCCAGGTGGCAGTTCTGGAAGAAGACCCAGTTGCCCCTCTCCATGGCACTCTGCATCATGGCTTCAGCACAGGGGCCCTAAGGAGGCAGATGAGGAGAGCTCAGAGACCCTGGTCCATTGTGGACTGTGCCCTGCCGAGCTGGACAAGGAGGTAGCTGCTGGGTGGAAGGACCACTTTCTAGAGCTATAGTCTGGCTTTGTCCCCATGGCTCAGCTAGATCTTCATTGTCTGATGCCACAGCAAGGGCCCTTATGCAGCTTTTGCAAGCCTGTGGGTCATGGTGTGAGAAGGTGGAGGGAATGGAAGACCTAGGCATGAATTTGAGAAAGAATCCTGAGGCAAGAGGGTGTTTTCACTGTGCTGCAAGTGTGTTTGACCTCATTGAGCTCAGTGAGATCACTGGGAGCGCCAGCAGGACAGTGCTGCCCCAGGTCAGCACCGGCAGCTTACCTGGCCTTGGCCCAGAGAAATGGCAGAGAGCTTTTGGGAGAACCTCATTTCTTCAGCAAACTTGTAGAGTTCGGCAGCTGGGTCAGTGCCTGGAGACAGCACAAACACCAGCGGGGTGGTGGCAGTGGACTCCTTGAAGACGACTGAGAGGTCAGAGGTCTGCAACACAGAATGTTGGTGAAAGTGGAGGGGCCATGGTAGCACCACGTGCAGTACCTCCTCATTCCCCGGTCCGCCAGCTGCTCTCCAAGGCACCAGTGTGCTCTTGGGTGCTGAGGCCAGAAACACGTTCAATAAGGGCCTGGTATAGCTTTCGCCTGGCAGCAGCGGGGTCAGGGAAGTGACCACTTTCCCATCTGTCAGTCAAACTCTTCCCCCGTATGCCTGAAATAACTGCGTCCTCCCAGTGCAGTTTAAGTGGTGGACCACAGGTAGGAGATCTGTTGACTAAGACGTGGTTCCCCAGCTGTGGGGACACTCAGTGTCCCCCTTCTCTGCAGCTGGAGAGATGGGAGCACTCTCGCTGCAGCTGGAAAGTGCTGACAGCCCATTGACAGCAAGCTCAAGGCCTCCTCACCCACTCCTGGCCCCACCAGTGCTTCCTTTTGGCTGGTTACCTGGGGCTCAATGAACCGCCGATCCAGTTTCAGCGCCACAAAGTCCTGCATGGCGTTGGTGACCTTATCTCCCCGCAGACACCGCAGAACCAGCAGCTTCTGGAACGCATCAAGCTCAGTCTCCCACTTCCCAGGCAGGGGCTGCCTGCAAAGCAATTAGGTGCGTTTTAGGGGGATGTGCCAGACTCTGCAGCTCCCCAAGAAGCAACCAAGCTCCCTGCAAGCAGCCACTGGGGTTTCAAAAGGGACAAGAACATTTCAGTCACTTGGCTGAGGCTGTTGTCAGTAGCTTTGAAATCATCAGCAAGGAACCAGAGCTGCTTCCACTGGGGAAGCGCCAAGTATTGCAGGGGGCACTTGCCTGTGAGGCTTGAGGCTGTCAAAAATGGCCCTGAATGCTGCAAGGTTGGCTGCAAAATCATCGGCAAAGCCGGAGAAGTTCTTCAGGTTGCTCAAGGCCAGGATGTTTCCCCATGCTCTCTCATTCAACCAGCCTGGAGCTGGGTTCTCCTGCACCTCCTTTATGGTGCCTCCTGACAGCAAGTACCGCCATTCCTCCTGGCAACAAGACAGGACGTGGTGAGGGATCATAGGCTACCTGCTTGGGCCTGAGGCGCATGGATTTGAGCTGTGTCCAAATAAAATCCTGTAGTAACTTTCTGGCTGCCTCCCCTGCCAGGTGTGTGTGTGTTGAGGAGTAAACAAACTGGAGGGTCTTGTGAGACCAACATCACTGTTCAGCTGCCAGTAGCTTTTCTATGTCTTCTAATCTCTGCCTGCTCCCTCGGAACTTGCTAACCTTTGCAGCAGTCTGGCAGCAAACCCGCCCAAGCTGCAGGTGATTTAGGCTAAGCAGCTCTGCATAGACACAGGGAAAGGTCTGAGATCTGGGTGCAGAGAGAGGTCCTGGGTTTTCCCATCAGCCTGTCCCCAGCCTCAGGGAACAAGGCTCCTCTTCTTCTTCCAAGGGACTGAACAGGCTGGGCTTGAGTTGCTCTGACAGGATCCCATCACAGGATCAAGGTGACTTGCTCACCATATCGATCTGCCCATCGTTCATCAGAATCCGGACGCAAACCAGGAAGGCAAACATGAGCTTGTGCTTCTCAAAGAGGCTACGGCATACATTGCTGTAGAGGCTGAAAGTGACGTAGTTGTTGATGTTCTCAATCCGGTCCTTCACAGCGTCTGAAAAAAAGGCAACAACCAGATAAGGGTGGTGGCTGCTGTGGGTGACATGGAGGGTGCTCTCCCTGTCAGCTGCCAGTGCCTGGTGGAGGCACACCCGCACCCTGAGGCTGCTCGCAAATACAGACTGGGCACAGAAACCCCTGTGAAAGCACACAGCTGTGAGACAGGCCCCAGCACCGGGAGGGTGTCCATGTGGCACCGCGGCAGCCTGCACAGCCCAGCCACCACCAGCCCGGTTGATGCGGCGGGGAGAGCTGTCCCAGCCCGGCAGCAGGATCCAGGACCTGTGTGTGGAGGTGACACTGTGACAAGCAGAGTTACGCCATTTCCAGGACAGCATGTACCATGACTATGCCCTGGCACTGACATCTCTCCTGCCTGGTCAGACAGGGCAGCAGAGGAGCAGTGGGGAAGAGAAGGGAGGGCTGGCTGCAACCAAACCTTCCCTTCCCTTGTGTGGGCACCACTCGGGGCAGCTCTGAGCTGTGCTGAGAGCTGACATGAGCAGGCGTGTTTGCTATGATTCACAGGTGTCCTGCCTTCTGCTGCCACCAAAACAGGAACACAGGGTAAGGAAGGGGATGGGGCTGTCATGGGCAGGCACCTGCTTTCTTGGAGTTACTGATCCCCATCAGGAAGATGTTGAGGAACCACTCGAGTGAGTACTGGTACATGGGGTCCACATTGGACAGGTCTGAGACACAAAAGTAGAGGATCTGCGAGCGGACGGCAACAGGCACATACTGCAGGCGGGTGATGTTGATGTCCTTCTCTGTCTGCTCCGCCACCATCACCTTGGCCTGGGGGACAGAGGAGATGTCATGGTTAGTGCAGTGCTGGCAGGGGACACAGAGCAGCACAGACAGAGCACCTCCATCTCTGACCTGGATCTCTCCTGCCTTGAGCTTGGATGCCTCCAGCACTTGGATGAGCTCCAAGTCATCTACAGGGTTTCCTTCAGAAGTGCTAAGCCGATACAGGATCTGGTCTTCTATCTTCTTCAGCTCCTGACGCATCTTAGCATTGCTAACAATGAGCTGGTTTCTAGCTTCTTCTAAGTCAGGCCGCTCTGCAGCCACCACTTGTCCCAGCAGTTGGTCTTCCAAGCCACTACAACAAAAGCCAAGGAGGTGAGGGGGAAACAGCAGGCTCAAAAGCTCGAGGACCGTGAGGAAAGAGGCTGAGGAAGGTGGGCAGCTGATGGGGTAAGCGGGTACCTGGGTGAGAGGGTGAAGTTGATGAGGGTGAGCTTTGTGGAAATCTCCGGGCTGTAGTGAGGGTTGGGAAGGCTGGTGGTGATGTACATCTTGAAACTGTCATGGTAGGGGATCACCGTGTCCCCCAGCTTCAGCACTGTGCTGCCTTGCTGTTTGAAGGTCTGTATCAGAGAGGAACAAATGCAGGAAGGCTGGGATGGCCACCTCTCATAAGGAAAGGCATCCTGCGGTGCCCGGCACTCTGCAGTGAGGAGAGAGTCTGAAGACTCTCTGGACAGATGAGCTCAAAGCTGACCAGCAGACCTGAAGGCCTGAACCTGATGGTCAAGGTAGAACACCCGCTGGCAAAAGACTGGGGTGTGCAGGAGGTAACCAACATGTCAGAGCCCTCACAAAGACCAATGAGTACACACCAGGAATCATCCCCGTCAGTGCTGCCTGTTCAGAGAGACCTGCAAACCCACCCCATCCCACCACAGCCCAGCCAGACCCCACTTCCAGCCCAGCCAGGCGCCCTCCTCGCCAAGGCGAGACACAGAACCTGTTTCAGCAGGACAGGCTCAAGAGCTGGATCCAGCTCCTCGCCAACATTCTCCAGCAGGAAGGGCTTCCCGAAGGTAATGGCATTTTCCAGAGTGGAGAGGAAGTCTCGGTCGTTCAGTCTGGTCACCTCCAGGCCGTTCACTTTCTCCTGAAAGGCAGCAGGGGAGACAGGGTACCCGCACTGTCCTGCCCACCTCCACACCCAGCTCTGGTGTGTGGTACACTTCTCACTGGTGTACTGGGAGCAGCAGAAATAACATATTTTCTTGCTCAGCTAGTTTTTGGCTACTTTGGCAAGCTTAGCCCACATCACCAGGCACTAGTGACAGCCCAAGGAGGCAGCAGGAAGGGGGAGAATAGGAAGAAGCTCCTTCAGAGAGTCATGCTCCTGCCAAACCCTGCACTGGTAAGTCAGCATGTTTGCCTGCAAAGTGAGAGCAGGTGGGTGGGAATAATCCCTGGAGGACCAAAACAGGAGCAGCTGCCTGAGCCTTCAAAAGAGCAGTGGGTGCCTCTCTAAAGGAAGAACAGAGGTTGGGTTCTGCATCCCCAGTGCTCTGGCAGCAGGAACTGTGCTCACCAGCCAGGTAACACCACCCTGATCCCTTCTGTTCTTGGGACCCTACAGGCTGTTGTGGGAGATGCTGGTGTTGTCCTGTGTGTTTTAGGGTGTGGTGAAGGATGTAAGGCCCCCAGAATACTAGTGGGGAGCCAGAATGGGAATCTGATACCTTACTTGCTTATAGCTGGTCCCCTTCCTGCCCTGTCCTCATTTCCCCAAGCAGAGAAATCCAGCTGGTATTAACACAGATGGGGAGGCTGGGCTGAGACAGTGGTGGGTCTTCCAGCTCTGGAGCCTAAAGCCCAAGGCTGATCTATGCAGTTCCTAACAGAAAACTGCTTCCCCCATCCTGGCAGACCTGGCTTTCCTCCCCACAGCTCTTACCAGATTCTTGATCCACTTGTTTGCTTGTCCTTGGGGATCTATGTAGTGAGTCCAGCGCTGGGAGAATTGTGTTATTACTCCGTTCTCCACAGAGAGGGTGTCATTGGGTAAGCCGGCAACCTAACGGGGCAGAAAAAGCTGTTGGAACACCTGGTAGCACAAGACAGCTGATCAAAAAGAAGCCTTTGCTGCCCTAGCCCCTCCATGGTCCTGGTGTGGTGGCCAGGGAATGGTGGTGAGAGCACCACTGATAGCAACTGAGCCCAGAGCTGCAGCGCTACCTGAAGCTGCTGAGTTAGGCTTGGCCAAGCTGTGGCCAGTGCTTTGCTCTAAGCCTGTGGTTTGTAATGTGGAAGCCTCACAGGTTAAGGCTGATGCCCTCAGAGCTGTGGCTGCTGCCATGGATGCTGCCAGGTCTTCTCCTGCTCATTGTGCAAGAAGTCCCGGTAGCAATTCCAGCTCTGTGGTGTGGAGGCACTTGGTCGTTATTGAGCTGTTTGGTTTGAGGTCTGTCCTTTGGTACGGGTGAGGGGGGAGCTGTTTCAGCCTTTGCCTAAGGCATCTTCAGCCTGAAGTGTCAGATTTTTCAGCAACTTGCCTGCCAGGAGCGGATTTCCACGGGGTCTCCAAGGGTGCTGATCAGGTTTGGCTCCTCGGTGTGAGGAATGTTGTTTTCTGACACCTGCCTCATCCACTCCTCGCACAGTGCCACACGGTACTGTCCCTGCCACGATAAGCACCATCACATCCTTTCTTTTAGCTGCAGCTAGCCTGCTGGGAGCATCTAAACCCTCCTATTTCCATTCAAATGGGACCCTCTGTGCCTCTAGTACAAACACAGAGATCCAGGCAGAACCTCGCACCCTTTTGCCCTGCTCCTTTCTCCCAGCTGATGTGGCCAGCAGCAGCAAGAGGCCAGGGGAGCAGAGCAGCTGAGCGAGCCCCTTGCAGGGAACATTGTGCACTTACTGTGAAAGGGCCCAGGTAAGCCACACAGCCAGCTGCAACCAGCACATCCCCAGTGATGTTGTTGATCTTGTAATCCAGGCTCTCAACAGTGTCCTGCCAGCGCACCTTCTCATCAGCCAGGCTGTTTATGAGCTGTGAGGTAAGTTGCACATGTGAGAGCTGCTTAGTGGTCTAACCCCATGTCCTGGACCTGGGTAATGCTGCAGGTGAACAGAGGTTGTAGTGTGGCCCCTGTCATATCCTGAGTTCTGTCCCCAGCTGTGAGCACTTAATTCTGGGATTACTGGGCTGCTCTCAGCTGTCCTGCACACCTGTAGCTGGCTGAAGAAGCTCTCCACAGGAGGACAGCAGCTTTTCACACCAGTGCCTGGCTAGCTTAGCTTCCCCAGTATTGTTGCGCTGCTGAGATCTGGCCAGGCAGCTCCAGACTAGGACTGTCCTGAGTTGCAGGCACACAGAGGTTTTCACCACTGTGCTCTTTGACTTGAAATCAGGTTGTCTCATGTAAGCAGACATAACCCAGCTCTGTCCCTTACCATATCGGCACGGACCAGCCTCTGTTGACACAGCTCACACTTCATCTCTAGCTCCTCCTTCTTGGCTATGCAGTTCTTGTACTTGTCTTGCAGCATGGCAATGCCATCTTCCACCTTCTGCAGGCGTTGCTTGGCTTCATCAAGGACCTGCTGAGTGGCACGCAGGTCCTCTTCTGCCTCCTGCCAGGCTCGCTGTGGAGATGCACAAGGAAATGGTGGGTATGTTGCGTGTGTGGTCAGGCTCTTCCCCAAAGCCAGAGACCTTGGAGTTGGTTTTCCATAAAAGCACTAGATGATACTGAGATCCTCCCCTGTGACAAAGGTTGACCTGTGTAACTCCAGGAGGATGTTCTGCAAGCTCTGGAATAAAAGTAGGGGTAAGGAGGGCATTTCTGCAGAGCTCCTGAAAGCCTAGAGCCTGTGCCAGCTTACACAAGCTCAGGATGTGGCCCACTAGTGAAGAGGAAAAAAGGTTCCTCTGCTTGCACCAAAATAATAATAAAGAAATGGTTAGGCAAGGATTAAGGCTGATGAGGAAATGCTTCTCTAAGTGCAGTTTCTGCTGAGCCTGGAACTCGGCACTAAGAACAAGGTATCACTTCTGTCCCAGCATTCTAAGCCAATTTTTGTTTGTTTATTTTTCTACTTTGTTATATCAATGTGTTTTGAGGCCTTGGTGCTGCTAAGCGTTGTTCTGAACATTGTGTCCTGACGTGCAGAACGCAGTGACTCCGCAGAAAGGGGTGGTTGTACTGTGTTCCCTAACACAACCAGGTCACGCTGCCTCTTACCCGCTTGGGCTCCACGGCCTTGGCTACAAAGTGGTACTTGTGCATGGCACGGACCCACTGGCAGATGGAGGTGCAAGCTTTGGAGACCTTGGCGATGGCAGCTGGCTGAAACTCTGGATTGTCAATGTAGGGCTGGATGGCTGAGATCACAGTTTCTGGAATATTGTCCTGCAAGGAATGGTGGGAAAGAATGGAGACTGGTGGTGACGGTGCTAGAGATCTGACTGAGGAGGGTCTCAAAGGTCTTGAATCTCTGTGAGGCAACACCTGAGCCCTGGTCTCCCTCTGCCACCACTTACCTTGTCGTACTTAAACAGGCTGTCCAGGAACTTCCCTGGGTCCTGGAGAAGGCCCCTGCCTGGCTCCCAGTAGTCATCCACCTTGGTGCCAAGCTTTTCTCCTGGCACCTTTTTGGGCTTGACTTCTTTCATAATACAGACAGCTTCAATCACCAACTTCACACCAGGGGGAGGCCGCTGCATTGCTCGTACCTTCAAAACACAAATGGAGACAGTGGGTTGGCTTGGTTCTTGGTGAGATGGGGTGCTCGTCCCTCAGCTGACCTGGGGAGATGGGGAGCAGAGGCAGGACATTTAGAGGATGCAATGCACAGGCAGGAAGGGCAGAGGCATCTGAAGGGAAAGCTGGTTATCAGAAAGGGCATGGAGTGAACTACAGGTAGGCTGAAAAAGCTGTCCCTGATGCTGAGCCAGGTGTGTTTTGCAGACTGAATATGTCTTGACAAAGGAGCTGGATCTGTGTGGCCTTGGGGAGGAGGATGGATGGGAAGGCGGTAAGGACAGGCTTTCTCCCCTGCTCTGAGGGCTCTCGTTTTTCTTGTACCCCACCATAGCAATGCTGCAGCCCATGAGCTGCTCTGTAGCACTTGGGGAGGGACTGCTTGAGTCTCTCAAGTGGGCAGCTAGGAGTGCTGCTGCAGAACCCTTGAGATGGCTGTGAGTGTCAGGACCCTTAAGGGTGGCTCCTTTTTCCCTTCTAGTGCTGACCATCCTTGCCATGCTCAGCCAGGCACACTCTGAGGCCTCTCCGTCTAACACAGTCAACAGAGGGGCAGAGTTTGTGGCGACGCTGAGGCTGTTCTACCCCCATGCAGACAGCCTCTGTGCGAAGGACTTTGACTGGCTCTTTGACTGCCCTCAGACAAAGCAGTTCCTCGACTGGTTCTGCCGCACGGTGAGCGAGGAGAACGTGCTGAGCCCGGCTGAGGTGGACGCCTACGAGGCCCTGCTGGCTGCAGGCAAGCCCATCCTGGAAGGCGATGCCCTCGAGCAGGCGTTGCAGACGTGCCTCCAGGTGCCACAGCTCCCAAGCACGACACCAGAGGATGAGGAGGCACTGCGACAGGAGCTTCAAGAGCTGAAGGACTATCGTGACCGACTGCTCTGGCGGTACAAAAAGCTGCAGGTTTTGACAGCCAACCTGCAGCAGGAGCTGAGGTATTTGGAGGAGGAAGAGAAAGTGGTGCAGCAGGACGTGAAGGAGGCTCAGGCGGACCTGCAAGTGGAGATCTCCCAAACCAGTGCTGTCCTGTGCCAGATCAGCAAGGCTGCAAAGCAGCTGGCAGAGTGGTATGAGGGGAAGGGCCGGCCACCAGCACTTCTGTGTGAGATGGATCTTGGCCCTTACATGGAGCTAGAACAACAGGCCACTGATGCATTTCAGAGGTTCATCCAGCAGGTCCTACCAGAGAGCGTCTGGGCTCCAGATGTTCAGGGAGCAAGTGCACTGGGAGAAAGCAGCCTGAAGGAAAGCCTGGAGACTGGGACACAGATGGACTCGGACTGGGAAATACAGGAAGGAACAAGTAGAGCTCCTTATCAAGAGTGTGCAAAGACACCATGGCTGGAGGCACCAGCAAGCCATGGAATACTGGTCCAAGGATTGAGGGCAGAGCTGCTATCTGAGGGCAGGAATGGGAGAGAGGTGTTGAGTATGGAGGATGATGAGGAGAGAGATGGC
This sequence comes from Nesoenas mayeri, assembly GCF_963082525.1. Classification (NCBI taxonomy): domain Eukaryota; kingdom Metazoa; phylum Chordata; class Aves; order Columbiformes; family Columbidae; genus Nesoenas; species Nesoenas mayeri. The sequence goes on from NC_137560.1 coordinate 7,244,301, forward strand.
AGCCAAGAAGCCACAGAGACAGTGGACACTAAGCAAACAATGATGCCAAAAAGCCTTGGGACTGATGGAGATGAGCTACTGCAAGACCAAGACAGCTTCTGGAAGGAGCTGAGCCAAATTGAGAAAGCGCGTATCTGTGCCCAGAGGGAGGTTATCATCATGTCAGCAAAAGTGGAGGGCAACTGTGCTGCACTGGAGTGGGTCGAGAGGACTCTGGAAGCTCTTGAGGAGAACCAGGTAGGGCCAGTGTTCCCTTTCCTCCACCACCCCCTGCAGCAGGGTTTGCCTGTGCTGTGGCAGTCTCTCCTCTCCAATGCCGGAGCACAGCTGACATGGCAGGAGGAGCTGGCAGAGTTAGCGATGCACCCTGACACCAGACTGTCTTGTCACCTCCCTGCACAGCATGCCGTCAAAGCAGAGCTCCTGCGTCAGGCTGCCATGCTTCAGAAGCAGCTTCATGCCCAGCGCTGCGACATCATGGAGACCCTGACCCACCAGCTGCCGCCCCTGCTGAGGGCAGAGGCCCGTCTTTCCCTCCTGCCCGTCCTGCAGGGGCAGCTCAGCCTGGAAGCTGCCCATCTGCAGGACATCGAGGGGACACAGCAGAAGGCGGCTGCATGGCTGGCGAGCCAGCACAGCCGCCTGGAACTGCTGGAACTGCAGCTGAAATGTGAGAGAAAGCAGCTGGACCAGAGGGCTGCTCAGCTGGGGGAGATGGCAATGGCTATGAGGGAAGCCCAGACCAGGCTGCGAGAGCAGCAGGAATACTTCAGACATGCCAGCTCCTCCCAGAACAGTCGTACACGCATATGGATAGACCCCAAAGACCTCTCTGCTGTACGGTAAGGGCCTGGGTGTGTGTATGCATGAGGAACAAACCAGATGTGGAGGAAGTGGCATGGGGAGGGAAGAGGCATGCAGCAGACTCAAGCTACCAGGCAGTCTAGCAGTGCTCTTCTGCCAGTGCAGAGCCACCTCAACTCCATGATGGTGTGAAGTTCTCCAGAAGATGGCATCTGCTTCTTCCTGGGTGGCTAGGGCTGATGCAGCAAAGCACGGGCTTGGAGAAGGGAATGAGTACAGAGAACAGAGGGTTTCCTAGGATATGAAGGTGAAGATTGTATAGGCAAGTGTTTAGCCAAGGAGGAGAGCTGGGCCAGAAGGAAGCACAAAGTCCTTGAAGCAAGGGCTTTCTCTGGTTAGGTGTCTTGCACTAACAGGCTTTTCAGTCCTCCTTGCACAGCCCTGGAGCAGCTGGTGCTGGTGTACACCAGCAAGGAGTCCCTGACTGGATCTTGAGCCAGCCTGGTCCTTTATGTTGCTGTTACCAGGCCTCAGGACATGGGCTGCTCACGAGGAGCGGCTGTCCTCTTTGTTGCACCACAGCTGCTTACATCCCAGTCACAGAGTGTACAATGGCCCCTCAGCAATGGCACACTGCTCACACTGCTGACTGGTTGTCCCCTCCTGCAGGCTCTGGGACATGCTGGTGGGGCAAGGTCAGAAGGAGCACTTCTTCCGCAGCTATGAAACCTTGGCAGCCCGGTGCTCACAGTTGGTTCAGGACCAGAGGGTGCTGGAAGCACAGCTGGCAGCTCCTATGTCCCAGCTCCCTGCCCTAGAGACCTTCACAGAGGAGCTCTACCGGCTGCTGTACAACAGCTCCAATATGCTGCAGCTCTCCGATCCGGTAAGCAAGCACTCTTGCTGCACCAGGCCTTGCTGGGTGGCACGGGGCTGGGAGCTGGAGCCTGCTGTGCCATCCGCCCTGGGTGCAGGGGTAGCACTTACAGCCTCTCAGCCCACAGAGGGAGAGAAGCTTGGCCCAATTCTTGCCTTGTCCCAGAAGTGGTCCAGTGAGGCATTGGCTGGCTGAGGGACAAAGGTGATTCTTACCATGTTTCACATACACTAAGTATAGAGATTGGGGTGCCCTGACCCAGTAAGCTGCTGCTGTTCCTTGGACTGGTGTGTCTGGAGGTCAGAGCCAGGTGGGCGGTTTGTTTCTGGTGAGCTGAGCTGTTCCATGGGTGGGAGGAAGTCCCCCTCTTTCTAAATCCCCCTCTTTCTGCATGTTCACATGTGTTTGGGCTCTGCCCCTCAGGAGATCACCAAGCTGATGCAGCAACTGAGCAACATGCAGGACAACCTCTGGCAGATGCTGGTAGACCTCCTGAGTGACTTGAACGACAAGCGCAGGGCTCTGGAGAACCCTCTCCTGCAGACAGAGCGCAACCTTTATGTGTATTTTTACTGCAATGAGGATCGGCTGAGAGAGGTGGTGGAAGAGCTGGAGAAGCAGGCATCAGCTTTCTCTGAAGGACTAATGAATGAGCAGCCCTATGAAAAGGAGTAGATCAAATGGATGCTTGCTCCCTGCCATGTGGTGTCCCCTTTTGGTTGGGATGGGTCATAATCCTGGACTAAGGGAAAACTCTTGTGGTCCTGGCTCCTGTGACAAGTTACTTGGGTCATGGCCCAGCAGCTGGGCTTAAAAAGAAACGTGGAGCTTATTCCTTAAATGAAGAGTCTCCTTAAGCTGGTGTGGGGGGATTAGATGGTGTGTAACAACTTAGTGCACCTTGTGAGTTGGCACTGGAAGCCTTGCATAGACAGGAGACTCCTCATGCCAGCTCTACAAGAGGAATGGTGCTGGGGGCAAAGGTACTGACACTGTGTCTTTCTCCACTTGTTGGGGAAAGGAGTTTTGTATGTTTTGTGGGAAATAAAAAGGTCTGTTATTCACAAATGCAGAGCAGTAAGTCCCTTCCCTTCACAGCTGTTACTCCCTGTGTGGCAAAGTCTTGTACTTGCTGAGTACCTCTTGGCTACAGGCTGTGACACTTGGCAGGCTCAGAATCACTCTCCTTTCTCTGATTGTCCTATTTCAAGCCAGTATTCCTTTAAGTTAGCCCACCAGCCATTGCCTCTTCCTCTTCTCTGTCTGTGGTGAATCCCCTTTCAAAAGAGCCTGATGGTTCAGACAGCGTGCTGCCAGATCCGTCCCATGCTTGGCGTTGCACTGTGGACCCTCACGGACAAGCACTGTGGGGTGAGCTCCCCTCAACACCCTCTCGGGCACAATTTGGAAACAACATGTAGGAACACCGAGGAGCCCATTGCTGCCTCTCTGCCCTTCAAAACTCTTTGCTTGTGAAGCTGAGAAGGTGCATGGGCAGCTGCCCATTGTGTGAGCTCTGGGGGATGGACAGAGGTGCTGCAAGAGGCTGAGAATGCTGCAAGCCTATAGAAGGGTTACTGCTGCAAAGTGAGTGGCTGTCTAGGACCAGACCCAGCTCCTACCACCCTCCCCCATGACCCAGTTACCTCTGTAACATCATTTTTTTTGAGGTTCCTCAGGCTGGCAAGAGCAGCATCCAGGGCTGGGAGGGCTTCAGCCAAGTCCTTCTGAGCATCATCAGCAATGGCTTGAGCTGCCTGAGCTTTTGCGTTGGCCTTCATCTCTTCAGCTTGTACAGTGGTTCTTGTCTTTTCAGCCACAGCTGTGTCCACCTGCAACATCGCAGACAGCCTCAGAAGTGTGCTGGAGCCAGAGCACCCCTTGGGCTTGGCTCGGCACTGCTAGGTAAGGATTAGAGCTGTCCTAGAAGGTCATGTATATTCCTCCAGCAGAGACATGCTGGGGCCTAGCTGCGAGAGAGGATCACCCTTCTGCATCATACTGGCAAGAGCGTTTTGCTAGCCTGTAGAGATCATCCACAAGCTCTAGTTCTGGCTGTGCCTGTGTCCTGCAGGAATTAGCTGCTCTACCCATTTTTCCTTTTAGCATAGGGAAAAGGTGCAGAGGGATGCAAAGAGTAGGAGTAAGGAGATACACTGAGGGTTTTGTTTCTAAAACTGTCACTTCCGTCTGTCCCAGGGTTAAAACTCTACCAGGAGGTGTCAAGGGGATGTGGAATACAGCCATTTTTTTTTTTTTTTTCTGTGAGTGGATCAGGCCACCTTCCCAAAACTACGTGGGAAGATGAGAGATTGCAGACACCTTCACTTTTGCAAGCAGAGCTGTATGACGTTAGTGTCTGTTCTCTCTGTCTCAGTCTGGCCATCCCACAGTAGAAGACAGGCAGGAAGGAACACAAGGAGGAGGGAAGGCAGTGACAGCCAGCAGAGGACAGTTCCCTCTGCTGCACTGGCACAAGTGACTGTATGTGATGCACCCCGAGGCCTGAGCTAGCAGGGGCAGGCTGCCGCTGGACCAGTTCCCCGGGGATGGGATGTGGGGGAATGACTCCTTTTGGCAACAGGAGCCTGGGCTTAGAGCTGCTCAGGCGACCAGTCCAGCAGTGGTACCTGCAGTTGCTCCATCGTTGCCTCCGTGTCCTTGGCTGCCTGTGCCAGGAGAGGGCGGGCAGACTCCAGCTCCTCCTGCATCCTTGCTACATCCTCTGCTGTTTGCAGGAGCTGTGGGAGCAGAGCAGAGTGAGAGCACAGGTGGCAGCCACGGAAAACCCCAGGAAAGGGCTGTGTTGCCCTGGGGGCTGCTCCCTGCCCAGGGCCAGGCTCTACAAAGCAGGTACCACCCTGGTCCCTGCTTAAGCAAGAAGCTGGTGCTGTGCTTGTGAACAGCACTGCCTAACGATGCCCGCACGACAGGCATTACTTTGTAAGCTCATGGCAATCAGCCAGCAGAACAATGTTGCTGTTATAGGGCTTTCCATTAAAAGGTTAATAAGAAACATCCTGAGAGGTTTGTGGTCCCCAAAGACTGGGGACCATGATTCTTTTACAGCTGTTACAGACCTTCAGAAAGACTGGCCCTACAGAAGGCACAGTTCTCATTTGCTTTAGCATGAGTTTTCTCCTGTTACACAGGAGATGTGTAGGGCATCTCACTGCATCTCTGCAGCTATAAGTACACTGCTCAGAGTAGCTAAGGTAGGGTCCAAACCTCTCCTGGGTATGAGGGACAAACCTTGTCCAGGCCCCCTTTCATCCTCTTCTTGGCTGTCTTCAGTTCCTGTTTCTTCTTTCCAATCAGGGAACTGAAGGTGCTGAGAAACTCAAGGTAGCTCTTGGGAGTGACATAATTGTGTCTGCCCAGCTCTGCTAGGTACATCTGACATTTCTTTGCCACGCTCTGATGGATTTCTACACACACTTGAACCTACGAGGTGAAAGGAAAGAAACAATCTTATTCAGTACTGAATGTGTGGTGGGCAAGTCAGTGTGATGCCCACAGAAAGCACAAGGGGCGTGCATGTTCAGAGACCCTGAAGTACAGTCACAGCAGAGCTTCAGTGCCACGGAGAGGCAGGGTGACAAATGGACATGGCCATTTCAAGGCATACAAAAACTAACCAGTTCTCTACTTGAATGACCCTGCCATGAAACACTTCTGCTACAGGGTAGGACCTTTTTGCAAGTGTGTCCTGCACCCATTGTCTGTGTATCTAGAGACACGGCACATTTTGCACACAAAAACCATGCTTTGTGTGTTGCATGTGGCACCTACCATCCCATCGATGTCTTCAGTACTGGCACCAAGATGTGGGATCTCCTGCAAGACGGAGGAGGCAACAGACTGCAGGGCTTCTGCAGGCCACTTGTTAAACCAGTCAATGGTACAGCAGTTCACAAGAGAGGGGAACTGTCTCAAGCGTGCGCGGAAGACTTCTCCAATAGGGCTGAGGGAAAGACATCCAGAAAAGAGATGTTATAATTATCTATAGATGCAAGGATAAAACAGCTTTCCTATTTCCCTAGAACAATTCTGAACTCTTACAGAGGAAGAAGGAAGGGAAACACCTGAGGAAAAAGGAGGGAGAGAAATAGGGAATGAAAGTTCCGTGCATGTTGCACCTCACTCCTTGGAAGTCCTGGGGATATACTGGAATTATTAAGATAGTTGTGGGATGATGTTTTTCGGGTCTCTCCCTAGGGAGAACACTTAAAGGGTAAGAAGGAAAAGTGATCTGAAGTCTAGTTTAAGCAGGTGAATGCAGAGATTGCACCACCAGATGAAAATCAGGACCCCAATTCTTCTGGTACTTGCACTGAGAATGCCTTGCACCTTCTGGCAGCCCTCCTGCAAACAAGCAAGCGAGCTGCTCATGGACTGTGCACTAGATTAATGAGTAAACATGGTGCAACTGAGCTCCCAGTTCAAGCAGGATATTTTTGTAACAAACAGTTCAATGGTGCATGAAGGAGGAGGAAGCTTGTATTTAATCTGGATCACATATAATTATTTTCCTAAACTTTTCAAACTTCATCTTGAAACCAGCAAAGTGTAAAAAAGCAGTCTGTAGTCCTATGGGAAGGTGGTATGCAAACCTCACTCCTCCTCCAAAGTCAGGGGCTTGGAAACAAAGGTCCCATGACAAAGTGATGCAAGGCAAAGGCCGAGGAGGAAATAATTAACATTGACAGGGTGAAGTCCTATCCCTGAACTGTACCTCATGCACAGGACCATGTGCATATTGCTGTAAACCCGTCTGGTGTATGCAGCCATCAGATTTGCCTTGGTGGGCTGCTGTCCTAGATCTCGAACAACAGGCTTCATAGCTGTCATGATCTTGTCTTCATCATCGAGGCTGTAAATATTGGGAATGTCACCTGAGTTGAGCAGGTTGTTGATATCCT